>NC_134711.1:250716104-251345104 GCF_049634645.1 Pelodiscus sinensis
GGGGGTTGCTTCCGGGAGTGGGGCGCAGGGCAGTGCCAGGGAACGAACACTCCCAGCCACCTGGGCGCCCCAGTGATTCGCAGTTTGCTGTATCTCTCTGCAGGTGGTCAAGGCCATCAACTGGGTGCTGCTCCACAGGGTGGTCTGCCACGCCGACCCCGACGCGGTCATCTGGGGGTTTGGCGCCCTTGGCTTCCCCAACTGCGGGGGCCATCGATGGGACGCACATCCCCATCCGTGCCCCGGAAAACCAGGCCTCCCAGTACATCAACCGCAAGGGGTACTTCTCCGTCCTCCTGCAGGCCGTGTGTGACCACCAGGGCCAGTTCACGGACATTAATATGGGCTGGTCTGGCAAGGCACATGACGCCAGGGTGTTCCGCAACTCCTCCGTGTGCCAGAGGCTGCAGGCCGGGACCTTCTTCCCCGACCGCTACATCAGGGTCGGGGACGTGGACATGACCGTCTGCCTGGTGGGGGATGCGGCCTACTCCCTACAGCCCTGGCTGATGAAGCTATACACGGGGCGCCTCAACCCCTCCCGGTAGGCCTTCAATGCCAGGTTCACCAAGGCCCGCATCATGGTCGAGGGAGCCTTTGGCCGAATAAAAGCAAGATTTAGATGCCTTCTCACCCGCCTCAACCTCGCCAAGCACAATATCCCTCCCGTGGTGGCAGCATGTTGTGTGCTAACAATTTATGTGAACAGAATGGGGAGGCTTTCCTGCCAGTGTGGATGGCTGAGGCTGACCGCATGGCTGGCCAGTACGCACAGCCCCACACCACCGCCGTCCAGGAGGCCCAGCGGTGGGCCATCCAGATCCGGGAAGCTCTGCAGGAGAGCTTCCAGGTGGAGGAGGAGGACTGAACTCTCCCTGCCTGCCCCACTGGGGCCTTCTTCCACCCTCACCTCCTTCCCCTTTCCCCTCCCTAACCCCCCTTCCTAATGTAAAATATACACACTTGTTTTGCCAACAAAAATCTCTCTTTATTGTACATAACTGGGGTAGGGGAGGGAGGAGTAAGGGTGGGAGAGGGGAGGAGGAAACCTGGGAGGAGGGAGCTGGAAGGGAGTGGAAGGGGAGGAAGGGAAGGGAAAGCTCAGGGTTGGGGGTCCTGCTGGATCTCCCGTCTCACGGCACTGCGGGTGCGGGGGCGTCGAGGGGGAGTGGGTGTGGAGGGTGGGGCAGGAAGGATGAGGGGGTGCGGAGGAAGTGGGAGGGGGAACAGGGGTGGGAGGAGGAGTAAGAGCTGGGGCAGCCGCAGGGGCTGGAGCAGGAGGAGGCAGGAACCTGTCCACCAGGTCTGGAGGTTTCCTCTGAGGGCACGGCTCTGCTCCTCCAGCACCTCCAAGCTCCGCTGCTGCAGCCGCAGGTCCTTCCAGACCCAGAGCTTCTGGATGTGGAGCTGCTGCTCCAGTAGCCACACGTGCCACTGGTGGTAGTCTTCCAGGTTCCTGGTGCGCCTGCTGGCCCAGGTGCAGGTGACTGTTGCAGGTGGGGTGGTGCGCCCTGCAGTCCCAGGTGCTGCAGCTGTGGTGAAACAAGATCAGTGGACAATTCTCCCTGGGGACACGGTGGGTGAAACACAGCCCCACTCTGTAAGGCGAGGTCGGCATGTGGGGAATGGGCCAGGGCCCCTGCATGACACCCAGCAGCTGCTCCATGGTGGACAAGGCCCAGGCGCATGGTCCCTGGGCTCTCTCTCCCCCCACGCCCTCCATACACAAAAGGGGAGCATGATGGCACTCACATGTGGAGCTCTCCCCGGCCTTGGATGACACAGGCAATGTGCTCTGTGGGGTGCCTCGGGGGTCCTAGGCAGGCTCCCTGCAGGCTCCTGACTCTCGGCGTCCTCCTCCTCCATGTCCAGGACGGGTCCCTCTGCCCCGGGGTCGATCACCACCTGGAGGGCATGCACTACATGAGCCCCCAGGATGCGGTCCAGGGCCTCATAATGGGGGCATGCCTCCGGGTCGGCCCCTGGCTGGGAGGCCTTGGAGTAGACCTGCCGCAGGTCCTTCATTTTGCAGCGGACCTGCTCCCGGATCCACATGTGACCTCTGGTGGCCAGGCTGTCAGCCATGCGGCTGTAGACAGCCACGTTCCTATGACTAGTGCAGAGATTGTGGACGTTGGAGGACTCCCCCCAAACCTCGATGAGGTCTACGATCTCCACACTAGACCAGGTGGGCGCCCGCCTCTTGCAACCCCAAGAAGGCTCCTGGGAGCTGCCAGCCTGGTCCTAGGAAGAGGCGGAGGGCTGGATGGCAGCGGGTGGCTGGCTCATCCCGTGCCAGGTGCAGGGTCTGCTGGCTGGGTGCTGGCAGGCTTGCAACTGGCACGAGCACCGTAGCCAGACCGTGGCCCTTTAAGGGCTCCGGGACCGGGAGGGGGGCAGAAGAGTTTTCCTGGTTGTGCCCAGAGTGGCCACCAGGGCAAGCTGGGAAGGGTTAGCCTCCCACTAGTTCGAATTAAGTGGCTACACAGCCCTTAATTCGAACTACTTAATTCAAACTAGGTGTTAGTTCTCATAGAATGAGGTTTACCTAGTTCGAATTAAGCGCTCCGCTAGTTCGAATTAAGTTCGAACTAGCGATTTGCATGTATAGATGCTATGAAAGTTAATTCGAACTAACAGCTGTTAGTTCGAATTAACTTTGTAGTGTAGACATACCCTTACATATCTGGCTGAAGCAATAGCTATTATAAAAGCTGTCTTACTAGATAAATAAATAAAAATCTACCATGGACTTAAAGGAGGATTCATTAGCTATGTTAAGATTACATTGATGTCCCATGATGCAACCATATATTTTATGGGCAGCACACATTAACAAGTCCTTTCACAAATTTCTTAACTGCATTGTGTAAAAAGGCAGATTTATTGTCCAAGAGCATATGATATGATGCTGTTGCTGCTAAGTATATTTCAAGAGAAAATACCAAATATGCAAAGACTTTAAATGCAGTAAGTATTCAAGAACACATTGAATTGGTGCCTTCACAGGATCACTATACTTGTTTTTTATCCACCAACCTAGCACACTTAAAATTATAACTTGGCATGGTAGAATTTGATTTTTATATTTTTTATAATTTTGATGGAGAATGTGTGTTTATTTTAAAGTATTTATTTTTATCAATTTAAATTTTCACAGTCACAGGAAATTATGTGTTGGTTAATATAAGTGGGCAGGTCTGACAATAATTAATTAATGACAGTAGACATTTAGATTAAAATACTAATTGACAGTATGACAAAATATATAAAGACAATATCCTTCAATCAAGCTTTAATAAGTTTTCAAACAGCATTTTTTTCTTACATTCCTATCTCTATGAAAGAAGGGTCTGAAGGAACATGAACCTGACAGCTAGTTGGGAGGAGGAAGAGACCATGGAGGTGTTTATGTAAATAATGTCTGCTCTTGCTTTGTTTAGATTTGCTAGATATTTAGCAGAGAGTGTGGTGTTTTTCTCTTTATAATCAACTTAGCTGGTGTTGGCTCACTTATTATGTTAGTATTGAATGCAGGGATAGTGACATATGGTTACCAATATGTAATGATTGTGTGTTTACATCCAAAGGAAGGGGCTCACGGTTAGCAGAAAGGGCAGAGGCTTGACTATCAAAGCCCTCTAAGAGTAAGAAGGGTGGAAGTAGGCATGCTGGTCAGGAGTCTGCACATCATCTCCAGGGGTACTCTCTACACTGGTTTGACCTGTTTGCCTCACTGTTCAAAGAATGGAGCTAAACAGGCTTCATTAGGAGCCTCTTTATTATTTTTATTATTATTTTGATCAGATGGGCAACTCATCAAAAGGGGCTCAGCCTCCGCCCAAGGCATGTTCAACAGTGCACCACCTTCTCCAAAGGCATTCCTCGTGTGTAGAGATGATCACAGTTTTTGCAAATGCATGCTTTTCCAGGAAAACATGCCAATTGTCCAAATCAAAATGGTCTATAAGGCCACGTCAATTCTGACAAAACATCTGACAGAACCCAGGCAGATTTCTAATTGAAACCTGCTTGTTTTCCTGCTAGTTCAACTAACTACCTCCCTGGTACACTGCTGCAGTATCAGGATTCCCAGGGAGCCTGGGGAACACATTTTGCTGCAGGAACATTTTAATATTTTCAAGACAAAATGTGGAATGTCATTGCCACAAAAATATTTAGAGATTTTGGCATTTCATCCCAATTGGATTTGGAAATGTTTTCTTCTCAATATTTTTCATGGAAGTCAATTTCAGTTAATAAATAAAATAATACCACCTCAATCTCATACAGCATCTTTCACCGTATGTCTCTAAATGCTTTATAAAGAAAGTCAGTATCATTAACCACATTTTACACATGGGAAAACTGAGGCACTGAGTGGTGAAGTGACTTGCCCAGAGTCACTCAGCATGTCAGTGGCATAGCCAGAAATAGAATTAAGGTTTCAGCTCCCAATTCAATGCTATATCCACTATACCACATTGCCTATTGGCTAGTTCTATTTGCGAGGTACATCCCCTTCCCTGTAACTGGTCCACAGCTATAGACTCATTAACTTTTGCTAGTGAGCAAGAAACCTGACACTTGTATTTACCCAGGGGACATTTCTACTTGTTCCAGGCTTCTGAACAGTCACATTTTCCCCAAAGTACTAAGTATACTGTTGATAGTTAACAAATACTATTTTTGTTGGTTTTTTTCTCTCCACCTTTGTTGTTTTTTTTCTCTCCACCTTTCATCCAAAATTAGTTAAATTTCACAACAGCCACCTCATTTAGAGACGAGGAAACAAAATATAGAGCTGTTCTGTGACTTGCCCAAGGTTGCAAAGTAAATTTGTGGTAAAACTAATAATAAAAACCTGGGTTTCCTGACTTCTAGTCCTCCATCTATCATTAGAAAGGAATACAAGTAAAACACACACAGTTGCTTTGTGTATAACTGAGCACAAGAGGAGTAGGAACTATGAAGAAATCATCCACTCAACTTTACAATTTTTCTTGCATTAAAATAAAGATTAAAGATGAAATAAAAAGCAGATTTTTTCTCAAAACAAAATTGGGCCTTAAAAATGTACTCACTTTAAAATGATTTGTTCATTTTTTAGTGCACAGTTGGGAACATACAAATATATACACACACACACACATGATTTCCAGGTACCATTGATGAATAAATCACTTCCTAGCATAACAGGTTTTGGGATTCACCACCTCTTTATTGAAATTACATGTCAAGCAGTAAACATGTTAAATCATAGGAAATCAGATCCTGTATTTCTACTGAATTGCCAACAGTGAGAGGTACAAAATTATTGCTGATTTACAACACTGATGCAACAAATCCTACAAAGGGATGATTATTTTGGTTTGCTTTAAACAACATTGAACTTTAGCCTGTGCGGAAACTTGATTCTTAAGGCAATCTCAAGGCTTTCTCAATTCATTATGCTGATAAAACATCAGCTAACACTTCATATTAGATAGAATTTCAACTTTAATTATAGGATTTTACTAATGATTTGTCATTCAACACCCTTTCAGGAAATGTGGATTCTGCATGTGTAATGTAACACCAATTAATTAATTTTGAAGTCCATGTAGCCTGCACTACCACTTAAAATATATTTTGGCTCCTGGGATTTAAAGCACTGTGATTTCCATTTGCTGTAGAAGCATATAGTTCATTTGAGAGAGGTGTTTTTCTTACAAGCTGTTTATCTGAGCATATCTTTTTATTGAATTAGATAAGTTTCTTCCAAACATAAAAAAGTTTGATTGGAAGAATGTTTAGAAAATGTTAATCTGCATATGACTCAAGTTTAAAAACAATAGCCTGAAAATATGGAATTCATTGAACCTGAGAATGTAATTGTAAAACAAAGTTAATGAACATTATTGGGGAAAAAAACCCTTGCTAGGAGTAAAAACTGATTTACCACTGGGAACAAACAGAGCCTCCTATGAATACAATGCTTCCTAATTTTATCAGTGTTCTCAACACAGAAGCCATAGGAAAGGAATTTAACTAATGCCAAAAGACAGCAATAAGAACCCTTGTGTGAAATCACAATCCATTTTAATAACATACATTGGCAGCAAACCAATGACTGCAGGCCACAGGGCTTTCAAACATGTACAAAATTAGATGACTTTATATTTTAAAAGGAAAACCTTTTACAGGCATCTCCTTTCAGGCTGGTCTCCCTATGTCTCCTAATCAACACCTGGAGGAGTCCAGACATTTACTAGCCCCACAGAGGCTCTGGGCATGTCTACACTGCAATTAAACACCCACAGCTGGCTCAAGTCAGCTTTCCTGCGTTTGTTGGGCTTGGGCTGTTGGTTGTTCTAGAGACATTCAAGTTCAGTGTAGAGCCTGGGCTCTAGGACTCTCCCCCAATGCAGAGTCACAGTCTAGTCCCTAGTCCAACCTTGAACATCAACATTACAATTTGATAGCCCTGCAGCACAAGCCCTGCAAACGCAACTAAGCTGACATGGGCCAGCTGTGGGTGTTTTATTACAGTGTAGACATAGCCTTGGACTACAGGATTCTAGTGACGGGCATGCACACATGCATGTAGGAGAGGGAGGCTGGAGGTTTCATCAAACCCTCCTAGTTGGCCCTTTTCCCCTTTACTTTCAGTAGAAGGTATGTGGAAGGATTAGACAAAACATCCTCCTCTTCTCAGAAGGTGACTTGATTAAAAATACTCTTGATGGCCAAGAGGGAATGCTTGGTAATTAAAACATTGCCCATCTCTGTGCTGCATTTAGAACACCATATTAGAGAATCGGAATTGGAGACTCAATTCCCTAGCTGCAAACCACAATGTAAATTGCTGCTGTACTGCCAGCAGCTACTTGTTAGGTTTATTATAGCCTTGTGTGCGTGCTGATGTAATTATAACTTCCTGAGGTTTTAATTCTTCTGGTAAACTTCATTCCAGGTTGGATTTGGACATACATGATCTCAGCCAACTCTTTTGCATCAATATTTTCCAGTGGAGAAAAACTTCAAACATTTTTTAAAAAGTGCATATATGGTAAATTAGTAGTGATGATTTTGGAACATGATCTGTCAAAGGTAAATGAAATCATTCCACTACACTATAACTGCTGAATATTCCTTGTAGTCAGGCTGATTGAAACATTCAACACAAGACTGACCTATTTTCCTTTTCAGAAAAATATCTGACCCCTGGCTGCCCAACTGCCTCCTCCAGGAATATCACAACTATCAAGGAAGCCCTATATAGAAGGCATAGCCAGGGAGGAGGTCGTGTAAGTGCCTTTTAAAAAATAACTATTATATGATTTTGTAGAATCTTTTTTAAAAGACAAAATAATTGCAATATATATTTTCAGAATGACCTGACCCCTTTCCAACTGCTTGTCTTATGCTTCAGTTGTGTCTGTTACGTCACTAGCATGGTGCAAGCCAGGGCATCATTTGGAGTGGGAGCCCAGTCAGCCATAGCACAGATAGAATCAAGGGCAATAAAATGAAAAAAGTCACTTTCAAGCTAATTATATGCTGAATGCCCTTTTTAGCTTGCTGCTGTTGGGGGCATTCAGCACATATGGTTAAAGCTGCTGGGCATTTTAAGTTTATATTAGCAGGTCACTTAAATCTTTTTCCCCCCTAGAACACAAAAATAGCTCAGGGTTAGGTTGCAGCAATACTATTACTTTAAAACTTCAGAGGGCAGCTGAGTTAGTCTGTTAGGGCATGTCTACACTTGCACCCTATTTTGAAATAGGGATGCAAATGAAGACATTCAAATTGCAAATGATGCCGGGATTAAAATATCCCGCACTTCATTTGCATATTTGCGTTCTGGCGCTATTTTGAAATAGCGCTATTTCGAAATAACATGCTGTTAAGACGTGGTTATTTCGAGAGAAGGGTTTTCTCTCGAAATAACTGTCTTAACAGCGTCTGTTATTTCAAAATAGCGCTATTTCAAAATAGTGCCAGAACGCAAATATGCAAATGAAGCACAGGATATTTTAATCCCGGCATCATTTGCAATTTCGAAAGTCTTGATTTGCATCCCTATTTCAAAATAGGGTGCAAGTGCTGACATACCCTAACAGGAAAAACTTAAAAAACAACAAATAGTCTAGTAGCACTTCCAATACCCCTGTCATCTGAAGAAGCGGGCTGTGCCCACGAAAGCTCATGATACAGTCTACATGTTTTGTTAGTCCCTAAGGGTATGTCTACACTACCCCGCTAGTTCGAACTAGCAGGGTAATGTAGGCATACCGCATTTGCAAATGAAGCCCGGGATTTGAATTTCCCGGGCTTCATTTGCATAAGACGGGCGCCGCCATTTTAAAATCCCGGCTAGTTCGAACCCCGTGCCGCGCGGCTACACGCAGCACGGAGTAGCTAGTTCGGATTAGGCTTCCTAATCCGAACTAGCTGTACTCCTCATTCCACGAGGAGTACAGCTAGTTCGGATTAGAAGCCTAATCCGAACTAGCTACTCCGTGCCGCGTGTAGCCGCGCGGCACGGGGTTCGAACTAGCCGGGATTTAAAAATGGCGGCGCCCAGCTTCTGCAAATGAAGCCCGGGAAATTCAAATCCCGGGCTTCATTTGCAAGTGCGGTATGCCTACATTACCTCCTAGTTCGAATTAGGAGGGTAGTGTAGACATACCCTTAGGTACTAATAGACTATTTGTTGTTTTTTAAGTATTTACTCTGAGTAAGAAGTAGCCTGCAAATACATTGGCCCAGGGCTAATGAAGGAATGAATTATGACAACTCTGTCCCTGCTTCCTCACTTGCCCTGGAGAGGAGGTGGGAAGAAATCTGAGTGGTTGTAGCAGAGTTAAGGTTCCATCTGTTGCCTGCCCTTCCAGCTGCCACAGAGATTGCTCTCCCTTTCCACTTCTCTGTGTCTTTTGATGGAGTAAGGGAGCTCATTAAGCCCCTTTATTCTCCATGTTCACCAAGTAAAAGTCTCATCATTATATTTTAAAATAGAACCTGTTGGATAATTAATTTTGTGTGCTCTAACCTGGTTTTTAGTCGAATTTTGTTTTTGAGAAGCAAAGTAGGTGGAACCGAGAACATTACAGGCCTCTTTCAAATATTGGCCAAAGGAAAAGCAACTGAAAGTCATTGCCACCCAACAGCAGTTTAGTAGGCTACATGGCATCACTTGGTACCTAATCAGCAGATAGTCAATAAAAACACCCACAGAATGGGCAACTCTGTTGGCAGTTTTTAAGAGAGGCCAACAACTGAATAGTCATCAAGACTGCATGAACCTACATGGTCTTTCCTTTCCCTTCAGTTTCCCTTCCCTTTACTATCCTTGTCCACCAAAATCTTTGTTTTTATTTCTGGGGTTTGTTTGTTTTTACTCTTGAATTAATTTAAAATGTCAACTCCTGAAGGCACAGACACTTTCTACTCATCGACTTCTAAAAAGTGATGCTCCTCTACGGAACTATACAAATAACTGCATCCCCAAAATGCTACACATGAAATGAAAATTATCTAGCCAAACTTTTAAAACTTAGGAAGTGCCAGAATTAAGGTTGCCCTCAGAAACCATAATTTGATCGCCTTGTGCAAATGCATTATGAAACAAACTTTAATTACACAGTCAAATAATAACTCATTTCCTTGTGCCCTTTTCAAGGACATTCATCACTCTGTCCTATCTGTGTGATCCCCACAAATACTAATGAATTTGTTTCCACATCTCCTTTTTTACTATGGGATAACTTTATTATTATACCCTCATTTTACAGAGGGTGAAAATGGGAAGAAAACTTGCCTACTGCTACACACTGAGGGTATGTCTACACTATCACCCTAGTTCGCACTAGGGTGGTTAATGTAGGCAACCGAAGTTGCAAATGAAGCCCGGGATTTAAATATTCCGGGCTTCATTTGCATCTTACCGGGCGCCACCATTTTTAAACCCCCGGTAGTTCGGACTCCGTGCCCGCGGGGGATCCCTGTCTGGGGCCGTGACTCTCTGGCCACCTGGCCCCATTGACATTGGGGCTTCCCCAGCCAGGGTGGGGGCTCCTCAGCTACCACCCAGCCTTGGCTCCCCAGCCCCCATTGTCTCTCAGCTGGCTCTCACTCCCATCTCCTGGGACCAAGCCCTTGGACACTGTGATTTGTTTGTAGACGGAAGGAGAAGGTAAGCTTGAGCCTGAGTTCACACCCTGGCCTTACATGGCAGAATAGATGTACTGTGCACACACACAACAGGAGCCACCTCTCCATCCTTTACACATAATACCCCATTTACAGAGAGTACTAGCAGAACCATGCTAGTATGCAAGCAGAACCATGACTATCCCCATGTTCATTTTAGGGCTATAGCATTGTTCGTGCTGCTCAGCTGTCTCCAGCTGGAATGCAAGAACCAGTATATTGACTATTTCTCATTAGGGATATGAAGGGGAGAAAAGCAGAGAAACCTACTGTCTCTTGCTCTTAGGCCTCGCACTATAAAGAAGAAGGCAATTGATTTAGAGAGTTTGAAATTCTCCATCTCCAGAAAAGGCACCATCGAGGCGAGTTATCTCCATTTAATACTACTCCTTGAGCATTCTCACATGAATAACTGTTTTGTTTGCCATTTTTATAGAGGGAGTCACAATAAATAATGTATTTTTTGCTTTTGTATGACTAAACCTGTAGAGCCAAGCTATTTATAGATAACCTTATTGTGTCCTTGCCATGTAACTGGATCTAGTACATTTCAGTTTGATATAATAATAACCAACTGTTTTAAAGTATTCTTCTCTTTTTTTACAGAAATTTGTTGCAAATCCTGCATTGTGTAAAGCACTGAACTGCTTTGGTGCAAATAATGAATGAATTTAAGTCTAAACTTGGGAGCTTTGGTTAAAATATAAAAAACTCACTCACACAAAGGCTTGGATTATTGTAAGAGCCTAAGGCACAAAATTCTGCATATGCACAGAACAGAAATTGAAGAATACTTGCAGAATACTCAAAACCACTAATCTCCAAATACAATTGGTCCAGTTTAAGAGTTTCACAGCATTGCTGACAGTTCAATAGCTATAAATCAGTAAGAGAAATGGCTGGATAAGACTATCAGTACGCTAATGTAATAATTTCAATAGTCTACAGATTTTAATATAAAAATATGGATCTTTACACAATGCATGCAGTGGTGAAGCACTATATTGAAAATTACCTAAAGGATTAGGCAAATGTCCATTAGAAACACCAAAAACATGATCGGGGACTAGGAATGGTGATGGAATGAGCTCTAAAGCCCCTAATCCAAAGTATAAGGATAATAAGAACATGTAAAGAATTTTGAGCTCCGTATAAAAAGAAAAATTGTATAAATATTCTGAATTTCGAACAACATATGAGAAAATAGTTGACTCACATTTGAGTTATCATCCATTGTATTGTTCAATTTACTATACAAGAGGGGTTGGGAACCACAGGCCCCCGGGCTGGATGCGGCCCCCAGCTTGCGTGGATTTGGCCCCTGTGGCTTTTGGCCCCCACTAGCATTCAGGAATCTGCGCTGGCACTCCAGGCTCTCCACCACCCTACCACAAGGATGGAGCACACTTAATCTACCAGGCTGGGCGCCCCATGCTCTGGTGTGTGAGGAGAATATGGGGAGTCTTTTTCCTTCTCAGACAGGGGCCACGTTAGTGAGGATTTTTGTTTTGTTTTGTTTTTTTGCTTCTTGCTTGTGTGTGGCCCCCGACTGATTTTTCTGAGGGTCAGCGGTAGGGATGTAAGCGACTAGTCGAGTATCTGATAAGTAAAAGCGTATTGAATAGTCGACTGGTCCCTTGACCAAAACAAATGACAAAAACTTGTACTATAAATGCTGGGAGAGAGCAGAAGAGCCCTATGCTGTCTACCAGGAGAAAGACATTCTGGCTGGAAGCTTTGAGTCAGACTTTTAATCATTACTATGATTTGTTGAGGAAATCCCTTTCACATAGATTTGGTACTCACCTGAAGAAAGCTTGACTTTATATTTACATTGTATGCCCTTAATCATATTGAACAGTTCCTAGACTGGAAATGCAGAAAGGAATGGAAGTAAGGTGGTTATGGATTTTGTCAGGGAGAAGAATAATCTGAGTGGGAGCAGAGAGAGAACCAAATATTGTCTTCTTTCACAATACAGTGACATACACAAATGAGATTGGAAGCGTATTAGCATTCTCAATTTTTAGGCATATAATACTGATTGATTTGTACTTAAGAGGCAACAGGCAAGACAGGACTGTAACCCCTTTCATTAAATTCATATACTGGTTTTATCCCTTTACTCACCCATTAGTGTTCAAATTTCATTGTCAAGTGGCTAATATACATGTAGTAGGCTCATAAGGTATTTGTGATTCCAGTAATGGTATCAATGAATAAATCCCAGTCAAACAGTTTAGGTACGTGAGACAAAAGAAGGGCTGACCTTACCATGAGGTGAACTGAGGCAGCCGCCTCATGTGCCAGACTGTGGGAGGAGGGGGTGCCATTAGGACCCAGAGTGTAGAAAATTGTATATGTATTCTCTCTGCTCTAGATGCACAGAGACGGTGGAGTGCCATGTGAGGAGTAGAACAGGAAGAAGGCAGAATTGAGACCTTTCAAAGTTTTGGCCCAAGCGAAGAGGCATGGCGGCGTCATTTGAGCTCCCTGCCTCAGGTGCCAAAATATTGTGGGCCGGCCCTGGTCAAAACCACAAATCAAAAGTTTTAGAAATAGTTCCTTCTTTTTTTATTTAGTCTATGTGCATGTTGCAATTATCAAGGATCAAGTCACAGCAACAGAATTCTGCCCTTAGTTATTCCAGTGCAATCCAGTTCCAGGCCTGGCCTTAGGGCAAGTCGAGCAAGGTGGTTGCCTTGGGCCCTGGGCCTTCAGGGCCCCATGCTGCTTGATGCCCACCCACCTGGCAGCCCTGGCTGGGAGCGCTCAGCCCCGCAACACAGCCAACCATGGCATGCTGCCTTCGGTCCTGCAAACTCTTTGGCTGGGCCTGTCCAATTCCATATAACTAATAGAACATGAAAACAATGTGATTGCACAAGTGAATCCGAGAGTAACATTTGGTCTATAGAATTTTGCATAAGCTAGTATTAGAACTCCCAACGACTTTCAGGTCAGAGATTCAGTTTGATGTGGGATGAATGTTTTAAGAGAGAGAGAAACACAGACTGTTTTCTGAACTATAGATGGGAGAAAACCAAGCTGGAATTTACCAAATATAATTGTCCTTTTGGGAGATCCTGGAAGTCAATGAGAGTTTTAACAATGGTTTCAACAGAAGTTGGTCTTTTAGTAATGAAAATGCAAATATCAAAACAATATTTTGGCAAGGGCACCTACATTAACAGAAATTAAATTTTTAATAACAATATGTATAGTCTGCATAACACATTTTATAGCCACCAAATACAGTACTGTCCTGATTCATGGTTTGTCTACATCAGTCGCTCTCAGTCTTTCCAGTATCTGTACCCCTTTCAGGAGTCCAATGTGTCTTGTGTACCCCCAAGTTTCACCTCACTTAAAAACTACTTGCTTAGAACATTAGACACGAACACACAAAACTGTCATAATACACTATTACTGAAACTGCTTATGTTCTCATTTTTACTATCTTAGAATGTCTGTCTGTGAGTCAAGAACTCCTAAATAGTAAGAACCAGGACCACCAAATTTGGTATGTAGCTTCCTCTTATCCCAACTTAAAGAGAGGTCAGGGTTGGGTTGTGCCAGGACATACAGAAGCCCGGAAAAGGGATAGTCTTCCATAACATGCAAAGGGAGGGGCTGCTGTTCTGAGATACGTGACATGAGAATGGCCACTGAGGGCAGCAAGTGCAAGGAAGAACTATCTTGCAGAGTCTCAATTCTACTAGGGGAAGCTACACCACAAAAGGAGTAGCCACCAGAGCTGGGGTTCCATCATCTTGCCTGCCAGCAGAAAAGGTGAGGACCTCCTGCCTGGGAGTCAGCTCACAAACACTCCCACCCTGCAACAGGCCAGGGGGAGGGATAGTTACCACTGCCCTGGGAGGGATCTGAGGGGCGGGGGAGGGAGAAAGCCCTCCACCCTGGGAGGGGCCTGGAGGAAGGGAGAGAACCCCCACTTTCCCCTGGGACAAGCTGGTGGGTGGGGTGTGTAGCACCTGCTGCCTTGGGCCACCCCAGTGGCCAACCCCACCCCAACCCTTTGCCCTTTGAGGCCCTCTTCATTCCCTGCTCTGATTCCTGCACTGTCCCATGCTCCCAGCCTCATGCCCTGAGCCTCTCATATCCCCAAGGCCCTGCCCTGACTCCTGCACTCCCTACACCACCAGTTCCTGCCCTGAAGGACCCGGGCAATGTTGGGTAAGTCTTTTAGTATAATTATAAACTAAATCAATTGGAATATAAATATAGTACTTACATTTCAGTGTATAGTCTATAGGACAGTTTAAAGAGGTCATCGTGTGAAATTGTAGTGTGTACTGACTTCAGTAGATCTTTTTCTGTAGCCTGTGGTAACATTAGGCATATATCTAGATGAATTGATATACCCCTGGAAGACCATTTCATACCCTTAGGGGTTGAGAACCACTGGTCCAAATTAGCAGTTCTCAAACTATGAGGCGGCCTCCCACGGGAGGTGCAGAAATGTATCAAGGGAGGTGTGAGCTGTTTGGTGTTTCTTAAGGGCTCTAGCTGCCAGACCCAGGGGTCTGGGGCTTGTGGGCAACCCAGGCTCAGGCTCTCTTTTGCCCACTCCCAGTGCCTTGCTGGGTGGTGGCAGCAGGGATCTGGCTGTCATCCCTGAGAGTGTCAGCATGAGTGCAGAAGGAAGGGCAGTAATGGGGCACTAAGTTTACTATAAAAAGTGATATTGAGGGACGTCATTTATGACAGTACTGCTTTCAGAGCTGGACACCTGGCGAGCATACACTGCTCTCCACTCTCCTGTCAGAGCTGGGTGGTGGTATATGTAATTAGGGGAGGGCATACAGACACTAAGAAGGGTGTGTGTGTAATCAGGTAAGTGTGATAACCACTGGTCTACACACACGTTATGCAGCTTTAACTATAATATAGTTAAAGCAGTATAACCTCTCTTTTGTGGATGCAGTCATACTAGTATAAACATGCTTAACCCAGCAGAGCTACTCCCCAAAAAGGAAGGAGAATATACTATATCGGTATAAGACACCATCACATTGGAGTAACTGCCTCCATATTAGGTGTTACACTAATATAACTATTTCGTGGGGAAAATCATACTCCTAACCAAAACAGTTAGGCGAGTATGAAATCTGTGTGTAGCCCAGGTCTTCCATGGAATAGTGTCCCATACTGAATAACCAACATCACTTCCTGTGGCATGTAGGAGTTTCATCATACAGAGGCATCATAGTTGAAACGGGACAAAGTGCTCTGAAGCAGGGCGTTGTGTTGCTCACAGTGCAAAGAGAGAATATTTTAAAGTGTGTAAATGGAGTGGGCACCTTTCTCAAGTGTTAGCATTGTTTGTCCTTTCTGATACTGAAAAGCCCTCCAACTTTTCAATGCAGCCAGTTAGTTTCATAAACCAATCTTCTCCAGTTAATCTAATCTGAAATATGACATACCAATCCCAATACTATCAAAGCACCCATTTGTCTCTTGGAATCTTTCCTGTACTGTGATATAGAACTGATATGGCAATATCTGCAACATATGATTTGATTCTGAAGATATTTAAATCAGTTTTTCAAATGCAGTTGGGCCTACATACTATTAGATACCAGAGCAAGCAATAGATTGCAAGGGGACTTGTAAGGAAGAAATTAGGGTTTTCATTAAACTCTCTGGTTTTTTGAGGTGGGATTTAAGTTGCCATAAAGACAAATGATACAATTAATGAATTTATATCAAAACATATATAAAAATATTTTACACTATCTATGAAATTTGTCTGCAGTGGAAAAAATACTTTTAAAAACAGAATGGATCATTTACCTTCTCTTGGGGATTTATATTTCATTTTACAAAACATCCATACGATTTTAATAGTGTCCTTGCCCTCCCACAATAGCCTTCTGGCTGGTATCTGCAGTTGGTTGATCAAGTATCATTTACATTCTGGCCTCGCTGCCAGCTGCACTGAGTTAATCTATTTAGCACCCAGCTATCCATCTTCTGCCCTCAATCTGCTCCTTCATCTCTTCCTCACAGGCTTAGATGAAACCTTCTTATATCTACTAAATAACGAATCCTACATTAATCATACGAGTCTTTTTAGGCTGGGTGCCGTTTCTTTTCAGACACCTTTAAAATGTGAAATAGCACAAATATAGAATAATGAGCAACTGAAGATGAACAAGAATAATTTTTCTCTGAATAACCCAAGACAGGGACTTTCACTGTGTGGACAACATATTAATAGAGAAATTGTCTTACCTTAGCAATTCTCCTGCTATGAACAGGGAGATGGTGCAACAGGTACAAAATAAAAGCTAGTTCACATGGAAAAACTGCACAAATTTAAGTACAATTGTTTGCTTCTAAATAATTTTCAGGGAAACTAGTGGAGGTTTTCTATGCAAGCCAACCCTAAAACAGTGATTCAGTGAACAGTCTTGAAGTGTGAAGATCTAGAGGAGCCCTAGAAGAGCTTTCTGCCTCCTTGTCCTGAAGATCACAGTGGACTATAGCAATCCCTACCATTTTCCTTGGCTAACTCAACATTTTCTTTTTTATCTATTTTTTTCATGTTACACTTTCATTAGTGTAAGTAATTCTGGAGTCATATTATACAGGCTCACACTTTTCCAGGTTAGGAAAGCAATGGAACTTTTTTGCATCAAGGGTAAAGCTTGTTTGTGAAAGGCACAGAACCTTCTTTGGGGGCCAAAGGCCATGAAATAACTTCCAGCAAGACCTATGAAGTAACACAAACCTCCCCGTTTTCTGTTTAAGGGCAAGTTGCACGTATTTGAACTTGATTTCTTTAGCAAAAGCACATTAGCAGCACATACAGATTTAAAAATTTATATATTTCTCACCCACAATTTTTCTCTGGTATGGTAAGGCGACTGCCCCACAATGGCCGGAAGGCGTTACTGCAGGCTGGAGGGAGCCTGGCCACAGCCCTGGCCAATGAGGAATGGGCTTTTAAGTAAGAGTCACGGTGTAGTTTGCTGGGGCAGCCCTGTATAAAAGGAGCTACCCAGAAGAGAGTAAAAGCTTTAAAAACACCGAATAGTCCAGCAGTACCTTAAAGACTAACAGAACATGTAGATGGTATCATGAGCTTTCGTGGGCACAATCCACTTCTTCAGATGAGTATTAGTAAGGTCCTGATTATGGTCGGTGCACCTTTTGGAGAGCATGACAGATATAAGTCAGATAATTCTGTATTCTTGGAAGGTGCTCATGTGACCCACACACCTAGGGTCTAGACTACATGGCTCTGTCAACGGAGGTAAACAAAGGGTAAACTAAGGGGTTTCATGAGGTATAAAGGATCTGCCGACAAAGGGTTCTAGGGTTGGCATATCCCCGTCATAGACTGCCGCTCTGTGCCGACAAACAGCTGATCAGCACAGCGCAGCGGCCATTTTGATTTAAATGAAGTGGCGATTATTTAAATCGCCGCTTCATTTCCCTTTGTCGAGTAAACTAATCTACATGTCTCCGTCGATGGAGCCACGTAGTCTAGACGTACCCCTAGTGTGGTTACTGAGCAATGGAAGTGGTACCTAGATCACAGCAACAGTTAAGACCAAGAGATCTCTACAGGATGGACTAGAAGGCAGCTGGCTTTTAGCTCAGAGGTTAGAGGCTCCTATACTCAGCTCCAGAGATCCCAGGTTCAAATCTGCCTGGTGGTGGTTACACTCTGACATGTCTTTTATTAGAATCTGAATAGAAGAGAACAACAATTCTGTTTGCCTGGTCCATTTTAATGTTTCTCATTTTCTGTGCTACTCTGTTTTGCAGCATAGTTTTAACCGAGCTGGACTACTTTCAATCTTCATTTTCAATATCACTACTCATGTCTTCTTAGCTTTTCCAATATGTTCCCTTTCCTTATTCTCTATATCAAAATTTTCCGTAAATTCTCTCTCCAGAAACTATTTCTCTTAAGCTTTCCTACAAATCCAGTATTGCATCTGTGTCTTCTTCAATACTTTCTTCTTCAATGATCATTCCACTGAGTAGTTTTTGTCACTCCTCCCAATAATCTCTACTGAGAAGAATGATGGTGATCCAATCAGTTTTTCTTCTGAAATCAGTTCTTTAAACTCAAGTCTTGGATCCTGGGTCATGTCTTTTCTTCAGTCCTATTGACTCTATGTTGAGGACTCTCCAGTGGCTTGGCCAAAATGTTTCCCTTTTTCATGTTAAAATTAGTGTCAGCATCTGTACCTGCCTACTATTCAAGAGGATGATTTAAGACAAGGGAATGAATTTCCATACTGTAGAGCTTTGCATGTTCAGCTGTATAATTTAACAGACATCTTGGACCCTTTCAACCTCAGGACTTTGCTTATTTTAACTGAAAGCAGCTTCACTTCGTATTAGTCTTAATCTACTGCATAAGAAATCAGAATTAATGAGAGTTATAAAAGCCAGAAGAAATCAGAAATAAGTTTCAGAATCCTGACATATAGCCACTAGGAGGATTGGCCTCCAAGACTGCTACAAGCTGCTAAGACTTCAGGGTACCAAAGGTTATGTCCATGCCTAAAATGAAACAACCAAAAAAAAGCCCCCAGCAATAATCTGCTGCGATTAAGATTAAAACATTCAGATACTATTGTTCAGCAAAAATAAAAGGGTTCAATTTGTGGCAAATACATACCACAGAAAGGTATGTGTTGTTATGTCATGATTCACTGTGCAAATGTCACTGTGGGCACTGTGATTTTCACTCTCATTAGTAAATAAGAACAGCCATAGTAGGTCAGACCAAAGGTCACTTTTGCCCAGTATCCTGTCTTCCAACAGTGGACAGAGCCAGGTGTCCCAGAGGGAATGAACAGAACAAGGAATCTTCACCTTCTTGCACATTCCCTGCTTCTGGCAAAGAGCCTAGGGACAACATCCCTGCCAATCATGGCTAATAGCCATTGATGGACCTAACCTCATGAATGCAGCTAGCTCTTTTTTGAACCCTGTTATAGTCTTGGCATTCACAACGCCCTCTGGCAAGAAGTTCAACAGATTGTGCATTGTGTGGAAGAAAACCCCCCCTTTTTTTGTTTTAAGCATGCTGCCTATGTTCCTGTGCTACGAGGAGTATTGACTGTCTCTAGATCAGTCATAATTTTATAGATCTAAATCATACCCCTCCCTGACACAGTCAGGGAAGACAATGCCCAGTGAAGGAAAAGTGCGCCTGTCTCCCTTAGGGAATAGGGGAGTGCGCCTTCTTCCCAACCATGTCCATATGTTCACCTTCAGTCATGATGCGGTGTGGCCTAATGACCCAAGTCAATAAATCCATCCTAATCCACAGGGCTGTGTGGCCTAAGGCCAGAGTCAGTAAATTCACCCCAAATCACAACTCCCTGATTAGGGACAAGAGACAAGGGAAGGAGTTACATCCCCGGCAGGAGGGATCCAGGCCCTCTCTCTCCACTGGACCCCAGCCCAAGGCCCTATTAGAGTCACTGTCACTTGAGCCACTGAGTCAGTGGTAAAAAGCTCCAACCAAAACATATTGACTCCCAGTATCAGCTCACTCACAAGTTAGCCATCACCTTCCCCAGGCTACTTCCCACTGCTGTGCTGACAGCTATAATGTGGGCCTCCGACTTACCTCCCTGGTCCATGGACTGCCCACTCCAAACTCCCTAAGGCCTCTGGCAGCGTTTTATCTTCAGCCTCAGTTGTGGCATCTTTGTCTCTGGGTTTCTGCAGTGCCTTGCGAGAGTGGTGCACATACTCTCGCTCCAGCAGGCAGACCCATCTGATCTGAACTTCTCTGTCTTTACCAGTATACCCAGAGCATGCCCGTAAGGCAGAAGAGGTGTGGCTTTCTCAGCTCTCAGTGTAGGGTTAACCCTCTCTTGTCCAGTGGCAATCGAGTGCACCCCATCACAACTCTTTAGTCATCTCTTTTTTCAAGCTGAAAAGTCCTAGTCATATTAATCTCTCTGCATATGGAAGCCGTTCCATACCCCTAAGAATTTGTGTTCCCCTTTTTTGAACCTTTTCCAAATTCAATATACTGTTTTTGAGATGGGGTGACCATATCTGCACGCACTATTCAAGACATAAGTGTACCATGGATTTATATATAGGCAATATGATATTTGTCATATTTTGTATCCCTTTATTAATGATTCCTAGCATTCTGTTCACTTATTTACTGCTGCTGCACATTGAGTAGATGTATTCAGAGAACTATTCACAATGACTCCTAATCTCTTTCTTGAGTGGTAACAGCTAAATTAGACTCCATTATTTTATATGTATAGTTGGAACTATGTGTCCTAATGTGCATTATTTTGCATTTATATCAACTTTGAATTTCACCTATGCTTTTGTTAACCACTCACCCAGTTATGTGAGATCCTTTTGTAACTTTTTGCAGTCTGATTAGTACTTATCTGACTGGAATAGTTTTGCATCATCTGCAAAATTTACCACCTTACTATTTTGAATATATCAGACAGTACTGATCCCTGTACTGGTACCAGTACAGGTGCCTGGGGACATCATTATTTACCTCTCTCCATTCTAAAAAATGACTATTTATTCCTACCCATTGTTTTCTGTCTTTTAAGCAGTTATCAACCCATGAGCTGTCCTTCCTTCTTAGCCCAAGACAGCTTACTTTGCTTAAGAGCCTTTGGTTAGGAACCTTGTCAAAGGCGTTCTGGAAATCTAAATACACTATATCCACTGGATCCCCCTTGTACACATACTTGTTGACCCCCCTCAAGGAAGTCTACTAGTGTTGAGGCATGATATCCATTTATAAAACCATGTTGACTCTCCCTCAACAAATAATGTTTATATATATATGTGTCTAACAATTTTGTTCTTTACTATAGTTTCAAACAGTTTGATCACTCCTGAAGTCAGTTTTACTTGCCTGTAATTGCTGGGATTACAGGCCAGTAACTAACGTAGCAAGGGTTGCATTTGCAGTGGCCCATCTCTATGGGTCACTGCAATGTGAGTAATAAAGCAAAACAAATTCTCACTCCTGGCTTATCCAAAGACTGAGGGTATGTCTACACTACCCCGCTAGTTCGAACTAGCGGGGTAATGTATGCATACCGCACTTGCTAATGAAGCCCGGGATTTGAATTTCCCGGGCTTCATTAGCATAAGCGGGGAGCCGCCATTTTTAAATCCCCGCTGCTTCGAACCCCGTGTAGCGCGGCTACACGGGGCTCGAACTAGGTAGTTCGGACTAGGGTCCTATTCCGAACTACCGTTACTCCTCGTGAAACGAGGAGTACCGGTAGTTCGGAATAGGCACCCTAGTCCGAACTACCTAGTTCGAGCCCCGTGTAGCCGCGCTACACGGGGTTCGAAGCAGCGGGGATTTAAAAATGGCGGCTCCCCGCTTATGCTAATGAAGCCCGGGAAATTCAAATCCCGGGCTTCATTAGCAAGTGCGGTATGCATACATTACCCTCCTAGTTCGAACTAGGAGGGTAGTGTAGACATACTCTGAGAAACTTATATCTGTCATGGGTTGGAATTCTTGTCTCCGAAGTGACAACATCAGACGTGATATCAGAGGAACCTCACTAGGCCAAAGTGATAACATTTAATTTATCATTTTCTGATAAACATGATAAAATGTCACACTGTATAGCTGAATAACAAAAAAGTAAAAGGATTTAAATACCCCCCCAACTATAAGTTATTTATCTAGCTAATTTTAGCCACATTTGCAAGTAATATACTCTTGCAGCAAATATTTATAGATTTTGCCTCACTGTTTGCATCCCTAAAATTGCAAGTTATGTAAATACTGAGAACAAAATTGTAGTTACCTAAGAAATATCAAGAAGCATGACTCAAAGAAAAAAAATGACCTAAAAAGTTTTCTTTTTAAGCTTTGGACCAGAGAACAACTAATCCATTCCTCAAACTGCCAAGGGACACTGCTCCAGCCAAGCAAAATGCCTGGGGAAGAAATTAAGGAAAATGACATCATCTAATATCAGGGCATATAGATTAGGCTTGAGGATTCCAAATGTGAAATACTGGAATTCTAACATGGCAGTATGTTCTAAACACTATCAACATTTATAACATAATCAAAATGAGTAAGGACAAGTTACCCCTCTTCTGCAGTGCTCATTGTTGATAAAAGTTAGTCTCAGCTTCCACTGACTCTATTGCCAACCAAAAGAGAAAATACAAAAGGCCTTAGTGTATTGTGTTACAATGTTTGATCATGCTCCTAGTTAAATCTGAGAAGTTCTGCTATATTGGGAGTAACACAGACCCATATGGCTTACTAGTGCATGACCATAGGATTTTTGGGGGGGGTTTCTCATGAGTACTAGAAATAATGACCTTGCAGTCCTCAGTGTACAACACAGATGGACTTGCAGGTACCAGGCCATGATATTAATATTCCATGTCTGAGATAAACAGGATGAAGTTTAATAAGGACAAATGCAAAGTACTCCACTTAGGAAGGAACAATCAATTTCACACAGACAGAATGGGAAGTGACTAGTAAGGAGTACTACAGAAAGGGATCGAGGGGTCATAGTGGATCACAAGTTAAACATCAGTGAACAGTGTTGCAAAAAAGGCAAACATGATTCTGGGATGCATAAATAGGAGTGTTGTGAGCAAGACCTGAGATATCATTCTTTCACTCTATTCTGTGCTTACTAGGCCTCAATTGGTATACAGTGTTCAGTTCTGGGCACCACATTTCAAGAAAGATGTAGAGAAATTGGAGAAGGTCCAGAGAATAGCAACAAAAATGATTAAAGGTCTAGAAAACATGAGCTATGAGGGAAGACTGAAAGAATTGGGCTTGTTTAGTTTAGAAAAGAGAAGACCGAGAGGGGACATGATAACGGTTTTCAAGTATTTAAAAGGGTGCTACAAGGAGGAGGGAGAAAAATTGTTCTCCTTGGCCTTTGAGGATAGGAAAAGAAACAATAGTCTTAAATTGCAGCAAGAAAGGTTTAGGTTAGAAATTAGGAAAAACTTCCTAACTGTCATGGTGGTTAAACATTGGAATAAATTGCCAAGAGAGGTTGCGGAATCTCCATCACTGAAGATATTTAACAGCAGGTTAGACAGACACCTGTCAGGGATGATCTAGACAGTGCTTGGTCCTGCTGTGAGGGCAGGGGACTGGACTCGATGATCTCTCGAGGTCCCTTCTAGTTCTTTGATTCTACGTCTTGGTTTTTTGAATTTTTACTATGTCAGTACTCTACATTGTAATAATTGTTTGTTGATACAGTTACATTGCTCGTTACAGTAAGGCAGATACTGTTTATTGTTCTTGCTGTATCAATAATTCTCATTTTACAAAAGTGCAATTATTATAGGACAAAAAAGGGGGTTATTTTAATTTTCTATTTGCTTTTGTGAATAGAGAGTTAGTGTAAGGAGGTAAAAAAAGCGTACAGACATTTCTAAAGTAAAGGGTTTTCCAGGCATCCTCAGTGCAAGTCCAGAATGTTGCTTCATTCAGAGTTTAGAGCCATTTTTAAATAATATTAATATTCAATATGTGCTAGGAGTTTCTGATGGCAACAGAGACTCAGAGGTCATTTGATGACATTGTGGCCCCTTCTCACTAGGCATTTTTAAAGGCCTTTTGTTTTCAAGGTGGCTGGCAATCAGCATGGAAACCTGAGCTCGATTCTCCAGAGGTGCACTGTCCTCAGCAAACAAGCTAGGTGAGGTTGAAACCAGCTGCCAGGCACTGATTTTTTCAAAACTCAGGCTATCTTGGATTTAATCCTAGTTTTGAGACTTGAATCCAGAGGAAACTGTAGCAAGAAGTGTTTTTTAGATATTTTACTCCAAACCAAAATTATCAGGGGGGATACCACCTTCAATTACATGTCTACATGAAAACCTACCTACTACTGCTGTGGAGAGTACCCAAGTTTAGTGTAGTGGAAAACTAATAGAGGACAAATTAAAAAAATTCCTCCATTTTAACTTTCTGTGAGTTACTTTAACTGTACCCTTGTGGTCAGCCAGACCCAGAACACATTTACATGTGTGCTGAAGGCTAAGCATGAGAATAGTCCTACCGACTTCGATTTCATTATGTAAATTACTATCTCCCTAGTAAAACCTGTCTTCCTTGCTGCCTCTAGAGCAAGATGGCATGGAGGAATTCACAAATCAACTGTGCATAAATTAGTCACCATTCTTTTAAAAAACCTTACAGATGTACTAAAACAAAAGAAGTGCCATTTGGGGAATCCTATAATCAGCCTCCTTGCCTTCTGAGCTTTCCATTTCCCTTCTGTGAATACGATCCAATAGTTACCATGATTCTGGTTATTAGCAGTGGCTGTACATATGCTTTGTATTAATAGAATCAATCGCCCCAGGGAATTAGTCATCTATATTCATGAACTAAATGAAATAGTATCCAGAGAGCAGATGATGACAGCTCAGCTGCACTGGTAAGAGATCTCTGCTTTAGCATTGTGTTTGATGGATATGCTCATGGGATAGCTAACACATTCCTCTTCACCCACTCACATTTTCCCAAAATTGAAGCCTGCTTTTCATTGCAATTGATATTTCAGCTAACACCACTAGCTCAGGTATGGGCTTCATTGCAGCTCAGGCGACCCTGAGGGAATTCAGTGTAGAATCCTATGTGATGGTCCACTGGTGAGTCAAAATTCAGAGAACAGACTCCAGCAAGCAGCCTTTGGGGATGCGTTGGGTGCATTCTAATGTTCAATACTAGCTTCAGGACACCCTGTTGATGTGTGATTGGAGTATAAGCTTTCAATGCCACTCACTCACTTCTGGAATGAACAGCGGGCTATCCACTGAAGAAACCTATTGAAATACAAGACATATAACAAAAAGAGGGAGCAAAATAATGATTAACTGCACAAAATTGGCTTGAGTGAAGAAAAGAGAAAGTGAACAGTACATAGCACGTAATATACAGTATGAACAGGCTCTTACGTTCAATATTCTCTCCTTTTTTCTTGATTTATTTCTTTTTACTTTCTGTTTTAATCTTTGCATCATTTTCTTCTTCCACTCAGATGGAATGTAGTGTGGTATCAAGTTACTACAGGGAAAGGAGTTCAACACCCGGGCTACATCTAGATTACATGGCTCCGCCGATGGAACCATGTAAAATAGTTTATTCGGCATAGTCAAAGAAGCGGGGATTTAAATAATCCCCACTTCATTAAAATAAAAATGGCCGCCGCGCTGTGCTGACGATAAGCTGATCTGGCACACCGCGGCAGTCTAGACGCAGAGTGGTTGACAAAGGAAGCCTTTGTCAACTGCTCTGGTATGCCTCATGAAAAGAGTTTTCTTTGTGCCCTTGATATAGGGCAGGGGTGGCCAACTTGAACCTGAGGAGGAGCCAGAATTTACCAATGCACATTGCCAAAGAGCAACCGTTGTATAACACCATCCCTGATCATCTCCCCACCACACCTCTCAGCACATCCCGCCCACTGGCAGCCCCACTGGTCAATGCCTCCTTCTCCTTTTCCTCCTGCCCACTGTGATCGGCTCTTTCTCAGTGGGAGACGCTGGAGGGGGGAAGCATGGGTATGACAGGCTCAGTGGAGAGGGTAGGAATTGGCAGGATCCTAGGGGGAAAGAGTGGAGGGGGACAGCGCCTAGAGCAGAGCTGGGGGTTGAACAGTGAGCACCCTCCAGCACAGTGGAAAGTTGGCACCTGTAGCTCCAGCCCCAGATTTGGTACCTATGCAAGGAGCGGCATATTAACTTCAGAAGAGCCGCATGTGGCTCTGGAACACCAGGTTGGCCACCCTGATTTAGGGAGTTAACTTATCCATAGTCTGCCTCCTGAGTGAGAGACTCTTTTTCTTTGAGTTTGTCATCCAGCAATTACCACAGGTAAGTTAAATAAAAAAGAAGCTTTTATTTTATAGAAAACGTGAAAAAAGATGACTTGCTTCTAAAAGAATGTTGGTAAAAGCATTACTGATTTAGCACTAACCTTTCAGGCAAGACAAAGAAATATATATATATCAGGTCTCTGATAAGAAGCCAGGAAGTGCCAATTAATGCCAATAGTTGTACATATATCTGCCCATTGAACCCCAATTAATTTCACTTAAGTCAGTCATCAAATAGGAATAACTTTCAATCACTACCTAATACTTGGGCTGGATTATAACCTTTAATGTGAAAAGCAATATCTCACGTTTGTAATCTGGCTCTCCAAGTAAGTACTTTTCCCTCAACATATGTTGCTGTTTTGTATATTAAAGTCATTATGAGAAATACTGTGTGCATCAAGAGAGGCACTGATGATGGATCCATGAATTTAGCTGACTATGCACAAATAGTATGATGCACATTTACACTAAGCAATCCATCACTGCTCTTATATTGTGCGGTTGATCTGCCTGTCATCCTGCTGCTCCTTCAGGCAGCAAGGAACCCAGTTCTCATTCTTCCAGCACCAGGTAGCAACTGACAGACTCTAGCCCTGAAGCTCCTTTTATGGGAGTCTGCTGGGTCCAGATTGGCTGCTCCCTGTGGCCTCCTCAATTCACTGATTTCCCACAACCACTCTAGGCCACTTGGAGGTCTTCTCTTTTGCACCTTTCTGGGATGGGATGTGGCAGGACCCTGAGGCCTCCAACAAAAGACCTCTGGGCCTAGTCCAACTTGTCACACAAAGAAATAAAACTGTAAATTGACTCAGCCTCAGTTCCTAGGTTAGAAGTCAAAATAAATGTTGGAGAATTTAGAAAACTTTCTAGGAATTTAGATTGCTCTTTACCACCATGTTATCAGAGTGTCTAATTCTGATTTAAAAAATCCAGTAAATGCTTGTGCATGTGGCCTGCAACAGTGGTTGCATATTACCTGATATACACAAAAATGTTTGTAAAATAATGCTGAGAGAGTTGTAATTTCAAGAATTTGAGGTTTCCCTTGTGTGGTAGATCCTACAAAGGAAAGGACACTGTAGGGTTAAAAAAAGGGAGCAACCACCACCCCAGCTGTAGGCCCTGGGCAGTCTGACAATAGCAGGCACAAAAAAAGCAGCAGACTAGCCACAACAAGGTGGCTGTGGGAGAGGCAGGGGGGCACAGTGACTGGGGCTCCACAGGGTCAGACTAGAGGAAGTTGCTCAGAGAAACCAGTTCTGGGCCAGAAGAGATCAGAGAAGGTACCAGCAAGGCCCCAAAGTAGAAAGCAGACCAGGGAAGCAGTAGGAGATTTAAATAAACAAATTGCTGACTACACCACACCCAGGGTCACTGGGATGGGACTCAGAGAAGAGAGAAAGCCTGAGGTAAACCCGAGAACCCTGACAAGGACTGACAACGATAACAGAAATATGAACTTTGTGCTTCTGCTTTAAATCTCCTTTATTTCAGCCACTTTAAAAAGGGAAGAAACGTGAAAAAAGGCAGCACTGGAAAGAGTTAGAAAAGGTTCTGAGACACAGATCCAAACTCCAAAGGTTAATGAGTGCAGGTCCACTCAAGGGGCCAGTAGAATCCTTTCACTCCTAAAAAGGGAGAAACAAAAAATAACTCAGCCAGAGGACTGGGGTTACAGATGAGGATTTCAGGAATATAAATTCCATCCTTGACTCAACTAAGAGAAACTGAGTCAGGGACAAATGCAGTTCTGCAGCAGACTGTCGAGGGCTGTTGCAGCACTGAGATCCCTCAGATACACTTTGGTACACATGCATCCCGCCAATGTATGTCCAAAATAACTGTATTGAGGTTACCACTAAGACAACAGAGTTACATGGCTTTCAACCATGTAAAATGAAGTTGAAATCTTGCCTTCAGACTTCAAAGGACAAATCCCTCTCAATCTATCAATAACATTAACCTTTTTTACTCTCAGGATGACTCTTCAGGTTTTGTCTTACTCTGTGTCAGCACAAAATCTGAAACTGAAGTAATATTAATCAGGCAGGTTGATAGGGACACACAGTACAGCCTACCTATAACAAACCTGTCGGGAACCAAGACTTTTATTCATTATAGCCAGGGGTTTGTTATAGCAAAAAAATAATCAAAAGCATTGAAGTAAGTTAACAAAGTCACCTTGGATAACGGCCTTAGCTTGCTTGCTTAATTATTTAATAATCATATCAACTAAGGCACATCAAGTTGGCCAGGGAGGGAGATTTTAGGTGACCTTCATTACTTTAGCCTCAGGAGTCCCATGCTGTCAGCCCCAAGGCAGCAGTGCTGCTGGAGTTTGGGCTTCAGGAGAAAGGGGGAGACCCACTCTTATGCTATGTCTACACAGCTTCCCTCTTCCGCAAAAGCCTATGCAAATGAAGTGCGGATTAGCATATTGCCGTGCTTCATTTGCACAATTAATTAGGAGCCGTTTTTGCACAAAAGATTAAAAAAGGGAGCAATCACCACCACATCTGCAGGCCCTGGGCAGTCTGGCAATAGCAGGCACAGCGCCTTTTGTACAAAACCCCCCTCTTGTGCAAGAGCTGTTCTTCCTCATTTTTTCAGGAAAAACGGCTCTTGCGGAAGAGGGGCTTTTTGCGTAGAAAGGCGCTATGTGGATGGTGCCTTTTTATGCAAAAACATTTTGCGCAAAAATGGCTCCTAGTTAATTATGCAACATCCTTTCCTCCCACCCCTCAGTATTGTACTCTTTTATAGTTGGGATCAGGGATCTGTTCATTATCCAGGTTCCAGTTAGTTTGTTTTAATAAACATACTTTTTCTTATATATCCAACATATTTAATATAGTTTAATTAACTAATTTAAAAAAAAATGTTTTGTGCACGATAATTTAATCCCAATTTCCATCCAATTGCAACTTCACACAAATCATCAGCTAAAAAAATTAACTAATAAATGAGAAATGTTTCATTCATCATTTTCCAACATTACAAAAAATTAAAATCTAAACAAAACTAAGATATATATGTATGTTAAGATATATAACCTCCTAGGTAGCAAAAAAGTATCACCAAATTGAGTGTCATGGCTATATTTATTTACAACTCATTGTATCTGAATAGTTATACTGAACAATGAAAATGAACATTTATTAGGTGGAAAAGACAAAAACATACAAATTGAAAACAAGATTAAAATCAGACTTTCCTGCTTGTTGCTTTTCACTGATGATCAGACTGTGCTATTTATATCAAATCATCCTTCTTGATTTTAGATTAAGAATTCTTTGCAAGGCTCAATTTATTTTTTGTAATCATTTTGGTTAAGACTACAATGAAAATAATATGAAAAGCACAACTTTCACTGATGTGAATGTCTTTTTATTTGTGATGGTTACTTGCACCATAACTGAAGTTTTTAAAGCAATCTTGATAAAATATTGTTGTTTCTCAACAATTGTTTTGTTGTTTCTCAACAACTGTTTAGAAAACAAAGGGCTAGACTATGCATGCAGATACCCTAATTCACTCTTGCAGATGCCCAGTGACTTCTAGGAAGCTCCACACAGGTACACCTAGGCAGATTCAGTTACAAAATCTAGTCCAAAGTTAGCCAGATTTCTTTTTCCTTTAAAAATCGAAATAATTAAATGCCCACTTTAGATGCGCACCTCATCATTTAGTGCACTACAGTAATATGAAAAATAGCAAAGTTCTTGAATAAATGCACATGCATACTAAGGTATTAACTCAAGGCTGCTTTTCTGTTGCCTGCCCATCATTCAAAATGGTTGCTTGTTTCTCCATGTTGTTGATGTCATTGTCAATAATTCTGGGCTCCCGAAAGTCTTCCAGCAAATTACTTTGCAGTATTTGAGAAAAACTGCACAACACTACACCATGATTCTCAGAAGTCTCAAGAACAAGATTACAGCACAGCTGTAATCCACAAATTCTGTTGTGCTGTAACAAAAAACATTTAGTTGAGCTATTATAAAATGAAGCAGACTCCTGAGCTTTTACTAAAAGTATCATGCTCTGAATATGTTTTCTGTCACCAACAGATTTGGGACTGTACTTTGGCTAGAATTCAATTCTGAGGACAACTTAGTGTGAACAATCAAATGTGCTATCCAGGCAGGACTTTTCTCCAAACTGAATGGCTCTGCCTAGACTGGCATGATTTTCCGCAAATGCTTGTAATGGAAAAGTTTTCCGTTAAAAGCATTTGCGGAAAATAGCGTCTAGAAAGACATGGACACTTTTCCACAAAAGCACTTTTTGCGGAAAAGCGTCCGTGCCAATCTAGATGCGCTTTTGCGCAAAAAAGCCCTGATTGCCAGTTTCGCGATTGGGGCTTTTTTGCGCAAAACTAATCTGAGCTGTCTACACTGGCCCTTTTGCGCAAAAGCTTTTGTGCAAAAGGACTTTTGCCCGAACAGGAGCAGCATAGTATTTCTGCAAGAAGCACTGATTTCTTACATGAGATCGTCAGTGTTCTTGCAGAAATTCAAGCCGCCAGTGTAGACAGCTGGCAAGTTTTTCCGCAAAAGCACTTGCTTTTGCGGAAAAACTTGCCAGTCTAGATGCAGCCATTTAATGTGTAATTTGGTATTTCCCTGCAGATTTAAATAGCTTCCTGACATCAGTCAGCATGAGCGCAATGCACTAACTCAAGTTCCATTTAAGTCTTCAAAACAGTAGGGGTGTGTCTAGACTACAGGGTTTTGTCGACAAAAGTGGACTTTTGTCGACAAAACTATACCTGCGTCCACACTACCGCTGAGTTCTGTCGACATAACGTCGACAGAACTCAGCAGTTTTGTCGACGCTGGTAAACCTCATTTTACGAGGCATAACGCCTTCTGTCGACAGAGATTCTGTCGACAGAAGGTGTTATTGCATGTAAACTTTCCTTTGCGTCTACACTACCATGTCGACAAAGCAGATTGCTTTGTCGACAGAACTCAATGTAGTCTAGACGCTCTTTGTCGACTGAAGTTTTGTCGACAGTATCTGTCGACAAAACTTGTGTCGACAGAAGCCGGTAGTCTAGACGTATCCTAGGACTTGTGTGGTGCCTAGGCTTTCTGCTGTGCCTCCATACAGTGGTCATTGTGTGTATACATCTCCCTTAAATATGAACTCCAAAGAGATTTCTGTAACAATTTATCTGTAACATGTATCTGACGAAGTGGGTCTTTGCCCACGAAAGCTTATGCTCCTACACTTCAGTTAGTCTATAAGGTGCCACAGGACTCCTCGCCTTTTTTGCAGATTCATACTAACACGGCTACCCCTCTGATACTTGCAACAATTTACAATGTTATGCATTGCCACGTACAACATATTTCCTTGTAGAGACACTTCATGCACAAATATATTATAAACTAAATCCTATTAGGTTATCTACCATAACTCACATACATTTCAATTCCAGGCATGTGCTATTCCGATAAGTCAGAATTTTTACCCTAAGGAATCACTTACCCTCTCTGAGTTGCAGTGCTTTCCAGAGAATGTTCTAGCTGCTAGGTCTCCTAGTTCAGACAGGAGAGGGGAGAAACTGGTGTGGCAATTCCATGCTCAGACAAAGTTTTGAGGGATTATGCATGACTGATACTAACTTAATTAAAAAATTGGGTTTCTTCATTCCCTTTGCATTTAGATGAGCAGCCAAGTTTAATACTGGTAGGGATGTGCTTAAACAACTTCAGCATTACACTGACAACTTGAAAAGCACCATCCTGAAAACTCTGTACCTACTGTAGTTACAATTAAAAGCCTATCTAGACTAGCAAACAAATTAATGAAAAAAATCTCTGTTATTTGAAACTACTTTGTGTATAGTCACTTACATTGTTTTACCTATATAGTCAGTTTCTCCCTTGCTTACAATAACACAGGAGCAGAAAGTATGACCAACTAAACAAAAACTCCAGCCCGACAAAGGCTACGTCTACACGGCAACGCTGTTTCGGGATACCGGAGTATCGCGAAATAGCTATCGCACATCTTAACAGCAAGCCAGTTATTTCGGACTTTCTATTCTGACATTCCTGTAAACCTCATTCCACAAGGAGTAAAGGATGTTTCGGAATAGTGGGTTATTTTGAAATTTGGTGCTGTGTAGACAGCACCAAATTATGAAATATGCTATTTTGAAATAAGATCGAAATAAGATATGCAATTTGCGTAACTCAAATTGCGCACCTTATTTTGAGCTACGGTGCAGTGTAGATGCACCCAAAGAAACCCACAACTAAGGAATTTTTTAAAAATCAAGACATCCAAATCTAATTTCTTTTCATAAAGTCAACCCCCACCTTCTTCATGATGTCAGCAACCTTGATTGCCAACTTGTTTGTAAGACGTATGCAGAATTGCTGCAGCCATGTTAGTCCCAGGATAATAGAGAGAAGGTGGATGAGGGTAATATCTTATACTGGACCACACGATTTAGTCAAATATGAGCTATTGCCTCACCCACCTTTTTCCACGTGCCTAACATTTTGAAAATCCACCTCACTTTATCCTCTTTTAAATCCCTCTCAAAAAACATCACTTTGATATTTGATGCAATGCATATAATCACTGACATCTGGCACCGACTACAGTAAAACTCCAATTGTCCGGCATCCAGTGGTCCGGCACTCCTGATAGTCCGGCACCAACTAGAACCCAGAAGTGCTCTGGCCAGCTGGACAATTGGAGCTGCTCTGCCCCCGGCTTCCCCAAGTCCGCCGCTGGTCAGTTTCAGCAGCAGTGGACTTGGGGAAGCCCTGGGGCAGAACACCCCAGCTGCTCTGTCCCTGGCTTCTCCAAGTCTGCTGCTGCTGAAACTGACCAGCGGCTGACTTGGGGAAGCCGGGGGCAGGGCAGCTGGGGTGCTGCCGGGTTGGTCCTGTAGCGCCGCTCAGGTGAGGGGCGGCACTGCGGGACCATCCCGGCAGCACCCCAGCTGCTCTGCCCCTGGCTTCCCCAAGTCCGCTGCTGCTGAAACTGACCAGTGGCTGACTTGGGGAAGCCGGGGGCAGGGCAGCTGGGGTGCTGCCGGGTTGGTCCCGCAGCACCGCCCTCTCCCACGCTGCGCAGTTCCCCGCCGACCCTCCACCACCCCAGACCCGTCATAGCCCCCCTTCTAGTACTCCGGCATATCTGATAATCCGCTCCTCCTGGGTCCTAAAGGTGCTGGATTATCGGACTTTTACTGTATATTGGTGGATACCTATGACAACTTTATATATTAGTTTCTGGAAATGTACCTTTTTTTTAGTGCTTCTGTGATCTCACTCCCATCACTCCCTGTATGTTTATTCACCTAATGCAAAGATGAAATTCTAGATTGTGAGCTTTCTGGGATACCGTCTTTGCCTTGTTTGTACTGTGACAGAAAAAAACAGGGCCCTAACTCTAGTTGGAGTCCTTAGGTATTACTACAGCATAAATGAATAATAACAGTTAGAATAATGGGTGCTTATCAGAAGCTAGCTTTTTAAAATAAAATAGATCTAGTGTCCCATTAATTTTCTCTCCATACATACTGTATATGAATGTATGGTATTTGTCACTAGCAGAGTTGCTGCTTCTAGTGATAGTCTATACTTGTTTGATGATATGCTCTTTCCGCAGTCCTTGGAAATACATTTAATTAGTATTTACACCTCAATGCAAATCCATGCCTGAAGTTCCCCACAGCCCAGAGTTTTTGGGATCCAGGATTTTGGTACCATCTGTCTCCTGTTATGAGCTATCCACATATGTATTCTTTGTACGTCCTTTAACTTTTGCTCCAGAATCATAAATCTCTGTCTCCTAAATGATAAGAATTGCTTCATGAACTCAGAGGGTATGCATTATTTTGGAATAACTGACATTATTCTGAAATAACAAAATGCACATTTACACTAAAAGCCTTTATTCAAAATACTGTAGAGCTGGAGGACTTCTTACACTGGCTCATGGTAACCCCCATTTCATGAGGAGTAAGGAAAGTCGAAGGAAGAGTGTTCTTCCTTTGACATCCTGCTGTGTAGCTAGCACCAAAAGCTGAGTTAAGCTATTTCGACTTCAACTATGCAATTGACATAGCTAAAGTTACGTAGCTTATTCTGACTTTAGCCCTGCGGTATAGACATACCCAGATAGTGAAAATAGATTTCAAAGTATATTCCATCCATCTGAGGAAAGCTGTGGTTTTCCATCACCAAACTGCTCCAGTACAACTATCAGTTATTCCACATAACTGAAAAAAGTCTTTTTGCAACTAACCCAGGAAAAGGTATTACCACCTAATGACTGTTTGGTGGCATACGTGAAATATTTGTGGGTCTCAGTCCAATTCTCAGTGAGACTGAGCTGGTGTGGACCTTCTACAAGCTGCATTTGTTCGGCTTTTGGTGAAGTTCACAAGATGATAAACGCAAGTGTCTCCTGGTAAATTAAATGCAGTGCTCTCAGGTTTGTCTCTGTTCTCTCCTCTCTTGTGTTTTTCCTGCATGATATTGCAGGCTTGTCAGGAGACGTTCTTTCATCAACATAGGTAATTCACCTCCCTGAAAGGCAGTAACTGGGTCGATGGGACAATTTTCTCATCACCTTAGCACTGCCTACATTGGGAATTAGAGAAATTTAACTGCATCACTCAGGAGTGTGGATTTTTCCAGGCCTGTGATTAGTAGTGTTCTTTATTCTTACGTTGAAACAGAGGTCACTAATACTGTCTCTGCCAGATTGCCTGCAGCTAATACACTCTTCTCTGTTGCCTGTCTCTGTACCTTCTCAGATTATTTACAGTGATTTTCTTATGTGCCTGAATGACTTAGCTTAATATTTATTTTAGCTTTCACATCTTTGATTTCATCACTACTGGCCTTTAGTTCCCTTACCTCATTCAAAAGCCCCTTCTTTCTCCAGGTAAACTGATTTTTTACTGGAAAAATCCTGGGTTTTGCAAAAGTATTACTTGGTTTTTTTTCTGATTTTCATCCTATTTTTGTATCATTCAAATATATAAAATAACATGTTTTATTAGGAAAAGACAATACATTCCATGAGATATATGTACAGTAATTCCTCATTTAACACGTGTCCGCTTAACACGTTTTCGCGAACGCATGATTTTTTTTTAAGGAACATTTTTTGAATTACACGACCGCCCCTGGAATAACACGGTTTCCCCCACCTCCCTGCAAAGCGACAGAGGGTTTGCTGCTCGCCACGCTGTTCCCCGCTGACTCTCCCTCACAAGATGCCTTGCCCTCTCTCCTCCGCCCCCGCTTGCAGGCCAGCGGCTGGGTTTGCCCAGCCGGCCCATTGCCAGCGGCTGCACGGGGCTTCCCCCGCCTCCCTGCAAAACGGCAAAGGGTTCGCCTCTCTCCGCGCCATTCCACGGCAACCCCCCCCTCGCTGGACACAGTGCGGGTCCCATCAGACCCATCACAGGGGCATACTCCCAACCCAATCCCCCTCCCCTCTCCTCCCCTTTTCTTCCCTAGAGCCAAACACCTCCCCTCTCTGCTGTAACCCAGTCCCCTTTCTCCCCCAACCTTATGTCCCGGTCCCAACAGACACGCTTGAAACGTAACCCCCACCTTTTCCATTATTTTCAATGGGAAAATTGACCTCGCATAACACGTTTTCACTTAAGACGATCATTTTCTGAAACATATCTATAGTGTTAAATAAGGAATTACTGTACTGTGATAACACATTAGTCCGTGTGTATCTCCAAAGCGGCCTGCTGAAGTAAAGTTATATATTAGTCTAGAAAACAAACAGGCAACCACACAAGCTCTAAAGTGTGTGTGCATCTCTCATCCACCATGTACACATTTCAAGCTGATAGCAGGTAATGGTTTAATGATCTGACACACTACAATGGGGAGAAAATGAAAATCTGCTTCAGAACATAACATAGGGAAATATTCTAAAGTTTAAAAGAAAAACAAAAACAGGAGAAAAGGATGAAGTTGAGTGTATATGCTCCAAATGGTGTGGCCCAATTATTAAATAGAATGATTAGCCTATAAATATTTAAAGTCTACAACAGTAAACTGTTTATTTAAACAAAAGGCTTACTTGGGAATAAGAGACATTATTTTCTTAAAAGCAGAGGCATTGTGGTTTGGATTCTGTTTTAGTTCTGGAACAAACCACATTGCAGTCCGTTAATCAAAGCATTAATCTACTAAGTACTTTTGCCCTAGTCCTTCTGTCTACAAAATTAAGCTGCAATATTATCCAGAAAAATTATAAATAGTTTTTGCACTGATTTTCACCTGTTTTTGTATTGTGGCAATAAACTCTGATAATTTCCCAGGAACAATTAAATAAAATAAAAACTGAAAATGAAGGACCTTACTCATGCATTAACTCATTCATCATCTTTTGAGATGTCTTTTCCCTTCAAAGGAGGTTCTACGTTACTTGAGTAGGAAACAGATTGAAAATATTTAATTCAGAAGGTTACAACATTCCTGTAACATTGAAGCAACTTGTACAATTCCACACCACCCAAAGGGTGAAAGGCAAGAGGAAAGGCTGACCCTAAACTCTGTTGGATATGTTGTGAGCCTTTCCAGAAGAACAAATGTCATACTGGACTCACTAAGCTAGTCATGCCTATAACTGCATGTGAATTGAGGCTACAGAATTCTCAGTCTTTGGATATGTCTACATTAGCTCATTAATTCGAGCTAGGTAGGCAAATCAAGCAACCGGAGTTGCAAATGAAGCCTGGGATTTAAATATCCCGGGCTTTATTTGCATGTTCCCATCCGGCCGCCATTTTTAAATCCCTTTAGTTTGAACAAACTGCCTGCGGTTACACCTTAGCTCGGATTAACTGTTACACCTCATTCCATGAGGTGAGAAGGATGGGAAGAATGTGTATATCAATAGCTCAAAACTTTGCACTAAAAATGTATCCTCTGTGAGTGGAGGTCCTGAGCTCTCCTGCAGCAGTAGACTTGGCTTTTCTTGTTTTCTTTGGAAGCAAAAAGGCACTGTGATGGAATCCCTTTGGTGGACATGTTCTGTATCTCCGAGTCCTATGGCTCACCTTTGTACAATATGTCGAAATGTGTGCTGAGCCTGTCTGCCAATATGTTCGGTATTCCTGGCAGGTGCACTGCCAAGAAGATGAGCTATTGTCAGATGCATCAGTTACAGAGATTGACAGCTTCTATGCAAAGAGGGAATTTGCTCTTCCTTGTTTGCTGCTGTTATTTGTTTGCTGATAAACCTGAACAAGCAGGGTCTGAATAAATAGCAAGAAGCAAATGAAGGTTCTATGGACTGACTACAGTTCCAGGAGGCTTATAATTACTGTTGCATCCATACTATGTGTTCCCCATCCTAGTACAGAGGTGTCTGTAGTCAATTTTTGTGGACTGGAAGGAACACCATAAGAACATAAGAATGGCCATACTGGGTCAGACCAAAGGTCCATCCAGCCCAGTACCCTGTCTGCCAACAGTGGCCAATGCCAGGTGTCCAAGAGGGAGTGAATTGAACAGGTAATGATCAAGCCATCTTTCTCCTGCCATCCATCTCCACCCTCTGACAAACAGAGGCTAGGGATACCATTTCTTACCCATACTGGCTAATAGTCATTTACGGACTTAACCTCCATGAATTTATCTAGGTCTCTTTTAAACCCTGTTTTAAACCCTCAGGCAAGGAGTTCCACAGATTGACTATGTGCTGTGTGAAGAAGAACTTCCTCTTATTTATTTTAAACCTACTATTAGTTTCATTTGATGGCCCCTAGTTCTTCTGGGTATGTCTAGACTACATTCCTCTGCCGGCAGAGGCATGTAAATTAGACTACCTGACATAGTCAATGAAGTGGGGATTTAAATATCCCCCGCTCAACTAAAATAAAAATGGCCACCGCTCTGTGCCAGCTCAGCTGATCATGGTGGCCATTTTTATTTTAATGAAGCGGGGAATATTTAAATCCCCGCTTCATTGACTATGTCAGGTAATCTAATTTACATGTCTCTGCTGGCAGAGGCATGTAGTCTAGACATACCATCTATTATGGGAACAAGTTGATAACTTTTCCTTATTCACTTTCTGCAAACCACTCATGATTTTATATACCTCTATCATATCACCCCCTAGTCTCCTTTTTTCCAACCTGAAAAGTCCCAGACTCTTTAATCTCTCCTCATATGGAACCCCTAATAATTTTAGTTGCCCTTCTCTGAACCTTTTCCAATGCCAGTATATCTTTTTTGAGATGAGGAGACCACATCTGTACGCAGTATTCAAGATGTGGGCATACGATGGATTTATATAAGGGCAATAAGATAAATGAATTATTCTCTATCCCTTTTTTAATGATTCCTAACATCCTGTTTGCTTTTTAGACTGACGCTATACACTGTGTAGACGTCTTCAAAGAACTATCCACAATGACTCCTAGATCTCTTTCCTGATTAGTTGTAGCTAACTTAGCCCCCATCAAATTATATGTATAGTTGGGGTTATTTTTTCAAATGTGCATTACTTTACATTTATCCACATTAAATTTCATTTGCCATTTTGTTGCCCAGTCACTTAGTTTGGTGAGATCTTTTTGAAGTTCTTCACAGTCTGCTTTGGTCTTAACTACCTTGAGTAGTTTAGTGTCGTCTGCAAACTTTGCCACCTCACTGACCCCTTTCTCCAGATTGTTTATGAATAAGTTGAATAGGATTGGTCTTAGGACTGACCCTTGGGGAACACCCCTCTCCATTCTGAAAATTTACCATTTATTCCTACCCTTTCTTTCCAGTCTTTTAACTAGTTCTCAGTCCATGAAAAGATCTTCCCTCGTATCTCATGACAACTTAATTTACATAAGAGCCTTTGGAGAGGGACCTTGTCAAAGGCTTTCTGGAAATCTAAGTACACTATATCTACTGGATCCCCCTCGTCCACATGTTTGTAGACCCTTTCAAAGAACTCTAATAGATTAGTAAGACATGATTTCACTTTACAGAAGCCATGTTGACTTTTGCCCAGCAAATTATGTTCTTCTAGGTGTCTGACAATTTTATTCTTTACTATAGTTTCAAGTAATTTACCCGGTACTGACGTTAGACTTACCGGTCTGTAATTGCCGGGATCGTCTCTAGAGCCCTTTTTAAATATTGGCGTTACATTAGCTATCTTACAGTCATTGGGTACAGAAGCTAATTTAAAGGATACATTACAAACCATCGTTAATAGTTCCACAGTTTCACATTTGAGTTCTTTCAGAAATCTTGGGTGAATGCCATCTGGTCCCAGTGACTTGTTACTGTTAAGTTTATCAATTAATTCCAAAACCTCCTTTAATGACACTTAAATCTGTGACAGTCCTCAGATTTGTCACCTACAAAGGACGGGTCAGGTTTGGGAATCTCCCTAATATCCTCAGCCGTGAAGACTGAAGCAAAGAATTCATTTAGTTTCTCCGCAATGACTTTATCATCTTTAAGTGCTCCTTTTTTTATCTCGATCGTCCAGGGGCCCCACTAGATATTTAGCAGGCTTCCTGCTTCTGATATACTTAAAAAACATTTTGTATTACCTTTTGAGTTTTTGGCTAGCTGTTCTTCAAACTCCTTTTTGGATTTTCTTATTACATTTTTACACTTAATTTGGCAGTGTTTATGCTCCTTGCCATTTACCTCACTAGGATTTAACTTCTAATTTTTAAAAGATGTCTTTTTATCTCTCACTGCTTCTTTTACATGGTTGTTAAGCCACGATGGCTCTTTAGTTCTTCTACTATGTTTTTTAATTTGGGGTATACATTTAAGTTGGGCCTCTATTATGTGTCTTTGAAAAGTGTCCATGCAGCTTGCAGGGATTTACTTTAGTCACTGTACCTTTTCATTTCTGTTTAAATAACCTCCTCATTTTTGCATAGTTCCCCTTTTTGAAATTAAATGTCACAGTGTTGGGCTGCTGAGGTGTTCTTCCCACCACAGGAATATTAAATGTTATTATAAGAATGTTATACCCTTTTATTCTGCTTTTCCACTAAGTAAGTCCGAACTCCGTGGTTTGTAAGGCTTTTTTCCAGACCCTGTTTGCTTGGTGTATTGACTGTCCACAGCTAGGCCTATAGATATTGCAGACAAAGTCATCAAACATGTATATGAGGCTATGTTATTTTGAGGACTGTGGTAGTTGCTGTCACTTGGTACCATCAAAATAACTCTGGGGGGAGGTCAAGGGGCTGGCACGGGACGTGGCGACGGACGGTATGGAGCAAGCCGGTAGAATATGTGACCGGAACCACCAAAGAAATGTACCCCATTTGTTTTGAAAGTAAGGAAGGCAGTGGACCTCAACTAGGTAGTTTTGAGGACCACCAATGTACCCACACTGTAACCTTTAATGAAAAGTCAGGGGCCTGGGATATTTACTCAGACCAAGATAGTCATACCCACCAAGAAACACTAAACTGCTGGGGGAATATTATCAATGTCTCCCTTGGTCACAGACCTTTGTCTGGCATTAGTAATGCCTCTATTGTCCCCTTAAATTTTAGTCAGTCTCCAGAAAGCAGTACCTGGTACAATAATTCCCTCTTTATAGTTCCTAGCACTGGAGACATCTACAACCCCACAGTGGTACATAGCAATAGTCTGCTACCTGGCCAGTGTGCTAGGGCAGACCTCTTTCAACCAGACCAGATCCTACAGGATCTGTCGTTCGCTCTCCAGTGCTCCATCACTAATAGCAGCTACTGTGCTGTGTACCATGCCCCTAAAGAAAGGCTCATGGAAAGAGGGTGGTATAAGGGACCATTTTCCCCTATCCTTAACAGAGAACCTGGACTATTTTTCATCTGTGAGGAAAAGGCCTATAAATACCTGCCAGTAGGCTGGACAGGACTGTGCTCCCTAGGACACGCCGTGCCTAGAGTATTAACAGTACACCCACATATTACAGCTCCAGGTATTACAAACCTTGGAAGCTTTTTGCACCGATCCAAGATCAAATTTACTATTAACCCTCTTGTGAGATGCCCACAGGTTTCCATCAATTTACCCATGAATTCCTGCCCTGGCTTGGTGTAGCTGAACTTGAACAAGCCATAGTAAACGCGTCAGGGCAACTAGAAATAGCTTTCAACCACACTGCAGATGCCCTAGGCCCACTCAACAAGCAAATCCAATCAGTAGCCCGCTTTGCCCTACAAAATAGCATAGCATTAGATGCAATTTTGGCTCAACAAGAAGGAGTCTGTGCTGTAATTAATCAGTCTTGCTGTTTCTATGTGAACCATTCAGGGCAGATTGAACAAGACATGTCTGCCATAAAAGATGCAGTTAAAGTGTTACATGCTGTAACTAAAGATGGAGAAATCTCATGGCTAAATTGGTTAGCCCAACAGCTGGGACTCTCCTTAACTCCTTTCCTACATTCTATTATAACCACTGTTTTAATTGCTTTGATTATAGTAATTGCCTTTTGTATAATATTGTGTATTGTAAAACGCTTGGTTAATGCAGCTATTTCCTCTGCGCACATTCGATATAGAAAAGGGTCTAGAAAAGGGTCCTAGCCAATTCCTCGATCCCAAACCCTCTAATCAGGCCAGTGGGTACTTTTAGATTCCTCCAAGGTGGGCAAGAGGTGCTGGCATCACCACCATCTTGTATCCCGGGACGTGGTGTGTTATATCAGGGGGTGGAATGTAGCCAGACAGAGGCCCCCCCTGTCACATCCATCTTGCTTGCCCCTCTGAGGTGCCTGGAGCATAGAGGGCAAAGGGAGCAATAAAATCAGCATAGTCTTTGAAGCCTTGACAGAGGCCCGGAGATGCTGGCTTATCTGACCCTGGATAACTATAAACATAGATACGAGAGGGTGATCAGCCAATAAGCTGACCTAGAGGCTGCGAGAACTGCTCTTGGTTGGCACCTATATTGATACGATCACACACAGTCGACCCTGGGAGAGGAATCTCCCACTGAGAAAAGAATTCCCAGTACTCCCAATTTAGTTATCTCTCTTACAAGTGTAAATTAAGTTCACAACTCCCTTGTAAGAACTGGAGTCACAAAGACGGACCAGTACCATTTGGCATCACAGATAAAAAAGAGAAATACGTGACCCCACAGGTATAAAGATGGGTCCAGCAGCCCACTCACTCTGAGTGTCAATCACCCTTTTCCTGCTGGTCGGGTTAGGTGAATTGCCTCCCGAGGTCCACGGGGATGCCCATCTTGTATTTTGTCTTTCCGAGGAATTGAGGGACCGATCCTGGCCCAACATGCTGGAATCGAGCAATACAGAAGGAGGTAAAAATTGTACCCGTATGTGTCCTTTTGTTTTAGTGCATGCAAAGAATAGAGCTTTTTAAAGATTAAGCTGTCACTTGGTACCATTATTTTTCTATCTCCTTTTTCCTTTGTAACCATTTTTAAGATCTGTATTTGCTAGCAGTTAAGAAATAGAGCAATAGCCATTGTAACCATATGATTTAGAAGTCTCTTGAATAAACCTGTAACTGGTTAAGTTTTAACCTGACTCCTTCAGTTGCTGTAACAGAACCAAGCACAATTTAAAAGAACTCCAGCCGATCACAGGGGCAGATGCAGGCAGAGCTGGGTGTTTGGATCGTGTCGCCGCCAGGGGGCAGATCCATAGGGGCATCCGTCAGCCTTCCATGGCTGCCCGCTGTGGAGGGACCTCAGTCCTAGCAGCTAAAGACACAGGTGTAATAAGCTCTCCCTGCAAACTTTGGGGCATCTGTCAGCCTGTTGGCTGCCTACTGCGAAGGTACCTCAGTCCTAGTGGCTAAAGGCATGGATGTAAAACTTTGGGGCGCCCGTCGGCCTTCCCTAGGCCGCCTGCTGTGGAGGAGCCTTGTGTTCTAGCAGTTGAAGACTCGGGTGTATAACACACACACCATGCACTGCCCTGACCATCGGCTGACAAGGTCCCAGGGGAGCCAACTGAGATCACTCAATTAGGCCTCGTCTACACTGTAGCACTATTTCAGGAGACTGGAGGTATCCCAAAATAGCTATCCGGCATCTTTACAGCAAGCCCGTTATTTCAAAATATAACAGGCTCGCTCTTCTGACATTCCTGTAAACCTCATTCCACAAGGAGCAAGGGACATTTCGGAATTGTGGGTTATTTCAAAATTACAAAATAAGCTATTTCAAAATTGACTTGAAATAAGGTATGCAGTTTGCGTAGCTCAAATTGTGTAGCTTATTTTGAGCTACAGGTGCAGTGTAGACACACCCTTCTCGTGAATTGCAAAGAATGGGAGAGCCACTCCCCAAAGCTGGTGGATATTCCAATACATAGACATAGCAAGCCAGCACAAAACAGTTTCTATACTATCTTTCTGGTTAAACAGAAGCCAACAAAACAGTTCCCTTAAATAAAGCAACCTGGCTGTAGGGCTCCAACCAGACACTCAAAAATATGACGAGAATCACAAAAAATCTTATTCACCATATAAAAAAGTTCTATCAATCCCATATTTCTTCGAGTTCACTGCTGTCTGTGCTATATATTAGCCACTGTGCTGAAAGATTACTCACCATGTAAGAAAGTTCTACCAAATCAGAAATTTCTTCCAGTTCCCTGCTATCTGTGCTATACCTATTCTGAGAATAAGTATAGATAAGAATTGTCAATGAGTTGTCAATCTTTCATGAGCAATAATTAACATTAAGTAGTTATTCATAAAAAAAACATGCTATCAGGAGACACATGTATGTAACTTGCAAACTTTGGGGAAATTATAAATATAGCTTGGAAAAGAGAGGGGAGGTAAAAAATGTTGTCCCTTTACAGTTAAAGTGGATCCCTATCAATCAGAGCTTCAAGATTTTAGAATATTTTAATTTATTCACATTTATAACAATTTTCCACCTCCTATTTTCTGGGCATCTTTTCCATGAATTAAGAACATGCAGTACAAAAGTACTGCCAATAAATATAGCCTGCTCTAAATCTCAGTCCTCTATCTCCACCCTCTTCAACAGCCTGAGAAAAGAAAATTGAGCTGTAAAATTTGTTCTGGGCAGGAAATTGGCATACATTAGAAGTCAGAATCCAGAGCAAATTACTGTCATATTTTCAAATAAATTATTTAAATTTCCATAACTCAACAAACAGGTTTGATTTAAAACACAGAAGGCTAAATTCTGTCAGGCAATTTACATCTAAACATGTCACAGGAAAACTGCAGTTGAGTCAGAAACATTCAACCACAGTTCTGGCATCTTTCTGCAAACAATTTTATTGTGGCAGGGAGGAATGGGCTTTATTTGATATATCTTTTCCATTTCTGGTAATGGACACAAAGAACATCAGTCAGTTTTTAACTGAGCATCTTATAAGATGCTGTTTAATCAAAAACCCATGAATATTTCATTTCTTGATTCTTTTTTCTTTGACTATGAAAGTATTTCTCTAATTTCATATGGGTGGAAAGCTCTGTGCACTCTATGGCCGTGTCTAAACTACACCCCTCTGTTGGCAGAGGGATGTAAATTAGACACATCGGAAGTGCAAATGAAGCGTGGATTTAAATATCCCGTGCTTCATTTGCATAATCACTCCTCAAAAAACAAGGAGTACAGGATCTGTCGAAAAATCACCCTGCTGTCGGCAGAACCGCAGCTAAGCCGCGGTTTCAGTTTTGAAATGGTGCTTGTTCGAAACAGTGTCCAAACATGATTATGCAAATGAAGCATGGAATATTTAAATCCCTGCTTCATTTGCACTTCTGAAGTGTCTAATTTACATCCCTCTGCCGACAGAAGGGTGTAGTTTAGACACGGCCTATATGGCTATTATTTTCACTTTTTTTTAAATTGGGATTCATTATCATATAACAGATTCATTATTTCTTGTACAACTCCAATTAATAAAGCTGCTATTGGAGTTAAAATAAGTTGCAATTGCTAGCAGAAAACCAGATAAAAAGTTTGACAATACAAGAAATCACAATTAGTACAGTATAGAGAATTTTTTGTGATGCTTCTTTATAGCACAAGGAATTTCAAGAATTCTGATAGATAGCATCTTACCTGGAAACTTGCACTAGGATCAGTATGGAATCTTATGCTTGCTTTCTGTTTACTGTATGTTTAGAGAGATGGCAGAACTGGGAAAAATAGGTTAATTGAGTTTCTTGTCATCTAAGATTTCTAAAAACTTCTTGAAATTCTTTATTTTAAAAAGAATACTCTGACCCTTACGCCTCCCCCCCATGCTTCATGAAAATTGGCTTATGGATACAAATGTGCATAACTAAAGGATGCTCTATATAGAACAGGTCATGTAAAATATTGATTTTACAGTTACAGTCTGCTGAATGTGTACATCCTATTTTTGTGCATGAATCATGTTTGGACGTGAAGTTAGAAATATGAAGTGTGGATCTGTTTATATTTTTAAATGTGCTAATTAGGGTCATTACTGATACTCCAGATCTTAATGACTTGTTACTCAAACCAACAACCTGTAAATACTCCTGTCATCTGAAGAAATGGGTTGCACCCATGAAAGCTCACGATACCATCTACATGTTTCGTTTGTCTTTAATATGCTACTAGTCTATTTGTTGTTTTTTAAGTTTAACCTGTAAATAGTCTTTCTGGTCCTGAAAGCCCAAACTATGGTTGGTCCTAGAGAGACATGTGACCATACCACCTAGTACTGGAATCCATCTTGAACCTGGTATTTTCCATGGAGATAGGTGGTGCCTAACAAGGGTTCCTGCTTTGGGAGAGAGTCTATTTAAGCAATGGGAAGCCATCAATCCTTTGAATTCAGGTGGCCTTCGAAACTTCCTGGCCCACTCTCAGAGGATACTTGACAACAAAGTCTGAAAAGCTGTAGACCCAACTCTGACTTGGCCTGAGATAAGAACAGCTATTTAGGGCCATGACGTTCAACCAGCGAACAAGCCACACTCAACCAGCCAAATAGCCATATGTGGCTAGTGGTTAGTATGTTGGACACCATGAGTTTAGGGTAAGAATTTGTATGTAACAAGTTTCTTATTGAATTAGAACTAGCTATGTATTTTGGTTAATTTTAATTTAGTAATTTACTTTAATCTGGCTGTTTTCACTTGCAACTACTTAAAATCCTACTTTTTATACTTAATAAACAATTTTGTGTATTATTAAGCCCAGTGTAAATAATTATTACCTGAGCTGGAGCAACCACTGTGAAATTTTCTCTTCCATTGATAAAGTTGGTGGACCTTATGAGCTTTCCCTATATAAAATTTTACACAGGGTAAAAGGGATTTATTTGTGGTTTTGGTCACTTTTGTTGGTTGGTTTCCTGAGTGCTGACCCTTTATACCTGAGTCCTCTCAAAGCTGAAATGGTTCAGTGTCTGTGTTGCTCTGTAGGAGGGCAATAATCCCAACTCTGTGCCTACTTTGGGGGAGACCAGAGGATCTGGCCCAGCAAGAGAAGGTGGTGGAGTACCCTGGAGGGCAGGAAGGCGGGTGCCAATAGCACGATCAACACAACAGAGCATAACCATAAGGGGACTTCTGTGATTCAACCCATGAGAACATCACAGTATGTTTTATAGTATTATGACAATGCTGCATTCAGGAGATCTGTCATACTAAAATAAAAAAGTAATATTAAATACTACTTTTTCATGTTTTACTTGCCCTCTGATATAACTTTTCTATAGTATGATTTTTATTTATTTGTATTAGCCATCACAGATTTCCTTCAAATCATTTTAAGATTGAGTGAAATTAACATGGTATTTTCCTTTACCCCAGTGATCTTCATAGAAGCATTTTAACTGATGTCAACATAGTGCTGATAGTTTGTAAGTTAAGCAGTACTCTGGCTGCTAGCTTTGTATCAGAACAGCATGAGAACACAGTAGTTCCTGCATAAACAGGGGGAAGTAGTTGGTTTTCCTTGAAGATTCCTCAAAGTGCTCTGCACCCAATAGCCATTATCTAGAGGCCTAAGTGATTTTCAGAACAGCTCAGTTCAGGCTCCTAAGTGATGTGGACAGATTTGCAAAAGTACTGAGCACTTAGCAACTTAACTGAAAACAGCTAACTATGTGGCACTGAACTTAGTCAATGGGACTATTCAGGATAGGAATGCAGCTGATTGTAGAAACCTGAAGAATTAAGGATCCAAGTTCCTTTCATTGTCTATCTTACCCCGGGCAGATCACTACTTTGGGTGAGAAAGGAAGTTTTGGAATGAAATTCTGCAGCCAAAACCCATGTAATCTTTTTTTTTTCAAAAACAGGAACAGTAATGTACACCATCCTAAATTATGCTCAAATCACTACCTATCACATAACAAAAAGAAGGGGAAATATTCTTTATATTATTTAACATTAGGTAAAGAAATTCTGAATTTTTAAATACTGTTGCAATTATCCATATTTGGCATTTTCCTCAAGAGTTGAGAACTGAAACAGTTTTTTATCATTGTAGCACAAATTTTGCAAAGCAAGTAATAACACATTAGTCATCTTCTAGAATTATTTAAAGGTATCATCATAATTTCTTTCCTAAATTGCATTATTAGGCCATATCAAGAAAGACTTTTGGAACCATTGCAAATTTTTAAATTATTCAGTCTCTTCTAATGCAGCTCTTGATCTAAACCCCACTTGTTTAAAAATGTTAATAGCTCAAGTGAAATCAAAACAAAAATGAAATATTTTTATAATATGCTATGCTGAAAACCAAGACTGTGTCTACATTGGCATGATTTTTGCGCAAAAACATGCTGCCTGTCTACACTGGCGGGGAGTTCTTGCGCAAGAACACTGATGTTCTAATGTGTGAAATCAGGGCTTCTTGCTCAAGAACTATGATGCTCCCGCTCAGGAAAAGCCCTCTTTCGCACCTGTTCTTGCACAAGAAGCCAGTGTAGACAGGCAACATGAATTTCTTGCGCAAGAAAGCACGATGGCTAAAATGGCCATCGGAGCTTTCTTACGCAAGAGAGCGTCTACACTGGCATGGATGCTTTTGTGCAAAAGCACATCTCTTGTGCAAAAGTACATGCCAGTGTAGACGCTCTTTTGTGCAAATACTTTAACGCAAAAACTCTTGCGTTAAAAGTATTTGCGCAAAATCTTGCCAGTATAGATGTAGCCAAAATGTTTTGACTTTGGAAATTAAAAGCTTTTTTGGCTAAAAGGAAATATTTGTTAATGCCTAGCAAAATTATTTAAATGATGTATTATGCATTTCACTGGTGAACACTTTTATTCACAGAAAGCAAATGGAAAAAAAAACAAAGAAAAATTCAGGATTGAGGCAGTTTCTGTCTGTTTCAGAATTTGAAGTGACTGTACATTAAAATACTATATCTAGCCAAATTGAATCAATAGCCTCTGTATTTTTGCATCTTGTCAACAGCTTTCTGGGTGCTCTTTTCCTGAAGCTAAATATGTTTATTTTAATTATTGCTTAAATTCAGCTACTATTAGGATCATTTTACATTTATCTTTAATGCCAACCATTGCCAGAATTTGAACTGAGGGTCAAGGTAAACTCACAAGACCTTGAATTCAGGATCTGACTTTCATTCAAGGCATTTGACAAGATTACAGCTAACTACAACTGGAACTTTACCCATTAAAAACAATTAGGGTACGTCCACACTACAACGTTAATTCGAACTAACTTAATTCGAATTAGTTAATTCGAACTAAGCTAATTCGAACTAATGGATCCAGATTAAAAAACTAGTTCGAATTAGCGTTTTGCTAATTCAAACTAGCATGTCCACATTAAGTGGACCCTGAACCAGGCTTAAGGATGGCCGGAAGCAGTGCCGGCAGGGCATCAGAGGAGGACTTAGAGCGTGGAGATGCAGTCTCAGGCTAGCCGAGGGCTGTGCTTAAAGGGTCCCAACCCCCACCCCGGACAGACAGTTCTCAGGAGTGTCCCGCTTGCAAAGCAGTCCTGGCTTGGATTGCCCGGAGTACCCACACTGGGCACATCACACCACTCGGCCATCAGACCGGCTGCACTTGCCGCAGGCTGCCATCTGGGGAGAGGGGACAATTGGGGGGCTGCAGGAGAGCTTCCACCCCCAGAACCTCGCAGAGCCAGCCCAGTCCTCCCCATCGGGGGTGCATACCCCATTCCTCCCTCACCTCCTTCCACTTACCCTTCCCTAGCCCCTTTTCTTGATGTACAAAATAAAGGACAATTGTGTTCAAAAATGGAATCTGTCTTTATTGAACAAAACTGGGGGAGACTGGGAAAAGGAGGTGGGAGAGGGGAAGAGAGAGGCTGGGAGAGGGGAGGGCATCTAAAATGATCAGGGGTTGGGAACAGGTCCCATATGAAGAGAGGCTAAAGAGACTGGGACTTTGCAGCTTAGAAAAGAGGAGACGGAGGGGGGACAGGATAGAGGTCTCTAAAAGCAGGAGTTGGGTGGAGAGGGTGCATACAGAAAAGTTCTTCATTAGTTCCCATAAAGAAGGGCTAGAGGACACCAAAGGAAAGGAATGGGTAGCAGGCTTCAAACTAGTAACAGAAAGTTGTTCTTCACAAAGCAAAGAGTCAACCTGTGGAACTCCTTGCTGCAGGAGGCTGTGAAGGCTAGAACTGGAACAGAGTTTAAAGGGAAGTGAGATCAAGTCATGGAGGTTGGGTCCCTGGAGTGCTATTAGCCAGGGGGAAGGAGTGGTGTCCCTGCCCAAGGTTTGTGGAAGGCTGGAGAGGGATGGCACGAGACAAATGGCTTGGTCACTGTCTTCGGTCCATCCCCTCCAAGGTCCCTAGAGTTGGCCGCTGTCGGCAGACAGGCTACTGGGCTAGATGGACCTTTGGTCTGACCCAGGACGGCCATTGTAAGCTCAGGGCTCAGGGTCGGGGGTCTCAGTGGACCATCTTGATTTTCATGCACACCTGCTCCTGGGTGGCCAGGCTGGCAGCTCTCCTGCCCTAGCCGGACACTTTCCTGTGCCTAGTGCGGAGGTCATGGACGAGGTCCACGATGTCCGCACTAGCCCAGGCGGGTACCCGCCTTTTGCGGTCCCGGGCAAGCTCCCGGGAGCCGCCAGCCTGGTCCCGGGAAGAGGGGGAGGGCTGGGGGGCATCAGGTGGGTGGCTCGATCCGTGCCAGGTGCAGGGTCTGCTGGCTGGGTGCTGGCAGGCTTGCACCTGGCACAGGCACCGTAGCCAGTCCGTGCCCCTTTAAGGGGTCCGGGGCCGGGAGGGGGGCAGACGAGTTTCCCTGGTGTTGGCCAGAGTGGCCACCAGGGAAACCTGGGGAGGGCTAGCCTCCCACTAGTTCGAATTAAGGGGCTACACACCCCTTAATTTGAACTAGCTAGTTCGAACTAGGATTAATCCTCGTAAAATGAGGTTTTCCTAGTTCGAACTAAGCGCTCCGCTAGTTCGAATTAAATTCGAACTAGCGGAGCGCTAGTGTAGCGCCTATTAAAGTTAGTTCGAACTAACGTCCGTTAGTTCAAACTAACTTTGTAGTGTAGACATACCCTCAGATATTTCTAAAGCATTCATTACTGCATCAGCCATCGGAAGCATTAAATATGAAATGAAGAAGTACAGTATGTTCATAAAAGACACTATTTTTTATTCCTTACTTCCACAGCTCTCACTTGGAGATCTCTTTTGTCGCTTTCATGTTCGTTCATCAATTATAATAATCCTGGGTTATTCTTCAGTCTTCTTTTATTTGGGGAAGGGGTATGCAGTACTCTGGTGATCCAATGTGCTTAGTAAGGGTGAATATAATTTCTTAGCTAACTCCTTCAAATGTTTTCCTCTTAATAAGAACATAACATCCTTTCTACCAAAATCAAGCATGAGCCATCTGTTTTCCATGCATAGGCTAACATCTCAGAGTCAGGGTAATAACTAGATGACAAACATTTTCATGGCACTGTAGTCTACATTGTCTTACAGCCTTCTCTAGAGTCTTCACACATAGTATGTATTGAAAAGAGCAGTCAATAGTACTCTGAAGAGCTTCCCATATCAGAGGCTTTGGGAATGCATGACTGTTGCCCAGCATGATTTGCTGGGATCTTTCTGAAAAGAATGGTTAACGCCAGTTTGGTGCTGCACTGTCATCCTCTTTTGCTAGATCTTGTGTAGAAGACATCAACACCTTACAATTTAATGAATTAAGAGGTGTCTGCTAGAGCCAACAGGATAGGAATGTAATTTCTTTCCTTTCCATGGCCATCAAGAGGTGATTTATCAATGCCATCTCCATACCAGGACCTTTTCTTAAGGTTGAATGCGTAAGGTCCTGGCAGAGTTCAGATGTTGCTGGAATCCAATTTTCTTCACCTTTCTGATGGCTTTGCTACAGGAATGGAAGATTGAAGATTAACAATTTATTAACCGACAGCTGTCCTCTTAAGCTGCTGTTACTATTATCTTGTGCAAGGACCACCCATTTTAGATAGCTGGGCATGATCCGGTCCTCCCACCCTCTGGGGAAAGAATCTCCAAAGACTCTGTTACACCACATCGCTCTTGTTTTTTAAGTGTGCTCAATTTAATTCTCTGTTAGAATAATTAAATTAAACTCCCCACTGTTCTCTCTGCCCACATGTACCTCTTTGTAAAATGAAGATATTGATATTTACCTATATCACATGTCTGTTGTGAAGAGTCATTAATATTTATAACATGGTTTAAATGATCCAGACAAAAGGAGTTACCAGATGCAGAGTATTGTTTATTATGCTATGCTCAAGGGCAGAACAACAGTCTCCATTCAAAGGACTGAGCTTTCTGAGTCTCTTGCATTCCACCACAAAGAAATGATAGAAAATAGATTTTCATGGTTGTAAACAGAAAGTGAAAAGCAGCAGAGTCAACTTCTTTAAACAACATTCTAGCCTTTTTTGAACCCTTGTGTGTCATCTTGGATAAAAGTGTAACTGAACTTCTTAAAAGGGCTCTCTCAATACCCTTTAGGCCCTGACTGGCCTTTTCAAACAAATACAATGTAGGTTTCATAAAGAACAAGCTGTACCATTTGCTTTAAATCAGAACATTACTCAATGCATTTTTGTAGCAACTCATCTTCTGTACTCAGTGAAATCATATGATGATTCATCTGAATACAAAAGTGTTCGTATTAATTGTATAATTTTGTATGAAACAGACCATAGGAGATTACATTAGTAACATAGCTTAGTAAATAGCTGGAACCAAAAAAAAAAAAAGACGCAGAAAAAAACAAAACCCCACCACCTCTACTCTGCAGATATTTGGTTATGATATGCAAACTTCACTTCAATACCATACAGTCATATATGTTGGAAAAAATGAATTCAAAATAAAGACGTGAACATCTGTGCCTTAATGAAAAAATACTAATATATACATAGGAATAGACTATTTTAAGTCATTCCACATAGAACCTTTGTATAGTTTAATTGTACTTGTTGAGGATGTGCAACAGCATACTAAAGGCACATGTAGACTGCGGAGATTTTCCAGGATACCTTCTGGTATCCCAGAAAAACTCTGCTGCCTCCAAGGAACGCCTTTGCTCTTCCGCTTTTTTTTGCAGAAGAGCAAACGTGCTCTTTCAGGGAGCCCTGTATACCTCATTCCACGAGGAATAAGGTCTCCTCCAAAGAGGGGGCTTTACTGTCATTTAGCCTCATCTAAATGAGGCCAAATGGCGGAAAAGCCTCTTCTGGTAAAGCAATTGGAAAAAGCTATGCAAATTACGCTTTGCAATTTGCGTAGATTTTTCTGAAAAAAGGCTATAGTGTAGACCTACCCTGAAGGTATCCTGAGATTAATGTCACCTACAGAAAATATGAAATTAGCAGCCAGTTGAAATGGTGGCTATCATAATGCATAAGATATTTTAAAAGCGAGCTTCACACAGATTTAATTAGTTTTATAAGTCAAAAAATTCTTATTCACAAAAATAATTGTTTGTCAAATGTGGTCAGAAATATAAACTTTAGCTAACCTCTAGTCTTTTATTACCAAATGACTGTTTGGTAATTCTTGGGATTCTCAGTGGAATTGGCCTTATAAAAGAAAACAATCTCTCATCAATTAGTAGCTGCTAGACTACGGACTAACTTGTACTTAGAAAAGGAACTATTACCTAAAATTGGTGAAATAGTTCCAAGAAATGTGGTATGTTATTGTCTTGAAAAAAATACACAGCAAAAATATTATGGAAAAGCCTACCAAACAAACTAGATGCAAAACAGATACATATTTTATTACCACTTCATTCTGTAGGTAGAATACATTGCATCACAAAAATCATTGCATTTGCCCCACTTCTTTCAATGTTAATAAATATAGCAGATTTGCTTTGGTTTGTTAATATGGATTTATGATACAATTTAGAGGCTGTATGACAGTGACAGTAGAATACAAAGCATACACCATGCACCAAATCAGCACACTAACAGCTAAACTTTGTGCTCATTTACATCCATGCAGCTCTACTGACTTGTACTCAATGGGGATAAGAAGAAAATGTTTTACAGCATGTTTAAATGCTTTTATGCTCAGAGCACGAAACTCAGTATTCTGATTAAAAATTCTAATTAAACGCCAACAAAATGTTTGAATTTGTTTCTTTATGTAGTCCCCTTACTAAAGAGACCTCTGTTTTAGTCTAAAAAGACCCTGTGCTGCAATCCAGACTACAATTCCCATGAGCCCTTGGAACAAAAGAGGTAGGGGGGACTCTTGTGAGAGAGAAGAGGCTCTCCCCATGTGCTTGAAGAAGAGGCCTAGCAGTCTGGGACTCTGCCTTGCAGTTTGGAACCAAACGGGGAGCCAGGCTGCTGCCAAGGACATTGACCCAGTGCAGGGGCTGTTGGAGTGCAGCTACTACATGCCTGTTGGAACTGGGAGTTAGCAGGCTGCTTCCTATAGGCACAGCATGAGGCAGTAAGTTTGGGCCTTGCTGGAAGAGGCTGCCTGGGACAGAGCTGCTGTTTAGCCTGGACCAAACCCTCACTACAGCTGCAACATCAGCGCGCCCACGCAAGCAAGTGTCTGGGACTGAGTCTAAGGGTGTGCACACTCTGCGGTGGGGTCACTGTTGTCTAGCTATATAAGCTTCAGTTATTGTTGTGTGTTTTGTTAATGCTATTCCTTGCTAATCTGTTAATCCCTGTTTAGTTAAGTAAAGATGGTCTATTTTAAAGTGTTCCATTAGATGTATATGATTTGTAGTTGTTCTGGAATTAGATCCAGCTTTATGTTGGAATGAGGATATTCCTGGAGGCTCTCAAGGCACCAGTGTGTGTACAAGGCCAGCCAGGTGGAGGCACCGCCACTTTACATTCATTGCCAGCAAGGGACTGCAGCAAGGGGGTGGATAGGGCTTTCCCCAGCTAAACACCATCACCACTGGGGTACTCAGGATCTCTTTTAGGTTAAAACACCAGGCGCCCAGGCACACCTGTGAGTGCTCCCCAGTAACCCGGGGAAGAAAAAGGGGGTTACATTTATATCAAAAACAAGGAAAAAAAGAGGAAAATACAAAGTAATGACAGGTCCTCAAAAGGATCCCATCACCAAAAATAACTGACTTTTCCCCATTTTAGACTTTCTAATTATTTGTAAACTTCAAAATAAACCTTTTGTGTGTTTACTTTTTCTCTCCATTTACTTTTTTATTTTCCTGCTATGTTCACTCATCTACTATCAAGAGAGGTTTTCTCACATCCATCCAGTATAGAAAAAGAGTTTAGTACAAGAATGTCATATTTACTTTGATATGCTGCCACTGTAAACCTTTCAACATTTTCAAAGGTAAGGTTTTAAGAGCAATTACTTCCATTAATATTACAGGTGCTTGCCAGAATTATTCAAATATGCCCATCTATAAGTCAAATAAAAAATACTTCTTGGACAGATATCAGAAATAGCCTTCTTGGGTGATAAGGGAAGAGACTAAACTATAGTCCTATAATAAACTATATTATTTCCACTATAGAGCACTTGCAAATTATCTAAAGCCATTTACAATTGTACTTACCTTTTACTCATTGTTATACTGCAATGAATATCTTTCTCAAAATCATATTAACTTTGGAGAAGTATGGAGATATCAAGGGGACTGATTATTCTTCTGTAATAGCACTCTATTTTGGCCTTTTATTACATGATGACTATGATAATGCATACACACAAGGAAGTAGAGCAAAGTTGCTTGCAGAAACTTAATTTCAAAGGATTTTTCTCTCTTGTTGGTATAAATTACAGTCTTAAAGTTCCCCCCCCTACACCCTAAGTATTACATATGCTCAAGAGCACCAACAGGCACAAGTGCTTTATGGATGGCAAACCATGTTAACACCCTCAATTATATTTTCATTGATTGATATAATTTGACATATAGTTGCACCTATTGGCAGTTTATTTGGGCTCCAGACATGTAGTCACTTCTCAGGCAATACTACTAATTGCAATCAATGGGAGTACTCCTCTGATGAAGTGGGTTTTACCCACAAAAGCTCACGATATAATATAGTTGTTTGTCTCTAAGGTGTCATTGTTTTTAATCAGTGGGAGATCAGTGTGAATAAACATGGTACCTTCAGATCCCTGATTGCAGTGAAAAGAATCTTAGGTTTAAAGCTACTGTAATATGTGTCACCCTTCATTGCACTACTCTACTCTTAAAGCATATCAGGCACTTATCTCTCTCTCTCTATGCATATAATTTTTTTTCCTTTGGGACATTTAGGGTACATCTAAACTACATGCCTCCGTCAACGGAGGCATGTAGATTAGTGTATTCGAAAAAGGGAAATGAAGCCGCGATTAAAATAATCGCGGCTTCATTTAAATTTAAATGGCTGCCCCGCCCTGCCGACAAACAGCTGATCAGCTGTTTGTCAGCTGATCGGGGCAGTCTGGACGCGCCGCGTTCACAAGGAAGCCTTTCTTGATCGGCGCAGGTAAACCTGGTTTCATGAGGCATACCTGCGCCGATCAAGAAAGGCTTCCTTGTGACCGCGGCGTGTCCAGACTGCCCAGATCAGCCGACAAACAGCTGATCAGCTGTTTGTCGGCAGAACGGGGCAGCCATTTAAATTTAAATGAAGCCGCGATTATTTTAATCGCGGCTTCATTTCCCTTTGCCGATCTGTCTAATCTACATGCCTTCGTCGACGGAGGCATGTAGTCTAGACACACCGGTGATGTCATACTTCACTCTGTGTCACCATGCCCCCAACTCCAAACCCAGAACACGCCCCCCCCACCTGGAAACAGCCTCTTGCCGCGTTACCAGCTCCACCAGCAGGCTTCCCTGCTGACCAGCCTCTTTGCCTGCAGCCCTACACTGCCCCTCCAGGCCCATACGTGTGTGGGGGGGGAATGCATCCCCCCCATGGCCCTCCAAGTAAGTGTGAGGCTGGGGCAGTCCATTGCTCCAGCCTCCCTCCCCTGTGCTTCAGCTGGGGGGCAGAAGCCATGAGACGTGCAGCCCCGGGAGTTGTGCAGCCACTCCCCTCACATCTCTCTGGTGCTGGGTGCTCCAGGGGGGTGGGAGCCACACCCCCTTCCCTCTCCCTGGCCTCCTTCACACATTCCCTAGGTTTGGGGCAGAGCCAGGGCTGGTGCACTGTGACCTGGCTCTCCTTAGTGGCTGGGGGGGGGGGGAGCAAGAAAGAACCAGGGAGGGCTGGGGGAAGGAGGGACAAGAAAGAGCTGGGGTAGGTTTTGGGGGATAGACGTGGGAAAGAGCCGGGGCGGGCTGGAGGGAAGGGGCGGGAAAGAGCAGGGGCAGGCTTCAGGGGGGAGGGGGGAGTGAGAAAGGGCAGGGGCAGGTCAGGGAGCGAGAGAGGGCCAGGGATGGGGTCGGGTGGGATGGGCCCTCTCAGGCCAAGAGGGGTGTTGGTGATCGTAGCGAGCAGGGGGCACAGCCCCCTAGTCAACTATATATTTTAGAGAGTTTGTTTGTCTGTTTGTCTAAGAACTTAACAGCAAGAGCTTGGAACACCAGGTTTGGTATATAAGTTCCTCTTACCATAGCTGAAAGCAACATGTGAATTTGGTTGTGCCAGGAAAACAGAATGGGTGTGTGTGTAAACTACATCCCTCTGCCGACAGAGGGATGTAGATTAGGCACATTGCTATTGCAAATGAAGTGGGGATTTAAATATCCCGCGCTTCATTTGAATAAAAATGGCTGCCGCTTTTTGCCGACGCGACACTTTGTCAGCAAAAAGCAGCAGTCTAGATGGGGATCGGTCGACAAGGAAAGCCTTTTCTGACCTATCCTGTAAACCTCATTAATAAGCTTTTATAGGGATGAAGAAAAATACACTTGATAGAATTCTCATTTAAAAAACATTACTCAAAAAGTTAAATAGAAAAAGTTTAACAATTCCTTTTTAAAATAAACGCCAGATAAAAATTAACTTATTCAAAATAACACTGTATTTTAGAAAAATACAAGAACTTAACTAAAGCATATCCATTTTTTAAAACATTAATTGAGTGAAGAAAATCTTCCAGTAGTACATAATTCATTTTTAAGAAACTCCACATTACAGGTACCATATAAATTGACATCAATTCATCTGCTCTATGTACATATCCTGTACAAAGATACACTTAATAAAGATTCAGGTGGGATAGAATTTATATAGAGGTTGGTGCAAACAAAGGACCCAATTCAGTAATGAATAGCATGTAGAAGGAAGGACTGCTATGCCTACATATATCACTACTGAAATCTATTATGTAATTTCTTTAGCAACACAAAGAAATTACAAATCTTCATATACATAAATTCTAGTTAACCTTGTGTTACTTTCAAATAATACAAAATTGTGATGGAGGGACTGACAGAGGGTACAGCACATTTTAAAAAATTAGCTCACATGTAGAGTATGTCGAGACTAAAAGCCTCTTCGAAAGAGAGAGTCTAGACTACAGCCAGTACATTCGAAAAAGCAAGCCGCTTTTTCGAAAGAGAGCATCCAGGCAGTCTGGATTCTCTCTTTCGAAAATGCACAGTTTGCATTACATAGCGCCTTTTTTCAAAAGAGCACTTTCAAAACAAGGCATTATTCCTCGTAAAATAAGGTTTTCTGAAGTTGAAAAAACTGCCACGTTCTTTCGATTTACTTTCGAAAGAACACAGCAGCAGTATAGACAGATGCAGGGGAAGGTTTTTTTGGAAAAAGGCCACTTTTTTTTGAAAAAAACCTGTAGTCTAGACACACCCATGGAGACAAATACTTCCTCCCACATACAACCTAAGGAAAAGGCCTTTTCACATGGGTGCTTCATGTATGACAGAACCACTCCTTTCAGACAGCAGAGAAATTGCAACATCTCTCTGTGGCTACTGCGGCAGCTCTTAGACTTGCAGTTACCACATGCCCTTGCATGTTTTTTTAAGCTTATGGATCCCTGAAATTGAGGATTTATTGGTCTACTGCCAGCTCTTCACTCTGTGCAGCCTGGGTAGAAACACTTCTGCAGCAAACATGAGAAGGAGTTCTCCTTTGCACTGGCTTTCTGTGTTTTGCCCAATGTTCAGAAGTTCTGCACCTGCTACCCTGTCGTCAGGCTCCACATCTGCTGAATGGCAGGAGGCAGAGTTCAAACAAAGAAATGAAAAGGAAAGCATGTAGTTGTAAGATTCACAGCGTGTAACTGGAATGTATGAAAAACATCCATAAAGGAGAAAAAAACAAAGATCAAGATACCTGCCTCAACTGACCATATGTTAACTTCCCACTAATTATCTTCATGTTTTCTTTCAGGACACTCCATATGCATGGAATGCCCTTCCCTAAGCAACTCTGAACAGTTTCCCAAGATAGATAAGGTGAGCGAGGTAATATCTTTTATTGGACCAACTTCTGTGGGTGAGAGAAACAAGTTTCAAGCTTACACTGAGCTCTTCGGTCTCCCAAGACTCACCTTTGTCCAGCCTTAAAAATTCCCAAAGCCCATTTCTCACTTGACAGATACAAAGCCAAGTATAAGAGCTAGATACAAAGCTGAACTGTAGTTAACCAATGATACACACAAATATTTTAAATACTGGTTGTATGTTTCATACCACTACTTTACTCTTTATCAGTTGACTGTTTTCTCAGTTTGTAAGCTGGTCTACTTCCATTTACTTGTGCAGGCAACACCTGCCACATTGTGGATGCTAATATAATACAAACAAACAAACAAACAAACAAATAAAATACACATTCAGAAGCCAAATATTTTAAACACATTGTTGATGCTCCATATGTTACATGCAGCAAGTGGCATGCCCTTTCCTGAAGATGTAAATGTTTGTTCTTTCTTCTTCTCTCTCAGATAGCTACAGTGTTGCCTTTAATGACTTGTAACCCCAAGGAAGCTCTGAGAAATGTGGTGAAATTAATCTAACCCACAGTTCACAGACTTTAAGTGGTATAAAAATGCTGTTAAATTGCATAAATGAGAACTCCTTCCCACATTAGATGAAGGTAAACATAGCAAGAAGCCAAATTAAACATCATTTCTTTTTCTGTATGTTCTCTCTGGAGTGCCACATAAAAAACATTTCATATAATCTATGAGGTTTCCAGGATAGTAAAGCAGAGAGATACGTTTGTGTAATTCTTTTTCTATTTACAGCAAGACAAATTGTCTTGTTTTGAAATACCACGGTTGATTAGAGTTGTACAATGGGGAATAAAATTGCCACTGCAGTAGTAGGTTTGTGTATAGCCAAATACACAATACTATCTTGACAGTATAACATGATTTGAATGCACTTGGAAAAAATTATATATATATATTATCAAAACTAAATCCCCCTATGTGTGCTTATGCATACCTTACGCTACACTTTTAATCCTTTGCCTAACTTCTTATACTTAGAGATGGGCTTACAATATCCAATTCAGGTCTGGAAGATTACCAGGAAATTATTTTTACCTATGTAGTGTGCTCTCTAAAGTACTTACACATGCTCATGTTTTCTGCTTATAATTCTCCTACTGCTTGTTCCCGCTAAAACCTGAATGTACGGTTGCTAAGACTGTAAAGGATGGGTGCCTAAAATTAGGCACTTAAACCCTTGTTTGGGCATCTAATACAATAGCTTTATTTTTCAAAGGTGCAGCTCCATTAAGTTCAATAGGACTGGTAGGTGTCTAGTGCCTTTGATAGTCAGACCATTGTTAATCTCATAAATAAAGGTTTAGAAGCCAAACTGTAAGTCAGGGCTACTCAACTTTGGAAGCCCCAGGGGCCACAATGATACTCACAACCCATGCCAAGGGCCGCAACTTAAGTGTGGTTGCATATATGTGCAAATATATATGCAAATATATGCAAATAGCTTTTTTCACACTGACAGGAATGAATACAAAGATTAAGGCAAAACTACACAATACACAGGCCCCCTTTAAGTCAGTTCTGCTGATATTAATAAAGTGCAACATTTAGCCAATTTCCACCCATATGACAGCACTTTTAATGACAGTCCAGGAATTTAACTACTAAAACACATATCACCAAAAGACCATTATATTGACTCACTGTTGTGGAGTAAGTACCCAGTGGAGGCCATGTTCAAAGGATTCTACCTGTGGGCCACGTGTTGAGCCCCATATGAATCCAAACCACACCACGGGCCACAAACAAATGAGCTGCAGGCCGCATGCAGCCCATGAGCCACATGTTAAGTAGCCCTGCTGTAAGCACTTATCTTTGAACATGTTGGCCTGTATCTCTTTATATAATTATATTTTATTCCAACTGTGGTGTGCGGTAGAAGACACTTATCCACAAATAAATAATTCTGCAAAATTCAGTTCAAAATAGGCCATGACTCCAACAAGGGACCAAAGAACAGGAGATAACTAGATCCTCATTAGCTGGAAGTAATTGTACCTTCCCCCAGTAAACTCTGGTCTATTGGCAAAAAGAAATTGTTGAAGAAAAGTTTGTTTTTATAGCACTTCCCTGTAAGATAAAAGTGTGACTCCCTGCCATAAATATGTGTGATGTTATCTGATTGAAATGTTAGACAAATGAACAAGATGTGGCACATAATCAAAAAGGGTTAACCAATTCATAGGCTGAATGACCCAGGTTCAAGATCCGAAGACTTGTTAAGAAGATATGTAAATGATAGTTGGGCTAATACATTTGGTCAGACTATAACTTTGAAATGCAAACTTGCATGGTTATAGCTGTAGAATCATAGATGTTTAGTCAGATCTTATGACATGAACAAACAATTCTTGTTTAATACTATAGCCTTGATTCAAGATCAAAAGGGAATATTAACACTTGTGATGAAACTTGATTGAAGTAGTATTACTGTCCATATGTCTCTTTGAAGGCTGTGATAAATTGAATATGAACTGTTTAATGGACAAATTACCCTATGTTAATTGCCAGGATGTTTGGGAGACAGAAACTTACATCAAACACTTTTGTTCTTTCAGGTAAAGGGGCTACTGGAAATTGAACATAAAGGTTCATGGGGAAAGCTGCAAGCCATAAAGATGAGATCCCAGGATACCTGGTTCCCCTATAATGGACATTGACTTACTAACTCTGGACTGATGCTGAAAGATTCATCTGTAACTATAAAGCTCAACAACTCTAGAAATCTGATCACAGAACTTTACTCATGTCTGTGGGTTTTTTTAAAATTCCTATAGCCAATTTCAACTCACTTTCCGTTTTCTCAAAAAACCTGTTCGATTTTAGATACTAGTGTTTTGGATGGTGTTATAAAAGACTGGAATAGCCTTCCTTTCTGACTTCTTGTTAGCCAGAGTGGCATGACAGAAGTCATTTTAGAGGCTGGTTTGGTATATTTTAGGGGTAATAACCACCAACATTTTGGGATAGATTAACCCTGTTTCTTAGCAGTGTCACCTGAACTTGACATTCTCAGGGTACGTCTAGACTACCGCGTTTTGTCGACGGAAGTTTTGTCGACAGATACTGTCAACAAAACTTCCGTCGACAATTTGCGTCCAGACACATGGAGTTCTGTCGACAAAGCAAGCCGCTTTGTCGACAGAACTCCGTAGTCTGGACGCAGTGTTACAGGCAATAACACCTTCTGTCGACAGAGTTCTGTCGACAGAAAGTGTTATGCCTCGTAAAATGAGGTATACCAGCGTCGACAAAACCGCGGAGTTCTGTCGACGTTATGTCGACAGAACTCCGCGGTAGTGTAGACGCTGGTATTGTTTTGTCGACAAAAGTCCACTTTTGTCGACAAAACTAGGTAGTCTAGACACACCCTCAGTTATGATCCACAAAGGAACAGTTATAATGTGTTAATTTCATAATTTAAAACATTGTGAATTAGAACTGTATCTTGTATACTCAAGATTTAATGTTTATCGAATGTTGGAATTCAGAATCAAAGGGACAATCTTCCAACTTCCATTCACAAACAGCAGTTTTGTCAAAGGATAATGGGAGGGATGCCAGTTTTTCAGCTGGAATGACAGATTGGACCAAGTAGTCAATCCCAGCATGTCAGGATTATGGAAATACACAGTACATTACTTTGGAGGTTAGATACTTTAACCCAGCTTTGTTCATTGTTAGCTGGAAACTATACTATACAAACACAACAGTACATTTTCTACTAATATAAAACGGTTCAATGTTCTTCTAGCATCATCATCATGCATACCCTCTTTTTGAATATATCTAGTGACTTCTTCCATGGAACAGCCTTCTGCTTTGCTGCTGGCAGGTGTCACTGTTTAATATCCTATAATTCAGAGGTGGGGAACCTCAGGCCTGGGGGCCTGATGCGGCCCCTGGCTGACCTGGATCTGACCCCTAAGGCTCAGGGCCCACCCAGCAGTGAGGAAACTTCACTGGGACTGCTGTGCCCCTCTGTCTCACTGCACGGCTGGAGCATACAAAATCTACTAGGTTGGATCCACTCTAGGCTCTGGTGTGTGAGGGGATTGTGGGGAGTGTCTTTCTACTTCTCAGTTGGGAGCCAGGTCAGTGAGGATTTTGGGTGTTTTTTTTTTCTTCTCGCTTGTGTGAGGCCCTCAACTGATATTTCTATGGGTCAGTGGCCTTTAACCCAAAAAAGGTTCCTCTCCCCTGCTATAATTATATGTATATTTCACATCACGATCAACACTGATAACTGATAATTGTGAAAAGTCACAGAGGGGTAGCTGTGTTAGTCTGTAACTTTAAAAACAATGAGTAAACCTTTCGCACCTGAGAGACTAACAAAAAATAATATAGAATCATGAGCTTTAGAGGGCAAACCCCTCAGACTACTCATTGTTTTAACTGATAATGATTAGAGCTCTCAAGTATCCAGGGCATGACATGATACTAAGTACATGTGTGACAACACAATGGGAATAGTTCATAGTAATAAGTTTTACATTCTCTATTAAGAGAAATATTACATGTGTAAGAAAGTATTTCTCTGATAAGGACTGGACTGAATCAGTAGCTTCAAAAGCTGTGTAAGATAAGTCATCACTTCCTTATCCCAGCTGTGCATTCAAAACTCTTTTTCACCTATTAAATGTGGAGGTGATAGTCTATTGATAGAAGGATGCAACATTGAGAATCTCACCTTAGACGTAGTTGATGGATAGCTTCTTGGGGGATCACTGACTTAGGTTCTTTGTTCCTTAATTTTTTTATCATTAAGTTTCAACACCAGGGCATAGGGTTGTGAAGCTCTGCTAAAGTTACTGATTATTTACCATATTGTCAGTGAAATTCCTAAATCTATATTGCTGGAATAAAATTATCACTGACTAGCTGTGGATGATGTGTGATTGGTGCATTAGTCCTCACTTATGCCAATGAAACATTTTCCTTCTTAGAGCAGTGGAGGAGTCTAGGTTGGATATTAGGAAAAACTATTTTCCTAGGAGGATGGTGAAGAACTCCTTAGAGTTTTTTAAGTCCTGGCTTGACAAACCCCTGGCTGGGATGATTTAGTTGGGGTTGGTCCTGCTTTGGGCAGGGGTTGGACTTGATCACCTCTTGAGGTCTCTTCCAGCCCTAGGATTCTAGTTTTTATTCTCGAACAATAACCACTTTTAGTGACAGTATCAGTTGCAGCGACCCAAATTTGAATCCAAACTCATCAGCCCAAAACTTTAAAAGCATGGAAATTAGTAGTTGAAGGGAAAAATGTGTGCTTGCCTTTCTCCCTTCATACCAGTGTTCCATAACGTACCACAGCTTCATCAGACTTCTCTCTGATAATCTCATACAACATGTCAGCTCTACCCCGGGGCAGCCCACAACATTTAGGCACCTGAGGCAGGGAGCTCAAATGACGCCCTCATACCAGCCATAACTTTGAAAGGCCTCAATTCTCTTGCTCCTAATAGCGCCCCCCCCCCACACACACACACAGTGTGGCACCTGAAGAGGCTGCCTCAATTCGCCTCATGGTAAGGCCAGCCCTGGTTATACTGACAAATCAGCACTTGTGACTGTGTCACATTCCACGCGTTAGGGAAATATTTTGCCTTATCACTGGCCACTATTAAAGTTTGTGGGGGAGAACATGACAAACACGTTACCAGTAGGTTACCCAAATATTTACTAGCCACAAGTAGAATACTGCTGATCAGGAATCATAGACTCTCTCTTGGACTCTGGGAGAGTTTATAGAAGACAAAGTTGGGAGAACTAAAACTGACTTCCGCACTCTAAGAGGTAGGAAGGTGCAAAGGATAATTAGGATGGCCAACCTCCTAATCACACATAACTGAACACACTTGGCTCTCCCTATACCCTGCCTCTTCTCTGACACCATGATTCCTGCTCACTCCATCCCCCCTCCCTCCATTGCTTGCTCTCTCCCACCCTCAATCATTCTCATTAGGCTGGGGCAAACGATTGGAGTGTGGGTGGGGTTAGGGTTCTGCCTGGGGTTTAGGCTCCAATGTGCAGCCAGAAATGAAAGGTTCAGGGTGCAGATGGGGGCTCTGGGGCATCGGATTGGAGTGGGGGGGGGGGGGCGGAAGACATTGACTGAAGGTATGGGCTCTGGAGTGGGGCCAAGGGTGAGGCATTTGGGGAGCAGTAGGGGACTCCAGGTAGGAACCAAAGGGTTCAGAGTGCAGAAGGGCTGAGGCAGAGGAGTGGAATATTGAAGTGGGTGAGGGGTGCAGGTTCCAGGCTGTGCTTAGTTCAGGTGGCTTCTAAGAAGCAGCTGGCATGTCCCTCCAGCTAGGAGTTTGCCCAGAGTTGCCATTCAAACAGCCTCCACTGGCCATGGTTGCTGGCCAATGGGAGCTGTTAGAGACCTGTGTTTTACAGCTACCATGCCTAAGCTTTCAGTCAACTTATCTTTCAAGAGGAGAACATACAGTAGCTCTTCCTTAATAGTTTTCTACACTGAGGTAGTCAAAGTAAAGGCAGTAATTTATATGGCTATTTATTACACTTAGAAGACGTGAGATTTCAACTTCTGGTCTCCTCTTTCCCAGCTCAGAAGCTGTTCCCTAGCTACAGTGTATGGAAGTGGGAGAGTCAGTCAGTCAGTCAGTCTCTTTCTCTCTCGGCATGTGCACTGCTAAAGACAAGTGATCAAATTCAGCAGGTTCGCCATATATGCACCTATTTTTCATTATGGCTACACAATTATCGAATACGCTCCAAAAAATCCACAACCCATGCGTAAATGATATTTTAGGAAAAACAACTCTGTGGTCAAAAGGACAGGTCACAGAATGTTTTAGATGTCTTGCAAAATATGTACAAAGTAAAATGAGAGAATTCAGTGGGGGCGGGGTGGGGAACTGTCAGATGAACATCACACAAGGGGATGATTTTTAAACTCCTATTCTTTCTATATCAAACATTTTTAATCAAACTACCATGAAAAAAATCAAACATTAAAAATTAACAGTTTGCTCATTTTTTTGCTATTTCACTAAGAGTTTTACATGTTGGGGTATGTCTACACTACACATTTATTTCAAAATAGTGTGTCTACACTACAGGGAACCCTCAAAATTAGTCCAAGGCAGGCTCTCCTAATGTGAACATTAGGAGATCCTACCTTGATTTAGAAGCCCAGGAAGCGCTAAGGAGCTCAATTACTTTGAATGGCCCTGGGGCGGAGTTATTTTGAAATAGTAGCAGTGGAGTGTCCACACTGCAGCTATTTCGAAACAGCTATTTTGGAAGAGGCATTATTACGCGTAGAATGAGGTTTACAAAAGTCGGAATAAGCTGTCCATTACTTCAAATTTATTTCAAAATACTGGAATTGGTTGTGTAGATATTCACATTGTTATTTCAGAATAAAGGCCATTATTCCAAAATAATGCTCCTGTGTAGATGCACCCTAGGTTTAAAACTCGTGTTAAAGAGAATTTTGTCATGCAACATTATCTATCATGCAGCTATTGCTGAACTACAACCAATATGCCTGATTCTGAAAGAAAGGATGAAAGAAGAGAGAAATGTTCATTCAACTGGTAATTTCAGTGCTTCGAAAGGACACATTTATCACTGATGACCATGAAGAAAATTTAAAACTTTAAAAATACTCTACATACAGCAAGCTAAAGTATAAATAAGAGTGATTTGGTGGCCAATGCAAATGATCACCTTGGAAGTCTGGGCAAGTTTCTTTGGCCTGTGTTATGGAGGAGATCAGTCTAGATCATGTGTTAGCTAGATCATGGTCTAGATCAATGGATTGGCTTCCAATCCATTAGGGTAAGCTCTTGGGGGGCTGCAAGATGCTTTGTTTACCTTGAATGTCTGTAGCTATGGCCACCCGCAGTTCCCAATGGCCGTGGTTCACCATTCCCAGCCCATGGGAACTACGAGTAGTGGTGCCTGAACTCTTCTCATGGATACAGATACAACAATAGCTCATTACAGCTACCCAGCTGTCTCCCTAAATACTTGTGCCTGTATAGGGTATTCCACATTCTGCTGCATACTGGAGTCCAGTTTACTTACTGTAAATCAGGGGTTCCCAAACTTTTTGACATGGGGACCAGTAAATCCATTCACAAGCTTTTGGGGGACCAGTAACATTCATTTGCATATCTGCATATTCATTAAGCAAATGCTGAATATGCAAATAAATTATTTCTGGTCCTCCCAAAGCCCCCCAGTGCCAGCTTTAGCAAAGCTTTTGATACAGTCACCCACAATATTCTTGCCAGCAAATTAAAGAAATATGAATGGGATAAATGGACTGTAAGATGGATAGTAAGCTGGCTAGACCAGGGTTTCCCAAACTTTTTGCTTTAGTTGGAACCTGCTTTTTTTCAGTACTGTTTTTTGCAGCCCAAAAATATAAACGTATTTAAAAAAAAGAATGAAAAATGAATAAACTTTCACTGTTTCACCCAGCTGCATCCTCCACTCAGCCCGGGCCAGGGCTTGGGGGACCCGGCTCCTCACAGGCACTCGGGGAGGTGGGAGCAGGAGCAGATTGGGGATAGGTTATCTGGCTAGAAGGGAGGGTGCAAGGAGGGGACTTGGGTAGAAGTTGGACCTGCCTGGTCTGGCACCCTCTGGACCTGACTGGTCCCAGATCAGGGATTTTTTGGATTAGGGGAGGTCATTTCAGGGCTCCTGGTTCCCCCCTCCCCACTAGGCTTCTTTGCACCTCCCTCCCTGCAACCCAACTGAGCTGCCCACCCCTGCTGGTTCACTGCACCTCCCCCAAAACCATCCCCCACAATCCAAGGGAGTGAAACACCTGTTCCCTGCAGCCCCCACAGCCCAGCTGAGCTACCCTTCTGTATCCTATGCTTTCCTCCATCCACCTCAGCCCAGCTGAGCTCCGCACTGGCTCCCTGCACTGGCTCCCTTTACTAGACAAACTTATGCAAAGTCTAAAAGGTGAGCTAATATTTATTTCTAGGTTTTCAAGATTTTCCCAAACTGGTAGACTCTTGGTCATAAATATGGAGATGGTGCAGCAAAGGGGGTGTAAACAATTAATCTCTTCATCTCAATTTTTCATCACTGTAAAATGTACATCAATAAAAAATAACAAAAGTTTGCATGTTTAACACTTTATTTTTAAAATCCAAGATCATTCTCAGTATTTTCCAATTAATTCCGAAGTAAAAAAATCAAACATTCAAGAACTTTGCAGGAGCATTAGACACCCTGATAGTGGATTCCTCTCTTCTAAACCAACACTGGAGCAATTAGGTGACATCAAAGAGGAATTTTAAGCCTAAATATATGCCGGAAAATAAGCCAATCAAAGGTTAATTAGAAAAGCAAATATAACTAGGTAGAAGCCATCTGACTGGAGGAATCAGCAAGACAAAGACACTCCTCTTCAAAAATGCTGGAAGTATCACCACAAAGAGGCCACAACTTCGTCAGCTCCTGACAGACAGCTAGACAGTCTGATGGAGGTGACTCTTCAAAAGAACAGGAATTAGCTGGTCAATGATAATTTTTCTCTTTTATTTCTAGAACACATTTGCCAAAATTCTCTAGGGGGACATACCTAGCAGTGGCAATACAGAGGGCTGGTTCTCACTGGAGACAGGATAATGATTCTGAAGGGAAGGAAGGCCAGCTGTTCATTCTGAAAAACACTTTTCTTAATTCCCTCTGGGGTGTTCCAAATCTATTGCGCATTACAGTGAGAGGAAGCTAACATGCAAGAAAGGTGTCTTAGGAAGTGGTAACCTCTAATACTAAAGGAATCTTCCAGGCATTCCTATTCAAACATAAAATTCATTTTCTGAACACACAAGTGAAACACCACAGAAACCCTTTAATATTGCATCCATTCTGCTTAATTACTAATAAGGGCTGGGGACCTACCAGGAGGCAAGGGATTTCCCCAACTTTCCCTCAAGAGGAAAGATGAAGACCCCCTTCTCCTTTCCAGATGGGCACTAAAATTGATGGAAAAGAGGAAACTGTCAGGGAGAAATTAACAAAAAATAGGGAATCCTTTGTGAAAGGCTCTCTCATGGAAAGCAGGAAGAGGTAACATCTGCACACTTCTGCAGAGGCAGAGAGACAAGTGTCAGTGTGGTGTCTTCAATAAATAATGCTGCAGAAGAACTTTTTACATTTTTTTGAAAGCAGGGGGAGATGAAAGAGAGGGATTTGTAAATGTGGCTCCATTCTGCTGTATTGGACAGAAATGCCCATAAGAAGTTATGAATTAGGTTTAGAGCAGAAAACCCATGGCAGGAGAAATTTATTTTAATGTCCCTTTAAATAAAAAAGATCCATATTATAATAGCAAATAGTCACCTCAGGCAGTGCATTTTCTTCTAACACACAACCATTAAAAATTCAGCAATACTTTATATTCCGTTCCAGATACAGTCTTTAGTTCTTAATAAGTTTTTATGTAAATCTTCATGCATGTTTATGATTGTCCTAGAAATTAACATAATATTTCAGTATATTCTAGGGATAGTCAGTTCTGAAAAGTAAATCTTCTTCTCCATCACCATATATCAGTGTCCAACTACCAGTGTTAGCGCGATCTCCATTGCCCATGGCAACAAGTTTGCTGAAAGGAAAACTACACCATTTTGTTCAGCTTATCACTCAGAAAGCCTACAGCGTCAGAAGTACTGTCATCCTGAATAAACTATTACATTGATTTATTGTAAAAGTTTGTAATGACATTTCACATTTTTTAGTCTAGTTCTAGAGGTGGCTATTTTTCTGAAAAGTGTAATTATTCATGACAGCCATGTAGGAGTCCAAAGTAAGAGACTTGTTTCAATACTGTTTAACAGTGACTAAATGAATACTTGAAATCGTCAGTTTTAAACCTGTAATACTCCAAACCCACATGTAATTAAAACCTAAATCCCATTTTAAAAAATGTGAAAATATTCACTGGTCACACTAGTACTTCCTGTGCTACACTACAGCTTTTGCCAGAAGAGGCAATGCAAATAAAGTACTGATTAGCATTTTGTCGCGCTTCATTTGCATAATCTATTCCAAGCCGTTTTTGCGCATGGGATTTTTGCACAAAAACAAGCAGTGTGGACGTTTCCTTTTTGCTCAAAATCCCCTTTTTGCACAAGATCCTTATGCCTCGGGCCCATTTTATGATGCAATATACTTCTCTGGTGCAGCATCCTTGTTTGGTGAAGACAGTTTAAGTGTGCGCAGGTGTGTAACTTTGGCTTTCTGTTGGGAACATATTCTGTGGTAACACAGACTCAGTTAGCATATCTTGCTCCAGCTGGTGAACCCAGGATGCTCTGTGAGTTAGTAGAGACAGCAAGGGAAGAGGAGCATGGTCATATCCTCACTTTCTCTCTGCTCCCTCAAGGCAGGATGTTTCTGTAAAGACACAATGAGGAGGCAATCCCTCCATACTCAGGCACGGGGATTCAGTTGTGATTGGCCACTGCATGGGGGATGCAAGAATGGTGGGGCTTCATGTGCGCTTACCCTCCCCTGCACACCCCTGTAAGGGCCAGACACAAACTGACCCTAAATTATTAATTTAGAAAACAGATGTTAATATTGTTGCAACCATAATGACAAGAGGACATGAAGAAATTACACTTAAGAGAATTTTCAGCATCAATACAATTTCTGACTCAGGTACCATAAAATTGATAGATATCTGACAGATAGATGCTTAACATCATTTTATTGTCACTGAACATTTTAATGGGAGTAGATTCTCTAATTAATGTTTCTAACACTTATCTTAAATACATAGATGAAAGTTTGACATTTAGATTCTCAAAATTAAGATGCTCTGTTCACTGACATACTGTCAGCAATAAAAAAGATGGGCAGCTACTATTACCATACCTATTTTGTATTTGTAAACAACATAAAGATGGCAGATAAAAGATTTTTATAGCATAGAAGTTAATATTTCTCTGTAAAATAATACTTCATAATATAATAAATGGAGGCTACTCACCTGAAGATAGAAGTGTTTCGAGATGTGTGGTTTTTATCTGTATTCCACATGTGAGATACACATGTGCACAATGTGATTGCATCCAGAATATCTTGCAAGCAGCATCTGCTGACCTACAAACACACTCCTGGGGCTACGTCTACACTGGCCCCTTTTCCGGAAGGGGCATGTTAATTTCACCTATCGTAGTAGGGAAATCCGCGGGGGATTTAAATAAAAATGTCCGCCGCTTTTTTCCGGCTTTTAAAAAAGCCGGAAAAGAGCGTCTACACTGGCCCCGATCCTCCGGAAAAAGCACCCTTTTCCGGAGGCTCTTATTCCTACTTCAAAGTAGGGCGCTTTTTCCGGAGGATCGGGGCCAGTGTAGACGCTCTTTTCCGGCTTTTTTAAAAGCCGGAAAAAAGCGGCGGACATTTTTATTTAAATGCCGTGGGGGATATTTAAATCCCCCGCGGATTTCCCTACTACGATAGGTGAAATTAACATGCCCCTTCCGGAAAAGGGGCCAGTGTAGACGTAGCCCTGATGTTTTGTACTGAAGGCATAAAAGGTGGTGTGAGCTCACACCTCTTCAGCTCTTACCACAGTTTAAATGATAGAAGGGATGGAGGGCAGCTAGTAGAATACAAATAGAAACCACACAACTTGAAGAACTTCCAGCTAAGTATGATAACTATAAATGATGGTCCTATGTGTATTCCACGTGTTGGATATTAACAAGCAGTAGTCAGATAGTGGTGGGGGGAAGAATGGGGGCAGACATGAGAGCTGACTGAAACTAGACCAGAGTGTAGTGTCTTGTGAAGGTATGCAAAGAGCTCCAACTAATTTCCTTGCTGTCTTCCTAGTTCTAGAAGGGGAGCATTTCTCAGAGCTGCTGTGGGATGTCCTCTTTTCCCCCTCCAGTGGCAGGGGATATGAGCTAGTTGGTAATAAAGAATGATACTATCAGAGTCTCTGCATCGATACTGCATGACCCCTTGATCCCTTTGTGAAAACAAATATTGTAGGTGTCTTTCTAACATTCTTTGTTCTTTGCAGATAAATAGTCAAAACTCTTTGGACAACTTGAATATGAACTCATCTTTCTTCGCCTGCAGCATAAGGTTTTGAAAAAAATACTGGTAAATGGATTATCTGATTCATATGAAACTCAGAAATGAATCTAGAATGGGGTCATAATGAGACCATTTTGCCTACAGAAGATAATACATGGTGAGCCTGCCTGAGTACTTCAAGCTCACTGACATCTGGGTGACATTATGGCTTTTAGAAAGGCCACCTTCACGGCCAAATGGGCCATAGAACATGTGGCTAGAGCAGTGGTCCCCAAATGTTTCCTCTCACATTTCCCTCATACCAGTAATAGAATGTGTCCCCTGGACTGGGAGCAGCATGGTGACAGAGAGCTGGGACCAGTGACTGGGCCAGATTGGGACTTGCTGGCATTCCTTCCCCCCATGGGGGCTTGATGAGGCCCTGCTGCACCTCTCCCTGCATGCCCCACAATTCGGGGACCAATGGAATAGAGGGTTAAAAAGGGGGTTCAATGAGTGAAATTAAAAGAAAACTGAGCTCCAAATGAGGTACAAACTTCACCAGTGAAGGAAAAGTTCTGAGAATCATCTTCAGAAACCTAGTTGTAACAGGATGAATGAATTTTTAACAGTTAAAAATTTATCCACCAGAAGATGAAAATTGCTTATCACTCCTAAATCCTTGGAAAGAATGGATCACAAGACTTGTAAAGGTAAGCTAAAATAGCAGGGATTGTGGTGGATTACGGAGACAAGATGAATTAGTGAGTCATAGAGTCTTTTCTGCTTTGGTTAAGGATGGACTGCAGCCTTTCAAAACTTGAGTGCTCTATTTCAGAGTCCAAGTCCAATTAAAAGGCTACACTGCAGTGCTGCCAGATTGGGGTGTTTGAACCTGCCCTTGAGCTGTGCTAGAAGTCAGGCAATGTGGGGATGTTCATGGATGAGTGAACTGAGAGCTTCAGCAGTTAAGTTAACCAGAATGGTCTCCAACAGCTGGGTGCAATCAGGATGACTCAAGTTCAATTCTGGTAGATCACACATAGAGCTTATGGTATCAAAGGGATTGGAGAGAAAGGATGCCTCCAATTTTCAGTGATCCTTCCATGACACCAGCAAGGTAACACCAACTGAGCCCTTGCCAAGGATGCTCTAGAATAGTACTGAGGAAATGTTTCATTCTCCTGTGAGGAGAAAGGTTCCCAGGCCACCATTCTTCACTGGGCAAATATGTCATTGAGATCTAAATTATGATTCTTTTATTTGTGATTCATGGGCACTTAAGATTCCAACTAAGCCCAATGTGGCATGAAAAAGGAATGGCCTGCACCATCTTTTGTGCTAATCTATCATCCTGCGCCAACATTTTGCCCTCAGTTCAGAGCAGGAAGAGAGCTATAGCACTTGTGTGAGCCAAATGACAAAAGATGCTTCCCACGCTTACAAAAGATTCTGAACTCAATACCCATAGAGGCCATTATTCGAAGGAGAGCCCTTTCATTTTCTGTGTTCAAAGCACAGAGTATTTTTAGAATGAAAATATAAAAACGCCACAGACATAGGTTTTTTTTTTTTTTAGAAAACAGAAGAAAAGGATTTTTTGTAGCTGTGTCAACAAGACATTTTCATTTTACTTATGAACAGGAAAAGTTTTAAAAGCTATCTCCATGTTTTGGTGGTTACAAGGGATCAGAACAAGTAGATGTCCATGAGTCAGCACTAAGGGTATGTCTAGACTACAGAGTTTTGTCGACAAAAGTGGACTTTTGTCAACAAAACTATACCTGCGTCTACACTACCACTGAGTTCTGTCGACATAACGTCGACAGAACTCAGCAGTTTTGTTGACGCTGGTAAACCTCATTTTACGAGGCATAATGCCTTCTGTCGACAGAGTTCTAAGTTTCAGAATGATGGAGATACAGGTAACAAGCAAGTATTATTAATGCAAAAATAATGACTGAGAAACCTTTTTACCTCTGCCTCTAAGGCTATGTCTAGACTGCAGGCTTCTTTCGAAAGATGCTCTTTCGAAGCATCTTTCGAAAGAGCATCTTTCGAAAGATCGCGTCTAGACTGCAGGCTGATCTTTCGAAAGAGAAATCCGCTTTTTCGAAAGAGAGCACCCAGCGAGTCTGGATGCTCTCTTTCGAAGACGGCCTCTTTACTTTGAAGAACGCCTTCCTTCGAAAGAGGAACTCAGGTGGTGTCACAGAGAGGGCTTTGGTTTCTTCAATCATGGGATTCTGTTCTGGGCACAAGGATTGTTAGGAAGAGATGGGATCCACCTAACGAAGAGAGGAAGGAGCATCTTCGTGGGCAGGCTTGCAAACCTAGTGAGGAGGGTTTAAACTAGGTTCGTCGGGGGACTGTGACCAAAACCCTGAGGGGAGTGGGAAAGTCGGATACCGGGAAGAAATACAGAGAGGAGCGAGCAAGAAAGGAGGACCCCTGATTCGAATGAAGAAGATAGGGTGCTCAACTGGTTATCTGAGGTGTTTGTACACTAATGCAAGAAGCCTGGGCAACGAACAGGAAGAACTGGAGGCCCTGGCCCAGTCCAAGAAATATGATTTAATTGGGATAACAGAGACTTGGTGGGATGACTCGCATGACTGGAGCACTGTCATGGAAGGGTATAGACTGTTCAGGAAGAACAGGCAGGGGAGAAAAGGAGGAGGAGTTGCATTGTATGTAAGAGAGCACTACGATTGCTCTGAACTCCAGTATAAAGAGGGAGAAAAACCTGTTCAGAGTCTATGGGTTAAGTTTAAAGGAGCAAACAGCAGCAGTTATGTTGTGGTTGGTGTCTGCTACAGGCCACCGAATCAGGTGGATGAGGTAGAGGAGGCTTTCTTCGGACAACTGAGAGAAGCTTCCAGATCACAAGCCCTGGTTCTCGTGGGGGACTTTAATCACCCTGACGTCTGTTGGGAAACCAATATGGCAGTACACAGGCAATCCAGGAAGTTTTTGGAGAATGTTGGGGATAACTTCTTGACACAAGTGCTGAAGGATCTGACCAGGGGCTGTGCGCATCTTGACCTTCTGCTCACAAACAGGGAGGAACTAATAGGGGAAGTAGAGGTGGGTGCCAACCTGGGAAGCAGTGATCATGAGATGGTAGATTTCAGGATTCTGACCAAAGGAAGAAAAGAGAGTAGTAAAATACACACCTTGGACGTCAAAAAAGCAAATTTTGATTCCCTCAGAGACCTGATGGGCAGAATCCCCTGGGATGCTAACATGAAGGGGAAAGGAGTCCAGGACAGCTGGCAGTATTTTAAAGAAGCCTTATTGAAGGCACAGAAAGTAACCATCCCAACGCGTAGCAAGAGAGGCAAACCTGGTAGGAGACCGGATTGGCTTACAGAGGAAATCCTTGGTGAACTTAAGCACAAAAAGGAAGCTTACAAAAAGTGGAAACTTGGACAAATGACCAGGGAGGGGTTTAAATGTATAGCTTGAGAATGCTAGGGGGTTATCAGGAAGGCGAAAGCGCAAATGGAATTGTGACTGGCTAAGGATGTGAAGGATAACAAGAAAGGTTTCTACAGGCATGTTAACAAGAAGAAGGTGATCAGAGAGGGTGTGCAGCCCCTACTGGATGAAGGAGGTAACAGATGATGTGGGGAAAGCTGAAGTACTCAATGCTTTCTTTGCCTCTGTATTCACGGACAAGGTGGGCTCCCGGACTAATGCGCTAAGTGACGCAAGATGGGATGAAGATGGATAGCCCTTGGTGGGTAAAGAACAGGTTAGGAACTATTTAGAAAAGCAAAACGTACACAAATCCATGGGTCTGGACTTAATGCATCCGAGGGTACTGAGGGAGTTGGAAAATGTCATTGAGGAGCCTTTGGCCATTATCTTTGAAAAGTCGTGGAGGTTGGGAGAAATCCCAGATGATTGGAAAAAGGCAAATGTAGTGCCCATCTTCAAAAAAGGGAAGAAGGACGATCCAGGGAACTATAGGCTGGTCAGTCTTACCTTGATTCCTGGAAAAATCATGGAAGAGATCCTTAAGGAATCCATTTTGAGGCACTTGGAAGAGAGGAAAGTGATTAGGAATAGTCAGCATGGATTCATAAAGGGCAAGTCGTGCCTGACCAATCTGATTAGCTTCTATGATGAGGTAACTAGCTCTTTGGATGTGGGAAAGTCAGTGGATGTGATATACCTTGACTTAAGCAAGGCTTTTGATACGGTCTCCCACAATATTCTTGCCAGCAAGTTAAGGGAATGTGGATTGGATAAATGGACGGTAAGATGGGTAGAAAGATGGCTAGAAGGCCGGGCCCAGCGGGTAGTGATCAACTGCCTGATGTCAGGATGACGGTCAGTTTCTGGCGGAGTGCCCCAAGGTTCAGTTCTAGGACCGGTTTTGTTCAATATCTTTATTAATGACCTGGATGAGGGGATGGATTGCACCCTCAGCAAGTTTGCAGATGATACCTCTAGGGGGAGAGGTAGATATGCTTGAGGGCAGAGATAGGGTCCAGAGTGACTTAGACAAATTGGAGGATTGGGCTGCAAGAAATCTGATGAGTTCTGCACTTGGGACGGAAGAATCCCAAGCATAGTTACAAGCTGAGGACCAACCAGTTAAGTAGTAGTTATTCAGAAAAGGACGTGGGGGTTACAGTGTATGAGAAGCTGGATATGAGTCAACAGTGTGCCCTTCTAGCCAAGAAGGCTAATAGCATATTAGGTTGCATTAAAAGGAGCATTGCCAGCAGATCCAGAGATGTCATCATTCCCCTTTATTCGGCTTTGGTGAGGCCACATCTGGAGTATTGAGTCCAGTTCTGGGGCCCCCACTACAAAAAGGATGTGGACGCATTGGAGAGGGTCCAGCGGAGGGCAACCAAAATGATTAGGGGGCTGGAGCATATGACTTATGAGGAGAGGCTGAGGGAGTTGGGTCTGTTTAGTCTGCAGAAGCGAAGAGTGAGGGGGGAGTTGATAGCAGCCTTCAACTTCCTGAAGGGAGGTTCCAAAGAGGATGGAGAGAGGCTGTTCTCAGTAGTGACAGATGGCAGAACAAGGAGCAATGGTCTCAAGTTGTGGTGGGAGAGGTCCAGGTTGGATATTAGGAAAAACTATTTCACTAGGAGGGTACTAAAGCACTGGAATGGGTTACCTAGGGAAGTAGTGGAGTCTTCACCCTTAGAGGTGTTTAAGTCTCGGCTTCACAAAGCCCTGGCCAGGTTGATTTAGTTGGGATTGGTCCTGTCTAGAGCAGGGGGCTGGACTTGATGACCTTCTGAGCTCTCTTCTAGCTCTATGGTTCTATGGTGTGAATAAGTATGACCCTGAAGAGGGGGAGTGCTTTGTGTGCTCCCTGTTATTCAAACAGGCAGCTCCCATTGGCTAGAAAGTGGCCAATGGGACTGTGCTAGCGGGGGCAGCTCATGAAGCCTTCCCTCCCTCACCTCCAGGTTCACAGCTGAGAAAACAAATGGTTTGGCAGCTGCTTCTCTGAGCAGCATGTGGGTGGGGTGAGGCAAGTAGGGAGCCTGCCTGGGGCTCCCTGCTGCGTCCATGGGCTGGATCCGGTGGCTTGGCAGGGTAGATCTGGCCCGTGGGCCATATTTTGCCCAGGCCTGATTCAGTTTATGGCTGGCAGCTCCCTGGGTGCTGGACCAGGGAGGTCCAACCTGTAGTCCCATTTCATAGAATGAAACGGGCAGGGGACTAGGTACACTGTCATGTTACTGGATTTTGAGGGGAGCAGCCAGATCACTGCTGCACCATGGCGGGGTGTTGGCCCCAAAAGTGGCAGAAAGGGAGGCCATGTGAGGTGTCAAATAGAAGCCTACTTTCTTCTGATTCCATATATGCTATTCATGTGATTGTATAATGTTGGTATGTGAAGTTATAAGCATGTATTTTGTGTGGATACCAAATGTTTCTCTATATGTGGTTGAACTATGGGCAAAGCAGCTCAGCCTATGGACATGCTAATGAGCAAAGTTCTGGAACAATAGCCCTCTATAGGCCAAGGACACACCTCAAGAGTGGTGACTCATACCTAGGGGCTACCAGCAGGGAACACAGGGATAGGCCACTGGCCAGGTGACCTGCTGTAGCCAAGAAGAGACCAAGAAGGAGGGATAAATAGGCCATGTGGCTGACTCCATCTTGGTACTCAGCTCAGCAATTCATCCTAGAGGCAGCAATGCAGGGATCGAAGAGCTGGAAAGTACTGTGGACCCATCCTGATCCTAGGATGCGCAACAAGGACTTTTAAGCCAGCAGCTGTAACATCTCTGCTAGAGCCTGCATCGAGAACTGGGAGATTCGATGCATGTAATGTACTATCCTTTAACAACCTTACTCTCATGCTTTTCCTTACTGTAGTAATAAACCTTTAGATGTTAGATGCTAAAGGATTGGCTCAGCGTGATTTGTGGGTAAGATCCAGAGGGTAAATTGACGAGGGATCTGTGGCTGGTTTCTTAGAACTGGACAGAACTTGTTCGGGGTAGGTGGGATTGGGTTCTATGAGGCCCGGGGCCATCTGGGGCACGGATATTGCTGTGGTGTCTGAGGGGTTTTGCTCATGAGGCTTCAAGCAGGCTGCTGAAGCACTCGGTGGGACTGGTTTGTGGCCTGTTTGGGAAGGTCACCAGTCTAGGGGCTGTAAGGCGCCCCGAATTTGAGCAATTCACCCTGAGTGGATGCCCTCAGCTGTGCCAGACTCGGCCCGGTCCGTCACATACACTTACACTGCAAAACACTGTTGTGTTTCTCTTTCATTTCACCAGGTCTTCCTTGTTCACAGGAGTGCTAGTAAACACTGAAAGAATTGGATAGGGTTGGGGAGACAACTCTGTTACATCCACACTGCATGGAAGGTGCATTCTTAACCCATAACAGCTAACCTGGATTAGCTCTTTAGGGTTAAAATTAGCAGTTTATGTTCTGCCCCAGAACTCCTTCCTCCATCCAAATCCCTCATCTCCAGTCTCCCTCTAGAGCCCACATCCCCAGCTGGATCTCTCACACTGCTTCCCCATCCCAGCCCAGAATCCTCTCCCACATTCCAAGTCGCTCTTCCCTGACCCTACTCCAGAGGACTTACCCCAGCTGGAGCCCTCACCCCCCTGCTACATCCCAACCTCCTGTCCCAACTTGGTGAAAGCAGGTAAGGGAGAGTGAGTGAGCGACAGAAGGACAGGAGATGGAGTGAACAGGTGCATGGCCTCAAAGAAGGGACGGGGCACCCTGAGATTGCTAAAGTTTGAGAACCACTGGTGTAGATTGTTGTTTCTTTTCATTAATAGCTTTTGTGTGCTGGAAAACTGGGTTTTTAGAAAACAGGGTTGTTAAACTAGTAGGTTTTTAACGCTGAAACTGGTGATTCTCATTGAAATATTTTAATGCTGATGTCCTAAAGGATCCTCCCTACTTCATTTTTCTGACACTCATGCAGCAGATGGTGCCAATGGCTAGACATATGTTTCCTGCATCAGTAAAGAGAAAGAGACTACACTGCTGACACTTTGGACATGGCCCTCAGGTGCCATGAATGGTTGGCTACAGAGAGCAATAATGCTTGGATTTAATTAAGTTCTGAGTGGGTCTTTTCAGATGACTTGAGGGATGGGATGGGATGGGATGCAGAATGTGGGTGGAAAATAATCTACAGGAGCAAGCTGGGGGTAGGTGTCTGGCCAGGAGGTAGGGGGACAGGAGCAGGGTTCTGGTGGGGCCCTGCGCAGGGGGCAGGTGGGACTCTGGACAGGGTACTCGTGGGGGTCTGGGGAAGGGGAGGGGACAGCTAAGCTGGTACCTGGAGATCCCACAGCTTGACACCAGGAAGCACATGTGCCGCTTGTTCCCTGGGCTGCTTCCTGATGAGCTGAGCTAGCAGCTGTTGTAATTCTGCCCCCATTTGAGCCTTTAATCAGTGATTATTCAAGAAACCGAGCTCTGCGGCATCTATTGTCTGGGGGAAATTAGCACCTTTTTAAAGTCAGTTCCGGTGCTTGTCTGTAGCCCCCAGGAGGAGGGCAGAAGACAGACCTGGGGAAGCCACCACGCAAACCAACAGTTAAAGATAAACTTTGGGTAAAGTAACACCAGCTCAGGTTCTTTCTTGGGGGCTGGGTCACCTCGCACCCCCCCTGGAATTTCTCCACGCCTCCCAGGAGGACGCACCCCCCAAGTTTGGGAACCTATGAACTAGAACAATCACCAATGGTGTGAATAAATAGGAAGCTGCCCCATTTAGGCTCTGGGGAAAAAATAAGCTTGATAACAATGAGCACACTGTCCAGACGATATATGTGCTATGGGAACTCTTACTCTAAATGCCTTAACACTATTGTCAGAAAAGCATGAATACACTTAAACAAACAAACAAACAAACAAACAAACAAACAGGAATTGTGGAATTACCGGTATGTCTCTTTTAATGAACGTGTGTACTTCTGGGAGTTCAGATTCCCAAACCTGAATCAATTTTAGAATGCTTTTATATGAACACAGGACAATGCATGAGAAAGGACTTCTTGTATCATGAAGTGCAAGCTCCTGTTATTGCAGGCAATCCAATCATATAATCCCATTCAAATGTTTATGAAGCTCCATTTTCAAATTAGATGAGTTTGTTTTCCCAGTATTGACTTCCAACTAGGAAGTTGTTCTGGAACCTCACTTTTCTACTGGTTGGAAACCTTCTTCTAATTTCCAGCCTAAATGTTTTCATGGCCAGATTTGACCATTTGTTTTTGTGCCAACATTGTCCTTAAGCTCAAAGAACATTTCTTCATTCCCAGTGATTATCCCCATAACGTATTTATAAATAGAAATCATAGCCCCTCTCAGCCTTCATTTTGCTAGGCTAAACCAGCTAAATTAGGCCAAATAACTCCACCACTAAGACAAGCTCTCCATTCTTTTAATCATCTTAATAGCACTACTCTGCATCTATTTGAATTTTATTTATAATAATCCAGGTCCTGCAAAGCATTTATACTGTTACAAATAAAATATTTACATTAATGTAATGTATAGACAAACAGCTGTGAATCACGTAAATACCTATGAAATTAAATCCCTACCCCTCATACAGCCTGTCAAGAACAGGTCAGTTTAGCATGTCAACACAAATTCCACTCTTTATCTTATGTAGAAACCCCAATGTGGTGGGATTTCATATTAAAAACTGGGGAAGACAATAAAGTGGAAAAACTGGATGGTATGCACATACTAGCATAATACTTCAGCACCAGATTTATCATTTACTCTTCTCCAGCTGCAATGCAACCTATGAAGCACTACAGTATGGCAACAGAGGCAAATCTCCTTACTGTACAATTAGGCATTGCTTATCAGCATGAAAATATGTCTTCTAGTAGATAAACAAGACATGTGTAACTGGAATGAAATCCATTTATGTTGGGCGAAAGCTCCTTCTTTTCTAAGGTCAGTGGAATACAATATGTTGGAGGGAGTTCTAGGTGCTCCCAGGAGCACTTTGGTTTAAAAAATTACAAGAAATGGAAGAGAGGTTGTATGATTTTTCAGTCTTTCTGTGAGTCTCCCTCTGCTAAACTATCCAAGCCAGAAACTAGTTATCACTAACTGTGACTCAAAATTGCTTCTGATGCCCAAGATTTTTCCCTTTGGGCTGCATCAAATTGCTTCCAATAGCACGCTAATGTAAAAGTTGCCCTGCCTGCTCCTGTTTCAAATTACACATACTGAACAGTGTTCCTCAATACACTATCCATATATCCAGTATATTTTTCCACAAGCAAAATTATTAGTTCAATTTACTAGTTCAAACACAATTTATTATACATTTGGTTTCCCCTCTTGATTATGGTTATCTAGTGTTTTTATGCAGAGACAATAGCTGTAGCAGGTAAGTGTAGCAAACCACGATCATAAAAGTCTAGAATAAAAAGTAGATTTTATCTCTCAGTTAGATCAGCAGAGATGGCTGAGTTTGTGTGTGTAGGAAACACTGGGCTATAGGAAAGCCTCCCAGCTCCATGTTTTGATTTGTTTGTTTTTAAATGGGAAAACAAAGTAATAGGATTTCCCAATTCCTTTTCTCTGACAGCCCTAGAACACAACCATACTACAAGACAAAGGGCACAATTCCATGGGAATCTCTGGCTGACCACTGGTTAAAATATTAGCTGCATATCACTAACACTGTATCAATTTTACTGCTAGCCAAAACAGGAGACAAAATTATTATGTAAAAGTCAGATTGATTTCTTTGAATAGCAAGAGCCAAATTTTGAAACAGGCTTTGACCTAGCCTAAGTTTATGCATTAATATATTTGCATGACTAATTGCTTTTGCATTACCTTTTTGTGCAACTTGTGCAAGTGACATCACTGAGAGATGAAAACGCCAACTGTGCACAAATCAAGGAGGATAAATTAAATCACTTGCTTAAGCAACTGGGAATGGAAGTGATTGCAAATGCTAAATTGCTTGTGTACAAGATAGCAGATATATTTTGAATGTTTGGCTCTGAAATTAAGATGTGCTTATAATAAAATAAGCATCATGTATTACTTGCATCCAAACAAGATGAAGGGGTTTAAATCAGATGTATTTGGTATTATCAAAATAAAAAATCAGTTCAATTGAATTGTAACAGTTAAACTATTATTTTTTTGCAAAGAGAGGGTTATTTCAATGCAATCAGTGTCACACTGTATTTCTGTTTCAATGAGATTTTCATTTAGAAGTCATTATCATTTTGGTGAAAGATTAAATTTGCTGCCTGTCACTGGGGGTTAGACTGCAGACAAAATGTAAGAAGTTGACAAGTTAGATAACAGAAATTAATATAATTTATGTTGTTATGAACCTAATGGCAAGTACTTATCTCTGAACCAGCAGTACAAATGTGCTTTTTCATTATGAATACCTGACATGTTATAGAAATTTCTAGAAGACATATTATTTGTACAGTGAAGCAACAGAGTGGCAAACTGTTAAATATATAACTTCTATATTCAGCATTTAATACAAGAGTTTAGCTGGGCACTGACCCTTTTTGAAGATTTTGCAGAAATGTTAAAAGACAGACACTACAAAGCATGAAGGGTCTAACTAAGTTAATCTCTTACCAGTTCATTCTTTTAAATATTTACTTGTTTCTCACACTTGGAACCATCATAACTTTTTGTCATAGATTCTGGATCAGCAAAACTGAAGTTAGTACAGGTTCGTGTATTATACATAAAATATGTTACAAGGTAAAATCAACCACACGAAAATTAATTCAACTTAATTCAGCTCCCTTGTGCATGTGCATCTTTAATTATATCATTACATACTATTTTTTACTCAGGATTCCTGCCCCATTCGGTGTGCAGGTTGGACTATGCTTAATTAATTATTTTGTTTCATCCTCCTAGTGCACTCTGAGGACTTCTTTACTACACGCTGTTCAAATCCCTCCCTGAAGACTGAATTATCAGTGTCCTCATAGGATTTTTTCTGATGCTTATTATAGAATCCAAATGTTGCACAAATATTAATTCATTAATTTATCACCCACAAGAGATGAAGGGTTATTATTATCCTTTCCTACAGATGAGGGACTGAGGGACAGAAATAAAAATAAAAAGTACCCACTGATTTTGGGTACCCAGTCTGAGATACTTACAAACAGAAACCAAGTTGGGCTTGATTTTTGCAACAGCATTTTAGATTAGGGCTGTAAAATCCCATTTAATTAGTTAAACTGTTAAATGCGATGCTGCCACTTGTGTTTAATTATTTAACTGACTAAAGGGAGGTCCCCCCAACAGCTGGTATCAGGTTAGAGAGGCCCCCATTGTAGGGGCTGCTCCCAGCTCCACACAGGGGCTGCCGCCATGGCTCCTGGCTCCCCAACTGGAGCTGGAGTAGCCCTCCAACCATGGCTGGGCCCCAGATGCGGGGAGGGCTGCTTCCAGGTACAATTTAACTGTTACTCAGGAAGCATCATCCTTAATGGCGATGCTTATCAGGTAACAGTTTAACTGATTACTGATTAACATTCATATTTTAGATAACCAAGCTCAGCTGACATGCATTTCATATGGCAGCCCTTTTTTTGGTTCTTCCAGAGCCTCCTGCTGTGATTCTGTCTTTGTTTTCCCCTGCATCTCCTTGTGTTTCCATGGCCCTTCCAAAGCATCATAGGGTATACCTACACTATAGCACTAATTTGAACTAACTTAATTCAAATTAGTTAATTCGAACTAAGCTAATTTGAATTAGCGCATCTAGACCCAAAAACTAAATCGAATTAGCATTTTGCTAATTCGAACTAGCGCGTCCACACTGATTGGAAGCTGGGTCGCATTTAAGGGCAGCTGAAACCGGTTCCGGCAGGGCATCAAGTCAGTAGTTCCTATGTGTGGCTGCTGTTTGACGCTATCTGAGGCTCGTGCTTAAAGGGACCCCCCTGGACAGCCGGTTCTCAGCTTTTCCGCTTGCTTGCCTACCTCGCCGAGGGACAGCAAAGCGTTTTTCTCTCTGTCTGCCTGTGTCGGTGGTTCCCATTGGGGACGCTACCGCAGTTGGCACCATGGAGCCAGAGCTCACCCTGGGCATGCTGCTCCAGTTTTTGGACTTGCTGCTGCAAGCCTGCCACCAATGAGTGGAGGCTGCCTTGCTCTCAGTGGTGCACGTCAGCCCCCTGTCTCTCTCCCTGGCATCCCCGGGAGTCGTGGAGGAGTGGCAGCAGTGCCCGGACGCCAACGTGCCCCACTGCATCTGGCATCTGGACACCAGCAGCGACTGGTGGGACCGCATCGTCCTGGAGCGGTCAACAGTGGACCCAGAACTTCAGGATGAAGAAGGACACCTTCCTGGAGCTCTGCGAGTGGCTTGCCCCTGCTCTGTGGCATCGGGACACTCGCATGAGGCCCGCCATCCCCCTCCAGAAGCGTGTGGCCATCTCCCTGTGGAAGCTCTCCATGCCGGACAGCTACCGATCCATCGGGAACCAGTTCAGCGTGGGGAGATCCACCGTCAGAGCAGGCTCATGCAGGTACGGCACTCACCGGCCTAGGCTTTACAAAAACAAAGCAAATTAACCTCACAGAAGTTACACCATATTGACCTCCAGAGGGGTCACCCACAGGGTTGTAACCTTTAGATCTACTGCACAGATCTCTGTCACTTGAGCTAATGGAATAATTAATAGCAGTAGCTGTAGATTTTCATCCTGTATGTGCTCCAGCACTAGCAAGGGAGATGAAATACACTGATAATGGGTTTCACAGATATTCACAGAAGGTCTGTTCCAGCAGCCGGAGGGGAGTGGACACAGAGTCTTCTGTCCTTTCCCTTTAAGCATGACCCCTACTGCCACATTCCCTGCAATCTGTTCGTATCCTCAACCTGTCGCTTTCCCATTCCTGATGACTCTTCCCAGGTGCTTTTTTCCTGCCTCTTTGGTCCCTGTCACTGTTTCTACTTCTCAGGCTTTTCATCTCAGCCTCAGCCCCATTTCCCAGCCAGTCCTAGCTCCCCTTCTTCATGTTTGCTGTCTGAATCTCAGTCTCCCTCCCCCCACACTCGCAGTGTCCTTATTCAGCCTGCCCCAGCTCCTCATCAGATCTGCTTTTCCCCTCCTCTCTCTTGGCTCCCAGACCCAGACTTTCTGTTCAGGCTCCTCATCCAATCTCAGTGTCCTTCCTTTGCTAGGCAAGAGCATTCCACAGTTTAGGTGACAACTATACAACTACTACTCTACACTAGCAAGTGGGGCCAGAGAACTAAAATGAGCTTGTGAAAGGTAGTTAAAGTTCTCCAGCAGTCAGAGGAAAAATGTAGAAGCTTTGCTAGACTGTTTCTGTGTTTCCAGCATTATCAAACTTCATTGCATGCTGCTTCAAAATATCAAACTATGCAACCATAAAATCATGAACAACATATTAGTATCAGAAGCAAAAAATTTACAATATAGAAAACTTTCAGTTTGATACTAAAGATTTGTACTCTAGAAGAAATTAGTTTTCCATTTCAGTGCATGACAAATGTATTCCTTTCAACAAGTTTATTATTCTGAGGGAATATTTAGTTTCTATTGCATTACTTTGCAATATATAGAAAAGTGTATTTTATGGACAAGAACACTTACAAAATTTATTTCTTTAACATTTGCAGTGCTGTATTTTGTTTGCTATTACATAAATGCAATCCCACTGAGGCTTTCAGGATTTACACAGATTTCAGTAAGAGCAGAATTTGTCTTGTGATATTTATTTGCGTGAGATTCATTGTGTGATAGAAAACACTCTCTTTTCCCTCAGGAATTTCAGAGCTAAGGAGGTAGCCCACGGTGATATCCATAAAACACTTTCCTTAAACCAAAGAAATATAGCCACCATTTTTGTGAGCCTACAAGTGACAATGCTAGTGGGAAAAGGGGTAGGTTGCTACAAAAACAGGTTCCTTTACTGAAGACAGAAAGCCTGCAAGGGCATGATATAGGATTCATTTGGGTTTAAGTATACTGAGAGTCAGGCTCACAATGCAGGCCTCGCTTACCTTTTGGAATATGTTTCTCTAGGTGTCTTTTTGTGTTGCTGGACTATAGTTTTAAGATTAAAATAACTATTTTCACTAAAATAAACACCTTTTAGATTTGCACCAAAATTCCCAACTCCTCTACCCATATTTTGGAATGACACCAGGGGATTCCTGATATCCAGATTACAAACTTGCATTTCTAACAACAAAATATTTATACGATAACACTGAAGTTTTACACAAAATTATAGTGAATATTTGCACTGAGGTTTCAAAATTTTAGCAACTGAAGAGACATTAACAGTTGGTATTGATGAAAGGCACATCTGCTCAATTTTTGAAGTCCTCAAACTTGTAAGGTATTTCCTCATGACAACTGTCCTCATGGAAATAAGCAAAGCTTTCATAGGCCATACCAAACAATCTCGACTACAAGGCTCCTTGCAGAGCTAGCACTGATATAATTTCTTCATCAGTAGAAGGGGCTTTTTATCTAAAGAAAAGTTGAACTATTAACAGATTGTAGCATATTTGCAGCTTGCTCAACCCTGCCCCCCAGAAGAATATAGAATTTAGATATATAGTAGAGTGGAGGAGCATAAAGCAAGAAGGTAATGGGTTCATTTTGTCATTTCTCGATAAACACTGATGGGGTAAAAATCAAATTTATCAAACTCCAAAGCATTCAGATTATTTTTTTCTTAGAAGTGCTTTAACCATGGAAAAATGCTATTATACTACCTGAGGCTATGTTTAGACTACAAAGTTCTATCTGAAAAAGATACACAAATTGCAAACCGCAATTTGCATATATTTTTCTGCTTTTCTTCCAAAAGAGGCTTTTCCAACAATTGGCCCATCTACAGTGGGCCAGTTGTAAGGAAAATAAACCCTCTTTCGGAACATGCCTTTTTCCTCACAGAACGAGGTTTACAAGGATGCCAAAAAAATGCATCTGGTTTTCCAAATTTTTTTTCGGAAAAGCAGACGCATTTCTTCCTATCCGGTCTCCCGGAAAACTTTGCAGTCTAGATGTACCCTGAGCCTAGAGCCTAGAGCATTTGAGCTTTTCTCTATATCCAGCACTGAAAACCAAAGAGAAAGAAATGTCCCTATTCTTGTCATGTTAAAACAAACTCGTGATGCCCATAAAACACCATCATCTTGCATTAATTAGAATGGTAGTGAATTGGTACTACTGATGCAAAACTTTCCTGTCTTACTATTACTTTGTTCTCTGTCATAAAAATTGAGCCTACAAATTGAGCCTTAATTATGAGATCACCTTTGAAAAATTAGTGTAAGGACATAAGTTGTTGTAACAATGTACAGCAACAAACGGGGGAAAGATACAAAATGACACAGAAAGACTGAATTAGTGTCAGCAAAATGGCTGACTGATTTAACTCAAGGACTATGTTAAGAAACCAAGAAAAATGTGGAACTGGAAATCAGAGAATCAAAATTGGTGTCAGAAAAAAAGCCTAACTGTTGGACAAAATGATGAGATGAAGGCTGTCCCTTCAATCACTCTCCTTTTGTGGTCCACAAAAAAATGACTTTCGTGAGAAAAGTTAACTAATGGAATGAGTTTCATCATCATGGCTGCCAGGGTCACTGTCTCTTAGGATCCTGAAACTTCTTGGTCTTACTCCTGTGGAAGAAAACATTGTCCTCACTCTGAGTTTGTAAGCAACAAATAGCCAGAGGCAGTTTTATTATGAGCTGCAGCAAGGGAATAACTGGTTCGGACGGGGGGGGAACCACCCCCTCACCGAGGCAGATCTTCAAGTACAAGCAATTATGAAGCAGTTTATATACTGTCTATTAGATATAATAACAATAACAATTAGTCTCCTTCCCATTACAAACACCAATGGCTAACAGTTATTTTAGTTCCACACAGATGCTCCTTATCTCAAGGTCCCTGCCAGAGTCAGCATTCTATCCTTATCTCCGTATGGAGGCGAGAGGCAAAGGCAGCATCTAATTACAGATCTCGCATTGTCAGGCCACAGACTTAGCCTGACTCTTGCTCTCTTGTTAACAAGACCAAGATGGCTGCACACAAATTCCCTTAGTCCCTTTTCCTGCCTCCACACTCCTGAGAGATGTTCAGACCAGATTGGGCTTGAGAGAAGGACCCAGATGATACAACCCCACCAGCTAAATCCCATACACCAGCTGAGATGTGGTCTTCATGTCTATATCCCTTTACTTCCAACCCTGTGTGTCCTTTTCTTCCGTCTTTCTCCTTTTGCTTTCTATATAATAAGAATCTGGCTTAGGCAAACAAGACTACGTTTTGCAATAATCCTCTAAATTGGTGACCAGAGAGGCAGATAAATGCAATGCGCTACACAACCTGATGCTGGTACAAGTTTGCCCAGTCTTGGAGTGACTGATAAAGACTATGTGTGGTGTCTGTGTTTTTCCAGTGGCAAGGCTGCAAGTATGAGTCAACACCACAGACAGATGCTGCATTTTTTAAATCTTGGCTACTTTTTTCTCTTCCCTCTTGTGTGTTTGTCTTGGTTTGTCTTCTAAGAAATGGGATTGAGTTTAAACAACAAAAGCAATAACAACAACTCCAGGCCAGCCCATTTCAACTAACTTCTTCTCTTTCCTTCCAACAGGACAGTTAGTATAATCTTCGATACTGTCTAACAAACTGTCAATCAAGGAAGGGCAGTTTTCTTTCCAAAAACCTCTCTCTAGCTAAAGGGAAAAGGAACACAGTATGTTGTTAAAAATGAAAGCATCCTGTGATTACGTGCAAATCTCCATTTTCATTTAAAACAACATTTAAGCTCCTATGGCTATTGAGAAATGAACTCTAAAAGCTCAAACAGAAGATCAATAAAAAATAAATCTTGGAAATATAGTTTTTAAAATCTCCTGATTTTTAATCCAGTATCATGGTTTGGAGGCCCTGACATCTGACTTTTGAATGTTAGAGTTTGGCAATACTGCATCCATTCCATTTGGGGCCAGAAAGACAATGCACACTGCTCTTGCAAAAAGGTGCCATGGATGTCCATACAGAACAAGTAGGAGTTTTAGCTTTTAAAGATTTCTCCAATATATCTACCCCGGGGAAAATGGATGATACTCAGTTTAGATAATTTAGACAGATGAAAGATTGCGACAGCCCCGTTAGGATTTTAAACTGCGGTTTCAGGGAATTGTATTGTCTCAGACATGAAGTTTAGCTCACTAAGCCATCCTTGTAACATACTGTTTCCATATTTAATTTTAGTTTGTTCTTTTTTTTTTACAATGCTTGTATCTGACAATTTTCATGTGACTGTCAGTTGAGCCCTTCAGCCTATTCATTTTTCTCTCAATTTTGTTTCATTAAATCACATTCACTCGTTTCCCAAATAGTCAGTGACCTTATTTGGACTATACTTTTCCCTCAGCTGACCCTGAGGCAAAAATTACAGCAGCAACAATCGGCAACTTTACCAGCATTCAGCAAAGTATGAAAAGGGGTAAAAACTCTTCATTTCCCAGCCCTGACATTCATCAGAGACAGACACATAAAAAAGAAAGGGCAGATTCCAATGACATGCTCCCAATAAATTGGAAACTCTTGTCACAGCAAACTTCAATTTCACAGTTCTTAATCACAGGGCATAGCAATTATATAAGTTGCTCATTTTAAACCATTGGGTATTCATTCATATATTGTAGTTCCTATTTGGCATGCTTTGATTATTGTATGTTTTTACACACTTAACTAAATGTATTCCAATTAGTAATCAATTTTGTTTCATCCATTTTTTCCTACACTAGTGAGTAATTAATTGTATAATGGCTGCTGAATGTCGGCTTTCAGGTGGATGGGAAGGAAACGCTAGAGGGCTACTATGCTACCCTTTCAGAAAAGACAGAAATAGGGTAAATGCTGAGTATGTTGTGGTCATGTTGGGCTTCCTCTTTTTGAAATTATACTTATCTGAGTATGGACTTTATAGCCAAGGGAAGTTGCTCTTCATGCTCTGGGTGCACTGACCACTGTGACAAAGGAAACAGTAGGGAAAATAAGGGCCTGTCTACTCTTACCAGTAGATCAGCACTGCTGTGACTGATGCAGCAAGTGTCGATTTATTCTGGTCTGGAGAAGACCTGCTAAATTGATGGTAAAGTAAGGTAGGTCGGAAGCACTGTGTTAATCTAACCAACATTGACTTCAGTTACTTTATTCATGGGGTCTTTGTTCAGCCCCCTGCGGAGAGTGTCGAATTTTCCCTTGCAACAAACCCCGTTGCCAGCTTTGTCCACATATTCACTCTGCTGACACCATTATTGGGCCTAACCAAGTGAGTTATAAGATCAAGAACACATATTCCTGCGCATCCAGAAATATAATCTATGCTATCATGTGCCGAAAGTATCCGTCTGCTATGTACATTGGACAAACGTCTCAGACACTTCGCCAAAGAATCAATGCCCACAAAACAGACATTAGACAGGATCACAAAGAAAAAACAGTTTCTTGTCATTTCAACCAGAAAGGACACTGTCTCAATGACCTAATCACATGCATCCTACTTCAGAAGACTTTCAAATCTGCACTTGAAAGGGAATCCTCTGAACTGGCATTCATGCTAAAATTCGACACTCTCCGCAGGGGGCTGAACAAAGACCCCAACTACCTTACCCATTACAAAGATAGCTTCCCCAATTATCACCTCTAATACCATTAACTCACAGACATCTACCCTTCCCCACCTCTAATATCATTAACTCACAGGCATTTACCTTCCATTCCCCCCCCCTGCATCCCCCTTCTGTTCTGAAATGTGATTTGTCCTTTTCATATGTGTTCACTTTTTTTTAATTGTATCCTTTGGTATATATGGTTGTGACTATTTTCTTCCACTATCTGATCTGAGGAAGTGGGTCTGGCCCACGAAAGCTCATCATCTAATAAACCATCTTGTTAGTCTTTAAAGTGCTACATAGTCCTGTATTTTGTTTCAGCTACACCAGACTAACACGGCTACATATCTATCTCAATTTCAAAACAGAGCACTATTCTGGCATCTTCCTTAATTCTCATGCAACAAGGTTTACAGAAGGCCAGAATAAAAAGCTCATTATTTTGAAATAACGGGCTTGCTGTTAAAACGTGCAGAATGATATTTCAGGATAATAGACGTTATCCCGAAATAGCACTGCTGTGTAGATGTACCGTAAGAGAAGCAAGTCCTTTGATCTATATCATTCTGCAGAACACAGTTACAGAGACATACTTAGAAACAGCTCAGCAGGGCTGGATCAAAAACATTTATCTCAAACCAAAGGGAGACAAACAGGGAGAAGGAATAGGCATAAGGGTATAGACAACAAAGAACAAGAGAAAAAAGGAGACAATATTTTGGTCTACAAAAGAGGAAAAAGGAGATATTTTACTGAAAGAGAAAAAAGATGGAAAAGAAGAGAAAGATGAGAGAACATGGTTGTGAAAGAAAGCAGAACAGACAACTGAGAAGAGAATAAAAGTGGATGAGATGCAATGCAAAAAACACAGAAAATGAAAAGAAAAAAAAAGACAGCACACATACCAGGTTTAGGTTTAGCAAAACATTTAGTTGATGCATGTTATTTCAAACATTTTATTGTGTTTTTGTGGTAGGCTTTACTAGTTTAACAGCAGGTGGTTAAACAGGGGAAGCTGTGAGAAGTGATAGAAATATCACTGTGAAAATTTCAATCAAGTGCTTCTTACTGTTATTACTGGGCATTTCACTTGGTTGTAAATATATTCCATAGTTATATGCCACAGAAACATACAATTTTCCCTATAATGTTTTTAGACCAATGTGCTTTTGAAAGGACATTTTGTAACTGCCCTTTTTTATGAAGGCACCAAACTGCTATTGGTTCTTCTATGTATCCCTTTGTGGCATTTTCCCCCTTTTCCTCTTTTGAGAAATTTTAATATAGGTTTTCTCAAAAGAGCTTATATACAACACTACCAGTATAAAAGTCCAGTTTGTTTCCTTATCTCAGAAGTTCATGACACTGACAAACAATAAAGCACAAGGTGCCCTCTATTCTGTATTAAGAGAGATGTCATGTTACAGTATTCTGCATTATGATGCCACATTTTGAGCCTTATACTTTCTACATCTGATGTTAGTATGGTACTTTTTTGTCTGTTTCCAAAAGGCAACATTTCACTACTAAAAGCTTCTCTTCACTACTAGAACAGGGGTATTTTTCTCTTCAGGACAACTGATCATGAGATATTGACTGTGTTTTTACCTTGGAAAATCAGGCACGTGAATTCTACCATAAGGTAAATTTGCTCAGATCATCCACATAGGGTATAAATCCAAATTTGTTAAGATCACTTTTTTCTTGGTTTCAAAGTCCTCAGAGGCAATAGTCAGAGTATTCATTCCCAAGGTTGCACACACTGGTATTTGTATTTCTTTGACAATGTCATTGCTTAATAATGCTTAAGAAAGTCTGTTCTCTGAAAACAAATTGGGTCTGGTCTGATAGCTTGCAGTATGGGGTATTCTCCAACAGACTATCTTGTTTACTACAATGAAGACAATGGCATGGCAGCAGTTGCCTCTTAGCCTTCTTATGTTTAAATCTTCTTGTGCTTTGGAGCATGTTGTGAATTTTGCAGGGGATAAGGTCTGACACTCTTTAAAAGGCTGCTATTTTTGCTGAAACATTGGTGGTTGCTGAGAGTGACAGATTCAGAAGCAAAATGTTGAGTTCACTAGGTGTGCAATGAAAACATGACATTGTATGCTTTAAAATGAGAGTCCCTAATTTCTTTCTCTACAGTAATACTCCTTTTTCTTATGAATCAAATGGAAGACTCTGTGGTTTAACTCTTCTATGAAACAAATGTCATTGCTGATATTCTCTGATTTTACTCCTGAGTTCTTTTCACTTATCTCCATGTTGGCACTTTTTGAACCACTGGCATAATGGTGTAGCAAAGAAGAAAGCAAGATAAGTAAAATATAGAAGTGAAAAGCAAAAGTACTAAGTGCAGCTATTATACATAAAAATCAAACAATTTAGTTATTTTCATTTTGCATTAATTCAATAAATCTTCTGTAATCACTGGATGAATTATTCCTGCAGAATCAGAGAACTTCATAGCTATCAGTGCTGTAGTCATGCATTTTATTCTGCTTCTTCAGTGTTATCATACATGATTTACATTCCTATTAAGCAACAAAGTCCAACTTCTGTCACTTTTATAAGTGGCAAGACCCACTTCCAAAGACAGGCAAGTTTCCATGATGTGAGTGGTTAATATCTGTCTTCTATCAAGAAAGATACCATTGCATACAAATGAAAATAATGGTTCACTCAATTACAAATAATAAACAGTATCTGTGATTCTATTTACCTAATATTTATAGCAAAAGCATCATGCAAATTATGAGGTAATGGATAATATGGGTATAAGTTAGCATATGGGAGCCAGAACCAAAGAAAATTTAACTTTCATATTGATGAAATGGAAGACACGTAAATTATCGATCCATATAGTCAGTATTTTATACTGAACACCTACTGTGGTGGCCTACTTGAAGTTACACATCTATTAACAGCCTAATGTTGATTGCTTTTCCTGATACATCTTTCCCTCCCAGCTTTTTAGCACATATATTACATAGTCTTAGACTCCGATGTACAAATTCAGGGATATTGTGTAAAACAGCAGAAGGACTTGTGTATACTAAAAACGTATATAGACATAGCTATGTTTCTCAGGATAAGAAAAACACTTAGCTATACCCTGCTCTAGATAGTGCTAAGTCATTGGAAGAATTCTGCCCACTTAGCTCCTGCTAAAATTAACTACAGTGATGGGAGAACCCCTCTGTCACCATAATAAGAGCATGTCTAGACTACATCCCTCTTTTGAAAGAGGGATGTAAATTAGATTGAAATTGCAAATGAAGCCGGGATTTGAATTTCCTGCACTTCATTTGCATAATGGCAGCCGTACGTTCCTTCGAAAAAGGGCTTTTTGAAAGTACAACTGCCATCTAGACGCGGTTCGTTCAGGAGTACAGGATCTTTCAAAAAAGGGGTGGTTTTTCTCTGAAAGAACCTGCGGCCGCCATTATGCAAATGAAGCTTGGGAAATTCAAATCCTGGCTTCATTTGCAATTTCAATCAGTCTAATTTACATCCCTCTTTTGAAAGAGGGATGTAGTCTAGACATGCCCTAAGTGTCTACACTGAAGCTCTACAGCTGCACAGCGTAAGTAACCCAAGCTGCACTTGTACAATAGGCCTACTTATTCCATCTTATTTACTAAAGATGTAAGTTAGCATCTAGAAGCAGTGACTATTCTTAGATCCATGTGTAATATACTTGACAAGTTTCAGCTTTCGCACATGCGGTAGTTTTGTGTCTCAACCCTGCACATTTAAAGTGGGAGCTAAACTGTTTCCCAGACTGCATCCTACTGAGATTGATTTATATAAACAAGAAGTCAAAGGAGAGGTAGATATGAAACATATATAATGTACATTTTAAATAGTTCAAAACCCGTTCTTTTGGAAAATAGTTCATCTTTATATTATTACACACTTCTGGGCTATATTTTTCTGTTTACATTTTAAATTCAAAAAATCATCATGCATGTCTTTTCTTGATTTAGATGAGAATCATATTTTTAAAAGAGTATGTGCTCTGTATCACCCTTTACATCTACTGTAAAAAGCAATCTCTCTCTCTTTCTGTCTCTCTCTTCTCTCCCATGATCAGAACCTCCTATAACGAATGTTTAACAGACTACAGGAACTAATTTCCCTACTGTGAAAAATGTCAGATTCTGCAGCCAGTGGCAGGGATTCCTAGTGCATACATTTCCACAGCATCAACTGTAGTAGTAGTAGTAGTTGTAGAAAAAGGAAAAGAAAAAGAAAATTTACCATAATCAAACCATGTATGGAAAATGGCTAAAACAACAAAAGAAAACAACACTGACAAAGGTGGTTAAGTATTTCTTTACAGGCAAGAAGTAGTGTATTGAAGAGTTTAAAGTCTTAGCAGCTTCTATTTACACAGTCCTTTCTATGAACATGTTCCTGTAGACTGTATTCTGTCAACCTTGCCAAATTCTACCCAAAAAGTAGCTGTAAGGGCTCATATGCCATTTCTGTGGAAGATGAGACATTAAAATAAAAAATACTCCAGCTCTTTGATTTCCACTGATTTTGTGGGTAATACAATAACCAGAATGAGATAGCTGAAACCAATAAAATCTGATTTATAGCATTAAAGGCAATCTTTATAGCATTTATTTATGGTACATTACATCTAAAATCCAATTTCACAGACTGCTGTTTGAAACTTTCTGTTCCATCATAAATATGCTACATCCAGAATACCTCAGTGCCAGAGTTAGATTATATAAATGCCTAGCTCCCCAGAAGGTATTGCAATTTTGTTACTATAGTGGTAAATGAGTTTGACAGTAATTTCCCTAACCAACTTTCCAACCCAAAAGTTCCAGTCAGCACTCAATAAATACAGAAAATACTGTTGCTACTTTAATCATAGTAAAATCTATGTATTCCTATACTTCAGTTATTGGAATGAAATTATAACAAGAGAAGTCATGGAAGGAAAACTTGGCATATATTATAGTATGAACTACAAAATTATAAAGCATGTTAGTAATAGTAATACTTTCAAAAGTGTATACAAGTATTTAGTCATGCAGCTCCCAGTTATGGGAACACTCAACTCTTGCAAGTATACTCTTCTGAATCTTTATTTGTATAATTCAGTGCAGTACAGTCAGTTTATTTAATACAATCATTGTCTAGAAAAGGGCAAAAAACATGACCTGACTTTTACACAGAAACTCTCATTTGAATCAGGAACAAGTACATATATATTTGAAAAGGGTTTTCCCTGAAAATAAATAATAAAAAACTTCAAACAATATTTGCCTGGCTTTAGGTAAATTGAAAGATGTCTTCCCCCTTACTGTGATATTGAGGCAGCCTCTGTCTTTGTGTGGTATTTCAATGACCATTAGTGAGAGATTGTTTCTGAATACGCAATTTTATGTCTGAGTTAAAAAACTGTCTTTTGCAGCATTGATACTTAAAGAAATGAGGCAAATCCTGTATTTATCTATCACATTTACATAATTGATCAAAAGCTTTTCCAAAGAAATGGCGGAAGTTTTGACACTAAATATGAAGGAACACCATGAGGTCTTTGGATCTAAGATGTGGGCCCATTCTTAGACACTCAAATGAAGTGGAAGATATATTAGACATGTAAAAATTCAACACCTACAATGTCTAGAGGCTTAGCTAGAACAATCAAAAATATATAAATTTTATTATAATAGACTTTTCAGAGATCCTATCTTCCAAAAATGTTGACTGAGAACAGCACTGAATTAATTTAGGGGCTTGATGCTAAAAGCCTTCAAGAAAACCTATAGTAGGGAATTTATAAACACCAGAGGTTAATAATGCTATGATCATGATCAGCTCACCAATTTAAATCCAATTCAGGTCAGTTTTGACCCATACTTTTTTGTTACCTCAGGACTGTTTGACGGCCTAGTTCAAATGAGATCATTGCTTCGGTCCAGTTCCTACAGTGCACGTGACAAAGACACAATTGACATTAACGGGCAAGCCCAGTAAATAATCAAACTGTATTCCGACAGTGTCTCTCCAGTGTGTCCTGAGATGCTAAAACCTATACCTTTCTCAAACATTTACTCAACTAAAAGTTTAAATACCATACACACAAAGAGCTACGGGATAATTTTCCCTAGAGAAGAAAATTCAGTTCTGTATTTGAGCTACATACACTGAGAGCAACGTATCTCTTTTTCCTGCTCTCTGGAGATCACTTTTGAGGCTATGCCAGGAATTTTGAGGATATGAACTGATTATTGAAAAGAACATTTGGAAGAGGACTAATGCCATGAGTGAGACAGGAAGTTAGATGACCATCCTTCTTTGAATTATGGTCTAATTCCTGAAGCTGTAGTACCAGAACCAACCAACCAATTAAAATAAAATAAAATAAAAAGTTACCCCATTAGGGAGAGTCACACGTGTGCAAGGCAGGACAAAAGCAGTCATCCATCATTCCAGAAGGCACAATGTCTCTGAAAGATTTTACTTATGTTCACTGTCTCAGATTCCTTAAATATGTTTTCTTCCAAAAGAAAAAGGGAACATTTCCCGAGAATCCTTGCTTCACTGCAAAATATTTGGTGAAATTTGAAATAGTTTAATGTTTTACTTGCGAGGACGGCATTGGCAAAATTGCACAGGAACACTTGAAAAGAACCTGCCCAAATTAGTAAATTCTAGCCTGTTACCAGTTTCTCACTTTCATAAAAATTAAAGTTCACCGACTCCGTTCCCCACCAAAAGTTAGGAAAAAAAAGTAAAAAGAAAACAATGAAATGTTTGCGATTCTTGCAGAAGCAGTACTGGAATTCTCAGACTAGTTCTAAATGTTGTTTTCAATGGAACTGCAGTATTTAAAAAGACAAAAAGTCATAGTCATACTGTCTAGAAAGGAGTACGGCAGAAAGAGATATAGGGGGTTATAGTGGACCACAAGCTAAATATGAGTCAACAGTGTGGGTTCATCTAGACTACAGGGTTTTGTCAACAGAAGTTTTGTCGACAGATACTGTCGACAAAGCTTCTGTTGACAAAGAGCGTCTAGACTACATCCAGTTCTGTCGACAAAGCAAGCCGCTTTGCCGACATAACAGTGTGGACGCAAAGGACAGTGTAGATGCAATAATGCCTTCTGTCAACAGAACTCTGTCAACAAAAGGTGTTATTCCTCGTAGAATGAGGTTTACATACGTCGACAAATCTGCTGAGTTTTGTCGACGTTATGTCAACATAACTCAAAGGCAACGTGGACGCAGGTATAGTTTTGTCGACAAAAGTCCACTTTTGTAGACAAAACCCTGTAGTCTAGACACACCCTCTGATGCTGTTGCAAAAAAAGCAAACATGATTCTGGGATGCATTAACAGGTGTATTCTGAACAAGATACAAAAATTCATTCTTATGCTTTAGTCTGTGCTGGTTAGGCCTCAGTTGGATTATTGTGTCCAGTTCTGGGTACCTCATTTCAAGAAAGATGTTGAAAAATTGGAGAAGGTCCAGAGAAGAGCATCAAGAATGATTAAAGGTCTAGAGAACATGACCTGTGAGGGAAGGCTGAAAGAATTCAGTTTGTTTAGTCTGGAAAAGAGAAGATTGAGGGGGGTCATGATAGCAGTTTTCAGGTATCTAAAAGGGTGTCATAAGGAGGAGGGAGAAAAGAACAAGAAGCAATGGGCTTAAACTGCAGTAAGGGAGGTTTATCTTGGACGTTAGGAAAAAGTTCCTAACTGTCAGGGTTGTTAAACACTGGAATAAATTGCCCAGGGAGGTTGTGGAATCTCCATCTCTGGAGATATTTAAGAGTAGGTTAGATAAATAACTATCAAGGATAGTCTAGACAGTATTTGGTCCTGCCGTGAGGGCAGGGGACTGGACTCGATAACTTCTTGCGGTCCCTTCCAGTCCTAGTATTCTATGATATGATTCTATATCACATGATACATGTACCATCTGGGAACTAGTGTTCTTTAAAAAACCCAGCCAAACAAGTACAATTTTTGGTCCAAATTGATTATACAAAAGCTTCAGAGGGGTAGCCAAGTTAGTCTGTACAGGATAAACTTAAAAAACAACTAATATTCTGATAGCACTTTAAAGTTTAACAAAACAAGAATTCTGTGTAGCTCATAAATCTGTACCTTCCACCATCAGACATTGGTGCAATCAAAGACATTGCTCCACTTAACTTTTCTCTCTCATATCCTAAAATCAATATAGTTACAACACTGCAAACAATTTAAGTTAATCAAGACTTAGACAACTGGGGAACTATAGAAGACTTAAAACTAGATGAATGTATAGCACAACTGCCAATGAAAATCAGTGATGAAAAAATCAAAGAATGAAACATTGGAAGAAATTATTTGAACCACTTATACACAAAGAGCTCTTGATTAAACTTTAAACCACACAGGAAGAAGCCTTGGTAGTCACTGTGGACAGCTGAATGCAGTTCCACCTGGAGTGGTGGCTAAAATGAGACTGAAAATATTAAAATGCTATTTCATACATCAATGGGACATATTCATCTGCAATAGTGTGTCCAGCTCAGATCTACCTTAAAAAAAAAAAGACTGATGAGATTCAAAGAAACAAAAATGGTTAGAGCAAAGACTTCTGTACAAAGAAAGACAAGTAGGATTCAGACTGGAGTTTACAGAGGAAATTAATACAATGGTACATGACAGAGGCACACAAAATAATAACTGACATAGAGAAGATGAATTGTAGACTTGCATAATATAAGAAAAAGACAGTTAATGAAATTGAAAAGCAATATATTTAAACAGGATTAAGAATTTATAAGTAATGATAACATCCATAATTATATTAGAAAGGTTAATTATGTCTTTTAATAATAACACAACTCCTAACTGACGGGATCAGGAAGAAACTTCATTTATGAACAGATTAATTCATAAGTGATCAATATGAAGTGCAGAATCCTACACTTAAAATGGAAGAATCCCATGCACTCCTATAGGCTGGGACCCACTAGCCTAGGCAGCAGTTATGCAGAAAAGGATTTACAGTAGATGAGAAGCTGGATATGAGACAACAGGTGCCCTTATTTCCAAGAAAGCTAATAGCATATTGGGCTGCATTAGTGGGAGCACTGCCAGCAGATCAAGAAAAATGATACTTTCTCTCTACTTGGCAATGGTAAGGCTACATCTGCAGCATGAAAGGTTATGGACAAATTGCGGAGAGTCCAGCAAAGCGCAACACAAATTATTTGGGGACCAAGGCATATAACTTATGAGGAAAGGCTGAGGGAACTGGACTTATTTAGCCTCCAGAAAAGAACAGTGAGGGGGGATTTGATAGCAGCCTCCAGCTATCTGAAGGGGGGTTCCAAAGATGATGGAGAGAGGCTGTTCTCAGTGGTGACAGATGACAAAACAAGGAGCAATGGTCTCAAGTTGCAGTGGGGGAAGTTTAGGATGGATATTAGGAAAAACTATTTCACTAGGAAGCGGTTGCCTAGAGAGGTGGTAGAACCTCCATGGTTAGGGGTTTTTAAGGCTAGGCTTAAAAAACAAAAACTCCAGTCATCTGGGGTGTGTCTAGACTACCTAGTTTTGTTGACAAAAGTGGACTTCTGTCGACAAAACTATACCAGCGTCTACACTACCGCTGAGTTCTGTCGACATAACGTCGACAGAACTCAGCAGTTTTGGCGACGCTGGTATACCTCATTTTACGAGGCATAACACCTTCTGTCGACAGAACTCTGTCGACAGAAGGTGTTATTGCCTGTAACATTGCGTCCAGACTACGGAGTTCTGTCGACAAAGCAGCTTGCTTTGTCGACAGAACTCAATGTGTCTGGACGCTCTTTGTCGACGGAAGTTTTGTCGACAGTATCTGTCGACAAAACTTCCGTCGACAAAACGCGGTAGTCTAGACGTACCCCTGAAGAAATGGGCTGTGCCCATGAAAGCTCATGATCCCATCTACATGTTTTGTTAGTCTATAAAGTGCTACCGGACTATTTGTTGTTTTTTAAGTTTATCCTGTACAGATTAACTTGGGGTATGTTTACACTACAGCGCTAATTCGAACTAAGTTAGTTAATTAGTTAATTAGTTAATTCAAACTAAGCTAATTCGAATTAGCGCATCTCGACTTAAAAACTAGTTCAAATTAGCATTTTGCTAATTCGAACTAGCGCGTCCACACCGATTGGACGCTGGGGCGCACTTAAGGGCAGCTGAAACCGGCTTCAGCAGGGCATCAGGTCAGTAGTTGCTTTATGTGGCTGCTGTCTGAAGCTATCTGAGGCTCGTGCTTAAAGGGACCCCCCTGGACAGCCGTTTCTAAGCTTTTCCGCTTGCTTGCCAACCTCACCGAGGGACAGCAAAGCGTTTTTCTTTCTGCCGGCCTGTGTCAGTGGTTCCCTTTGGGGATGCTGCCGCAGTTGGCAACATGGAGCCAGAGCTCTCCCTGGGCTTTCTGGTGCAGTTCTTGGACTTGCTGCTGCAAGCCTGCCAGCAATGGCTGGAGGCTGCCTGGCACCACCTGGTGCATGTCAGCCCTCTACCTCTCCGCCTGGCCTCTCTGGGGGCCATGGAGGAGCCGCAGCAGCGCCCGGATGCCAGCGTGCCCCGCCGCATCTGGTGTCTGGTGGGACCACATCATCCTGGAGCGCTGGGGAGACAGACAGTGGACCCAGAACTTCAGGATGGAGAGGGACACCTTCCTGGAGCTCTGCTAGTGGCTCGCCCCTGCTCTGCGGCGACGGGACACTTCCATGAGGCCCGCCATCCCCCTCCAGAAGCGGGTGGCCATCGCCCTCTGGAAGCTTTCTACGCTGGACAGCTACCGATCCATCGGGAACCAGTTCGGCGTGGGGAGATCAACCATCCGAGCAGTGCTCATGCAGGTACGGCACCCACCGGCCACTGGGCCAGAGGGGAGGGGAGCTGCAAGGAGGGGATGGACTGCCCCAGGGAAAGTGTGGGGGGGGAGGAGGCGAAAGTGCCCCGCACCAGAGACTTTGGTCTGTCCCGGCCATTCTACATGCCGCCAGCGGGGGTTGCTTCTGGGAGTGGGGCGTGGGGCAGTGCCAGGGCACGAACAATCCCAGCCACCCGGGCGCCCCAGTGATTCGCGGTTTACTGTGTCTCTCTGCAGGTGGTCAAGGCCATCTACCAGGTGCTGCTCCGCAGGGTGGTCCGCCTCGCCGACCCGGATGCCGTCATCCGGGGGTCCGGCGCCCTCAGCTTCCCCAACTGCGGGGGGGCCATCGACGGGACACACATCCCCATCCGCGCCTCGGAACACCAGGCCTCCCAGTATGTCAACCGCAAGGTGTACTTCTCCGTGCTCCTGCAGGCCTTGTGTGACCACCGGGGCCAGTTCACGGACATTAATGTGGGCTGGTGCGGCAAGACACACAATGCACGGGTGTACCGGAACTCCTCCGTGTGCCAGAGGCTGCAGGACGGGACCTTCTTCCCTGACCGCCACATCAGGGTCGGGGACGTGGACATGCCCGTGTGCCTGGTGGGGGATGTGGCCTACCCCCTACAGCCCTGGCTCATGAAGTCGTACACGGGACACCTCAACCCCTCCCGCTAGGCCTTCAATGCCAGGCTCACCAGGGCCCAGATCATGGTTGAGGGGGCCTTCGGACGATTGAAAGCACGATTTAGGTGCCTCCTCACCCGCCTTGACCTCGCCGAGCACAATATCCCTCCCATGGTGGCAGCATGTTGTGTGCTGCACAATTTGTGCAAGAGGAAGGGGGGAGGCTTTCCTGACAGCCTGGATGGCTGAGGCTGAGCGCATGGCTGGCCACTATAGTCAGCCCTGCACCGCCGCCATCCGGGAAGCCCAGCGGGGAGCCGTCCGGATCCGGGAAGCCCTGCAGGAGAGCTTCCAGGTGGAGGAGGAGGACTGAACTCTCCCTGCATGCCTCACTGTGGCCTTCTTCCACCCTCCCCCCCTTCCCCTTTCTAACGCCGCTTTCTAATGTCAAATAAAGACACCTGTTTTGCCAACAAAAATATCTTTTTATTTTACATAACTGGAGTGGGGGGAGGGAGGAGTGAGGGTGGAAGAGGGGAGGGGAAACCTGGGAGGAGGGGGCTAGAAGAGGGAGGAAGGGGAGGAAGGGAAGGGAAAGCTCAGGCTTGGGGGTCCTGCTTACTCTCTCGTCTCACAGCACTGTGGGTGTGGGGGCGTCGGGGGCGAGTGGGTATGGAGGGTGGGGCAGGAGGGATGGGGGGTGTGGAGGAAGCAGGAGGGGTAGCAGGGGCGAGAGGAGGAGCGAGAGCTGAGACGGCCACAGGGGCTGGAGCAGGAGGAGGCAGGAACCTCTCGACCAACGTCTGGAGGTGGCCTCTGAGGGCACAGCCCTGCTCCTCCAGCACCTCCACTCTCCGCTGCCACAGCCGCAGGTCCTCCCGGACCCAGTGGTCCTGGGTGCGGAGCTGGTGCACCAGGTACCGCAGGTGCTGCCGCTGGTATTCCTCCTGGTTCCTGGCGCACCTGCTGGCCCGGGTGGAGGTGGCTTTTGAAGGCAGGGTGGTGCGCCCTGCAGTCCCAGGTGCTGCGGCTGTGGTGAAACAAGAGCAGCGGTCAATTCTCCCTGGGGATAAGGTGGGTGAAACCAGCCCCCCCTCTGCTAGGCCAGGGCCCCTGCATGACATCCAGCTGCTGCTCCATGGTGAGCAAGGCCCAGGTGCACGGTCCCTGGGTTCCCTCTCCTCCCAGCCCCCCCCATACACATAAGGAGAGCATGATGGTACTCACATGTGGAGCCATCCCCGGCCTCGGATGACACAGGCGATGTGCTCTCTGGGGTGCCTCAGGGGTCCTGGGTCCTGGGTCCTGGGCAGGCTCCTTGCAGGCTCCTGGCTCTCGACGTCTCTTCCTCCTCCTCGGTGTCCGGGACGGGGCCCTCTGCCCCGGGGTCGATCACCACCCTGGGGGCATGGATGGCATGAGCCCCCAGGATGCGGTCCAGGGCCTCAAAGTGGGGTCAGGCCTCCGGGTCAGCCCCCGCCTGGCAGGCCCGGGAGTAGGCCATCTGCAGGTCCTTAATTTTGCAGCAGACATGCTCCCGGGTCCGCATGTGGCCTCTGGCGGCCAGGCTGTCAGCCATGCGGCTGTAGACGGCCGCGTTCCTGTGGCTAGTGTGGAGATCGTGGATGCTGGAGGCTTCCCCCAAAACCTCGATGAGGTCCACGATCTCCGCACTTGACCGGTGGGCGCCCACCTCTTGTGGCCCCTGGCAGGCTCCTGTGAGCCTCCAGCCTGGTCCTGGGAAGAGGGGGAGGGCTGGGTGGCAGCGGGTGGCTGGCTCATGGTGTGCCAGGTGCAGGGTCTGCTGGCTGGGTGCTGGCAGGCTTGCAGCTGGCACAAACACTGTAGCCAGACCATGGCCCTTTAAGGGCTCCGGGGCCGGGAGGGGGGCAGAAGAGTTTCCCTGGTTTGGCCAGAGTGGCCACCAGGGCAAGCTGGGATGGGCTAGCCTCCCACTAGTTCGAATTAAGTGGCTACACAGCCCTTAATTTGAACTACTTAATTCGAACTAGGCGTTAGTCCTCATAGAATGAGGTTTACCTAGTTCGAATTAAGTGCTCCACTAGTTCGAATTAAGTTCGAACTAGCGGTTTGTATGTGTAGTGCCTATTAAAGTTAATTCGAACCTACGGCTGTTAGTTCGAATTAACTTTGTAGTGTAGACATACCCTTGGCTACCTCCTGAAGCTGTCTAGAATGGTTTAGTTGAGGATGGTCCTACTTTGAGCATGGGTTGGACTAGAAGACCTCCTGAGGTCTCTAACAACACTTCTATGATTCTATGAAGTATTTTTTACTTTGCTCTGAAGTATCTACCATTGGCGACTGTCAGAGAAAGAATATTGAGCTAGACAAGATTGTTGGTCTCATATAATATGGTGATTCCCATTTCTAGGTTATAAAACAGAATACACAATAATGAACAGTCCAAACAATATGACAAACAAAATGCCTGGGAAGTGCTAAGCCTACCCCAACACTAATGCACAAAATCCCATCACTTATTTATGTAGGAAATCAGTAATATGAACATATTAAGGGAAGAGTCAGGTAAAACTTGACGAAACTTAAAGAAATCAGGTGAATAAGGTATAAAAGGAATGTGAGAGACAGTTGTGAAGCAACAAATGGAGCCTCTATCACTGTCGAGACAGACAGAGACTGTTAAATGCAGTAGTAGCTGTTAAGCCCCTTTCGTCAGGACAAACACATGTCACTGGCTGATATGGAAGTTTAAAAATGTTCTGAGTTCCTACGGATTATGTGCTGAGAGTACAAATCCGTTTGTGAAGACTTTTGTATTATGCAATGTTTGAATTAATGAAACACAGACTCAGAACCACATTAGCAATGCTATAGCAGAGTCAACTGTAGAACTTTGAGAGTAAACTGTCAGTAAAAAATTGATGATAGAGAATAAATCAACAGAGAAGACACAGCATGCATATAAAAGCAAATAACTGGCATTTTAGTTATTACATCTTTTCACTATAACAGGCTGATTAATTGAACATTCACTATCAGCACAATCTCTACCGGGATAAATGTTGGACAGTTCTCTTATTTCTACATTTCAAATAGAATACTATTTACCATGAGTAAAGAAAGAGAACAAAACCTCGAGTTAACAGTTATCAAACAGTATAATTTACAAAACCATATGTGCTTCTGGAAACTGCTAGGTGACTATGGTGAAGAAGTCAGCAACCTGAATAGAATAAAACAGAATGGCCAACACAAGGTCTGAGATAGATAAGACCACCAACATTTAACATTATGTTTTAGTAATAACTAATGGATCCCTTCAGAATAGGATAACCATAGAAGCAGATGCATTTTACTGTTCCCATCAGAAATCCCCAATCTCTTTTGATCTTTTTCCCCACATAATGAATGAAAAGTTCTCATACTACATCTGTCCTGAATGGCTACATTCTGAATTGTCATAACACGTTACCCTGCAGAGTCCTGCCAAAAGAGACACATTGGAGAACTAGTGCATCAGGATCTTGTGGAGGTGAACACTTCAACCATTCATTCATATTATTTATTTCTACAATGTCACATATGTGCAGAAAGTATTTTATGGACAAACAGGAAAGTTAGGCTACATGTAGCAAAGCAAGAAATGAAAGGATAGTTTGGGGACAATAAAGGAAAAATAAGTAGAGCCCTCCATTGAGGCAAAATTTATATCTGCATCCAATCCATGATCCACAAATATGGTCCACAGATTTGCAGGGCTCTAGATCTAAAATATGGATCTGCTTCCATCCATGATCCATGAACATCGTCTGTGGATAACTGCCTCCATGGAAGCAGATATTTGTAGCTATAAAGTATTGTTCCTATACCATGGTGGCCTAACACTGTATCATTTAATTTCAAAATAGGACTACACTACGTGAAATCCTTACAAACTGCATGGAAACTTTTTCAAACACACCATAATAGCAAAAGCGTAAAGCAGGAAACCTGCTAAACAACCAATCGGGCCACTAGGTGATCAAGATGCCAAAGGAGCACTCAAGGACAGTAAGGCCATTGCGAAAAAAAATTAATTAATTCTTTGCAGCAGTCTTCAAGGTTGAAGATGTGAGGGAAATTCCCAAACCTGAGTTATTCTTTTAGAAGACCAATTTGAGGAACTATCCTATACTGAGGTGTCATTAGAGGAGGTTTCAGATCAAACTGATAAACTAAATAGTAACAAGTCACTAGGATCAGATGGTAGTCACTCAAGAGCTCTGAAGGAATTTAAATTGAAATTGCAGAACTACTAACTGTAATTTGTAAGCTATCATTTAAATCAACTTCTGTACCAAATGGCTGTGTCTAGACTGGCATGATTTTCTGGAAATACTTTTAACGGAAAATTTTTTCCATTAAAAGTATTTCCGCAAAAACGCGTCTAGATTGGCAAGTGCCTTTGCACAAAAGATTTGCTTTTGCGCAAAAGCATCCGTGGCCAGTCTAGACGCAATTTTGCACAAGAAAGCCCCGATTGCCATTTTAGCCATCGGGGCTTTTTTGCGCAAAACAGTTCTTCCCTGTCTACACTGGCCCTCTTGAGCAAGTATTCTTGCGCAAGAGGGCTTTTTCCCGAGCAGGAGCGGGAAAGTATTTGCGCAAGTAGCACTGATTTTGTATATTACAAAGTCAATGCTCTTGCGCAAATTCAAGCGGCCAGTGTAGACAGCTGCCAAGTTTTTGCACAAAAGCAATCGCTTTTGCGCAAAATCTTGCCAGTCTAGACACACCCAATGAGTAGAGGATAGTTAATGTGACTCCAACTTTTAAAAAAAGGCTCCAGACGTTATCCCCACAATTATAGGCTGGCAACCTATATTATAAATGTTTCTTACTGTTATTTTTCAGTACAGTCACACCAATTTGCACGTCATTAATCTACACACCACCGACTCACACTAAAAATGGCAGTGTCTGCAATTCACAGCAAAGATTTAAGAGCAGAGTGCTATTGTAAGCTATGAAGTATTATCATAATTAAACTAAATTACATTTGTCAAATCAGTTTATAGAAAGTACATTATTTGAAACATTATTATTGCAATTTTTATGTTTTATTTATTAGGTCATGAATTTTAGCAATTTTTAAGATGCTATTAATGTGTATTGTATTTTAAAAGAATCTGAACATACTGCTGGAGTCGTAATCCTACAGAAAGCCAAAGCAATGAGGCTGTTAATTTGCACACTGATGACAACTGGAATTACGCACATATACAGAGTCAAAAGGAGAACTCTTGGGCTGACTCTCTAGGGATGTCCACAGAGGCACGCTAGACCTGAAGTAGCTGAGAAACCGAATCTGTAGGTGGTGGGCGCAGCCTTGAAGTAAAGGACTGGAGAACTAGGAAACTTTGACTTTGAACAAGGACTGCTTTGTCTCAGACACTGCCACTAACGAGGGATTAAAAGACCACCATTCCATGACGTCCTATCCCTCATGTGATGACCTTCTTCTCTCTCCTATTTTATCTTATCCAAGCTACCTACCATTTCTCCTTCATGGGAATCTCGTAATGATTATAGTCTCATGCTTGCTGTCATTGGACATGACAGACTGGATTGGATGGGCCACACCGAGCATCTCCATCTTGTTCCGAATAACCCAAAACAGAAAACCTCAAGGGTTTTAAAAATAGTTGTCATAGTAGAGAATCAGTAACAGCTATTTAACTTCTATTGTGCAGCATGATAATATACAATTTGAAATTGGCCTAACTTGGGGAGTTCACTGAAAAAAAGCTGGCTTTTTTTAAAGATGAATTTGCAAAACGATGCAAGTTTGTAGTTTTTCAGAACTGGTATCCGATCATTAAAAAGCACTTCCCATCTCTAATGCTGGATTTCCACCCTTCCAAATCCAACTTTAGTATGTCTACCAGCAATGTCCTTACAAAATATTTAAGACTACATTATACAGACACTTGCTATGAATTGCATGATCTCACAATGTCATAAAGCCTGAAGAGCTTTAAACACATTTCAAAATGTAATAACAATAAAAGAAACTTTACAAATGTTCTGAAATCTATTTTATTACATTCACTAGCAATAATGTTAAAGCACATAACTAGGAATCAAGGTGTTGGTTCTAATTCCAGCTCTGCCAGCCTTCAGCAACACATTTTAAACTTTCTGTGCCTCAGATCCCTGATCAGCAAAATGTGCACTATGCTGCTTTTAAATGGCACAGGTAAGCTTATTTTTTTAATCCTTTGTAAAGTGCTAAGTGACTCTCTGATGGATAGCACTACACAAATAGAATATAGTACTATTATTCGTAGGTACAATGGATGCCATCCATGAAAATTCAATATTCATTGTTCTAGATACTTGTAATTCTATACTGAGAGGCTTATTCAAGTGTTGCCCCTACCTCAACTTCCACCCTCACATAAAAACCTTTAATTTGAATGTATTGATGCTTTTTGAGTGATAGAAATGTAGCCGTGTTAGTCTGGGGTAGCTGAAGCAAAATACAGGACTATGTAGCACTTTAAAGACTAACAAGATGGTTTATTAGATGATGAGCTTTCGTGGGCCAGATCCACTTCCTCAGATCAAATAGTGGAAGAAAATAGTCACAACCATATATACCAAAGGATACAATTAAAAAAAAAGTGAACACATATGAAAAGGACAAATCACATTTCAGAACAGAAGCGGGATGCGGGGGGACGGGGCGGATAGTAAATGTCTGTGAGCTAATGATATTAGAAGTGATAATTGGGGAAGCTATCTTTGTAATGGGTAAGATAACTAGAGTCTTTGTTGAGACCCTCGCGTAAAGTGTCGAATTTTAGCATGAATAACAGTTCAGAGGATTCCCTTTCAAGTGAAGTTTTAAAAGGCTTTTGAAGCAGAATGCAGGTAATTAAGTCGTTGAGACAATGTCCTTTCTGGTTGAAATGGCAAGAAACTGTTTTTTCTTTGTGATCCTGTCTAATATCTGTTTTGTGGGCATTGATCCTTTGGTGAAGAGTCTGGGATGTTTGTCCAATGTACATAGCAGACGGACACTTTCGGCACATAATAGCATAAATTATATTTCTGGATGCGCAGGAACATGTGTTCTTGATCTTATAACTCACTTGGGGTATGTTTACACTACCACCCTAGTTCGAACTAGGGTGGTTAATGTAGTCAATCGAAGTTGCAAATGAAGCCTGGGATTTAAATATCCCGGGCTTCATTTGCATCTTGCCAGGCGTCGCCATTTTTAAATCCCAGGTAGTTCGGATTCCATGCCCGCGGCTACACGCGGCACGGTGTAACGGTAGTTCGAATTAGAAAGCCTAATTCGAACTACCTACTCTGTGCCGCATGTAGCCGCAGGCATGGAGTCCGAACTACCGGGGATTTAAAAATGGCGGTGCCCGTCAAGATGCAAATGAAGCCCGGGATATTTAAAACCGGGGCTTCATTTGCAACTTCGATTGACTACATTAACCACACTAGTTTGAACTAGGGTGGTAGTGTAGACATACCCGTGGTTACAAAACTCTAGTTATCTTACCCATTACAAAGATAGCTTCCCCAATTATCACCTCTAATATCATTAGCTCACAGACATTTACCTCCCCCCCCCCCGCCGCATCCCCCTTCTGTTCTGAAATTTGATTTGTCCTTTTCATATGTGTTCTTTTTATTTTAATTATATCCTTTGGTATATATGGTTGTGACTATTTTCATCCACAATTTGATCTGAGGAAGTGGGTCTGGCCCACGAAAGCTCATCATCTAATAAACCATCTTGTTAGTCTTTAAAGTGCTACATAGTCCTGTATTTTGCTTGATGCTTTTTATTGAGTTGACTGTCCTGTCACATTTTACAGGCTGAAGATACACTGAGCACAGCTTGTTATCTGCTAACATGACCATTCGATAATTGCAGATGAATTGAAGACTACAAGCACTGGAGTTCAATGGGAAAGAATTCACAGAGAATTCTTTACTGCAGAGCAAAAGGCCATGGGGAATGCCTTACAAGACTCAGTGAGACATATGAGTGAATGCAGCACCCATGTGGACACAGTAGCTCAAGTATTATCACCCATGACTTCTCTTGCCTGAGTTAAGTTAAATATAAAGGAATAACTCGAATGCTGAGAACTCAAATTAATCCTGAGGTAAAGACATAGTCTTAGTTGTCACAACATCCCAAGTCTTACCTATAAAGAAAAGTTTCATAGGAATAACTATCATTTTTCTAACACCAAATGTCCACACATAAACTGATTCAATTATCTTCCCCTCTACTATTCCACATTGCACTGGTTCACATTGGAGCTGCCCTGTTTGATTACCTCTCTGCATTCCACTGTTCCAGGATCACCCAGACCAAATGTCTTCCTTCCCTTTAAGCAGTACTGACAGATACCCAATTATCTCTATTTGTGACTATTTTGTTGGAAGGACACACATCCTGAAGACAGTTTCACCCCCATGCCTTGGGCTTCTTCATGGTCTCATGGCAAGGTCATGGATCACCTGCCGATCAAGTTAGAGTGATAAAATGCTATTGTTGATGAGATCCACAATTATTATGAGACATGGTCTCTGACCTAACATCATGCCTAAAAGTCAGTAAGAATTTTAACATCTCTTGCACAATTTATAAACTGAACCTACTGCATCTCTCTAGGCCATGATTATGTTCTATCTTTACATAGAACAGGTTGGACCTCTGATATGCTGGGGATCTGACTGGTCCCAGATGAGGGATTTTGCCAAACCAGGGGAAGTCATTTCTGGCCCCCTTTCTGCTGGTCTCACCTCTGCTCTGCCTTCCCACCAGGCTTCCCAGCTCCTGCTGGGCTTCCTGCCCACCTCTCTTGTGCAGCCCAGTTGAGCTGTATGCCAGCTCCCAGCTCCCCCGCAGCCCAGCTGAGCCACACACCAGATCCCCTGCCACCCCCCACACTGTCTAGCTGAGCCACCCTTCCCCCCCAAGCCGCTGGGCCATGGGCGGCACTCTCCCCACCACATTGCACCAGGCTCCAGCTCCCCCCACCTCCTGTGGCACCCCGGGACTCTCTGATCCTGGAACATCTGTGGACCACAGATGTTGCTGGACCAGAGAGTTCTGGTTTATGGAGGTGCAACCTGGACTTAGGAATGTATGTTTGATTTCATCAAGACAAACTCTCCCATAAAAAAAAATCAGAAAATAAAATTATACAACTCATTCTGAGCAGTGTGAGAACAAAAAACTGCATGTAAAAGCTGAGAGGCTCAAATATTTTTTGTGACTGAACCAAAGCAGAAAATTAAAGTGTCAGCATCTCTTACAGCACACAAGCTCTCATTTCCCATTTCTTCATTCTGACAGTACAGAAAGGGTAAGTCAGAAGAAGGGGTCAAAAGTAGGAATAAGAGATCCTCCGGAAAAGGGCTTTATTCCGGAGGATCGCGCCAGTCTAGACGCTTTTTTCTGGCTTTTCCCCAAGCCAGAAAAAAAGCGGCGGACATGTTTATTTAAATCCCGCGGGGGATATTTAAATCCCCCGCGGATTTCCCTATTCTGACTTACCTGCTTTGCATGACTTTTCCGGAGAAGGGGCCAGTCTAGACGTAGCCAATGAGTTTTGCAGGAAGAGGCAGTGCAAATGAAGCGTGGATTAGCATTTTTTTATGCTTCATTCGCATATTCTCTTCCAATCTGTTTTTGCGCAGAGTTTTTGCGCAAAAACAACCAGTGTGGATGTTTCCTTTTTGCACAAGATTCTAATGCCTCAAAAAAGGAGGTATAAGGATCTTGCACAAAAAGGGTTTTTTGCACAAAAAGGAAATGTCCACACTGCTTGTTTTTGCACAAAAACCCCTTGCGCAAAAACAGATCGGAAGAGATTATGCAAATGAAGTACGAGAAAATGCTAATCCATGCATTTGTATTGCCTCTTCCGGCAAAACTCATAGGGTATGCCTCGTTTTACCAGGCATAAGGGATCAGTCGGCAAAGGCTTCCTAAGCCGACAGATCCGCGTCTAGACTGCCGTGCTGTGCCAGATCAGCTGATCGTCAGCACAGTGCAGCGGCCATGTTTATTTTAATGAAGCGGGGATTATTTAAATCCCCACTTCTTTGCCTATTCCAGGTAAACTAGTTTACATGACTCCATTGACGGAGCCATGTAGACTAGACATACCTATAGTGCGGATGTAGCTTTAGTGTGAACAATTCCTCAACAAGGGACTACTGGGAAGAAACCCAAAATAGGGACAACCAGCCAACTCTATGTCAGAAAGGAGCTCATTCCCCTGACATGATTTACTCTCTATTTATACCTCTAGAATACCATAATGGGGCCGGTGTTGAAAAAATGGGTACTGAGAGGCTTAGTAAATGTAGCAAAAATTAATAGGAAGATGTACTAAATCCTATTCTTCTACATATTTTTATTTACCCCCATCCCAAAACAGCAACTTTTCCAGTTATTATAGAAAAATTAATGAGCAGATGGAACACCAATTTATTATTAGATAAAATATTGGACTGGGAAATAAAAATGCAGAATGAACTAGATGGACATTTATAGTTCCCTTGATTTTTAATTACTTTCCAGGACACAGGTATTTCTATGTTCAACCTGAAATGCACAGCTGTCACCATATATACATTATGTAAGCAACTCCCATAACCTTATAAACATTCCATATTATAAAGCAATGATTTTTATGCTTCCCTTTAAAGGAAAGCCATACACTTTCATATCAAATTATTCCCACTTCCCAGCTTCATTGGCATAACTTGAAATATATGCAGTCAGTAAATAATGGTTCTACTAAACACAGATGTTTGTTCTTGATACTTTTAATATCTATCTTTTTAATTTTTCATGTCCAAGGAGCAATACAAGTAAAACATTTTGAAAAGGGATTTGGGTTATAGCCTTTAAATCTTTACTTTGTATAATGTCATATATCTATATCTGTAGACATAGATCAGGAATACATACTTCTGAGGGGCAGGTTTCACTTGTGCCATCAGTATCGTGAATTTAAAATACGTTACTTATTTAAAATTGAAGTAGGAAGTAAATTGCATCACAAGTATATTTTTCCAACTAAGGAATAAGGATGTATATATTCATGACTTTGCATATTCTATCACTACCTCTGCTAATATGGATTTAGGTAATAATTTTCAAATCTTCCAAACAAACCGTTACATGTTAAATTTAATACAGTTAACAGATTACATATATATCTATCAAAACCTTCCTTACTTTTAAAACTAGGATGTATATCACTGTGAGCGGGTCAGGGTGCGATCACCACCTCCCAGAGCGAGAGGGGGGCTCGGCGAACCCCTTTCGCCCTCTTTCCGCTAGTATCCTGTCCAGGGCCCCTGTTTGTACGCCCTGTCAATTGGGTGCATACAAACAGGGGCCCTGGAGGGGGGGTCAGCGGACCCTGCAACTATCACCCGCCTCGGCGGGGTGGGGTCTGAGCCCACTGTCCAGTCCTTCTTATTTGATTATCACCTGGTCCTGTTGCATGCCTGAACCGGCGCTGCCCGGGATTGAATGCTCCTCGGGAGTGAGGGAGGAGGACCCGGTCCCACCCTCTCTCTGGGTCCCAGCCCAGGGCCCTAAGTGTCAGGGCTTGCTCGCGCCCCGACGCGGTAGACGGGGGTCACTCCTGCCATAACCCTACTACCCACAGACGCCAAAGAGGCCCTGACCCGGGCTTCTTCCTCCCTTCCCCTGTACCTTCATTCCGCCGCTCCGGTTCCCGAAGCCTACCTTGGTTCTGGAGTCCGGTTCCAGTGTTGCTCTGATGAGGCCCCAGGAGTCCGTTCTCTCCGCTGAGTCCAGTCCCTGCCGGGTTGCTCCTTCCAGGGCCGGCAGGGCGGGGTCCAGTCGTCATCGGAGCTGGGACTCGCTGACCGCCGGCTACGGTGCCCGTCCCGGGAACCCCTAGGTCGAGGCCAGGCCGTCTGCCGGCCTCAGTGCTGCTCAGGGTCCGTCCTGCGCTCGGGGGCTCTCTTCCCTCTCTGCGAGGAGGCTGCCCCCTCCCTCGCTGGTGGAGAGCCTTTTTAAACTGGCCCACCACACCAGACGCCACCCAGGGCTCCTCCCCTTCCGGCAGCGTGCCGGCGTTCTTGGCCACCGCTCGGCCGCCTAGCTCCGCCCAGCCTCCGTTCAGTGTGGTCTCCAGGGAGGGACCAGTGTTTCCCCGCTGGCGCAGGCGTGGAGGCTGAGCGCGGCCCCGCCGGCTTCCCCCGCCCGTGCCGAGGCCGGGGGGAAGGGCTTGGGCCTGGCCGCCGCTTTCCGCAGCATGGCGGCCCCGGCCGTCTCCTGTGCGGGTCGCTGGCAGCCCGTCACAATCACACATTAAAAACAATTATCATAGTGAATAACGTAGTGAATACAAGCAGAGAGAGGGTAAGTTTAGAAGATAGGATACACAAAGAACAAGTTAAAAATCATTTAGGATAGTTAGATGTCAGTAAGTCACCAGGTCCTGATGAAATGCATCCCAGGATACTCAAGGAGCTGATAAAGGAGGTATCTGAGGGTATGTCTACACTACAGCGCTAATTCGAACTAACGCGTCTAGAACTAAAAACTAGTTCGAATTAGCGTTTTGCTAATTCGAACTAGCAAGTCCACATTGAGTGGACCCTGAACAGGGCTTAAGGATGGCCAGAAGCAGTGCTGGCAGGGCATCAGAGGAGGACTTAGAGCGTGGAGATGATGTCTCAGGCTAGCCGAGGGCTGCGTTTAAAGGGTCCCGACCCCCACCCCGGACAGACAGTTCTAAGGGGTGCCCCGCTTGCAAAGCAGTCCTGGCTTGGATTGCCCGGAGTACCCACACTGGGCACATCACACCACTCGGCCATCAGCCCGGCTGCACTTGCTGCAGGCTGCCATCTGGGGAGAGGGGGCAATCGGGGGGCTGCAGGAGAGCTTCCACCCCCAGAAGCCCACAGAGCCAGCCCAGTCCTCCCCATCGGGGGCTCGTATACCATTCCTCCCTCACCTCCTTCAACTTACCCTTCCCTAGCCCCCCTTCTTATTGATGTACAAAATAAAGGACAATTGTGTTCAAAAATGGAATCTGTCTTTATTGAACAAAACTCGGGGAGACTGGGAAAAGGAGGTGGGAGAGGGGAAGAGAGAGGCTGGGAGAGGGGAGGGCAACTAACATGATCAGGGGTTGGGAACAGGTCCCATATGAAGAGAGGCTAAAGAGACTGGGACTGTTCAGCTTAGACAAGAGGAGACGGAGGGGGGACAGAATAGAGGTCTCTAAAAGCAGGGGTTCGGTGGAGAGGGTGCATTCAGAAAAGTTCTTCCTGAGTTCCCATAACGAAGGACTAGAGGACACCAAAGGAAAGGAATGGGTAGCAGGCTTGAAACTAGTAAGAGAAAGTTGTTGTTCACAAAGCAAATAGTTAACCTGTGGAACTCCTTGCTGCAGGAGGCTATGAAGGCTACAACTAGAACAGAGTTTAAAGGGAAGTGAGATCAAGTCATGGAGGTTGGGTCCATGGAGTAGTCTTAGCCAGGGGGTAGGAGTGGTGTCCCAGCCCAAAGTTTGTGGAAGGCTGGAGAGGGATGGCACGAGACAAATGGCTTGGTCACTGTCTTCGGTCCATCCCCTCCAGGGTCCCTAGGGTTGGCCGCTGTCGGCAGACAGGCTACTGGGCTAGATGGACCTTTGGTCTGACCCAGGATGGCCATTGTAAGCTCAGGGCTCAGGGTCGGGGGTTGCAGTGGACCCCCTTGATTTTCATGCACACCTGGTCCTGGGTGGCCAGGCTGGCAGCTCTCCTGCCCTAGACGGCCACTTTCCTGTGCCTAGTGCGGAGATCGTGGACGAGGTCCACGATGTCCGCACTAGCCCAGGAAGGTGCCTGCCTCTTGCGGTCCAGGGCAAGCTCCCGGAAGCCGCTAGCCTGGTCCCGGGAAGAGGGGGTGGGCTGTGGGACATCGGGTGGGTGGCTCTGTGCCGTTCCAGGTGCAGGGTCTGCTGGCTGGGTGCTGGCAGGCTTGCACCTGGAACGGGCACCGTAGCCAGCCCGTGCCCCTTTAAGGGGGCCGGGGCCAGGAGGGGGGCATAGAGTTTCCCTGGTGTTGGCCAGAGTGGCCACCAGGGAAACCTGGGGAGGGCTAGCCTCCCCCTAGTTCGAATTAAGGGGCTACATATCCCTTAATTCGAACTAGCTAGTTCGAACTAGGCTTAATCCTCGTAAAATGAGGTTTTCCTAGTTCGAACTAAGCGCTCCGCTAGTTCGATTAAAATTCGAACTAGCGGAGCGCTAGTGTAGCGGCTATGAATGTTAGTTCGAACTAACGTCCGTTAGTTTGAACTAACATTGTAGTGTAGACATACCCTGAGCCTTTAGCTATGATCTTTGAAAAATCATGGAAGACAGGGGAGATACCAGAAGACTGGAAAAGAGCAAATATTGTGCCCATCTATAAAAAGGGCAATAAGAACAACCCAGGAAACTACAGACCGGTCAGTTTAACGTCTGACCCAGGGAAGATAATGGAGCAGGTAATTAAGGAAATCATATGCAAACACTTGGAAGGTAATAAAGTGATAGGGAATAGCCAGCATGGATTTGTGAAGAACAAGTCATGCCAAACTAATCTGATAGCTTTCTTTGATAGGATAACGAGCCTTGTGGATAAGGGAGAAGTGGTGGATGTCATATACCTAGACTTTAGTAAGGCATTTGTTACGGTCTTGCATGATATTCTTATTGATAAACTAGGCAAATATAACTTAGATAGGGCCACGATAAGGTGGGTGCATAATTGGCTGGAAAACCGTAGTCAGAGAGTTGTTGTTAACGGTGCTAAATCCTGCTGGAAAGGGATAACTGGGTGGGGTTGCAACTTCTTTGGAGGATAGGGACATAATTCAAAATGACCTTAGCAAGTTAGAGAAATGGTCAGAGGTAAACAGGATGAGGTTTAATAAAGAGAAATGCAAAGTGCTCCACTTAGGAAGGAACAATCAGTTCCATACATACAAGATGGGAAGCGACTGTCTAGGAAGGAGCATGGCGGAAAGGGATCTAGGGGTCATAGTGGATCACAAGTTGAATATGAGTCAACAGTGTGACGATGCTGCAAAAAAAGCAAATATGATTCTAGGTTGTATCAACAGGTATGTTGTAAGCAAAACTCGTGAAGTCATTCTGCCGCTCTACTCCGCACTAGTTAGGCCTCACCTGGAGTACTGTGTCCAGTTCTGGGCGCCACATTTCAAGAAAGATGTGGAGAAATTGGAAAGGGTACAGAGAAGAGCGACAAGAATGATTAAAGGTATAGAGAACATGACCTATGAAGCCAGGCTTCATGAACTGGGCTTGTTTAGTTTGGAAAAAAGAAGATTAAGGGGGGACATGATAGCGGTTTTCAATATCTAAAAGGGTGTCACAAGGAGGAAGGAGAAAATTTGTTCCTCTTGGTTTCTGAGGACAGGACAAGGAGTAATGGGCTTAACGTGCAGCAAGGGAGGTTTAGATTGGACATTAGGAAAAAATTCCTAACTGTCAGGGTGGTCAAATACTGGAATAAATTGCCAAGGGAGGTGGTGGAATCTCCCTCTCTGGAGATATTTAAGAACAGGTTAGATAGACATCTGTCAGGGATGGTGTAGACGGAGCTTGGTCCTGCCTTGAGGGTGGGGGGCTGGACTCGATGACCTCTCGAGGTCCCTTCCAGTCCTATGATTCTATGATTCTATGATCGTTTTATGTACAGATTAATTCCTGACTACCTGAAACATGGATCAAGTTCATTCTCTAGTTAATCACAATGCATATAATACATAATGATGCAGCGAAGAACTTAATACCAGTGCATAAACATCTACCAAACAAAATGAGAGTTTTGCTTACATATTTATCTAATGGTGGAAGGCCACTGGACAAACATTACATTAGTAAAATTCTGCTTTTAGCAAAGCAACCTATGTAAATGTCCTGATCTAAAGTAAGTGAAATTGAGAGTCCATAGGTTGCTTTAGTAACTACTTTTTAATATTATAACATATATATATGTATGCCACTGTTTTCATCACCATGTTGTGTAACTCTTTAATACTTTTTTCATAAAGGAGGAGGAAATGGGATTCCAGGATTTCACTATCTGCACTTCCCTTGATTTTTTTCTCTGAGGAAAATCCAAAAAATTAGTGTTAGATACAATCATAGAAGATTAGGGTTGGGCAAGACCATAGGAGGTCATCTTGTCCAACCCTCTGCTCAAAGCAGGGCCAACCTGTACTAAATCATTCCAGCCAGGGCATACAATTCAATATGCTGTTGGCCTTCTTGGCAACATTGTTGACTCATATCTATCTTTTTGTCTACTGTGATCCCCAGGACTTTTAATGGAGAAATTTTGCTTAGCTTGTTGGTCCCCAGCTTGTAGCAATGCATCAAATTCACCCAAGAGTTCTGAAAGAACTCGAATGGGAAATTGCAGAACTATTACCTGTGGTATGTAACCTATCCGTTAAATCAGCTTCTGTACCTAATGACTGGAAGATAGCTAATGTGACGCCAATATTTTAAAAGTACTCTAGAGGTGATCTTGGCAATTACAGACCAGAAAGTCTAACGTCAGTACTGGGAAAATTAGTTGAAACTATAGTAAAGAATAAAATTGTCAGACACATGGATGAATATAATTTGTCAGGGGAAAGTCAACATGTAAAGGGAAATCATGCCTTACTAATCTGCTAGAGTTCTTTGAAGGGGTAAATAAACATATGGACAAAGGGGATCCAGTGGGTATAGTATACTTAGATTTCCAGAAAGCCTTTGACAAGGTCCCACACTAAAGGCTCTTAAGTAAAGTAAGTTGTCCTCGGATAAGAGGGATGGTCCTTTCATGGACTCATAGCTGGTTAAAACACAAGAAACAAAAAGTAGGAATAAATGGTAAGTTTTCTGAGTGAAAAGAGGTAACTAGTGGGGTCTCCCAAAGGTCTATCCTGAGACCCATCCTACTCAAATTATTCAGAAATGATTTAGTGAAAGGGGTAAGCAGTGAGGTGGCAAACTTTGCAGATGATACCAAACTGCTCAAGATAATTAAGACCAAAGCAGACTGTGAAGAGCTTCAAAAAGATCTCACCAAAGTAAGTGATTGGGCAACAATGGCAAATGAAATTTAATGTTGATAATTGTAAAGTAATGCACATTGGAAAAAAATAATCCCAAATATATGCAATATGATGGAGACTAAATTGGCTACAACTACTCAAGAGAGAGATCTTGGAGTCATTGTGGATAGTTCTCTGAAAATATCCACTCAGTGTGCAGTGGCAGTCAAAAAAGCAAATAGAATGTTAGGAGTAATTAAAAAAGGGATAGAGAATAAGACGGAAAATATCTTATTACCTCTATATAAAACCATGATTCGCCCACATCTTGAATACTGAGTATAGATGTGGTTACCTCATCTCAAAAAAGATATATTGGCATTGGAAAAGGTTCAGAAAAGGGCAACAAAACTGATTAGGAGTTTGGAACGGGTCCCATATGAAGAGAGCATCTAGGTGGCCTGTGGCTGGAGAACCCTGAAGAACCCCTGTAGGTAGCAGGGTTGGTGGTGGCTAGCTAGCCCCATCCAGGACCCTTTGGGGACCCCCAGAGGCAGCGGAGCTGCAGGCTGCTGGGGTAGCCCTGCCTGAGGAACCCCTGGGAACTCCCAGTGCAGCAGGAGGGAAGCAGGATGGAAAGCCTCAGCCGGGCCAGTTTTAGTGGAACAGCAGCAGGACAGGGAGCCCCAGCCTTGGGAGCCCCAGGGAGATGAGCTGGTGGCAAGGCAGCCAACAGGGAAGCATTGATTTCCCCTGGTCCAGGAAACTCCCTGGTCTGGGACAGCTCATGTCCTGAGGAGACATAGGACCAGGGAGACCCAACCTTTGCAATATTTAACAGCTTTATTAATGACCTAGAGAGAAAAAAACAAAATCATTACTGATAAAGATTGAAAATGACAAAAAAATGGGATGAGTGATAAATACTGAAGAGGATAGGACATTGATATAGAATGATCTAGATTGCTTGGTAAACAATAAACAGGGGAATCTGAAGTAAGTGTAGGAAAGTTATATTACCTCTGTGTTCGGCATTGGTATGACTGCTGCTAAAATACTATGTCCAGTTTTGATGTTGAGAATTCAGAAGGATGTTGATAAATTGGAGTGGGTTGACTGGGCAAAGAGCCTGAGACAAGGACCCAGGGATGCAGGAGACTGGAAAAAGGAGTGAAAAGGGGGCCAACAGGAGGACTGAAATCAAGAGAAGCCCAAGGATTGAGACTGGGACTACGTACTGGAGAGGAAAGATTAGGAATCGAGGGTTAGATTGGCATTTGAACTGTGAGCCTCAATAGGGAGATTAGGCCAGCAAAGAGATTGTGACTGAGATAGAGCCACTGGTGGGGGAGAGACAGAACAGGGAAACAAACACATTGGAGAAGGTGGGGAGAAGTGAAACGTTTTTGGGGGTGGACACTCTCCTGATGGAATCTGTGATCCCTGATTTTTACCATTCCTCTGCTCTCAGCAAAGAGTTGTGAAATCCACCAGCAAAGCATTAATCTCATTCCCCTTTAGAGCTGATCACCATATTGAAGATGACACTTTATTAGTGGTGCTATCACTCATTCAGGCAACTCAAGTAGAAAAGGTCTTCACAATGTATCTAAAGGCTGCTGTTGAACCGTGTGCGTGATGACATGAAACCACATGATGGAATTTCTGGTGTTTTTTTCAGTTTATTTTTTGAAAAGCCCAGAAAATTACACACACTGTAAAAATATGATAAAAGAGCATTATTAAGGTTGCAAAGTCAAGCACTCAGGAGTTAAGAAATACTATAATAAAGGTTTCCTGTGCAACCTTAGTTCAGCCCTCTTGTATGTATGAAATATTTGACCTTTATTTCTCCGTGCTCAGCTTCTCATCAGTGAAAAAAGATAATGCCAACTCCTTAGTTCAGAGGGGTTCTGTGAAGATAGATTAATGTTTGTGAATCACTCAGATAATATCGTGACGAACACCACAGTAAAGCCCGGAAGGAAATTAAAAATTCTGTCTTCAGAGCGAAGACAGAATAGTGTGTTGTAAAGTATGTCATTGAATGATGAAGAGAAAGTAAACCACTGAAGTGCTGCTCATTAAGTGTGCACTGTCCTATCTGCGCAGTAAATGAGGTAGGGCTGCTTGACTCTGGAACTTTAATAATGTTCTTCTAGTACAGTTTTTGTATACAATTATAAATGTAATAAGATTCTGTCAATATTTTACAGCACCCCCATTAAAAATATGGCAGAGGTATTTAAATAGCTTGATTGAAAATAATCAGCACTCTGTTTTAAATGTGTAATGGTCAGCAGTATGGGGATGTTAACAGGCCACTTCACCTTGAATGGTGCCTTGAAATATGTATTAACTACTTATGCTAAACACTCTGTTCCACCTCATATTTAGCTGTGACATTGAGTACATTATACAGACTTGAAAGGAGTACTCTCTCTCTCTCTCTCTCTCTCTCTCTCTCTCTCTCTCCTTCTTTCACCAACAGAAGTTGATCCAATAAAAGACGCAATATCATCCACCATGTCTCAATAATATCTGGGACTAAAACAACTACATCACTGCAAATAATCGTACTTTTGTTCTTCATACTTGTAGTAGTTCGTGCCAGAGGGAGACCATGCTGATGAAGTAGGGGCCACCAGAGTTCAGGGCCTCAGTCCTGGTTGGAGGCCAAATATCAGTTCTAGAGGCCTCGCCCTTGTGCAGAGCAGGGCAGCAAACAAAGAGTTAAACAGTTTTGAATAAGCCGGTCGGCAGTTTATACGCCCGGGCCCTGGGTCAGGGCAGGACAACAAACAAATGGATAAACGGTAGTCTGATAGGCTGCACAGCAGTTTATGAGCCCAGGCCCGCCTCAAGGCGGGGCAACAAAAAAACAGGTAAACAAGTAAATAGTCCAAAAGGATTAAAGGCGCAGGCCTATGTGCAGGCTGAGTCAGGAGTCAGGTCTCCTTGCTAGAGGAGAGCTGACAAACGCAGGGGTTTTGCCCAATGGGGGGAACCTGCCACCTAAAGGGAAGAGTATCAGGGGGATGCAGGCCTGCCTGCTCCACTGCATCTGAGCCCGCTGGGTCGGCAGGGCTCCAAGCCGTAATGTGCTGTCTGGGTCAGTAGGTCAGCAGGGGTCAGAGCCGCAGAGCGCTGCCCAGCAGACCTCCATTTCTTCAGTCTCCCCAGGGTTGGCTGTCCCTGGGTCACTTCCCTGTTCCCCCTGGGGGACTACCTGGCTCAGTTGCTGCTCCTCGGTGTCGGCTGGGGACGGAGGCACCAGCAGCGTGTCCATAGGCTCGGGGTCCTGTGCAAGTAAGGGTCCAAGTGGTCCAATCCACTTGGCTGGGCCTCGCAAGAGTCCTGAGGGTCTGAGTAAATCTGTGGGCCCGGGCAGTGGCTTCCAGAGCCTTATGCAGTTATCCAGGTCCGGCTGTGGCCGTGGCGATCTAGGCCAGTGCTCAGGGCCCGGCAATGGCCCGGGTGGCCCAACCCAATCCTGCCTTTGAGGGCAGCGTAGCAGGGCCTTCTTCCGCTGGGGGTGGGGAAGAGCCTCTGCTCTGCTCGGCAGCCGAGCCCTAACTGAGCTTGGAGCTCCTCTTCTTAGACCCGTAGCCCTGACTTCCTGTTTCCTCTGGACAGGGCTGGGTGGTTCTGGCACCGCCCACCAGGGGTTTGTGGGAGTTTCCTCCTCTGGGTCAGTGGGAGGCCATGCTGACTCACTACACTACTATATATCTTCATGTTTACTTCAGCAACAGAAATATAAACTAGCATTATAAGACCAAAGAAATAGGCATCTAGGAAACATATTTTGAGAGGGAAGTTTCTGGTTTTAAAACTGCAGCATGTATAATCAGTCAAAGACACTTTAACTACCTGAAAAAATTATAATCAAGTCAAAGCTAACAAATGTAAATGGTAAAAATGAGCTATCATAGTTTAATGAAAAAGAGTAGACCACAGAAAAGCATTAATTGTTAAAATTATTCTTATCTCTATAAATGTTTCCTAATGACTAAAGTAATTATTAATGTATAAGTAGGTCCTAAAATGTTGATATAGTAATTAATGAAATGAAGAAAGCAACATACCCAGTTAGTCATAGAACTCTTGGAATTCTACAAATAAATCTATAAATAAATTATGGTTAAAAAAGAGCATCCATCAATCTATGAGTCAAACCCCTGAAAACACAAAATGTCACTCAGAGTAAACTGCTTCACAGAGTAATTTGCCTAATTCACACAAGTTCAAACTTTTGTTCCTATTTTGAAAGCCCTACACAACTTTGGTTTCCTATAACAATTATTTTCACTTTCCAAAATTCCATTAGCTTCACCAGAGATGTAAGCTTTGACTTTTTTTCACTTCTCCAGCTCTATTCTGTTTTCAATATTAATCCACATGCATAGGACAAAATCCAAATCCATGCTTTCCAGGGACGTGAAAGTGTAACTGTGTATACATTTAAGTGATGAGCCTGAGCTCATTGATTAACATTCATCGTTACATGCAGGTTCCCAGTATATTTGGGGAGCCAGCTGAAAAGCTGGCTCCCGTCCTGCACTGGCTCCTGGGGGCCGCCTGCTACCCCACACTACTTTCTCTGATATAGATGTGGCAAGCGGGAGCCAGTATGCACAGGGAGCGAACTTAAAAGCCGGGCCTCTGTGCGCACCAACCCAGATGTAACCATGTAAGTGCTGAAATGTTCTTAATTACATGCATTTAAACCATCCCTAATGCTTATCAGTAAAAACTGAAAACTAATTCAACAAAAAACACTTCAATTTTCTTATTATATATAATAAACATGACTGAGTTAGCTGCAGTTCTCACAGGTAAAGCCAGTGATGCATGCATCCTAAAAAAGTGCCAGTGAGAATCTTTTTTATACTCTCATATAGTCTGCAAATGCCACAGAAATGTTATGGACTACTTTTGCACAGTCTGAGGGTCTTAGTTACTGTGGGTTCAATTATATATTGCTCAGAAAGGAGCCCAAAGAACTTATGAACATGAAAAAATAGATTTACTATGCCTCCCAAATGTAATATTTTAAGTTTCACTGTCACAAGAACTTAAGTCTTTAAGAAATCAATGTTTCCACCAATGGAAGGTTAGGTTCTTCGATTTCTGCTGAGTTAAGATTCTCATTTTTAGCCTAGCAAAATCATGTGAAAACATAATTTACTGATGGAGGACTAAATAATAGCTGTCTTGAGGCTTGTGTCAGTGTAACTGGAGGTGGGGTAGGGTGGGAGACAGGATGAAACAGTCTGTTAGCTTGTTGCTTTAAAACTGGCAGCTGTTTGAAGGTGCTCAGAAGTATGGAAATATGTCCCAAGTCAAATGAATTAGTTGGAAAAAGACAGATCTGGTGTATGAAAATTTGAGGATGTACATGATATATATTTATTATATGTTTCTCAAATTTATCACATGGATCTCTCATCACCACTTTTTTAAGACAATATAGTTGGGATATTTTTAATGTCAAAATCAACAGAAATCTAACTTTTTTTTTTTGCCTTCTTAACAGAAACTTAAGCAAGGGCAAGTTCTGTTAAATGAACAAACTTCCTTCCAAGTAAGAAATCTACCAATCATTACAGTTGGTTAATGGCTGCTTGATTTGACAAAATAAAGACACTTCTGTCATCTAAAATCATAACCTTCCAGTTGGTATATGGTACAACTAGCGTGATTTAGTATAAACACTTTCAACTTCCAATCAGATGATAATAATTTTGTTATAAGTATCACTATGCAAATCTGTAAGAGATTCTCAGACACACTTTAATTAAGAACTTAAATGGAAGTAACAACTGCTGATCACTGAAAGAAACAGTACCTCGTCATTGGATGTCTGAATTATTTTCAGTGACAGATTATAATATTGTTTTGCTTTGGAGTAGAAAACTAAATCAGGGTCATAACTCAGAAACAAAAAGTGCAGTATCTATTATTTTCATTTTAAAACCACTTATAATTTTGCTTACCATGTTAGCTTTTTACAAACCCAGAAACATCAAGGATAAAGTTGGAGAGAAATATCTCAAAACGTACATGCTAGAATGCTTTGTAAGTATCAAACCAGAGGCAGCATGAAGACATGTAGAATGCAAGCACCATACATGCATTAAAGTCTAAAATTTAGTGAACAGAATTTATTTTTCACTATACTTTAGAGGATTGTTTTCTCTGGCTATGTCTATACTACGCTCTCTTGTGCAAGAAAATATGCATATGAGGTGAAGTGGTGAATAATGCTATGCCTCATTTGCATACTTAATCAGCCACCATTTTGCGCAAGGGGCTTTTGCGCAAGAAGGAGCTGTCTACACAGCTCATTTTTGCGTAAAAAACCCCTCTTGCGCAAGAGCCGTTCTGCCTAAAAAAAAGCAGCAGAACGGCTCTTGCGCAAGAGGGGTTTTTTCCGCAACAAGAAGCCGTGTAGATGGCTCCTTGTTGCGCAAAAGCCCCTCACGGAAAAATGAAGGCTTATTAAGTATGCAAATGAGGTGTGGTGATATTCACCGTAGACTCATACACTTTAAGGTCAGAAGGGACCATTATGATCTTCTAGTCTGACCCCCTGCACAGTTCAGGCCACAGAATCTCACCCACCCCCTCCTAGAATAATCCTCTCACCTATATCTCAGATACTGAAGCCTTCAAATAGTTTGAAGACCCCAAGATGCAGAGAATCCTCCAGCTATGACCTGTACCCCATGCTACAGAAGAAGGCAAAAAACCTCCAGGGCCTCTACCAATCTACCCTTGAGGAAAATTCCTTCCCGACCCCAAATATGGTGATCAGCTAAACCCTGAGCATGTGGGCAGGACTCACCAGCCGGACACCCAGAAAGTTCTCTATAGTAACTCCTATCATCCCTCCATTGACTTATTTACCCCTGATAATGAATGGTCAATTAGTTACCAAGATCATGTTATCTCATCAAATCATCCCCTTCATGAACCCATCTAGTTTAATCTTGAAGCCAGCTAGATCTTTTGCCCCCAATACTTCCCTTGGAAGGCCGTTCCAGAACCTCACTCCTCTAATGGTTAGAAACCTTCGTCTAATCTCAAGTCTAAACTTCCTACTAGCCAGCTTATATCCATTTGTTCTTGTGTCCACATTGGTATTAAGCTTAAATAATTCCATTCCCTCCCTAGTATTTATCCCTCTAATATATTTAAAGAGTGCAATCATCTTCCCCCTCAGCCTTCTTTTGGTTAAGGTAAACAAGCCAAGCTCCTTGAGTCTTCTCTCATAAGACAGGTTTTCCATTCCTCGGATCATCCTAGTGGCCCTTCTTTGTACCTGTTCCAGTTTGAATTCATCCTTCTTAAACATGGGAGACCAGAACTGCACACAGTATTCCAAATGGGGTCTCACCAATGCCTTGTATAATGGCACTAACACCTCTTTATCCCTACTGGAAATACCTCGCCTCATTTGCATATTTTCTTGCACAAGAAAGTGAAGTATAGATGTAGCCTCACAGTATTACACTGTCATGTAAATACTGTAGTACCAGTCATTGTTTATGTACAAGAGACACACAAACCATTCACTAATCCACTGTGCACCATACAATAACTTTCAGGATAGCTACAGAAGTTGGTAGATCGAAAAATACTATTTTGATTATTTGAGAAATAGTATTTCTAATCACAGAGTCATAAAATAATAGAACTGGGAGGAACCTCAAGAAATCATCAAGTCCAGTCCCCTGAACTCATGGCAGGACCGAGCACAATTTAGGCCATCCCAGATTGGCATTTGTCTATCCAGCTGTCTAGCACTAATGGTTTGGGGAATCTGTTTATGCACATCTTATGAATTCTAACCGGTTTCAAGAACTCTCTATATAACTCTAACCCTGAGGCTACATCTAGACTGGCATGATTTTCCAGAAATGCTTTTAACGGAAAAGTTTTCCGTTAAAAGCATTTTTGGAAAAGAGCATCTAGATTGGCATGGATGCTTTTCCACAAGAGCACTTTTTGCGGAAAAGTGTCCATGACCAATCTAGACGCGCTTTTCTGAAAAAAAGCCCCAATCGCCATTTTCGCGATAGGGGCTTTTTTGCGCAAAACAAATCTCAGCTGTCTACACTGGCCCTTTTTCCCAAATGGGAGCAGCATAGCATTTCCGCAAAAAGCACTGATTTCTTATAGTAGGAAGTCAGTGCTTTTGTGGAAACTCCAGCGGACAGTGTAGACAGCTGGCAAGTTTTTCCGGAAAAGCAGCTGATTTTCCGGAAAAACTGGCTAATCTAGACACAGCCTGAGAGTATATTAAATCATTCATTTGCTGCAAGAGACCATGTTCTGTATTGCAAACCCCAACTGGAAGCAACTACCAGACAATCAAAAGTGTATTTAGCATTGAAATTAACATACACTGGTGAAACAATGAGCATGATGAAGAGACTAGCCAACCTAGAGAAAACTTTTTTTACCCTAACTTGTCTGCAGAGGGCTGAAGGGGTTGGGAACCATTGAAATTTCACATCAGAACAAAGGAAGATATGCCAGAAGCTGCTGTCAAAAGGCTCGTGTTCTCTGAACTAGGAATAACCTCTTGACCACCATGTTTCATTCACAAAGAGTGACACTGAATTCAGGTTAAGTCAGCCAAGTAACATTTTTATCAAACACTGTGCACTGCCCTGTCCATGTGGATGAGCTACTTCCAGTCTGACTTACCATGTTTCCCATTCCCCTGGTGTGCTAGCAACAATAGTTCTCCCTCCAGAGAATGCTGGTCATTTAGCTCCAGTTCCACTGATGGTGATACATCTTGTCTATTTAAAAAACAATTTAGTGTAAACATAAAAAAATGACACCTAGACCTCCATCCATGCCCTTTGACCAGGAGTTGTTAACACATACACAAGTTGAAATCTTGTCTTTACCACAAATGGTTACATAGTTTTGAGACAGTTTGGTCTTCTAGCAGGCAACCACACAAAAGACCTCTCTGTGCTTCCCTGATATCTGTCTCCAAATCCAGCAAACAATGTCTTTGTGGAGTCTTCTCTTTGACCTTGGGATTTATCGCCACATGGTTCTCTGTCTTTCCGTTCTGTGATATCTGTATCTCCATAGGCTCTCTCTGGGTACTGGGTGGGCAGCCCATGTCTCCATTTCCTTCAGATGACTTTTCCTTCTTGTATGGTCACCTTGTATGACCTGGGTACCACTGAACCACTCCAGATTCCTTGGGTATGTCTAGACTACATGCCTCTGCCGACAGAGGCATGTAAAATAGGCTACCCAACATAGTCAATGATTTAAATATCTTTGGCTTCATTAAAATAAAAATGGCCGCTACGCTGTGCCGGCTCAGCTGATCGTTGGCACAGCGTACGAGTCAAGACGTGGATCGATCGACAACGGAAGCCTTTGTCAACTGCTCCCTTATGCCTCGTGAAACGAGGTTTACAGGTTTGCTGAAACAAAAGACAGGACTGTGCAGCACTTTAAAGACTAACAAGATGGTTTATTAGGTGATGAGCTTTCGTGGGCCAGACCCACTTCCTCAGATCAAAATGTGGAAGAAAATTGGCATGACCATATATACCAAATGGATACAATCAAAAAAAGTGAACACATATAAAATTGACAAATCAGATTTTAGAACAGAGGGGGGATAAAGGAGGGAGGTTAGTGTCTATGAGATAATTATATTAGGGGTGATAATTGGGGAAGCTACAAAGATAGCTTGTTAGTCTATAAAGTGCTGCACAGTCCTGTCCATTCTTTTGGGTTGATTTTTTCATTGTAGAAAATAATGTCGTTTTATGTCTCAGTCTCATTCAGCTTCTGAACATTATTCCTTCCTTCACCTACAAGGATGATATAATCTCAAACTATTTTTATACCAGGAATTCCTTCCAGCATTTGGCTAACTCTTTTCTGAACACCTCTAATGGTGGGGGTTTGCCCACTGGCAGCCAACTGTAGCAACCAACTGGTGCTGCAATGATGGTCAGCATGCTGGAATCTTTATCCAAGCTCATGTGCCCAAACACACTCCTCACATCACACAGAATAAAGATTCTGACCTTCCAAGGTGTCATCTATTGCAGGCAGGAGAAAGTAGCAGCTTTTCAATGCCTGGTTCAGTGACATTAGGTCTACTGAGATGCATAAATTTATTGATGGTTTGTTTACCATCACTATGCTGCCTAATGAGGTTGCACCAGCCTTGGTGAACAATACCCCCCTTTGAAGATTCTGGAGCCTCTTATATACCGGATTAGAACATACTTGCGTTGGGCGGTCTACTTCCAGTTGTAGCTTTTCTTTAAGGCACTTGCCATCTTTGAAAGCATCCCCATATGCTTTTAAAGTTATCCTTTTGCTTCTTGCACAGCAGTGATAAAATTCTGATGGCTGTGTTCTTCAAGAGGTGTCTCTGGTGCTTGCCATCTACCATCAGCAGCCTCAGTTGCTAATGTCTGTTATTTTTCAGTTTAGTTATTGTCATAGCACATTCTTCAAAAGGCTGCACTATACATTATTAGCTTGTGCCTGCTCTTTGTAATGGGTGTCTTCAAGTCAATTTCACCTAGAAGAATCACATTAGAAGTGGCCCCATTATCAAGCTGAAATCACACATGATGTTTCCCTATTAACATTGTTGTATGCACAGAAATTGATACTGTCCCTTGCTACTTTCCTGTCCCAACAGGCTATGTCTGATATGTTCTTGCACTGAAAGAGTCATGATGTCAGATGTTCTCACCGCCTTTTGTACAAGTCTGATTGAATCTTTCTGCGATGTTCCTCTGCCCTTGCATACACTGCTAAAGTAGTTCAACTTACCACATTCCTTACAATATTGTCTTACTGCTTGCTTATGCTCTCTTCCTCTGTAGGAATATTGTGTGTCCATGTGCAGGTGTGCATGTATGCATTTAAAGAAGTAACTTTGAAAAAATTCTGAGTCTGTAGTTGAAACTATCATGTCTCCAATGGGTTAAACTTTAAACTGTAGTACCAATGAGGGAGACCTGGAGGGTTCAGCCCTGTCTTGAAGCTAGAACAGCTGGAGCATGGAGTCTCACTTCTGAAAAAGGGCACAAAAGAGGGAGTCAGTACCTCAAGAGTAAGCATCCAATGCCAGAGACAGCATCTGGACAGTGCTGAGACTGATAAGGCCTAGATCAAACCACAGCCACAGGAAAGCATCCAGCAGGAGGCACTCAAGCAGGGCTGTGACTGTATGCTAATAAAATTACTATATCCTAATTTATATACACAAGAAGCAGAGTCGTAGTTGTATTGAAACTTATATTTTGTAATTTTCCAGTTCAGGAGGGTCTAGCTAAGTGACAGTGTTCTCTTAAAAATTTGAAATTATTTCCCTTAAAATTATGAAACAATTGCTTTCATGATCCATCCCAGAACTACCAGTGCTATGCAAAATATACCCACAATAACTCCTATGGAGGCTGGCCTCATGACAGGCCAGTTTTGTCACCAATGAACCTCGTGGATGGTTTCAACTTATGGGGTACATCTAGACTACAGGCTTTTGTCGACAGAAGTTTTGTCAACAGATACTGTTGACAAAGCTTCTGTCAACAAAGAGCATCTAGACTTCCAATTTTGTTGACAAAGCAAGCCACTTTGTCGACTTGACAGTGTAGACGCAAAGGACAGTGTAGATGCAATAACACCTTCTGTCAACAGAACTCTGTCGACAAAAGGTGTTATTCCTCGTAGAATGAGGTTTATAGCCGATGACAAAACTGCCAAGGTCTGTCAACATTGTGTCGACAGAATTCAGTGGCAGTGTAGACACAGGTATAGTTTTGTCGACAAAAGTCCATTTTTGTCGACAAAACCCTGTAGTCTAGACACACCCATGGAGACCACATTTAACTACCAGCATTGTGGGGAGATTTCATTTTAAATTTTGGTGTGTGAGAAACTGAATTTATCATTTTTGTGAGGAATCTGCCTGAGACCTTCCAGGTTCCTCTGAACACCGAAGTATTAATAGCAGATTCTTCTGGATCTAGGGATATGCCTTTTCAAAGTGAAAAGATGCATGACTGTCTCACTTCAAACAGTATAGGGACAGAAGGGCAAAAGAAAGGGACAGAAATTTCTTGACATTTTCATTCACACCATGAAAATAATCATGAGTCTAGAATCAGCTCCAGATGTGACAGAACAGAGAAATTCACTCTCTTAAAGCTGAACAAACTCTCAAGGAACAGTATTAGTCCAGAACTAATTCAGTTTCTTTCAGAGACATTAGCTGCAAATGCTCCCATCAAGGAGAACAACTGTGGAAGTTAACCTGCATGTGGGAGGAAGAGAAGAAACTGGTCAGGAAATCCTGTATTGTATACCTGCCTCACTTTCAGTTTAGGAAGAGGCACCTATTCATCTGCATTATTGGTATCCACAGCATAGAAAAAAAAAACACAATGTTTTTTTTTCCCCGAGACTACATCTACACTTCAAGGTTTTTGCGCAAAAATGGCTGTTTTTGTGCAAAAATGGCTGTTTTTGCGCAAAAACCTGCGGAGCGTCCACACCTCAAATGTGCTTTTGTGCAACTAAATCAGCAGTAAAATGGCAAAACAGAGGGCTTTTTCCGGTGTAGGTAAACCTCCTTCTACAAGGCATAATTCCCTTTTGTGCTACAGCTATTGTGCAAAAAGGCAAGTGTGGATGCTTCAGAGGGGTTTCTTGTGCAAAATATATTAACATCAGGAAGAGACTAGGCAAAAATATACAGAAATTATAAGCAAAAATTAAAAAAAAGTTTAATGAGGAAATGCTTATGTAACCACCTACAGGTGGCTTTGAACCTGGGCTCTCTGGAACTTAGTGTTGGACTGTAGAGCTTAGAACCAGTGGTCCCCAACGTGGTTCGCACAGGCACCATGGTGCCTGCCAGGCCATTTATGTGCGCCCATGGAACAATCTGGGCCGGCCTCGCCTCCGGGAGCATGGCACATGCCGGTGCCGGCCCCAGGCATGTGGCGCATGCGTGGCCCCGCCCCCGGGCTCACGGCCTTTGAGCAGCCCTGCCCCCTAGCACCCGGCAGCCCCAAAAGGTTGGGGACCACTGACTGTAGAGCTCTTAGCTTAGACTGTAGAGCTCAATTGTTCTCATCTCTCATGGTGAGTGGTTTAAGTGCCACTATGTGGGACAGTGAACCACATGCAGTAAATGTGTGGGTTACACTTATACATTCCTAAAGCTTCTATATACAAATTTAGAAGTTGCCAACAGTTACAGTCCTTGTTTAAGGTTAGGATAAAAATATTGGCTTGTCCACAATTTCTGGAAATACAGAAAGGGAAAAACTGAAGAGTCATAATTTTCTATGGAGCGTTAAATCACTTCCAAAATGGAATACATGTCGTTACTTTTCCCAGTAGATGCCAAGGCTAAAAAGTGACACATTAGGCATAGAACAAATACAACAATCTATACTGATATTTGCTAAGACTTCTAACACGAAGTCTGCAGCAGAATCTGAATCTCTGCAATGAGAATAGCAAGTAAATGAAATCAGTGAGCATTTAAAATTGTATCCCCAGATTCTTCATTATCATCTTGTTTATCACTAGCAAATGGTTTTCTCCTGACAAGAGTGATTGCTTGTTAGCTTTGAATTACATCAAATCAGCTCTGAAACATTTCCTCATTCAGGTGTTCACATTTTTTTACCATATGTTTCTAAGATCCTGTAGGACTCATCATTTCTTATCCCCATTCCAGTGAATCATTCTGGGACTTAGGCATCTAGACACCTGGAGTGAGTAAGCAACGTTCATGCACAGAATGCCAGACTAGAGAGGTTCAACCTGTATTTTAATATTTCTTTTTATCCTCATTGTTCAACATGCAGCCTCAAGCCTCATTTGCAACACAACATCCTAGCCGTGCTCCAAATAAGTTTTTTTTCCCTCTCTTCAGAGGTTTTCCTATTGCAATTATCAGCACAGTATGCAAGTACCTCTCAAACATTAATGATTTTATCCTCCCAGCTCAAAAGGTATTATCATCCCCATTTTACTGTTAAAAAATTGAAGCAGAGGGAAACAAAGGCCTGGCCTATATTTAAAGTTAGCTTGGCATAGCTCAGAAATTTGAAAAATTCACATCCCTGGGAGCCATAGCTGTGCCTTCCTAACCACAGGTGTAGGTGTGGTGAAACTGATGGAAGATTTCTTCCATAGCCCTAGCTATAGTAGCTACTGCCAAACAGAGAGATAGGAAAATTCCATTCCAACACTGTAGGAAACATATGCACTAGGGTACTACAGTGCCATAGGTATACTGCTATAGCATCTGTAGTATAGACATGGCCTAAGTGACTTATCTAAGGTTACACAGGAACTCTATAGCAAGGCGAAATATCTCTGGTCTCCTAAACTAAGTCTACACTGGAACACCATTTCAGGATATCGGAGTATCCCGAAATACCTATCCCACATCTTAACAGCAAGCCCGTTATTTTGGGCTCACTATTCCAGCGTCCTTGTAAACCTCATTCCAAATGTAAGGGATGTTTCATAATAGTGGGTTATTTCGAAACTTGGGGCGGTGTAGACAGTGCCAAATTACAAAATAAGGTATTTTGAATTAAGATTGAAATAAGATATGCAAATTGCATAGCTCAATTTGTGTATCTTATTTCAAACTACGGTGTAGTGTAGATGTAGCCCTAGGTCTCAATCTGGTACCTTAACCATAAGAATGCTCTTCCTTTTTCAGAGGATCCTCTTTTCACTCATTTCACATTATAAAATTATTACAAGAATGAAGCTGAGATGATCTGGATGCCAGATTAATTCACTATACAATCCTCCCGTCACTTACTTTCCTGCTCTCACAATAAATGAAGCCAGGGTAGTGGGTGGGGAGGAGAGTCTGACTGAAAAAAAAAGTACAGGAACAGATCATTGAAGTATCAAAAGGGTAGTCATACTAGTCTATATCTGCAAAAACATAAGGAGTCTGGTAGCACCTTAAAGATTAATAGATTTATTTGAGCATAAGCTTTCATGGGCAAAGACTCACTTCCCATTGTTTTATGTACAAGAGGGCAGAGTTAAGGTTAAGAAGGTATCCCAAACTTTGTCATGTACTGGCTTTTGAGTGCTTGCAAAATTATTTATTTTAATGATTTGTTTGCTAAGAAATTTCCTATGTATTTTAAAGAAAAATGAAGCAATAAAGGAATTTTGAGATGTTCAACTATTTGCCAAATAGCAATGGAACAAGCCATGCCACAAATGTGTGACACCAATGTAGAAAGATGCTTTTATTCATATATATTTTCCTACATCATGTGCACAAGTTAGGACTCTGTCAGAACCTGATCTTCTTCTATTTCTCCCTCTCTGACCTTACACTCTATGACTTTGCTAGGCAGGAGGAAACTGAATCTGGGTCTTCCAATCCTAGGTGAGTGATCTAACCATTGGGCTAAAAGTTATACATACCACTACCTTCTCCTTCTCTATGCTTTTGAATGGAGCCCAGTCAGGTAGGTATGCTCAGAGGATGCCTTAAAGATTGACCCTCTGGACAAATTATGTGGCTGAATACCTGACTTCCCTGGTTAGTGAATCACTCTGGGACTTAGGCACCTTTTTCAGAGAGGCAAAAATGTAGGTACCCACAGGTTTAGCAAAAGTTCTATGCATATCAGTGGAGAACTTTGGCACCTAAATCTGGATTTAGCACATATCTAGGTTTGAGAAGTCCACCCTAATTAGTCAGATGGTTATGTGTGCAGTGAGGCAGGCACCTCACTCTTTCCTATAAGAAACTACATAGGGACTTTAGCGAGGATTGAGGTTTCCATTCATGGGCCACTAGCAGTACTAGATGCCTCCTTACAGCCTGAAATAAAGTGCCAACTTCTGAGAATGGGGCAGGGTTTAGCAATTCGGCATCCCCCATTGGCTAGGTTAAACAGCATGTTTTTTATGGATTCCATGCTAAAGACCTAATTCCCCTTCCTCTCCTCCCCCCGCTTTCATTGTACAGGGAACCTAGGTGTTTAACTCGGCTTTGCAGATCACAATCTGATTCTCTAGGTATCGAAAATTTAGGTTCTATGATCTTCAGCATTACAATGTCTAAACCCTTTGTGGATTCCAGTCTTAGTCGCTAATGAAGTTTCTGAGACTACTGTATTCTAACTGAAGCTTAAAGTCAGAGGAGCTAATTTTAAGCCCCCAAAGAATTATCTTAAATAAAGGTCATTGAGCCTCTTATGATGCAGTTTATAAGCATTCAGCTAGTAATTTCTTGATCAAATATTAATAATTTTGATTGCTCCCAAAAGAAATGCAATTTATATATAAACTTGGCACTAACGTCAAAGCCACAGCTGTTGCATGATATAATCAGTGTATAATACTATAATCCCCTGAACTCTGACTCAGCACGCATCTGCTCTCCACAAACATTTTAAAAATGTTTTTGAAAATATTTTCCATCCAAAACCCCTGACTTGACACTGCACAACATGCAATTGTGCAAAACTGTACATTCTATTAAGCAGAGCTATAAAAGTCAGAGAAAGAAGAAATCCTTTATTGGTACAGTGAATCAGAAGGATAGAAAACTGGTTATTTTAGACACTATAGAAACTTTATTGTAATTTCTTGGATGGATGTGGGCAACTTCCAAGATTCAAATTTCGTCTCTATTCATTCTTTTTTTCTGCTCTGCCCCTGGCAGCCATCGACGAGGCAGATGAGGTATCAATATTGCTCATCTAAAGCCCAGGAAAGTTATTTACTTGCTTCAACAACTGGTGGATGCGTTACCAGTAACCAAAAAAAGGTAAGGTAACATTTTCAAAGATGTGAATTGAGATGACTCCAAGGGGTACCAAGTGTCATAGTGAATCAGATGCTTTGAGCTTCAGTGCCATCTGCTACTCAGTTCCACCCGGGGCCCCTGACCAAACTCCAGCCCCTCCACAAAAGGGAATGGGAACAGGTATCATCAAATGTCTTGAATGTCAACAGGCAACTGCTATGGACTCTGAAAGTGGCTGAAAGACACAGGAATGCTGGAACAACTTTTGTACTGATAATGGAAACCAAGTATTTTTGTGCTTTATTATCATTTAAAACCAGGGAGTGCAGCAGAACCCCTACCTACAGTACCACTGGAAAGAAAATAATTGATACCCCCCCACTTATTTCCTGGACAAGATGACTGGTGGTCCTGCTGGAGAAAGTAGCTGCAGACCCACTATATATCAAGGCCACAATACAATAGACTGATACGTCACTTAACTCCCCACTACAAGTCTGAAAGGACTGGTGAATGAAGCAGAAGAGAGAAAAATACCATCACTGGAAGATCAAGTGCAAGGGCTCTCTTCCCAGTTGCAGAGAAGCCTCACAGACGTACCTTCTCTTAAATTTGAAATTGCAGACCCCCAGGGGAGGTATCTCCACCATAATTCCTGAATTATAAGTGTAACTTCCTCTTTCCTCCCTGGGTTACTCAGGAGCAGGCCAGACTCACCTGTGTGACTGAGCACCTGCTTTTTTTAACATAAAAGGGAATCCTGAGTACCCCAGTGGTGATGTTGTTTAGTTGGGGATTCCCTACCACCCCCTTGCTGCAGTCCCTTGCTCCTAAAGAATATACAATGGTGGTGCCTCCATCTGTCTGGCCCTGTACACACTTAATGGTGTGCCTTGGAAGCCTCCAAGAATAAAATTATTCCAGTAACAATCTGGATCTAACTCCAAGACAACAATATTAAATAATATGCATCTAATTGATTAAATTTGAATTAACTCACCTATACTTAACAATTTAAAGAGGATTTAACAGATTAAAAGTGAATACAATCAATTAAAGTACACAGAAATAAAGGAACCTTATCTATCCAGCATGTACATTGCCACCATTTATCCCACCCCAGAGTGTGCATTCCTTTTGATTTACTTGCTTGTGTAGGTGCACTTGAAGGTCTGCAGCTGAACTGGAGACAGCACTGTGCAGATTTGTGAGTCAGTCCAGGCAGGCAGCCAGCTGCAAAATTCCTCTGCCACTGAAGCAGGCCCCACCAAATGCCAGTAGCTCTGGTTCACTGGGCAGATCACTCTGGCTCTTTTTGGACAGAGAGTCAGTTTGTTTTCTGTGCTCCATCTCAGGCAGCACTTTCCCAAAGAGCCACAGTTACCTCCTATGCAGGATTATGCAAGCCCTTTTTAGCCACAGGCACAGCCAAGATCTCTCCCCTCCATGGACAATCACCAACAGCCCCTGAGGCAGCCTCCTGGATCCAAGCCCCAGCAGGCTCTCAGTAACAGGCTCTATCTCCAATACAACAGCTTCTGGCCTGGAAAAGGCTCCTCACCAGCAATCTGGATCTTCTCTCCAACCCTCACTCTCTCTCTCTTCCTGCCTGGAAGATGCCACGGTTCCCTCCTTTTTCCCAAGAGTTCATGGGAGTTGTAGTCTCTAGGCTAGCTTGCAGCACAAGGATCCTCCCAGTAGAAGTCAGAGGCTCCTATTGTAAAGGGACTACATAACAGTACCTGAAGGAGCAAGAGAAAGGCAAACTCCAAGCATCTGAATACCAGCTCCTGTCAAAAGTGCTCAGCTTGAGGAGTGACTTTAAATTTGATGTACAAGGAGAACACAAGTCCCTGGCTCATAAACCAAGCCCAAATGCTAACTTTTTGCATTGATTGCTAAAGGTGTCAGATTTACTGTGAAAAAAAATAAGGCAGGTAGCTCATGAAACAAAAGAACTGTTTGGGGGAAAAAAATCACAAAATCAGGCAATGTTTTTTTCCTTGAGATTGCTAAAGAAGTGAGTGGATACAGAAGTCTTGTATTTTCAATGTTTAATATAAATATTTTGTCGCCCTTCCAGGCTCATCTACAGTGTGATGGAATATACTGTTGCCTGAATATGGGAGTCAGTCACTCACATCTGTGCCCAAGTCTCCACACGGATTTTCTGTTTGCTTCTGGGTGCAGATTGAAGCATTGGCAATGATCTCTAAAACTCTGGACAGTTCTGGGACATGATAAAGTGAGACCAGCTGTCACCCTGTCCTAAATTGCTATAATTAATATCTCCTGGGAGTTCCTGCTGTCAATTCCTGTATTTGAACGTTTGAAGGAAGGAAGAGCTCTCAGTTGTGGACTCAGCTTGTAAAATTCACAGAACTTGACAGTCCCTCGGTGCCCAAATCCAGAGACCTTAGCAGGACATAACAGCAATTTTTCTTGAATTTTATGAAGGCTGCATTATTTTATGACAGATGCCAACAGTTTATAGAGAGGATTTCCCCCAGCTGGGAATGAACTGAGAACAGGAGCACCCCAGCCATGACAACAACTGGGAGAAGATGCCGTGGGAACTCCTACAATAATTCTACACACTACTGGAGACCTTGTCTATACAGCAACAATCTCCCACAGGCCAGATAAAATGGTTTGAAGGCTGTTTTGAGAATTCAGTGGTTGGTTTTGCTTTGTATTTCACTGGATATCTTCTAATAACAGAAGAAAATTACAAAACATAAGAAAATAACAAAACACATTGACAATGGTTGTATAGACATAAATTAGATATGCAGAAAAATAGAAAAGAAAGGTGAATTAATATGAAATTAATACAGGGCTAGCAAGAATAAAGATTGTGTAAGAATCACTTTAAACCCCTCCCACTCCACATAAAAATTGTTAATGGCAATAATGAGGAAAAATTTTCAGGAGGATTTTAAGGAAGTTTGATTAATCCTTGTCTGAAAATGCTAACTCTATTGAACCTTTGAATTTTGGCTGTTTCAGGCAAAGAGAGTCTAAACAGAAACTTGGTCAGTGAGCTATTACACACATGTAGACAGTGTTCTGCTTGCTGGGCCAAACACCATACCAGTGGTAGGGTAGAAGTAATTTTTCCTCTTTAAGTGTTCTCAGACCTGTCAGTACCATAGCCTTCTGGGTTTTGTACAAACTTGAAATTCCTCCGGAGAATTTCCTGTTGCATAGAGGCCACACTGGGGCTGAATTATGGAGAGAGCTAGATTAAATTTGAATCTACTTCCCATTACAAACCCATTTTGACTCAACTTTTCACTTTTTCTCAAGCTAAACCAATTCCCAATCACAACATGTTTATGGCAAGGCACACTTTTTGAGGGACATATCAGGAAAACAGAGAGCTAGAGAAGTCCTGCAGATGAGATTTCACTTTTCAAAGATAATTGAACTTTTCATGGGTTGTTATAAGGGGTATAACTCCCGTTTAATCAGTTAACCAGTGAAATGTCTAACTGGTTAACTGCTTAAATGAGGGTAGGTGGAAGCAGATGGCCCTGCTCTAGCTGGGCTGGAGCGCCCACAGCTCAATGGGCTGCTTTGGCCTGGCTAGTCCACTGGACTGTTCTATGGGTCTGGCTGGGCTGGAACAAACCCTGAATGTGATGGGCTCAGCCAGGCCAGAGCAGGGCCATCTGTTCACCAGTTAACCATTCACATCCCTAGTTGTTATCCTGCCCCCATAGTTTCCAGGATGAAGGGTGACCACAGTCTGGCTCTGCCCAAGGAGAGTCCACCCTGTCTCACTACAAAGCAAGTGACAAATTCTGGTTCCAGATTCATACTGACAAGGTGACCATATACCAGTAGACCATAGACCTTCATTGACAATATTAGTCACTTATCCTCACCACACTGTATCATATACAACACATTCACTACTCACCTAATAAACATTCACCACTCATCCATTACATGCAACTGACATAACAGATCATACTCCAATTCACACTCTATTCACAAGATTCAAATGTTATACTTCATACACAAAAGAGATTTGTAACTACCTCAAAAGTTCCCAATATTGTTTATTTAATTTAAACATGGGAATTTTGCAACCCTTTTAACCCTTTAATATGTGCATTAGTCAGGCACTCAGTGGCAAGGGCTAGTTTATGTCTTACATATCTTCTTTTTATGACTACAAATACTCTGCTTCATTAGCTCTTCTGTGCCTGCAGGCTTCTGAAAATCTATACACGAGCCAGTAAAACATACAGCAATAATGGGCAATCCAGGCTAGTGAATGGGCTTCATAAATTGTCCTTCATCTCAATGGACTGCAAGATTGTTGTAAACAGGATGGATTCCCAAGGTAGGTAATTTTACTTGCTAGAATTTACGGGATGTGTCAATTTAACTGTAGCAGCACTTTGATTGGCTGCAGGAGGAGTGCACAGCTCTCTCAGTCAATGTTGTGTGCAATCAGCATCTACCTCACTTTGGGAGTGTCTACACTACTCCAAAGATTGACGCTGCCATGGTCAATATTCTGGGATTCAATTTAGTGGGTCTGGTATAAACCTGCTAGATCAAACTCAAAAGGTGCTCCCATCAGCACCAGTACTCCTCATGAGGAGCAAGGCAAGCTGATGGGAGCGTCTGCACACATCGGCCTCCCACTGTGTGGATGGTGTAGAAATTCAATATAAGATACGTTGACTCCAGCTACTTAATTTACGTAGCTGGAGTTGTGTATTTTACTTTGACCTTCCCATGTATTATAGACCAGGCCTTTATGCATGTGTCACTTCACTAATGCCAGTAGGACAAAAACTACATGACCAAAAGCCAATCTAATGTCAACCCTGCACATGGGCAATGTTAAACAAAATGCTTCATGGGCCACACATAGATGCCCAATGGGCCACATGTGGCTCGCAAACTGTGAGTAAATAGGTAAACAGGGATCAAGAGGATTCCAGACACCAGAGTTTCTTGACAAATTCCTACTGCATCAAGTATTTAACATCAACAGTGGTACCAATCAAACATGTATCAACTTTATTTGGAGTGGGCACAAGATAGCAGGGTTATGAGGTGAGGTACCATTAGATCACATGAAATGCTACTAGTCTGCAGTGTTATATTTTTCTATATAAAAATTGGTTATTTGGATTCACGTTCTTTTACAGCAGATCAGTTCTGGAAAAAGTGATCTTTGCTTTGATTTTTGGCACCATCATACCTCACCTAGTTCTCAATGTTTTCTGTTGCTTCTGGCCTTCTATATTATTGTACTCTTCATTTATTTTCTCTGCCATATACCATAATAAATAACAATAGATTACAAAAAGAATCACTGAGACTTTTCCACAACACACTGAATCCTTCCAACCACAACTGGCTCTCTGTGCTGGGATGTTTTATTGTTATTGAGGACTCAAAAGTTTGAAAATAGCATAAAAGGAAAACCTGAGAAATCAAAAATATCCAATATATTAAATATTACTGCATTGTACAAGTTGAGCCTCTCTAATTCAGCACTCTCTAGTCTGGCAACATCCATAGTCTGGCATGATTTTTAGTTAGCAAGGCAGAGAAGAAAAAAAGTAAAGGCAGGCAGACAAAAATAAAACAAAGGAATGAACCAGACAGGGATCACCAGAAAATAGATAGCATCCTCAAGCTCACATTTTATTTGTTTCATATTCATGAATTTCTGCTTTCACATACTGAAGTCAACAGCCATTTTAACTATCACATCTCTAACACATTTTCTTATCACATTTCTTCTTCCACCTCCCTTTTGTTTTTCTCTTTCAAACTGGACAGATAATGTGACTGAGTTATCTATTTCTATCAAAATATGGGAAAGAGACATTTCTGGGCACATACAAATGCCAAAAGTTCTCTATGATGCTGATGGAGTTGTTCCCTTGACTTCATCAAGATTGGCGAGTAATGTAATATTTTTCTGTCACAACTATAACTTAACTTTTCCTCTATGTGGTTAGGAAAAGAAGACAAATGAAGAATGCTTAAACTGGGAGAAAAACAACAACAGTTTGCAAAGTAGAATATGCAGCCATGAACATATCAAGCAGCTGGTTGCAGAGGCTAGTGTAAGGACTCCTTCCAGATATTCACATTTCCTCATGAGTTTGGCTCTAACCACATCAGTCTCCAGCCTGTAGAACTGAGAGTTCTTCTGACAAACTGAGATCTCAGAATAGGGTTGCCAGATGCTTTCACAAAAAAAACGAGGGACCAACCAAAGTTGTTGAGCAAAATAAAATAAAAAAAAGGTCACTGTGCAGTAGGGGAAGAATGTCCCCACCGGCCTTCCTTCCAAGAAAAACAGAAAATACCAGATATTTTACATTGTATTTTCTGGTTTTTTTTCACCAGAGAAAACGAATAACACACTGTCTGGGTGAAAACTGGACACCTGGAAACCCTATCTCAGAAGGGTCAAACTGTCAACCAAGGAAATTAAGATGCTCCAGCCAGTAAAGTACCATACCATCAGTGGCAATAAGGCTCTGCAAGAGGAGGTAAATCTTTTTTCTTCCTCCTCCCTGCATCGTAGCAGATGCGTAAGAAAGGAAGCTATTAAAATTATATCATTCAAACCTTTGAAGTTAATAATAAAATAACATTAAGAAGGACTTGCTGTGAGATGCAGGGAAAGCTATAATAAGAGGTCATTTAATTAGTAGGAGCCTTCCAGATTCAAAAGAGATTAGACACAATGGCTTGAAAAGAAAAAAAATAGATTAAGGCAGTCACACGAATAAATTGATTAAAAATAAGTCAGTAACTTCAAAATGGAAGAATGAAATTAGACACCTTCTTAACAGATCAAAGCAGGAATATTACAAGAAGGGGAATGCAGAGGACAGACTTTTGGCCTGGATACAAGTGGGGCACAAATCCCCAATTCAAGCATACCCGCCTAAAACTATCATACACACTAAAGAAATGAGCCCTATTTTTGCACAAAATTATCAGAATTTGTACAAGTCTGAAAACCCAGAACCAGGCAAAAGTTACCACTACCTAGAGGGGCTAACGTCTCAGTATTTATGAAGTTGGACAGAAAAAGCTTATTAGCAGCAGCCATTATGGATGAAGAAAATGTAAGGACAGGTAACTCATATTTAAAATCAGATGAATCCTCAGCCCAACAGGCATCCAGTGGAATTTAATAAGACATCAAGAAAATGATTTTAGACCCAATGACAGATATTTTCAACTCTGTACTGATGTGAATAAGCTTCAGAATCAGTAAGATAAGGATACATAAGAATTCTCCTTAAGGTAGTTAAAGATCCTGCTGTGCGCCCCTCCTAATTCCCCTATTAAACCAAGATGTTAAGAAAATGTCTACTAGAAGATTTTCTCTGCATTGCTCGGGTTCTTAACTCAATTCATTTTTTGTTTTCTTCGTTTATTATTTTGGGATGGGACTAGAGATGAGGCATTCAGTATGTGGGCTGCCCTGGGGAGAGAGATCTACCCCAGCCCTCTCTCATTGCAGTAGCTTGGGGCCAGGTGAGAAGTACCTCTCCATAGCTGCTGCAGCTCTAGTGGGCACAACTAGGGGAGAGATGCATGTCCCACAGCTGGGTCCGGGTTTGTCTTTCCCCTGTGCTTCCCAGCCATAGTGAGGAATGCATTTTCTCTTCACTCTCTGACAAAGGAGAACAGCCAGCAAAGTTCTTGTATGAATCAGGGAGGCGGGAGGAGATTCATTCCTCATCACCCTCCCTAAAGGGCATGTGAGGGGCGAGAGGCTCAGGGCTGGGGAAGTCCCAAATGTGGAAGGCACGCCTCCACTCAGCCTGTAGCCTCTTTTACCTGCCTGGTGAGTCTGTCTCTTTTCTGTATGGCTTTATGAGAAGCAATCACATTCTAGTCACATCCCATTTTTCTGGCACAACCAAATCCTTACATTGCTTTAAGCAACGATGAGAGGTAGTGATATACTGAATGTGGTAGGCCCAGCTCTTACCATTTCAGAGGTGTTTCTAAACAGACAGACAGACACACAGACAAACTCTCTCAAATATATAATAGATAGCTGTCTCCTGCTGCTACAAAGAGACTACAACTGTCATGGTCCCCATTTCTGTTCCCCTACTGCCCTCTGTGGTCATTATATAATATAACTGTCCCCGCTTTCCATCCCATAGCTCCTGCTGCCCCCATCTGGTCATTATATAGCAGAGCCCCCACTTTCCGTTTTATGAGAAGCAATCCCATTCCAAACACATCCCATTTTCCTGGCACAAATGAATAATAATTTGCTTTAAGTTATGATAAGAGGAAGCAGTATACTGAGTTTGGTGGTCCTAGCTCTTACCCTCAAGGAAGAGATCTTGACCAGACAGACAGACAAACTCTCCCAAATATATAGTAGGTGGTTAACCCCCTCCCACACACGCACACCTATTTATACTCACAGAGATAAGAAATTTATCATTCATAACAACGAGTTAATAGACAATGTTAAACTAATGTTGATAGTGAACCACACTGCTTGGTCTGATAAAATCCATGTACAAAATTAAAATTAGAGACCGAAAAACTTTTTTAGTTCAGTGGAATTTTTTGCTGTTTGTCTTTCAACAATAAAGAATAAAATGGAACATTTTTAGATTAATAAAAGCACCATGTCACTAGTGTACTGCAAAGATGAAGATAAATATTTTTATTTTATCTAGAGGCCTCAAGCCTGGATGTTCTCCTGATTTCTGCACTGACCATGGAACCATTCAGCCAAAGAATCTGAGTCAATAACCTAGCTGATGGGGAAAAAAAGCAGGTATCCAAAATAAAATTGTACTCTGTACTTTTCTTAACCAATATTCACTATTCCCTTGAGGAAAATGTATGGAATTTAATAGTTTTGGCATGGTAAAAAACAAAACAAAATTTGGAAAATTTTGGCATTAAAATACAAATGATACACATAAAATTTGGATTTAGTAGGGGGGAAACGTTCAATCAAATACTTTGGAAAATATAATTATTAAATAATATACATCATGTTATATGATCTTAATTGTACTCCATTATTTGGAGATATGGACCAAAACTATTTTTCTTAGATAGAGAGGACTGTTAACATCAAAATACATTTTCTGGTTCAACTCTTCTTTTTATTTCGATAAATTGTATAGCTCCCCTGATCTGCATCTCTGGCCCCTTGCTGCCATCCTGTGGTCATTCTGCAGTATAACTCCCTCCTGTCAGACCCCTCCCTTTCCATTTTATGAGACACTATCAAATTCAATGCACATCCCATTACCGTGGTACCTTGCTTTAACTTAGAATAAGCAGATGCTTAATACCAAATGTGGTGGTCCTATCTCTTACTACTTAGGAGGAGTTCTTGAACAAATGGACTTACAGTGGAATGGACAGACAGATGCACATTTCAAAAATATATAGTAAGATTATGATACATGGTTTGAAATTTCTGACAGGGAACTCTATTTTCTCTCCTTCGGAACAGCAGGAAAATAGTGGCACAGAATCTTTTCTGTATGAAATTAATGCATTTGAAAAAACACAATAAATCGGAAGGAGCTGGGAGGAGAGAGAAAATGTGGAGTGGTCACTGGGATGCAAGTAAAATTAACTATAATGATTGATTTGGGATTTCAAGAAAAAATACATTCCTGAACTGTAGAGCAAAATCCGAAAGCCAAAATTTTACCAACCCAATTCTGGTGGCAGGTGTTAAGGCCAGAGAGAATCAGAACATACTTCCGTCTGTGAAGATACTGGGGATTTCTTTAATGCAGAACACTTAGTCATCTTGTTTGATGATCTAGACTGCATCATTTATCAAAGATCTATAGTTAAATTTAATTTTCATGAGAGTGAAAGACAGCAGTGCTCCTTGTTACTGATCTATGCCCGTTGATGCCTTCTGAAGTGGAAATGATAGATGCTACATGTTCTGGCTATGATTAAATTTCCTTTGACAAAGCAGCATAGAAATCTGATTTTCAACAGACTGCATTTCATGTAGTGCTGAGTAAACAGATACAGAGCATAATGCTATATAGATGTCAAGATGATGGCTAATTCATTGTGCCAGTTTAATCAAGCTACCCATTAACATATTACCAGTCCATAACAAGTAAACTGAGGAAACAGGAAACAGTTTAAATGTAAACATAGTTAATAAAGTAGAATGTACCAAAGGTTATTTCTGTTAGTGTTTCAACAACTCCAATCAACCTCTAAACAATGCAGCTGATTATTTCAGCTTCAGTTTGCCCAATAATCTTCTCAGATTTAAGAGCCAGCATCCAATTAGGCCAAAGATCAAAGATACAAGTATTGACACATTCCCTTCTGAGTTTGTCCTTTAAGGATAATGAAGCAGAAAATCAAATTAAGAACACAGCTGATTTAAAGGCGTGTTCCTGATTCCTGGAAATACTGTATCTATTGTGACTCCAGAAAAAAAAGACATCTTAATGCCTTGATTGATAGAGTACTGAAGTAACAACAGAAGAGCTACCAATAGAAGAGATGAATATTGGCAGGGATCCCAGCTGTTGACATATTTCCTTTTGTTTCACCCTGCATGTAGATGAAACCAGGATATTGTCCACTGTTCTTCATCAGCTTGAGTTCTGTACACATCTCTACTTTCTCTGCAGTGCCTAAGTTCTCCTGTCAGCTGTCATAACCACACACTGGCATGATGTTCCTAAATTTTTTTGCTTTTAGCACTTCACCACATAGCAAATCAACATGGTGTGGTAAGTGGCATTTACAAACTGCACCCTGTAAAAATGTACAAGGAATCAGCCTAACAAATCTCTCTTTGTAAAAAAGATGTCTAGACTAAAGTTGCTTTAATTCTAAATAGCAACATTACCCTCTGGGCCTTTTGACAGTAACTAGAAAGGTTATGTTTTGGTTAACTGAATTTTGATTAATATTAAAATAGGCTAATAGGCATTAGCAAAGCTATGATTTTCCTTCCTGAATCAACCTTTGGTGGGGTGGGAGGGGAAGAGAAACAATGACATATCGCAACTTGAAAACCAGTCAGATTTAATATAGTCCAAAAGGGAAAAAGAAAAACCAAAACTGTCAACTAAGGATTTAACTCTGCATAAACTTAGGTCTTCTTTACATACTTACTGTGTGATCTTCCATACAGTAAGGTTGACAGGGAATGCTCTCCCATTGACTCCAGCTACTCCTCTTGTCCTTGTGGAATACCAGAGTCAACAGGCAAGCACTTGGAGATTGAGTTACCATGTCTAACCAGATGCAATAAATTGACTACTGGTGACTGATTGCTGTACCATTAATCCCCTGCATAGCAAAGACAAGCCCTGAGAAAAAGCGGAATGCCTTCATTGTCATGCCCTGTGATCAAAAGGGGAGTTGAAACAGTCACCCGGTTTTGTCAAGACAGGACAGTGGAATAAATAATGCTATTTTATTTACAGAAAATGAAGAAATACTCTCTAGTTACTATAATCTTTGAAAACAAATACTTGCCTATGGATTTGTATTGCCTGCAAGTAAAAGACAGATTTAAGGGAGTCCTCATTCTCACTGACACTACCCTATCTCTGATCTTTAAATATACAGACTTCCACATAACTTGTCCCTCCCTTAATGCTTGACACACTTGGAACTGCTTGATTCATTGTTGACAGAAAGCTCTAAACATTGAAAATAACTAATTGAGCAGAACAGTCATTAGAAACTTAAACTTCATCAAAATCAAACATCCTCAAGGCGGTTTATGTACTATAATTAATATGAAGGCTGAATAAACAGTTCTCTAAAAGCCTTGCACTTGCATTACCTTCCTTCTAGAAAAAGACATTTGAAATGTACTTTTGGAAAAATTACTTCAAGCCTGAAAGATGATCGCTGAGGCCATTTTTGCAGATGGATCATCAATATATGCATTACGTGAAAGTCCTGTTCTCCATTTTTGCTCTATGGAGCACAGCCAAATGTGTGCATTGTAGTACTAATACTTAGGAACATAACGTATGAATTACAATACTGGATGAGATCAGTTGTCCGGATAGCCCAGTATCTTGCGTCCAACAGAGAGAAATAATAAATATGGGCTACAGACTTTATATAAAATTTTAAAAATTGCTTTAAAAAGTGACAATTATGACCATTTCAGAAGATAATCTGTTTTACTTATACCCAAATTGAAAATAAAAAGATTACTATAATTACTAATCATTTTTGTTGTCAGAAGAGGATCACGGTGCAATAAAGTTATGAAAGCCTCGGAACTATTTGATCAGATTTTTGTGTCAGACTTTCTGTAACCCAGTGTCTTAATAACATTTTGCATACGTCTACACTGTAGAGCTATTTCGGGATACCAGAAGTATCCTGAAAAAACTAATAGGCATCTATTGAAGCAGCCCACTTTTTCAAAACAGATTTTAAAATATCAGGTGACTTATTCCAACATCCCGATAACCCTCATGGAGGGTTAAGGGGAATTTCGGCATAGTGAGTTATTTCAAAATTTGGCACTGTGTAGATGTGCCAAATTTCAAATTATATTCAAGATAAGATATGCAATTTGCATAGTGCAAATTGCGTAGCTTATTTCTAGCTAAGGGTGCTGCGTAGAAACACCCTTCAAGACCTTTTCAGAAGCAAAAGACTATTTCAACTTACTCAAAAGTGGTCTCATGTCTGGATTTTTGGAATAAGTCACAGAATTACAGTCTTCGCTGTATGTAAAAAAGAGAATATTTTTCAGTGGATGATTTAAAAAGAGTTTTTTCCCAAATTGATGCTCATTAATTATCTCCAAATTTGAAGCTGATTTTATCAAACTGCCTGGTTCTGAATCAGGCCTTTCACTTGATTTGAAATTAAGCCTGTAGACAATGGAAATTAAACCTGGCTAGTGACATTATAGAAGTACAAGAGGCACTGTAACCTGACAGGGAAAGACAGATCTTGACAATAGTTGGAAGTCTTCTCTCAACAGACTTTTCATAGTCTGGAATCTCTCAGAAGGGAAGTAGACACTTGCTGAGGTCATGGCGAGGGTCACTCCTAAAAGGCTTATAATCCGCATGAGAATCAGGGTAGATTTCTCTATCTTTATGCAGATCCCCAAAGATGACAGAAGGCAAGCATGGTTAAGATTGCCACACCAGCTGAACTTCCCAGTTTTGTCTGCCTGTTAGAATACAGTCATCCAGGTATGGGAAGAAGGTGTAGCCATTTCATTTAATTTGTGCCCCCATTACCACTGAAAAGACCATTCTAAAGACCTTGGGTGCTACTGACAGTCCAAAAGGGAGTACTTCAAACAGGCAGGGTTCCTGTCTTACCAAAATTCTGAGGAACCTCCTGTGGGACAGTTGAATGTACATATATAAGTAAGCATCTTTCATAATGAGGGATGCAAACCTATGGTTTTTTCCACGGAGTGAATTATTGACGCCAAGGAAACCACATAGCATTTTAATTTGAAATATTTAGTTAATGCAAGTCAAGAAAAGGTCTCTATATGTACTCTCATGTCCAAACAAATCCAGACATTTGGAAAAACAGGAATACAATAACATACAGAAGTTTACTCATTTACCAAATATTAAATTGACGGTAAGCTATATACTCTTTTTAAAATAAATAATAAAAGCATTTAAAGACTAATAGCAGACTATAAATAAGAAACAACCTATAGCACTACAGATAAGGAAACCTCTCGCATATTTTAATGCTATTGCAAAAGATTAAATAAGCTCTGTACCAAGTTTTGCTTTAACCCTTACTCTTTTTGATATCTGACATTGATGAATAAATGAGCAATGTCTTGAGATTTTAAAACCAGTACCCAAAAGCAACAAGCTTTTAGTTATTATTCAACTACATCCAAGAAAAATGGCTGTGTAAATATAAATCATATTGCTATGGAAAGACTACAGCTATGGGAGACTGAATATGAAACAGTGTGTATAAGAACAGTTGTATCAGTGGTGAATAAGCAGAATGCCATCGAGTTTCGCTGTATAAATCAGGAAGCAACTGGAAGATACAGTGTTAGGGTGTGTCTAGACTACATGCCTCCTTCGACGGAGGCATGTAGATTAGCCAGATCGGAAGAGGGAAATGAAGCCGCGATTAAAATAATCGCGGCTTCATTTAAATTTAAATGGCTGCCCCGATCTGCCGATCAGCTGTTTGTCGGCAGATCGGGGCAGTCTGGACGCGATGCGCCGACAAAGAAGCCTTTCTTCATCGGCACAGGTAAGCCTCGTGAAACCAGGTTTACCTGTGCCGATGAAGAAAGGCTTCTTTGTCGGCGCATCGCGTCCAGACTGCCCCGATCTGCCGACAAACAGCTGATCGGCAGATCGGGGCAGCCATTTAAATTTAAATGAAGCCGCAATTATTTTAATCGCGGCTTCATTTCCCTCTTCCGATCTGGCTAATCTACATGCCTCCGTCGAAGGAGGCATGTAGTCTAGACACACCCTTGGTCTGACTAATACCCCAATTAACAACCTACTTGAGATGCCTGTTCTCTTCTGTCTCATTGACCGTAACGAAACAGCAAAACAACTCTGCAAGGCAAGTACTTATTAAGGTCATACCTTGTTCCTAGCATTAACAAAGAGCCAGAGCTTCAGCACACACAGAATTCTAAATTTGTCACATATTGAATATATTGTTGTCGACCACAGCATAAACTGCGCATGACACACATTGTTATCTTGAAGATTAAAAGTTTTTCCATAGCGTTTATGCATCTCATTGATACCCACAATAACATACACAGACACAAGATACATCCTGATAATCCATGTACTAGTGGTTATTTGTGTTAAGGGAAATCTGACAACCCCACAACACACGAATTTTCAGTCTATAATATTAATAACGAATGTATTTTTCACTTAGTATCTGCAAGAAATTCTTCTATTGTCCAAAACTAGTAAACTCTCACATCTTTAAATCCATGCACAATATATTTAATGCCAATATAAACAAATCCATGAGCAGTAGATACCCCCATGCTAATTCTCAGAAATCTTATTCAGGCTTAACAATTAGACAAAATGGAAAATTCTTACACACTGATCTCTTACTGCATAATGAGGGAAGTTATATCTTACAATTTTCATTTCTTGGTCTCCTAATAAAGTTGAAGTTGTCACTGGTGAGGATTGATACAGAACTGTTACCTTTTACTTACACAGTTCTACATATGGAATGTATTTGAAAATCATAAAAGCTGAAACAACCAATAGATAGCCCAGGAAGCAGCATAATGATGCTCCCCTATGATGTGCCACTGATCATAATGGGTTATGGCAATTTAATCAATTAATCTCACACGGGGACAGGAACTTCCTATGGAGCACTCGCATTCACTGTCTTGGAATTATTTAATTGTGTCCCAAGGTGACAATTGCCATCAGCTAACTGGGACTCAGCTCTCAAAAATACAACACATTACCCCAGCAAATCATATGCTCTTATGTGAGAAATATTAATATTTCTTAGTTAGATTGAAGAGTCCATATTTAAATATTTATTTATGGTTCTATGGATTCTGATTTATAATCCATGCACGCCTTCATGTTCTCTTTCTTAAGTTAAATAGACTGAGCTCCCTGAGTCTATTGCTATAAGAAATGTTGCCATCACCTTCATCATTCTCATGGCTCTGCATGTTATCCAAGTTAACAATATCCTTCTTGAACTTTAGACACAAGAAATGGACACAGAATTCTAGCACTGTTTGCACAAGCATCAAATATAAATGTCAAATAACGTCTCTGTTCCTGCTAAATATTTTTGGGTACCTCTACACAGAAACATTATTTCAAAATAACTAGTGTTATTTTGAAATAACTTAGTCCACATCTATGCAGCAGGCAGTTATTTTGAAATAATGTTGAAATATTGTCAAGCAGGACAACTTCTTACTCGAACTCCTGTAACCCTCATTGTACAAGGAGAAAGGGAAGTCAGAGGAAGAGTGCTCTATTTGAAATGAGTGCTGTGTAGACGTTCCCAATTTCGAAATAAGCTATTTAGACATAAGCTACGCAATTGACATAGCTCAATTTGTGTAGTTTATTTTGAGTTAAGCCCTGCTGTGTAAACGCACCCCTTCTGTTTATGCATGCTAGGACTTCATTAGTCCTTTTGGCCACAGAACTGCACAGGGAGAGCATGTTCAGCGGATTATCCAATATGGCCTCCAAATCTTTATAAGTCACTATTCTTCAGGGTGGATCCCTGCCATCTTGTAAGTGTGGACTACATTCTTTGTTCTTATATTTAGCCACATTAAAATGTGTACTGTTTGTCTGCACCCAACTTTCCAAAGAATCAGTTTGTTCTCTATTAGTGACTTATCCACTTTGTTATTTACCACTCCTCCACAATTTTTGTTTCATCTACAAACTTTATCAGTGACTTTATAAACTGTACTGTAAATCGGATGATTGTGGGATCCCACGAGCAGCATACCTGCTTAATGGTAATTCCCTGTTTACATTTTTGAGACACTTAGCCACCTTGTAATCCATTCACTGTGTGCTGTGTCAATTTTATATTGTTCTAGTTTTTTATTAATCAAAATGTTACATGGTACCACACTGAACACTTTACAGAAGAATTTTACATCAACAGTTTTATTGTCTTTATCTACCAAATTTATAATACCATAAACAAGCTAAATTGACAGGATCTATTTTCCATAACTTCATGTTGACTATCATTAATTATTTTAGCGTCATTTGATTTTTTATTAACTGAGTCTGGTATTGGCTGCTCCATTACTTTGCCCAGGATCAATGGCAGAATGACAGATCATGAATGTGGACAAATTGGAGAAAGTCCAGGCGACAGCAACAAAAATGATTAATAGTCTAGAAAACGTGACTTAGAAAGAAAGATCGAAAAACTTGTGTTTGTTCATACTGGAGAAGAGAACACTGAAGGCAGAGATGACATCAGTTTTCAAGTATGTAAAAGGATGTTACAAGAAGGAGGCTAAAAATTGTTCTCCTTAACCACTGAGGGCAAGAGAAGAAGCAATGGGCTTAAATAGCAGCAAGCTGCAACACTCTACATGGAACATTAGGAAACTCCCTACTGGGGAAGCTGAGCACCAAAGCAAATGGCTTAGCAATGTTCTGCAATCTCTGTCACTGAAGGTTTCTAAAAACAGGTTAGACAAACACTTGTCCTATACTTCTATTATTTTATTATTTACAACTACCTGAATTTCTTGATATTTTTATATTTTTAGATATTGGCACAAATTAGCTTTATTTCAGTCTTGGAAATTCTCCAGTATTCCAAGACTTATTGAAAATAGCTGCAATAGTCCAATGAGCTGCAATAGCCAGCTCTTTGAAAAGTTTTGTATATAAATTATCAGGAGCTGATCATTATTTATATAAAATAATTGTGATAAGAGAGCTTTTGTAGCTCCCAAAACAGTCACGAATTCAGAACATCCAGCATCTTAGGTCTACACTGGGCCACTTATTCCGGAAAATCAGACGCTTTTCCGGAATAAGCTGCGAGCTGTCTACACTGGCCCTTGAATTTCCGGAAAAGCAACGACGCTCTACTGTACAAAATCAGCTGCTATTCCGGAAAAACTATTCTGCTCCTGCTCAGGCATAAGTCCTTATTCCAGAAACTGTTCCGGAAAAGGGCCAGTGTAGACAGCCCAGTAGTCTTTTCCAGAAAAAAGCCCCGATCGTGAAAATGGCGATCTGGGCTCTTTTCCGGAAAAGCACGTCTACATTGGCCACAGATGCTTTTCTGGAAAAAGGACTTTTCCGGAAAAGCAGCCTGCCAATGTAGATGCTCCTTTTCTGGAAAAACTGAAAACGGAATAGTATTCCGTTTTAAGCAGTTCCGGAAATTCATGCCAGTGTAGACACAGCCCCAAGCTCTAATGCCAAAAGAGTGATGTATTTGAGTTTTAGTGAAATATAGTTTTGTAGTGACGCAACAGCTGTAGAACACAGCTATTTCTGAAATTTCTAGTTAGAGGCTTTGCGACCATGTCTGTAAAATAAATACACACAGAGCTATGCTTGATATTAGTAATTGCTATCAGCAGCACGATGCATTACTATTTTATGTGCATTCGTCCCTGCATGGACAGTTTATAGCAAATATATAGTTCATAACTCTTATAAATTCCCATACTTAGTTTCTATCATTTTCATTTATCTAAATATTTTAAGTACATTGATTTTAATTTCATTATTTAATTAATGCGCATTTTTCATACAGAAGTCAAAATTGTTTTAGTGAAGTAGATCACATGGTTATTAAGTTTATGTGCAAGGACCTACTGGTTTCCTAGGATTAATTTAGGTTTAAAAGAGGGTTTCAAACCCAAACATATGTAAATACCCCCCAAACCTTTGTGGCAATTCAAAAGTCAGATCAGGCTGTAAACTCTGCACGTAGGTCCAACAGTAATCTAGAAAAAAATAATTCACATTATATGTTTCTCTTTTTTTTCCAGAAATTAAAGTTGAACTTGTAAGATATCAGCTTGAAGTATCACTTAAAGAAGGGAACACATATGAGTTGATTTTGGTTTCTTGACTGCAAAGTTACAGTTAAGGCGCTAACATCAATCACTTCCAAAGTGTCCAACGCATATTTCTAAGCACACAATATTCAAAGTGGCAGACTGAGGGAACTCGTTAAGAACACATCTGGGCAACATTCTTGGAATGGAATTAGTTTCTATTATCATGGATCAGAAGAACTCCAACCTTTTCTTTATGATCACATAATATACCACAAACTCAACATTCCATGTGTCAGATACTAGCCATATCTTCCTAAGATCAAATATATATCTTTCCTTGCAGTGGGAACCTGACTGTGCATACACATATAAACATATATGGTAGATACTGAAAACAGTAGTGTGATCTAGATGTAAACATAAAAGCAAATCCAGAGGATTTATTTTTTTTAATTGCTACCACTGTAACAGGAATACAAACAAGGATAATAAGTCCACCCAAACAGCTCTTTAGTTAATCAGCATTTTTTGGACTGCTTTAGAGATGACAGACATAAATTCTTGCATTCAGGGATAGCGAATGATTCATAGCACATACATATTATATAATGAAAAGTGTTTTCTGTAGCGCAACATAAAAATAACTAGGACTGCTGTAAGTAGAACGAAGTTGAACATTGGAAAAATATTCGAAATAAACAATCTTACCTGTTAATTTGAATAAATTCCAAGAGAAAGCCCATATTCCCAGCATTCACACATAAGATGACAGATTAGCAGATCAGAGGAAGTAGATCAAAAAGGAAACAAAAGAAAAAAAATAAAATCAGTTGTGAACATAAAAATAAATAAACAATGACTAGCTTTAATACAGTACTGTTCAAATAGTAGATTTAAAAGCACCTGGTTCCACTTCATAATGTAATCTGCCCTTTCACACAATATAAGCATATGCACTATTTTCTATATTCCAGGAAAGTGTTAGTTTCCAGACCAGTTAAAGCAGATCTAGATTTTTACTATCTCTTTCCAGAAAAGTGAGGTGCAAGATGTAAAAGAGGCCAATGCTGGCATTTTTACAAATGAATTTAAATTGTAATGTATGCTTTGGGTTTTCTTCAGGCTCCCAGTTGCCCCTCCCACTGTAATCAATAAAGGTCATGACCATCATCATCAGCAGGATAGAAGAAAATGTTTCTTGATAAAACTCTAGGTATTACTGCTTCTAAAATCAGCGGTAGACTTATAAGTATCTGGAGGGCGTACACCCCTACACTGAGTAGCCAGAAAGGGATATCTAATGGGTAGGAAGGAGCACTTCTATCCCTAAAAATAGAATAAACATTAATATTAACAGATTAATTAATATTAATATTAACAGATTAATGCTGCAACAATCCAAATCCAGAAAAGTGATTGTTGAGGGAGATGGGCAGTGCATTTTAACAGTGAAAAAGGGCAGAATCAGTCATCCTGGAGGTAGAGAGTTATTTCTTGGTGAAAGACTGAAGCTATGTCTAGACTACAGGGATATATAGGAAAAAAGGTACTCAAATTGTGCTCTGCAATTTGTGTACCTTTTTCCAATAGTTTTTTTGGAAGAGTCTTTTCTGATATTTGGCCTGTCTACACTGGGCCAAATTTCAGAAAAGCCTCTTTCAGAAGAACCCTTCTTCCTCGTGGGAGTAGGAAGACAGGGCTTCCAAAAGAGCGCATCTGCTCTTCCGCAAAAAAAAAAAAGCGGAAGAGCAGATGCATTCCCTTGACACAGCAGAGTTTTTCCGGTATCCTGGAAAAAACTCTGTAGTGTAGACATAGCCAAAGAGCAATCAAGTTGATCCAGAAAAAATGAATCAGTCTGAATTCTTTTCTGCTGCTTTTGCTCAGCAATATATCTGCATGTAACTCATTCTCCTCATAGACTCAATGGCTACGTCTAGACTGGCATGATTTTCCTCAAATGCTTTTAACAGAAAAACTTTTCCGTTAAAAGCATTTTCGGAAAAGAGCGTCTAGATTGGCACGGACGCTTTTCCGCAAAAGCACTTTTTGCAGACAAGCGTCCATGACAATCTAGACGCGGTTTTGCGCAAGAAAGCCCCGACTGCCATTTTTGCCATCAGGGCTTTTTTGCACAAAACAGTTTTTAGCTGTCTACACTGGCCCTTCTTGCGCAAAAACATTTCTGGAAAAGGGCTTTTGCCTGAACGGGAACGTCAAAGCTTTTGCACAAGAAGCAGTGATTTCGGACAGTAGAACGTCAATGCTTTTGCACAAAATCAAGTGGCCAGTGTAGACAGTTGGCAAGTTTTTGCGCAAAAGCAAAGGATTGTTAGGTTGGAAGAGAGTATTCTGATCCGCCTCCTGTATGATCTCTGAATAACACTGATCACAGAATTTTGCCAAGCAAGACCTGCATCAAGCCCAAAGCTAACCTGATGGCATTTGGCTTCACCAATACAAGGGAACCTGCCCTGACAGAGAAACAAACCCTACCGTAGTCTGGTACTTTTCCTACAAAAGGAGAGCTTCCAGTGCATATTACATTGTTAATTTACTTTTTGAAACAGAAGAAAGTTTATGTAGCACCCTACACAGACTAACTGAACAGTGACGTTGGTGTTTCCATCATCATTAAAATTTACAGCTTTCCAATGTAATAATAAGTATTTCTTTTTTTCATGATATACAAAATCCCTAACTTCAAAATGGTTCCTTTAACTGACATCCTTTTCAAATTCCACAGGGGTAGCTGTGTTAATCCATATCCGCAAAACAATGAGGAGTCCTGTGGCATCTTAAAGACAAAGGGCACATCAACACATCAGGGCAAAAGTTGAATTGAGCTATGTAATTTCAATTACTTTAATTGCCTAGCTGAAGTTGAAATAGCTTAATTTGGCTTTTAGCACCTTCTATACAGCAGGAAGTCGAAGGAAGAATACTCTTCCTTCAACTTCCCTTACTCCTTGTGAAATGAGGGTTACAAGAGTTCGAGTAAGAAGTCCTCCAGCTTGCCATTATTTTGAAATGTGCAGATGCATTCTTTATTATTCCAAAATAATGCTGCTATGGCAGATTTATTTGGGAATAAGCTTTCGTGAGTAAACCCCATTTTGGGAGATGTATTAATCTGACTAAGTAGATTTTACTCATGTAAGCTTATGCCTAAATAAATATATTAGGCTATGTCTACACAGCAACGTTATTTCAAAATAACTAGCGTTATTTCAAAATAACATAGTCCATGCCTACACAGCCGGCAGTTATTTCGACATAATGTCGAAAAGACTTCTTACTCCGATTCCTGTAACCCTCATTTCATGAGAAGTAAGGGAAGTCCGAGGAAGAGTGCTCAAAATAAGCGCTGTGTAGTCAGCACCAAAACTCATAATTGACATAGCTCAATTTGCGTAGTTTATTTTGAGCTAATCTTTGCTGTGTAGGTGAGCCCTTAGTCTTTATGGGTATGTCTACACAGCAAAGTTATTTCGAAATAACAGCAGTTACACAGTTATTCCATTATTTCAAAATTAATTCAAAATAGTGGAGGGCTTATTTCGAAATTGGTAAACCTCATTTCGCAAGAAATAGTGCCAATTTCGAAACTGCTATTTCGAAATAAGCTCTGTGTAGACGCTTATTTCAAAATAGGGGGCCTCCAGAGCTTCCCAGGGTGCCCTGCTGGCCGCCCTGGCCACAAGATAACTTCAGACCTGATGCCCTGCCGAAACTGGTTCCAACCAGCCTTAAATGTGATTCATTGTCCACTCAGTGTGGATGTGCTATTTCGAAATACAAAAACGCTATTTCAAAATGCATTTTGTGTTTTGACGCATTGTTTTGAAATATGCTATTTCGAATTAACTATTTCGAAATTAGATATTTTGAAATAAAGCTGTAGTGTAGACATACCCTAAGGGAGCATCTACACAGCACCCTAAACTCAAAATAAGATATGCAATTTGCGCTACACAAATTGTGTATCTTATTTCAAGTGTGTTTTGAAATAGCTTATTTTGAAATTTGGCGCATCTACACAGTGCCAAATTTCAAAATAACATGCTATTTTGAGTCATCCCTTATCCCTCGTGAAACAAGATTTACCAGGATGGCAAAATAGCACACCCATTATTTCGAAAAATATTTCAAAATAATAGGCGGCTTGTGTAAGATCCAAGCTGCCTAAAGGATTCATACAATATAGCTGGGGGTGATTTAAATGCAGGAGGTTATATGTGGGCAGATCAGGAGTGGTAGCTCTTACAGGGAAGCAGTATAAAGGACATCCCAGGCTGGAGAACTGAGGGGACACAGCTGTTCATCTATCCATACTACATCCTGGATAATGTCTTAGTATTACAATAACCAACATCAAAACATCAAACATCAACATCAAAATCTGACGCAGTGAAGCAATACTTAGAAAAGGGCTAAGACTGACGAGGGAGGACATATGTCTTTACATTGTAGGAGAAATGCTCTTAAGTCAATATGTAATGAGAGCTGTGACTAAGCAAGCAACTGATTTACTATAGCATATTCCAACAATAATGATTTCCTGCTCTCAATCCATAACAGAGGGCAATGTTCTCAGATGCAGTAGTCATCAGAGTATAGCTAAGATACCTTGTTTGATAAGAAATAATCAAAACAAGGCAACTACAGGTTGAACCTCCCTGGTCAGGCATCCTTGGGACCTGACTAGTCCCAGACCAGGGAATTTCCTGCACTAGGGGAAGTCAATGCACCTAGGTCTCAACATTTCCTCCTGGCCACTCTGCTGCTGCCTGGGGCTCTTCGCTCCTCATGGGAGAAGGGGGTTCCGTTCCCCCCTTGTCTCTGCCCCTCCATGGCTCTGCTGTTACTCAGGACTCCATGTTTTCCCCTTGGCTCTGTTGCTGCCTAGAAGTGCTCCTACACTCTGCCCAGCAGCCCTGCTGCCTCCAGAATCTCTCCCATATTCCACCTGCCCTAGTCTGGAGATGCTTCTGGTCCCTCTGGGTCACCCCAACAATGCCAGGAAAGGCCAGATTACAGAGTGTGTCAACATGTGCTAACAATGTAGTACACCATTCTATATATAGATATATAGAGAGAGAGAGAGATAATTATTGAATAAAAATAAAACTACATTTAGCATGTTGAGAAATAATAATATCAAAATAGGATTGTAACAGGGCAGCTGCCCTGTACTGGCCCCTTAAGAGCCAAACCCCAGCCTGGAGCAGGCCCGGGGAGTTCAGCCCAGCTGGGCGGCGTTGGCCAATTAAGGCCCAGCTGGGGGCTATAAAAGGGCAGGGCTGCTTCAGCCAAGGCAGTGTGAGCCTGGCTGCCGAGGGAGCAGGACGCTCTCTGGAGCTAGGGCAGGGCTAGAGAGTCAGGCTGGGCCAGGACACTTGGACAGCCAATCGGCCAGCCTGCTAGGCCTGCGGCAAGAGTGTGAGCCTGGCTGCCGAGGGAGCAGGACGCTCTCTGGAGCTAGGGCAGGGCTAGAGAGTCAGGCTGGGCCAGGACGCTTGGACAGCCAATCGGCCAGCCTGCTAGGCCTGCGGTAAGAGTGTGAGCCTGGCTGCCGAGGGAGCAGGATGCTCTCTGGAGCTAGGGCAGGACTAGCGAGTCAGGCTGGGCCAGGACGCTCAGACAGCCAACCGGCCAGCCTGCTAGGCCTGCGGACAGGCCTGCTGGAAAGACACCAAACCCCCGGAAGGGGGGACTCAGAGCGAGTGTGGCGAAGAGAGCAACGCGACTAGAAGACTCCAGACGGGAAACGCCACGTGAGGCCTGTGCGGGCGGAATGGACTGATTCCGGGGACAGATGACGGACCCCCGCTACGGTGGTGAGTGACCCCCTCACAAGGATAAACAAATCAAATGCCATATTTGTATAATGTCATTTCCAACTATAGAAGAAAATTTCAGGTCTGCGGAATATCCTTAACCAATTAGACCTTTCAAATTAGATCAGAGTGAATATACCTAGTTTTACTTCCAGAGAGCTAGCTCCGTGTTCACATGGATCACTCATCAATCATAAGAACAATAACTAGAGCCCTAACAAATTCATGGTCCATTTTGGACCATTTCATGGTCATAGGATCTTAAAAATAATGAATTTCGTTATTTCAGATATTTAAATCTGAAGTTTCATGTTGTATCTGTAGGAGTCCTGACCCATAAGGGAAACTGGGGGGAAAGGTTGCAAAGTTCTCGTAAGGGAGTTGTGGTATTGCCATCCTTACTTCTGTGCTGCTGCTGATGGCAGCACTACCTTAAGAGTTGATCAGCTAGAGGAGGTCAGCTGCTGGTCTGGAACCCAGTTCTGAAAGCATCGCCACAATCAGCAGCAATGGTTGCCAGCAGAAACCACTCTCCATCAGTGCAGATGTGAAGGCAGTGCACAGGTAAGGGTTTTAAGGATCCCCAGAGAATAACCTTGCAACCTTTCCTCCCCCTTGACTTCCTTTGACTCCTTTTTGAGCTGGAATTCTGAATCTGAGAAACACTGTTCTCTCCCTTAAAATCTGTAAAAATACACAAATGACAAGATTTCATGGAAAAGACCAGATTTCATGGTCCGTGACATGCTTTTCACAGCTATGGTTTTAGCCATAATCAATGTCTGGGTTGGACTCAGATATTTCTAAAACATGTGTCTGCCTTGAAAAGGAAAAGGCATTGCATTTGTGAGCTGGTAGAAGGTGCTGCCCAGCAACCGTGAGCAGACTTTGTTACAGTGAGAATTCTCCTTGAGTTTATATTTGCCTCTTCTGTAAATAAGTAGACAGAATTTTGTTGCTGCATCCTTTTAGGGAATCAAAAAAAAAAAAAGAAAACCACTCCAACACCCAGTCCTTATACAAAGGAGTCCCTAACTCCCTGCTCCTTTCTTCCCCTACCAAGGTCAGTGGTTTCAGCCTCTGGGAAAGTCTCCAATTCTCCCCCACTTCTCCTTCCTGACCTGATCTCAGCTTGGGGGAGGGAGGCAGGAACAGCTGGCACTTAGGCTATTCAACCACCCAGCCTCTCCAGGGCACACTCCTACACGCCCTGCTCAAGGAAATTCTCCCTATAAGGTCACTATGGATATACCATACGGCTTCTAACATTCCAGAGAGTCCAGCACCTGGGAAGGTCCCCATCTTTCGCCCAGATCTCTTTCATGCCGCTGGGGCAAAAGTGAGTTTTTTTTAACTACTCTGCCCCTATCTAGGGCCCATTTAGTCACTTCCAGCTAAGGAGAAACCACTGCAGGGGGAAACACACTCACTTCCATCCTCCTACACTTCTGTCTGGAGCCAGTTGTATTCACAACAAGGGAAATGCTCTAGACTCAGCCGCAGGGTTGCCTACTGGCTGCACATCTCCACTGCTTCCCAGGCTGCTTCTGCAGCAACCTGAGGGTGATTAACAGCCTTTCCCGGTGACAGCTTTCCCTCTCAGGGATCAGTATCTGGATCAACCTTCCTGTTTCTCACTGCTAGGCTCTCCCTCTCTTTTCAGATATCAGCAGAAAACATCTTTGTTCTCCCTTGCCTCTACAGTTCTTAATTTTTCCCACCTCTGCTATTATTTATCTTTATAGTTGTGTTATTTATTTGAAGGTTTTGGGGTACACAATATTCATATAAGCTACAATAATAACTGTCCTATGCTAAATTACTGATTTGACATCAGAGAAAGTGCAAAAGTTAGGCTTGTTTCAAAGAATGGCCAAAACAGACAGGGGAGGAAAATGCCCTGAACAAGAAAACTTGGAAGGCTTAGTGGATTATAATGGTCTATTGAATCCTCCCACAAAAGTGGATCAAATTCCAAGTCCCTCTGTGTGTACAGCTCTTCAACTTTCTACACAAAACAAGGAACAGCCTTCCCCCTTACTCCATGCAAATGGAACTCTGAAGTTCAGGGACTGCTGAAGAGTAAATGAGAAATCTAAACTAACTTCCTTTTCTGGAAGCTCCCAGTGCGTTTTGTCTTCTCTGTATATCTTCTGTGCTTCTCACGTTAACGGGTGTGAAGCTCATGCTTAAGTTCTATACTTACTGAGGCCTTACTCAAAGAAAGGTCTGTCCTTAGTTTATGCGTGTCTTGTATTGGGCCAAGCACATTGAATATTATCTTTCTATATTTTCAGTGAGCTTGCAGAGTTTCAAGGGGAGTACAGTGCAAAAATCAAGAGGAAAATAAGCCTTTTAAAGAGATTAGAAGTTAAAACCTAAGAACTGACAACTTTTCCAAATAAAAATTACTTAGCTATGGGCTAGATTTTTTAAATGACTCATATAAAGCTGTAGTAAATTGCTGTGTTATATTACAAATATGAATTGTTATAACTCTACTCACTGCAGCACACAGTACTCCAATTCAGCTTACATTAATTGATTTTGAACAGTGATTTATTTTCCATTTATACCATAGACAGGTTTCAGTGTACAATAATAATAGGTATGGCAAGCTACTAACATACCATATCCAAATTAGTACTTCTCCACCACACTATTCACTGAGTACCTATTATCGTGCAGACAGTATGCTGTTGAGCCTGAGTGGCTAAATCAAACAGCTTTCCTCTTCAGCACATCCATTTAATGGCTACTGGAGCTGGCAGTAACTATCCAGGGAAATTATTTTGGCTATTTGCACTTTTTGTGAGTTGTGAACCACACAGGGAAGTAAATATTGTTTTCTCTTGTTTCCAGGTAAACTTGCTTCCTGCCTGAGGCACAATTCAGTAACATGAGATAGATACAGGCAAAGAATGAACATGTAAATGTACCACAGGGAACAACCTGCATGAGTGGGAAGATGGACTAGATAATCTAATAGATCTTTTTCATTTCATTTCCATTATGTCTTCTCTAACAAGAAGCTGTTTGGTTTTGGGTTTTGTTGTATATGAAAAATTGCCTAAGATCTGGAGCTGGTTGAAGTTTTTGGCTGAGCGTGATATGTAGAAATCTGTATCTGAATATAGTGGTTTTTTTCTGTCTCACCATGCCTCAGGATCTCTCATTCCAGATACTTTCAACTTTCACCTAGCAACATTGTCAACCTATCCAACCACTCTCTTAGCCCAGCAGAGGAATCTGTCTTATCTCGAGGACTCTCCTTCTGCCCACTATCCCTAGGAATATGATTCAGTTCTATGGAGATCTGAAATCCTATTTTCACCACCTCCGCCTGAAGGAATATTTCCAACACACTGATGTACAACACACTGACCTTGCTGCTCCTCCCCGGCCAATCTCACAAGAGGAAGGCTTCTATGTGGACCCCTACTCACGGTCGTAACGAGCGTCTTGATTTCTACATAGACTGCTTCTGCAAATATGCTCAGCAAACAACAACATATAACATATAACCTTGGTCATGCAGAACACAATGCTATATGTAGCCTCAAAAACAATCCTAACATCATAATCAAAGAGGCTAACAAAGGAGGCGCTGTAGTCATCATGAACAGAACAGATTATGAACAGGAGGCAACCAGACAACTCACTAATACCAGATTCTACAAGCCTCTCTCCTGTGATCCCACTAAAGAATACCAAAAAAACCTGAAACAACTGCTCATGAATCCAAATTACACTAACACTCCCCCTCCCCCAATCCCAGACTGGGAGTTTTCTATCTGCTTCCCACATGCAGATGCACAAACCTGGAAATCCCGGACGACACATCATCTCAAGCATTGGCACATTTACAACAGGGTTATCTGGCTATACTGACTCCCTCCTCGGACCCTATGCTACCAGCATTCCTAGCTACATCTGCGACATCAAGGAAACTACAAAACATCAGACACCTACAGGATCTATAGAGAGCATTTCTAAAACTGAAATACCCACCTGGTGAAGTGAAAAAACAGATTGACAGAGACAAAAACATACACAGACATGAACTACTTCAAGACAGACCCAAAAGAGAAAACAACAGAAATTCCACTTGTCATCACCTAGAGTCCACAACTTAAACCCCTCCAACGCATTATCCACAATCTACAACTTATCTTGGAAAATGATCCCTCACTCTCAGAGGCTTTAGGGAAAAGGCCTATTCTCACTTAGGGTATGTCTACACTTGCACCCTATTTCAAAATAGGGATTCAAATGAAGATATTCGAAATTGCAAATGAAGACGGGATTTAAATATCCCATGCTTCATTTGCATAATCACGTTCTGGCGCTATTTCAAAATAATGCTATTCTGAAATAACGGTGCTGTGTAGATGTGGTTATTTCGAGAGAAAACCCTTCTCTCGAAATAACTGGTAAACCTCATTGTATGAGGAATAAGGGTTATTTCGAGAGAAGGGTTTTCTCTCGAAATAACCGCATCTACACAGCATCTGTTATTTCAAAATAGTACTATTTCAAAATAGTGCCAGAATGCGATTATGCAAAGGAAGCGTGGGATATTTAAATACCGGCTTCATTTGCAATTTCAGATGTCTTCATTTGCATCCCTATTTCGAAATAGGGTGCAAGTGTAGACATACCCTTACAGATAACCCCCTAATCCAGTGTTTCCCAACCAGGGTTCCACAGAATCCTGGGGTTCTGCAGGCCATCGTCAGGGGTTCCGCGAGAAATTGTGGAATAAATAAATACATAATTTTTTTCTAACAATGTAAGCTGACATATATATATATGTGTGTGTGTGTGTATATATATATATATATATATATATATATATATAAGAACAACCCAGGAAACTACAGACCGGTCAGTTTAACATCTGTCCCAGGGAAGATAATGATGGAGCAGGTAATTAAGGAAATCATATGCAAACACCTGGAAGGTAATAAAGTGATAGGGAATAGCCAGCATGGGTTTGTGAAGAACAAGTCATGCCAAACTAATCTGATAGCTTTCTTTGATAGGATAACGAGCCTTGTGGATAAGGGAGAAGTGGTGGATGTCATATACCTAGACTTTAGTAAGGCATTTGATACGGTCTCGCATGATTTTCTTATTGATAAACTAGGCAAATATAACTTAGATAGGGCCACGATAAGGTGGGTGCATAATTGGCTGGATAACCGTAGTCAGAGAGTTGTTGTTAACACTGCTAAATCCTGCTGGAAAAGGATAACAAGTGGAGTTCCGCAAGGGTCTGTTTTGGGACCCGTACTGTTCAATATTTTCATCAATGATGTAGATATTGGGATAGAGAGTACGCTTATTAAGTTTGCAGATGATACCAAACTGAGTGGGGTTGCAACTTCTTTGGAGGATAGGGACATAATTCAAAATGACCTTAGCAAGTTAGAGAAATGGTCTGAGGTAAACAGGATGAAGTTTAATAAAGAGAAATGCAAAGTGCTCCACTTAGGAAGGAACAATCAGTTCCATACATACAAGATGGGAAGCGACTGTCTAGGAAGGAGCATGGCGGAAAGGGATCTAGGGGTCATAGTGGACCACAAGTTGAATATGAGTCAACAGTGTGACGCTGCTGCAAAAAAAGCAAATATGATTCTAGGTTGTATCAACAGGTGTGTTGTAAGCAAAACTCGTGAAGTCATTCTGCTGCTCTACTCTGCACTAGTTAGGCCTCATCTGGAGTACTGTGTCCAGTTCTGGGCGCCACATTTCAAGAAAGATGTGGAGAAATTGGAAAGGGTACAGAGAAGAGCGACAAGAATGATTAAAGGTCTAGAGAACATGACCTATGAAGCCAGGCTTCATGAACTGGGCTTGTTTAGTTTGGATAAAAGAAGATTAAGGGGGGACATGATAACGGTTTTCAAATACCTAAAAGGGTGTCACAAGAGGAAGGAGAAAATTTGTTCCTCTTGGTTTCTGAGGACAGGACAAGGAGTAATGGGCTTAAAGTGCAGCAAGGGAGGTTTAGATTGGACATTAGGAAAAAATTCCTAACTGTCAGGGTGGTCAAATATTGGAATAAATTGCCAAGGGAGGTGGTGGAAACTCCCTCTCAGGAGATATTTAAGAACAGGCTAGATAGACATCTGTCGGGGATGGTGTAGACGGAGCTTGGTCCTGCCTTGAGGGTGGGGGGCTGGACTCGATGACCTCTCGAGGTCCCTTCCAGTCCTATGATTCTATAATTCTATGAAAACAGCTCTTTACAAATACATTTTCTTGACAATAATTTAGCAGTAATTGAATTGAGCTCCCCGCTGTCAACTTTTTCTGGCCAAGCAAATGTTTTCATAGGTAGGGGTTCCTCGGGATATGAAAAATTATTTTAGGGGTTCCTCCATGGGAAAAAGGTTGGGAATCACTGTCCTAACCTGAAACAAATTCTTTCCGATAACCACACTACACAACTACATCATAAGCATTCAGGAACCAAAGCCTGCAATCAACCCTGGTGCCAACTCTGCCCACACATCTATATAAGCGATTTCACCACTGGGCTCAACCACATCAGCCACCAAATCAGAGGCTCATTTAACTGCACCTCCAGTAATGTGGTCTATGCCATTAAATGCCAGCAATGTAAGTGTGGAGAAACTTTCTGAGATACTATGGGCTGGATAATAATTCTAAGGGGTTATAGCCACCTCTGAATAATATAATATGAGGAATCTGATTTTGTCTGTGTGATGGGGCAGGAAGGCCCCACACTAATGGCCCATCCCCCTCAGACAGAGAAAGGAGCAAAGCGGTGGGAGCATGAGGCCTCAGAGCTCCCCAAGCCTGGCCCAGCCACGGGAGGCTGCAGAACGCCAGGAGACAGAGGCCAGCACTGGTGGAGGCGTTGGCACGCCCACGGCCTGCTGCGCCGGGGTTGCCAGGCAACCTAACACTTCCCTTGATGGCAGGGGGTGGCGTGACTCAGGCGGGGACGGAGGGGATTGGGCCGGGAAAGAGGCTCCGGATGTAAATATGGACATGCTAAGGTCGGGGGGGGGGGAGGGGAGGGAGCACAGAGGAGTCAGAGGGCAAAGACAGCCGTCCAAGTGGGGCAGGAAGAGAGGAAGAGTTAGGAGTGAAGAGGAAAGGACATGGCGGTTTGAAGACACCATGAGGGAAACCAGAGAAGGACGGGGAATCCGGTGAGATGGAAGGGAAAGGAAGCGACCCAGGGCGGGGCTAAGGATGTAAGCCCATGGACTGGCACATTAAGGGCAACTCCCCGTCAGTCAGGTTTAGGGGGTGGAATTCTATCCCTTGACCTTAGGACCCTAGGTCAGGACTTGGAGAAAGGGCAGGCCCGAGTCCCCCTGCCCCTTCTTTCCTACTTACCGCCCAACCAATCAGGTGTTGATACCCTCAGTGGCCCAGAGCAATCAAGGCCTGGCAGGACCAGCGACTTGAGAACTGGGCCAGCAAGTACTTTACAGTCTGTCTTTGTTTTAGGTGCTCTCAGCGCTCTTTTGTTCTGCCCACCCATTTTACTTATGTCAGTCCCTCTGACTTTCTAGTGGTTTGCTCACTGACTTCCTCACAGCAACACACACCATGTCCCTCACTCTCCCAGTTGATCTGCTTTTCAACTCCCAGATAGGCACGCGAAGCCATAACTACCAGTAGTCTCACCTTGATAGGCTCAACTGTGAGTTTTTAATAACTGCCTTGAAGACTGAAGGCCTTAATCATGGGATTATGGCATCTGACAGGCTCCACAATTTCTACTCCTGGCTTCCAAAAGTATTCCTCATTCATAACCTGGAGCTGCAGGAGACCTTCACATAAGGATCTGTCCTGTAACCTCATCCAACATTTACAGCTCCTTAACTGGAGATGTTTCAGATACTACACTATTTTTTAAGGACGGAACAGAACACCTTGAGCTGTAACATTTTTCATAGAGCATGTAGGATAAACAGGACTGAGAAGCAGAGCTTCTGGATGAGGAGTTTGGAGGCCAAGATTATTTTAAGGTGCAGTGAGTGCAATGAGTGCAGAGAAATTGCCAATTATCGGAGGAAAAATTATGGGGCTTGAAGGCAGAAGAATTGATTAATTTGAATTATGGGAAGACTCGATTGATTTGAGAAACAGAAATTATTTAGGTGCAGAACTGGTTTTACTGAGAAAATGGTATGAACAATAGGTTTAAATCCCTGAAAAAAATGCATTCATAGTTGCGTTATTCCAAGATTCATAAATTGAGCCCCCGGCAATTTCACTCAACTTCCAAAGCCAGAAAGGATCAATGTGATCATCTTGTCTGATCTCATAGACAAGGCAATAGAACTTCCCCCAAATAATTCTTTAGAGAGACATTCCGTTTTGTGATTCTTCTCAGAACCATCTCCAATGTGTCAACATCCTTCTTGAATTGTAGACACTGGAACTGAACACAGTATTGCAGCAGTGTTCATGCCACTTCTAAATACAGTAGGCAAAAAACCAAACAAAAACCCCACATCAGTAGGGTTCAGGTTAAGAGAAAACATTCACTGAGGCTATGTCTACACTATAGGCTTCTTGCGCAAGAAGCTTTTGTGGAAGAGATCTTCCGCAAAAACTTGTTGTGGAAGAGAGCGTCCACACTGCAAAAGCACATTGAAAAAGCTATGAGCTTTGCTGAAAGAGAGTGTCCAGACTGCACGGACCCTCTCTCAAAAGGAAACTCTCATTGCTATTTACAGAATGGCCACCAGGGCACGTGGGCTTTTTTCAATTGCCTCTTTTTGCACAAAAAATTCTCGTTCTCCGTCCACACGCACCTTTTTGCACAAGAGCTCTTGCGCAAAAAGCAGTTATTCCACATAGAAAGAGGAATACCTACACTGGAAAAACCCTTCTATTTTTTCGTTTTCCTTGTGCAAAAACACGCTTGAGGTGTGGATGCTCTGCGAGTTTTTGCGCAAAAACAGTTGTTTTTGTGCAAAAACTCTGTAGTGTAGACCTAGCCTGAGCCACATGGAATCTAACAGAGAGAAGCTAGCAGGAGTTCTTCCCTCACACACACGGAAGAAGGAATACCTGGCTACCAGAATTTCAAATGCTAGCTCCTAGCTAGATAGAATACACAAAACTAGCATCACTGATCAGAACGTCAAGTTCTTTTCTGCAGAAGAAAAGGGTTACGTGGACAAATAATCCTACACAGTTCAAATATTCGCTTTGCTGTTCTGGTTTCAAATATGTTTAGAAATATGAAAGAATGTTACAATTCTAATATACTCTTCTCTCTTCTTGTTGAATTTTTATATTATTAATTCTCCAAGACTATATAATGAAAACAGACAAGTCAATGTCAGCTATTAGCCATGGAGGTTTAGGAACAATAATTTCTCCTCAGAAAAAAATCATGAACCTAAAGTAAAGTTCACCTCCTCCAATGTAACCTTAACTTCCCAATAAAAGTAGTAAAGTGCCTTCTGATTGTACTGCGAAAGTTCTTGTACTAGCAGTGTAAATCAAAAGCACTGGACAATTTCCTCCACTACTATTATTAGATTACTTTTTACAAGCAAAATAAAATAAGAAAAAAAAAGTGATAGAGGAAAAATGAGCTACCTGCAGATGAGATGGGGAAAAAAAACCTATTAATGGACCAGGGACACTGAAATACTAACAGGGCAAATTCTCTATCCAGGACAATTTATCTCTTTAAGTGCCTCATTTAACTCACACATAAAAACCCTGTCTTCCAATTTCTAACTTATAAGACAAAAGAAAGGAAATATTTTTAAATAATTTATTTACTAGGGCAAGAAACTCGGGGGGCTAAAGTTTAAATTTGACTCAGTAATTATGAGACGAGTATGTTTATTGCCTGACAAGCTCTGTGTTGCTTTGCACATCTTGAGATTGAAATACCTCCCCCTTTGCACTTTCTCTGGTTAATGAATATGTAAATATATATTATATTTTGATGGCAGAAGCATAAAGTGGGGAATTAAGACCCCTGGTGCTAGGTGGAGAAGCATGCTACACAGTTGCCATGCTACACTAATAACCTCAACTCTCAATTGGTGTCGTCTCGTGCAGAATATATTTCAACAGAAACCTACAAAAACAGTATGTGCACCCCCTGGCTTCACTTTTAATGTCCCAGCATAGATCAAAAAGACAGATTCACATAAGCCAATGATAGAGAAAAGTAATTTCATGGTAAAATAATTCTAAAATATATTTAAGGTGCACTCACAAGAGAAGTACTTTAAAAGGAATCTGCATTACAAAACATATAAGGGAATTGAAGTACACACTCTGTTCTCCAGCTGCTAAAGAAATTGTTATTCTTTATTACTTTTTTTTACTATTTTATGTACACAATTTTTTCTACAGAAAAAATGTCTCTATTTTATGGTGTTTGTTTAAAAAAAAAGACATATTGGAAATAATGTATTGCTTTTATAAGCCAGTATTTTTTTCCTCTTGTAGGACATGAATAAATAAGAGGAAAAGGGAAATAATTGAAATTATTGAATAGCTTTTCTTGAACTAAAAAATATTTTAATATGTTCATCAGATCAGACTATCACCATAAGACAAGTTGTTATTTAGATTAAATGTAAAACAGTATAATATGGTTAAGATTTTATACGTACAAAAATTAGGAACATTAAAGAGAAGGTTGCCAGAGCAATTGAATCAGGTCCAGAGGCACACACACTACAGGCAAAATCTGAAAAAAACCTCAGCTCCTGTTAAAGCACCTAGAGGAATGGCAAGGTCTGCAGAATTGCTCCAACACGTCAGCAACCTGACCACTTTGTCCAGGCACCTGAATGGGAGGTTAGGTCTTTTGAAAATCTGACTACCTAGTGTCTTAAATAGAAAATGAGCACTTAAAAATAAAACCCATGATGCATAGACTAATTCTACATCCCCAAATAGAAACTATCAAACTGGAAGTAAGGTTCTGTATATGTTAGTAATAAGAGTAACAACATTAGAAGCATATGGTGATTCTATCATAAGAAAGCATTACAAAACCAGGAAATTCAGAGATACGTTTAAACTGAAAGCGGAAAGCGGACAAGGGGCTGCAGACAGGGGAGTCTGAGAGGGACCGCAAGAGATCCCGCCGCTGAACAGGCTGCCTGCTGCCAGAAGTAACCAGCTGCCAGTGTCCACCTTGAGCTGTCTCCTCCTCCACCAGTGGTATGTCCGCACTCCTGTGTTCGGAGACAGTTACCTCAGCTGTCTCCTCATGAACATGGTCCAGGAATTGCTCATGGATTCGGGTGTTCCTCAACCTGGCCACATGTGACTTGTACTATGATGGGCATTGGGCTCCTTAGCAGACCAAAGAGGGCAAAAAGTTCTTAATTTGTGACCAAGACCCAGGCAGCCAGGACTCTTATCAAAGGTCCTTAGTGCTCTTGGCTCCTCTCTCATGGGAAACCATAGCTCTGCAACAAAGCTGAGTGGGCTCAGATGAGTCCATGACTACTTTGCACCTTAATATAACTAAATCACTAAGCTAAGCGTGTGAAGTGTGTGGGAGAAGGGGAGTGGGGGGGGGGGGGGGAGAGAAGGGGAGTGTCAGGTAAGAGACACTTGAGCTTCTGCTATTCTCTGATCCAACCTGTATAGCTGACTGTGTGGATGGGGGAGTTGTGTGGTCAAGGGACAGTCTCTCTGTGAATAGGAAGGGTGTTAGATTGATGAGTGACAATGTAAATGGAAGAAAGGGATGTTTAACTTTTTTGTGGCATATACATTCTGATGCTGTGTTTTCCCAAGCTTATGACTGCATTTCCTTTCCTCAGATAAAGATTTTCTTGTGTGTACATAGTCTCAGAAGTTCTTGTAAATGGGGAAGTTCGACCTATTAAAGGCATCCCGTGATTAGGAATAGTCAGCATGGATTCACAAAGGGCAAGTCATGCCTGACCAATCTGATTAGCTTCTATGATGAGGTAACTGGCTCGGTGGACATGGGGAAGTCAGTGGATGTTATATACCTTGACTTTAGCAAGGCTTTTGATACGGTCTCCCACAATATTCTTGCCAGCAAGTTAATCGATTGTGGATTGGATAAATAGACGGTAAGATGGATAGAAAGATGGCTAGAAGGCCAAACCCAGTGGGTAGTGATCAATGGCTCGATGTCAGGATGGCGGTCGGTTTCTAGCGGAGTGCCCCAAGGTTCGGTTCTAGGACCGGTTTTGTTCAATATCTTTATTAATGATCTGGATGAGGGGATGGATTGCACCCTCAGCAAGTTTGCGGATGACACTAAGCTGGGGGGAGAGGTAGATACGCTTAAGGGCAGAGATAGGGTACAGAATGACTTAGACAAATTGGAGGATTGGGCCACAAGAAATCTGATGAGGTTCAACAAGGACAAGTGTAGAGTCCTGCACTTCGGACAGAAGAATCCCAAGCATAGTTACAAGCTGGGGACCAGCCGGTTAAGTAGTAGTTCTGCACAAAAGGACCTGGGGGTTACAGTGGATGAGAAGCTAGATATGAGTCAACAGTGAGTCCTTGTAGCCAAGAAGGCTAATGGCATATTAGGTTGCATTAAGAGGAGCATTGCCAGCAGATCCAGAGATGTCATCATTCCCCTTTATTCGGCTTTGGTGAGGCCGCATGTGGAGTATTGTGTCCAGTTCCGGGCCCCCCACTACAAAAAGGATGTGGACGCATTGGAAAGGGTCCAGCAGAGGGCAACCAAAATGATTAGGGGGCTGGAGCATATGACTTATGAGGAGAGGCTGAGGGACTTGGGTCTGTTTAGTCTGCAGAAGTGAAGAGTGAGGGGGGATTTGATAGCAGCCTTCAACTTCCTGAAAGGAGGTTCCAAAGAGGACAGAGAGAGGCTGTTCTCAGTAGTGACAGATGGCAGAACAAGGAGCAATGGTCTCAAGTTGTGGTGGGAAAGATCCAGGTTGGATATTAGGAAAAACTATTTCACTAGGAGGGTGGTGAAGCACTGGAATGGGTTACCTAGGGAAGCAGTGGAGTCTCCATCCCTAGAGGTGTTTAAGTCTCGGCTTGACAAAGCCCTGGCCGGGTTGATTTAGTTGGAATTGGTCCTGCCTAGAGCAGGGGGCTGGACTTGATGACCTTCTGAGGTCTCTTCCAGTTCTATGATTCTATGATTCTATGATCCCTGCAGGTTGTGCTTAGTTCCAGCTCATCATCTGATGAAGTGGGTTTTATCCATGAAAGCTCATGATACTCTATATTTTGGTTAGTCTGTAAGATGCCACAGGACTACTTGTTAGTTTTCCTAGTTTGCTGAGTGGAGACACAAACTGGTTCAGTTATTTGTCAAGAGGGACTCTAGAAATATTGAACCCCTATACTTTTTGCTTCTGTTAACCATCAGCAGAAAGGTTACAAAAAAGACCCTTTCAGGAAAATTAACTTCAACAGTTGGATGAAGCAGCATCTTTTTGCCTCTGTTGTAACCAATCCTAAACAGCTAGCAGCTAACAGCAGTTTCTGTGGGAGTTTGTTCTCAGAGGAGAGTGATGATTTTGTGTTCTGTTCAAGAGGTAATCTTTTTTTAGTGATTTGTTCCAAGTGTGTGGCTTGATTCAGTGCCTCCTGATATCCCTTTATGATGATGTAGTGCTGACTTACTATGGCTAGGCTTGAAAGACAGCATCTAACAAACACTGATACAGCACATAACTAGTGGAGTTTCCGTGGGAGTCAGTAGGTGGGAGTTTGGAGGGAGATTCTTCCCTCTTCTTTTTTCTCGGGCCAAAGGGTAGCTGATCTCTGTGGACAGACTAAGCCCAGCTCCCCCGGCAAGTGAGCCTATCCCATCTAGTTAAAATGGGCTGGGCTACACCTGGGTCTATAAAGGCCAGCGAGGAGACAGGAAGGTCTGGGACAGGCTGAGCTATGGAAGGGAAAGACTGAGGTAAGCTGAGCTCTGGGCAGCAAAGTCCACAGTGGAGTAGAACTACCTCTTGTGGTGAGTGCCCAGAGCCAGGGGCTCAAGGAAATGACCCTGCAGCTATGGCTCCAAGAGTGGAGCAGAGCTGGAGGAAGCAAGGAAGCTGCCAGGATCTGGAGAACCAGAGACCTTTTGAAGGGCTATCCCTGAAGGTGGTCCCTAGAGAAGATGGATGAAAGTGTGACAAGATAATGAAGATCAACAGATGGCTCAAAAATTGGTGATATGAGGAAAGTTTTTGGGATGACTGACCACTGGGAAGCATTCACAAAAAAAAGACTCTTCTTGACTGGGACTTCACTTGGGTACCTGGAGTATTAACCTTCTGGCATCACAGTTGTCACAACTGATAAGAATAGCTTTGAAGTAGGAGATGAGGGGAGAATGTGGGGAATTTTTTGTGAAAGCCCCATGCCTGGCTTCAATACACAAGAGAAATCAGCTAACTGGAAATATAGTAAGGGATAATGGAACATCACGAGGTAAGAGAATGGACAGTAAGGAAGAAGAAAATACAAATATATTTATTGGAGTAGTAGTCAGGTAGATGTTACGGCCAGTGAAAGACTGTACCTAATCTGTCCATAAAATTGGTTGAGGTCCGAAGGAAACAACTGAGATGGTTGTATACAATGTTCTGTTGGGGATAGTGTTAGGGGGAACACACACCCCTCCTCCAAGGTCAAACTTACATATGACTCTAGATCTCATTAACATTGTCTGAGAGAGGAACACTTGACTTCCTGGACAGAGTTGCATGCAGTGTAGTTGTATCATTGTCTCTCTAATATCATAGAACTGACATGATAGGTGAGATCTTTTTTTTCTTGGACCACCTTCTGTTCGCAAGAGGGAGATGTTTCAAGGCAACAGAGGTTGGTTCAATAAAAGATATCACCTCACACACCTTGTCCCTTGGATATAAACAGGTGAATAACTATTACTACTATATAGGTAGTACCCAGTAGTAGGAGTGCTATTCCACCATGTTAGACGTGATAGATGAGTTTTCTTCATCAAATTGTCACTGAACCAATAAGAGCGGATGCAATTTTAGGCTTTATTTTGGTAAAAGGCAAACACATCATGGAAGAGCTGGTCAAAGGAATTAACCTTGTGTTGAGTAATCATAAGTTGATTCAGATTAATTTAAGTGGAAGCATAATCAAAACCAGGTCATCAACTGTGATTTTTTTTTCATTCAAAAAGACAAATGACTTCGGGAAAAGAAAGGAATTAGTTTTGTAATTGTTCTTCAAGTTGTATTGTTTATGCCAATTCAATTGCATGGGTGTGCGCTCACCGCAAGCACTGATGCTGGTGGTATTCATGGGGGGCCAGCTCTGGAGTCTCTGCTGTCATAAGTGCCAACATAGAGGGCACCGCCAGTCCCCTCCACACTCAATTCCTTCTTGCTGGATCTCTGTCAGAGAGAAAGGATAGTGGATCATGGAATAGACTTCAGCAACACATGCCAAAGAAAACCAGTTTATGAAAAAAGTAACTGTCTCTGAATGCTTGCTCATGTCCATTCCAATGTAGGCGACTCCCAAGCAGTACCATATAAGCACAAGGAAGATCATGGATGTGCCAACTGGGTGATGGCACAATGCATCACAAAAGTGTGTATCAAACAGCACACCATAGCCCTGAAGATGTTCTGGACAAGGACGTGCACTAGGAAGGCAGATAAATACACCTGAGCCCTGGTCAAGTGAGCTTTACTATTAGTGGAGGCAGAACCTGCACTAAATAGTAAAAAATACAGAGGTAGGTGGCGATACAATTTGAAATCCTATAAGAGGCCACTGGAAGGCCCTTCATCCTGTCAGCTATCACAATAAAAGAGCTGGGTCAATCTGCAGAAGGGCTTAGTGCACTCCTGGTAGAAAGCCAGTGCACAACTGAAATCTAGAGTGTGCAGACACCTCTCCTCATTGGTTACAGGGCTTAGGACAGAACACAGGCAGGAATATGTCCTGGTTCACATGAAAGGCAGAAATAACCTTTGACAGGAAGGCTGGATGGGGCCACAGTGGGACTCTGTCCTTGTAGACTTCTCTGTATAGCGGCTCTAAAGTGAGGGTTTTAATTTTGGAGACAAATCTCTGTGAGGCAATAGTTAAAAGGAATGGAACCTTCAATAAGTGGAAAAGGAACAAGAAGCAGTGGGCTCAAAAGGCACACCTGAGAACCTGGAGAGGACAGGGTTGACATTGGGGAACCACATTCCTGATTGGTAGAAAAAGTCTTCCAAGGCCTTTAAGGCACCTGATCAACATTTCATGTGAGAACACCAACCTACCTGTATGGGAGGATGGAATGCTGATATGACTGCCAGGTGCACCTTGAGAAGATGGGCAGTGATGCTGGCAATCATATCTGAGGGTATGTCTACACTACCACCCTAGTTCGAACTAGGGTGGTTAATGTAGTCATACGAACTTGCAAATGAAGCCTGGGATTTGAATTTCCCAGGCTTCATTTGCATGTTGCAGGGCGCCGCCATTTTTAAATGTCCGCTAGTGCGGACTCCGTGCCCGCGGCTACACGCGGCACGAACTAGATAGTTCGGACTAGGTTTCCTATTCCGAACTATCTGTACGCCTCGTGGAACAGGTGCTCATGAGAGGCATCTCTGAAAAGGGACAAGGAGGGATGGTGTGATACAAATAAACCAGAGGGTATAACTCTCTGCTAGTGTAATGAGGATCAACTGGTCTGATGTTACGGAGACCCAAGAAGGGAGGAAGGTGGACAAAATGTTGGCAGAGTAGAAGGATCCAGGACACAGGCTGGTGGAAATCAGTGTGTGACTAGTGTGTTGCTGGCAGGCTACCAGGATTAGAGCTGTTGGACCAGGGCTGCAGCTATACCCAGACACTCAGGCATAAACTGCACATAGGTGCGGGAACTAGGTTCTGGTATAGCTCCTGCCTGAAGTGGCTTCCATCACATAGCGGCTGTGTCTACACTGGCATCCTTCCGGAAAAGGGATGCTAATGTAGCATGTTGGAATAGGCAAATCCGTGGGGGATTTAAATATCCCCTGTGGCATTTGCATTAACATGGCTGCCGCTTTTTTCCGGCATGGGGAAAAGCCAGAGAAAAGCGCCAGTCTAGATGTTATTCTCCGGAAAATAAAGCCTTTTCCAGAGGATTTCTTATTCCTTATTCTTTTCAAGTAGGAATAAGAAATCCTCCGGAAAAGACTTTATTTTCCGGAGAATAACGTCTAGACCGACACTTTTCTCCGGCTTTTCCCCAAGCCGGAAAAAAGCAGCAGCCATGTTAATGCAAATGCTGCGGGGGATATTTAAATCCCCCGCGTATTTGCCTATTCCAACGTGCTACATTAGCATCCCTTTTCCAGAAGGGATGCCAGTGTAGACAGCCATAAGGTTTACAGTTTGATACAATAGTTCCTGGCATCCCTACTATAAAATTGTTCCAGCACCACTGCACCTATATCAGGTTAGGCTGTTTCTAACTTGGGAGCTGAAAGCATTGTGAGGCACCCAAGGTTGTTGGCAGGTGGTGATAACTCCTCTCTGGTCTGGACTGCACCCCAGAATTTGTTACCATGGAGATTTTATGATGTGCATAAGCAACAGAAAGTGACTCAGCTGATATTGTATCTTACCTAATATTGCACTATGACATGCACTGCAACCAAATTTTCATTGAATTTTTGACACAATGATCAATGCTAGCTATCTAATCGACTCCAGTGGTTGCTATGAAACCATATAACTGAGGTCAGCTTTACTTGTGTTTCACTGCAATGAAATGCAATAATCTCTGTTTTTCAATATTCCCCATCTAGCTACAGGCAACTTTGTCATGTTTTTCTTTGTTTCTAGCAGAAAGGGGAAAATAAAACAATCAAGCATTATTAGTTCACTGGGTTTTTCTTGTCTCTTGGATTTATCATACTGTAATATACCTCTGTCTCAGGAATTGTCTCAGTTTGTAAATGTTCTGCCACTTCATATTATCTGATTCTTACAAACACAGTCCTTTCTTTACTTTATCAGTGTACACAGCAGCCCCTGTTTTTGTTAATAATATACTTTTTCCTACAGAATATATATGATAACAGTAATATGATCAGGGAATTTAAAATCCCAAAATGCAATTCAAAAGCATAGGTTTCTGCAGCATATCGTTATTTAGCAAGTAAAAAAAGAGTTAGCAGTAAACACAAGAGAATGAAAGCAACATCAGGGTTAATGAAGCTTCAACAGATGATGTACTCATGAGTGAAATCTTTGTCCAGTTGTATTGTATGCTTTTGAGCACTTGACACTAATTTTTATCTTTGCATAGTATTTTAGGAGAAATGATTCAGCTAGAAAGTAAGGCATATGTGCATCTGACAACGTTGTTTTTACCCACAAAAGCTTATGCCCTAATACATCTGTTAGTCTTTAAGGTGCCACAGGACTCCTCATTGTTTTTGCAGATACAGACTAACACAGCTTCCCCTCTAAGATATGTGACACCAGAATTCTATCTACAAAGGCAGTGTAGCACAATGCACTAGAAGGGTATCTGAGCACTAGTCTTAGTTATGCCAATGACTTATCATGAGGTTATTACTTATGTACTTTACAACCTCATTAAACCAATGTTTGTAAAAATCATTGAACACGAACTGGTATGAACTAGGGATGTAATAATATAATTGATTAATGGATTAACCAAAAAGCAAAAGCTTATAGGTTAATGCTACAGACTACAAGCATTTCCCTCCTCCCGCCCTTGCCAGTAAATTTTTTAGCAGGCTGGCCAGCAGCCCAGCTCAGTTCTGGCTCACACCTGGTCCAGAACCTACTCCTGCTGCGGCTCTATGTTTAAAGTGTATTAGGAGCCAGGCAGGCAGGCAGCCTGGCTCAGTTCCAGCTCATGACATGGCCAGAAGCTTAGACCCACCTTAGACAGGGGCTGCTGCCACCTTGTTCTGCTGCCTCTTTATCAGAGGCAGCAGCACTGGGCAACAAGGGGAACAGGTTTTTAAATTGGCTCCCCCCGTGGACCAGCTTCCCCCGACACCCTGAACTGCTTGTTATTTCAAAATAGGGACTGGGTGTTTAAAATAGACCAGGGCTGGGTATTTAAAATTTTGTACCCTTAAGATTTACATTCCCCAGTTGAAAGCTATGATTTAATCTTTTATGAAGTTTTTTTTTATTTTTTTTTATATAGCAAATTCTACCCATGGATGTATGCACATATGGAGCCTTGAAAGGAAAAATTTGCCCGCTAAGTAAAGACTGATGTTTTCTTGGGGGGAATAAAATCAGCGCTCACTGAGTCTTTATTATAAACAGAGCATTTAAATCTGACACGAGCAACAGAGTTTTTGACAAAAAAGGTCAAAAATAGTATTATGGAGGATTGCTATGAGGTCATTGAAGAGGAATTCAAAATTCTTGGATACACTTTTATATATAAAACCAAAATATATTTTATATTCTGCATCAGTGACATCTTAATGATATTTCCAGGGTTAAATTAACAGAGCCAACGCTGCTATGTGAGTAGACTACTATTGATCAAATCAAGCAGAGGGTGAACCTAAGCTGTTTTATCTGACTACCAGTGAATGTTTTGCTGGCTAGAAATGTCCCTAAAGAGAAACAGAAATGCTTTGAATCAATACTATCCAATCCAATTTTTTCTCCTGGTTATCAAGGACAGTTCTGTAATTAGGAAGCAATTCCATTCAACAGTTCAGAGCACTACATTGTGATCATCAGGGACTGATGGTTGTGTTGCTCAAATACTATTTGAACTTTGCCCACTAAGTTTATTTAATTCACACTTGGCTAATAGAATTTTAGATAGAAAGACAGAAGGGATATTGTAGTTAGAGAATAATGTAAACTTTATTAATAATTTTTAACATGCATGTTTTTAAATGTTGAAACTGTTTTAAGCTTGATGCAGTGCTGAAGAATCCAAATTGTTTGGACCATTTATCTAGTACAAAGTTTTAAATTCTATAATTGCCTGGTTTGCTCGGAAATGCTAGCTACATAGCAAAAATCAAAGGAAATGGACTATATTCCATAGAGCTCATACTTATGCACAGGGCTCGACAAACGGCTGAATCTACTCACCCGTGGCGAGTAGATTTCAGCTGGTCGCTCTGTGCGCCCTATTCACCGGTGCTTGGCGCATGTGCAGTGCCAGTCTGGTGCATGCGCAGTGTGGGGCTGGCGAGTAGCTCTTGCCGGGGTTTGTCAAGCCCTGCTTATGCATATATTGGGAATGTTCAACTCAAGGGAGCCTTGCCTACCAGCAAACTGCCCTAATCCCTTTCCCTTCCCCCCAGCCCTTGGCCTCAATGGTGGAGTTGTGTGGGGGGAGAGGTCCTTGGTGACTGGGGGGGTGGGAATGGGAGGAGGGCGAGGGAAAAAAGGCCCGTGCCAGATAGGACCCCCTGCCCTGAGCCCTTCCTCACTGCTCCAACTCTCATTCCGAGCATGGTGGGGGGGAGCATGGTGGGGGGGAAATACCGAGCATGGTGGGGGGGAAAAAAGGTTGAGCAAAATAAAAAAAAAGTACAAAAAAAATCATGGCATCTTTAAATCCCCACACTACTCCCACCCCCACCAGATGAAGCAGGAGAAGAATGTCCCAAGTGGCCTTCTGTACGGTTAAAACAGAAGCCGCAAATACCGGTCCAATTCTGGACACCTGGCAATCCTACGCCACAACCCGGCCCTGAAGGACCCAGGCAATGTTGGCTAAGTGTACTAATATTTTCATATAGTAAAGGTTCTGTCACTATAGCTAATATAAATCTCCTCACTGAGATGTTTAGTTTATATTCCAACTTTGAAGCCCTGCAAATATTTCATTTGCTGGTTTTAAATTTAAAAAAGTATTCAGTTAATCAGCATTTAAACTAGAGTTACTTTCAATATCTTGTCTAAGGATGTAAAATCCTGTTTAATTGGCTAACCTATTAAACACATTGTTTAACCAGTTAACTGACTGAAGGGAGGGTCAAGCAGCCCCTGCCTACAGGGCACCCCTCTCCCCACAAGCATTGGGCCCCAGGGAGCTGCTCCAGCCCCCATCAGTTAACCTTAACCAGTAAGCTTCACTTTAACCAGATAAACCTTCACATCCCTTATCTTGTCAGTTCCTCAAGTTTCCAGAGCTGGTTAGAAAATGGTTTTCCTGCCCATGAGAATTTCAAGGCTTTAAGAAATTTTCCCATTCCAAATTGGGACAGATAGTTAATTTAAAAAATTTTCTATGAAACAAAAATCTTTAAAAATTTCAGTTTGGATTAATCACAATGTTTAATTTAGATATTTTTAAATTTCTTTTAAACGTAATGTATACTTAAAAGTGAAAACAAACACAACAGTTTTTGCTCATGAGGGTTATCATACAGTACTTTGAGTTAATTCTATTTTTGGGGTTTGGTGTGGAGGTATCAGGGCGGTTCTGGTGGCCTGAGATATATAGGTGTTCAGTCTAAGTGAACTGGTGGTTCCTTCTGGCCTTAAACTCTAACTTAAATTTCTAAACAAAAAGTTACTTTGAACGATAAAAATGGACCTTTTCATTAGGAAAATATTAAAATGGGATATTTCAACAGTATCAAAACTGCTTTTTCAAAATTTATTCAACATACAATATTTGTGAATACTGATCATCTCCCACAAACAATTTCAATTTTGGCAAGCAAGGATTCTCTCATGAAAAAAAAGTTACAATCAGCTCTGTCATTTCCTTTTCATAATTTGCTGTCTAAACTCAATCCACATCCAGATGTTTCTTCCAGAACCTCACTCCAGAAGCAGGCATTCCTGCCTCTGAAGATTATGCCAACTGCTATACTAATCCATCAAACCAATAGTCATACAATTTGTAAAAAAAACAACAATTTGTATTTTTCTTACATGCTCTAATGGCAAAAAATATTCACACTGAAAAAAGTGCATACTTGGAAAGTGTGAAGTAACTTGTAAGCAAACAGATACCCAGACATATATTGATCCATATTATTCAGATTTCTATATATTGCATATATCCAAAATAAACAGCATCATCTTCCAACTTTCTCATAGCTTATCTGAAATCACATCTGACTAAAGATTGAGGTGATCCCAGTTCGAAGAACTGAGTACTTTGAAGAAGTTTTCATCTTTTTATCTAGGTTTAGCAGAATTCATTTTTAATATAATTTTATATGACTATATCAATGTTGATTTGTAAGCATTTTACAACTTTTTAAACAATTTAAAATTTCACAATTGGATGAAAGTAGGGGGTTCCAAATCTTTTTTAATGTTTATTGATTTACATTTTTACAGTTGCAGAAAATTGGAAGGTCAGACAATAATTATTTAATGATAGTTGACCCTGGGACTTAGAAAGTTAAAGCTTTATAATTATTAATACATACATTGCAAAAGTTACACGTCAAAATAGACAAAGTAAATATCCTTTTATTTGCCTATCCGTACATTTCTATCATCATTAATGGAAATATTTTTCATTGTTTTGTATGTATGGTAAAATCAACATTTACCATTAAATATTGACTCCTTCCAAGTACTTTTGGACTTCTTTTGCATTAACCAGAGACACCTAAACAGTGAAAAAACCCTATTTCATTTGCAATCGGTAAAAACTACACTGTTTCCGATTAGACTTGGCAACGAGGATCCACATGAGATATGATTTTTGTAGCAAATCATATCTAGTATTGAAGGCCACACACTCTGAAAAAACTGTAAAGGGTACAAAAGGCAGCAACATATCTGATTAGCATCATGAATTGTAGTGAATATATTCCTATGGTACTCTGTTCTCTTCACTAGCTTCCCACTAAACACGGTGTCCAGTTTCAGGTCTTGTTCCCTGATATTCAAATCCATCAATGGGATTGGACCTTGACTTGAGGGACCATCTCTATCTTCATAGCCTGTCCTCAGGTGACAGTTACATTCCATGGGAAACATGAAAAAGTCATCCCAAAAAGAGAAGCCTATGAGTAGAGGAGCACATTCATAGTGCATAGACATGGACTGTGGAATTCATGACCAAATTAGATGAGAAAATGATGACGGCTGTGATCATTTAGAAATACAGGAATGAAAAGCTATAATTTTTGTACATGTAAAAGCAGTTTCTTTTGTGGGCTGGGATGGGAGAAAGATAGATATTATTTCTATTTTTAAATATCTATGAGGTGCTCAGAGATTGTGATGAATGAAGTGTTGGTGAAAGGGAAAACTAATGAGATAAATTAGATATTCCTAAATTTAAAAAAACATTAAAAATCATTGATCCTGAATAAGAAATAATATATAATATATTAATATTTCACTATAAGTTTGTCTTAATCTAACTTTTTTTAAAAACTGTTCAGGTTAAAAAAGTGTTTCAATGGAGTCCAGCTAACAGCCCAAAGATGAAAATAGACTCAGTTCTCATCGGCAATCAGAAAATACATTTCTTGTCATCCCTACAGTTTTTGTTAGCGATCCCTCAGAGTTTGAGGATGACTGTTTCCCATAAAATGACAGCCAATTTTCACTGTGGATCCATAGGTGAAAGTCGGTCTTAAGGCTGGGCAAACCTGGTGCATGCTCAGGGCTCCGTAGTCAGGGAGCATCACAAAGGCCTCGGGCTTTCCCTCACTGGCTGTGGTGCAGACTCTTTGTTAGCCCTTCCCTGAGCTAGGCTAACAGGCTTCTCCCCACCTCCTTCCCTTCAGCCACTCACTCCTCAGTCAGCTGACTGAGGGCTGCAGCTCCACCCAGACCCTTTTCCTAGGGAGCATGGAGCTGCATGGAGTGAGTCTCTCCCTGCCTGTGCTGCTCCCTCTGACAGGAGGTGGGCCCCATAAAGGCTACAGTGTGATCTCCATCCATTCAGACAGAAGTCTATGCTTGCCACAACTGTGCTGGCTCCTCCACATTTATTTATTTACTGTACTAACAGATTTACTTGGCATTGGGTCCTTAACTAAATTAAGCTTTGGGGTGGATTTTTTTGTAAAATAAAAGGAAAATGTACATCCTTTATTTAAATGCATGTATTTTTCAAAAATACGCTGTTATACTTAGGAAATTAATTTTTATTTTGGGTTTCTTTAAAAAAGGAATTGTTAAAATTTTTCTATTTAGCTTTTTTAATAATATTTTTTAAAATGGAATTCCATCAAGTGTATTTTTTCTTTGTTCCTATAAAACCTTCTCATTCACCATGTTTTAATAAAAAACGGCTATAGTCAATTTAGTTTCCAATAACATTTTCTTCTAGTTTCCAATCCTTAAACATTGATTTAGCTGTGCCAAAACAGCACTTTCCAAATTTCTCCGTTATATCTCTTTTTCTGTAAGATGTATTGAGAAGCAATCCTATTGCAGGTTCATCCTGTTTTTTTGGATCCTCTTGGTTCAGTCTCTTTCAACATCTGCTTAGTTATGGCAATTTTGAGGATTGTACTTGATTTGGTGATGCTGTTACTTTTCTGTTTGTTTTTTTGAGAAGCAATACCATTTTGAGAAGCAATACCGTTTTGCTGGCACAACCAAACCCTTATGTTGCTTTAAGTTACAATAAGAGGAAGCTATATACCAAATTCGGTAGTTCTTGCTCTTACTGTTTAGGAGGCATTTTTGATCAGACAGACAAACTGTCAATAACATATACTAGATTGGCAAATTAAATTTGCAAAATTGTACAGATTTTTAAAATACTGTACACAGTATTTTTAATTTTTCGGTGCAGAATGCTCTCTGGAACATGGGGTGTTGGGCAGTTGTGTGTGGGTTTTTCAGAGGGGTGCTGCTGTTGGCAGGGGGAGGAGGGCTAAGGGAAATGGGGAGCACCATATCCAGCAGGGGGAGACAGAGGTTCCAAAATACAAGTTTTCCCAAGGTGCTAAGGCCACCCCTGCTAATGAGACCAAACTAATATCCACAGATCTTACACAACTGGGGCAGACATTTGCCAAAGGAAAGGGCATATCTAGATTGCTGAGTTGAGTTGCAGTGCAGTCTTTCCTCCTTTCTCCACTTCCTGTTGTTTCTGAACTTCTGTTGAGTGGGTGCATAGGGCACAGTCATCTGCATACTGAAATTCAATGATAATTTAGTGATATTTTACATCACTAAATTATCAGAGACAAATAAGGTTGACAAGCTTGTTGTCCATTCTGTATTTCATGTCAAGTCCAAAGACGAGTTTGTCAGCAATGAGACGGAGGAGTTTGCCAGACCAGGAGAGGTCAGTGCTGGCTCCTCTGCTGCTGGCCTCTTCCCCAGCTGCTGGATTTGCCTCGGCTCCTGGGTAACTGGCCCTGCTGCAGCCAGACTCCTGACCACTTAGGCTCTTTGGTCCAGGAACATCTGTGGTCCAGCAGTATGTCCCAGATTACAGATGTTCAACCTGTAGCTCAGTTTCCCAGTCCCATTTAACCTTCATTATTCACTGTTCCCTCCCCCATTTTTCACTTTGGTTCTGCTACCTGAAATCTATGTCCTCAACCCAACTTCTGGTTCATCTCAGCAGCACAACCTCGGGTGAGGAACAAGTATGTTTACATTAATACTTTATTTTTTTAAATAGTTTTCAATGCTCCTTTGTATACACATGACAACCGCTCCTGCGTGTGTGAGCACAACTTGCGCTATACCCCCAGGTAACATTAAGAATGTCCCCATCTGCTTCTGGAGCAGTATACCAGAGTGTGACAGGGCCCCGCAACCCCGCACTAAAACCCCCACAGCAAAAGCCCTATTCGGGCGGCAGGGGGCGCGCACTGGCATTGTGCTGGCTGTACTCGCGCTGTGGACCAGCTGACCGCCTTGGTGGTGGCGGCGGCACCGACGCTGCGGGAGGGGTGGACTCAACTAGTGACGTCAGGAGTACGTCACCCTCCGGCGCTGGGCGCAGCGGGAGTTTTAAAGGCCGCCCCAGATGGGGGGAAAAAGACCCCTCTTGGCTGCAGAGAGCAGGACTTCGCGGACCGCCGTGGAGCAACGGGGTCCGGGAGGTCATTCGGAGAGGAAGTAGCCCAGGGGAGGGCCATATAAGGGCCCCTCACTTGGACAGGTTTCGGGAGGATGCCCCTGTCAACCGGACCCGGACCGAAGCGGGTCTGGGTTCTTTAGGGCCCTGGGCTGGGGCCTGGGAGTGAGGGTGGGCCCGGGCCCCCCTCTCTCCTCCCTACCCGGCACCCCCCCCCCCGGCATAACTGAGGAAGGACGAATTATTCCTTATTTCCCTTTCCCTGGAAGGGGGAAAGCCCAGGCTGTGTGGGCACTGTTGGAGGGCAGTGGCCTGAACCAGATAGTATCGCCATCAGCAGAGCCAATTCCCCCAAAGTTGGCGACGAGCGACGCTGTGGGGGCGGACTGAACCCCTACACAGAGCCATAAATATGACGCAAGGGGCTGTGGGAAAATTCTCCTAGGTCATGCTCTGCATTGGGCTACTGTAGGCACCCCTACATTGCCACAGCTTCCTCTTGCAAGCCCTGATGATAGGAGTATGTAGAAAGCAGAAGAGGGCTGTAGCCACGTCACAGTGTGCTGCAGGCCAATTTAGGTGGTTTCATACTGTGGAGCAGTTTATAAGCAGCCGTTGAGATACTGGAATCAATTAGAATAGACCTTGCCTGCTCTATTTTATGCTAGCAGCCAGCAGCCTTCAGAGAAGCCACAAATTTCAAGAACGCAAAGATGGCTAAAACACAATCTTTATCCAATTTTCCCTTGAGCTGAGCCACCTAGAGGTATAGAACATCATCTCACCTCACAACTTTAAAACCTTTTTTTCTAAAATATCTCAGAAAACTTCTGCTCTTGGGTGAGATGTGTGATTGACACATCTAGATTGTTTTTTTAGGAGGGGTGGGGGGAAGCTGCAGGGTGAGAGAGGCTGAAATATGAAACTAATTTAAACCTTCCCATACAGCAGATAACATCATCTGAGAACAGTACTATTTTTATATATATTCTTGTATTTAAGAAAATAAATTACATGAGACTACATTACAGTTCAAACAGAAAAAAAAATCATGTAAAATTTAGCCATATTCTTTCTTCAGTAATGACTGATATAACACTAACAAATAACAAATGCAGACAGACCTATTTAGAGTTGTTTACCATTTTGCATGCTGTGAACTGTAGTGCTACAAGAATTTTTTAAACTAGCTTGATTTAGTTATAGCAACATCTAGTTGTTTTGAGGTCATATTTGCTTTTTCAGTCATATATCCCTTCTTTTCAGGCCACAAACCCTCCAAGAACTCTTTACTTGCATACTTAGCATTTATTAATATGAAATTTCATCTGCCATTTTGTTGCTCAGTTACCCAGTTTTATGAAATACTTTTGTTACTCTTTGGAGTCTGCTTTGGACTTAACTATCATCAGTAATTTTATATTGCCTTCAAATTTTGCCATTTTACTCTGTACCCCTTTATCCAGATCATTTATGAATATGTTGAACAGTCTTTGTCCCCGTTCAGATCCCTAGGGGACACCACAATTTTACCTCTCTCTATTCTGAAAACAGCCTATTTATTCCTCCTCTTTGTTTTCTATCTTTTAAACAGTTACTAATCCATGAAAGGTCTTCCCTCTGATCCCACAAAAGCTTACTTTGCTTAAGAGCATTTGATCAGGGACTAGGGATGTTAGGGTATGTCTACATTTGCACCCTAGTTCGAACTAGGGATGCAAATGTAGGCATTCGAAATAGTCAATGAAGCGGGGATTTAAATATCCTATGCTTCATTAGCATGATCTCACCAGCGTGTTACTCTGATCAATAGCTGTTTTGAAAAATGAGGAATAACATTAGTTCGAACCAAGGGATTTGGTTCGAACTAACGCATCCCAGCATGCACTTTCACTTTTGAAACAGCTGTTGATTGGAGTAATGCACTGGTGAGATCATGCTAATGAAGCATGGGATATTTAAATCCCCGCTTCATTGACTATTTCGAATGCCTACATTTACATCCCTAGTTCGAACTAGGGTGCAAGTGTAGACGTACCCTTAGCAAGCAGTTGATTAGTCAACTACCCGATAAGCATATGCTTATCGGGTGGTTGAGTAGAGTATTGACTACTCACTTCCCCCCTCCCTCGCTGCCTCTTTGAGAAGCAGCAAGGGGGGGAGAGGAATTGGTGCTGGGGGTGCTTAAAATCCAGTTCCCCCCAGAACTGTCTCCACAGTGCCACCTGTCCCCCACTCTGCTGCCTCATAATATATGTCTAAACTATATTCCTCTTTCAAAAGAGGAATATAAATTAGGCCAATCAAAAATTCAAATGAAGTGCAGATTTACAACACTCACACTTCATTTGCATAATCACGTGAGAGCGCTTTTTCAAAAAAGGGTTTTTCAAAAAAAAGACGGCAGTCTAGACAGGGTTCTTTCATAAAAAAATAACAACCCTTTTTCGAAAGAACCCGTACTTCTGTGTATGGGTTCTTTTGAAAAAGGGTTTTTTTCCCAAAAGAACCCCATTTAGACTGCGGTTTCTTGTTCAAGCCTTTTGTCGAAAAAGTGCTTTCACGCGATTATGCAAATGAAGCATGAGATTTGTAAACTGATGCTTCATTTGAATTTTCCAGCGGCCTCATTTACATTCCTCTTTCGAAAGAGGATTGTAGTTTAGACGTGCCCTATTAGATGCAGCGGGGAGCAGGGGGGGAATGAGGAGGCTGATGCGAAGCAGCCTCTGCCTACCGCAGGCCTAGACTCACTGTGGGCAGAGGCTGCTTTAGCACCAGTCCCTGTCCACAGGAGCCCCACGGGGCTGCTGGATTCATCACAAGCCAGGACCGAGCAGTCCCAGCTCACACCGGTCTGGGATGCTGCGCCTCTGCATTTTAAATGTAGTAGGAGACCGGCAGCTCTTACTATATTTAAAATGCAGAGCTGCAGCGTGGGTGGCTCCCGGAACCAGCATGAGCAGGGAATGCTCAGTCTTGGCTTGATCCGGCTTCTGGAGCTACCCCTGCTGCAGCTCTGCACAGCAGCCCTTATCGACTAATCGTGTAATCGATACAAGTTGTATCGACTACAAGATTAGCCAGATAACCACAATTTAACATCCTTATCAGGGACATTATCAAATGTCCTACCTGAAAATCCAAATACACTGCATCAACCAGATACCTTCCTCCACATGTATATTGATCTAAAAAAATTATAATAAATTGGTGAGGTATTTCTCTTTAGAAAAGCATATTGACTCTTTCCCAACAAAATGTGTTCTTTTATGAGTGAGATAATTCTGTTCTTTGCCATAGTTTCAATTTCAACCATAGTCTCAAATCAGATGGAAAATGCATTTTGAATTTTTTCCATATATCTTAAAACGACCATATTTTGATGTTATGCACAGTTTTGGAATCTGCAGGAGCCTGCTGAAATGTAAATTACTATAGGAAGCCCAGACTTCATGGGAGGCAAGCATTTGTTAAATCCAAGTTACATTAGTTCTATGGTGTCTCTTAATCCCATTCCCCAGCATGCTTGAGGGACTAAGTAACTAATATTTCTGAGGAAAACCTTCCCTAAACATTATTTGCAAGATCACGAATATATATTCAGTATTTCTCTACTATTCAAATTATTTTGTTTTGCAGATGCATCATTTGCCCTATTTTGGGGTGGGATTGTTCTCAATGTATAACATAAATAAATAGTAATGAAAAATCGTGAAACAAAATCTGATACAGAGTTAATGTTCACTGCTGCATTCTTATTAAATCAGAGTACAATTTTTGACTGGGTCCAGAATTCTCAGACATTAACCAAAGTCTTTCAGATGTGTGAATATTTTTCATCATCTCATCAATGCTAAGTAGCATTTTAGAAAATACCTACACACTCACAGGTCTGAGGAGTCTTTAATAAAATAAAGAGCTCTTCAGAGTTTCAGAATATCAAAAATCCTTTAAATACTTGAAGTACTAAAAGAAAATAACAAACATGCAATTTATTTATCAAATAATTTTAGACTAAGTTCCTCTTTTAACAATCTCTGTCTGCTCTGTTTGAAATCAATGCAGCATTAATTAACCCAGAACAATTAATCTGCCCATGAGACATAAGCTTAGTTCAATATGATCAGATTGCACTACAGGTTGGACCTCTCTAGTCAGGCACCTTCCAGACCTGACAGGTCCTGAACGAGGGAATTTGCCAGACCAGGGTAAGTCCCCTGCTGACCCACCACCCCTCCTCGTTGCCTGCCCCAGCTGCCCCCCGCCAAGCTGCCATGCTGCTGTGACCCCACTACCACAGCTGCTGTGGACCCAGACCCAGCTCCTGCCCTGCTATCGGGTGCTGTGGCTGCTGTGTCCCCGGCCCCAGCCTCGCTACCTGGGTTGCCGCAGTCCTGGCTGCACTACCTGGACTCCAGCCCCAGACCTGCCGGACTCCTAGCTGCCAGCCCTCTTGCTGCTGGGGCTCCCAGACAGGCCTCCCTGGTTCAGGAACATCCGTGGTACTGCCAGACCACAGATATTGCCAGACCAGAGAGTCCCAGTTTTGGGAGGTCCAACCTGTAGGGAAAAGGCTTATGGTTCCACTTCAGGAGAAAACCAGCAATAGCAGTATTTTTCAAATTCATATTCTGGAACAGAAAAGCAACGCAAAAGTAAGACTTGTTTGTGCTGCTTCTTTTAGTTTAGCCTTGAATGTGAAGCTTAGTTTTTATTTTCAGATATCATATTCTCTTTGTACCTACCTCTAATATCTAATTGCACACACTTGTTTTGATGTGGAAAATAAGAAAAGAAATACTTTGCAGATGCAGCAGCTTTTCAAAAATGTGCTCTAGAAATATTTACCCTACGGGATTTAGGAGCCTAAATCCCATCAACTTCCAAAAACACTTAGGCACTTTGGAAAATTGTATCTATACTATATTGGCTCAGACAATATACTTACTCAAAAGATCTTCTGCAATATGTAAAAACAAAATGTCTTAATATTAAAAATTTTGGAGCTAAGTATGATGCTGAGATAGCTGGTCATGTAGCACTGGAAAGAAATGTCACAATCAAAAGTGAATTGTTCATGGAAAATAGCTACATGCTATATTTATTCTTTGACCTGACCATTTGTTTTAACTATTGATACTTTTTTTTTTAATTCTTCTTGGTACTTAAGGACATTCAGAACTATTATAATTCAGAAAAGCCAGTGAAAACATGCATTGTTCTACGTGTAGTTCTGCCAATGAATCTCAATAGTTGTGTCAGGATGAGGTTTCCAAGAGGGAAAGAATAGACTATGATGTGGACTATGATGGAGAAGATGCTTGATTGTCAGAGGCAGAACTTTCAGGGATGGCACCAGGAAACACCTGCAACTGGTAGGTAGGTTGGTAGGTGAGCTTCACTTGGATGTCAGAATTAAATTATTGAAAAGAAAGGGCATAAGAAAGCACCGAGTGTGGACCAAAGATGCAGGGCAAGGTTTTAAGATACAATATCCAATAGAGTTTATTAGACTAAATTATCAAACAGTAAATAAGAAACATGCATCACCACAATGACTGGAGGAATGGTACCAAATCAATAATAAAAGTGGAAGCATCAACTAGTTGACCCAAATGTGTGAAAAAACCCTCTTTTCTTTGCAATTATTAACTAGAATTAACTTTAAAAATACAGTGCCATTGAATATATATAAAACTACATAGATCATTCTGTGCAGTGAGCTAATTACATAAATCAGGAAAAAAGGAGCTCAAGTAAAAATTTCTGAAAACAGGAATGACAGTTAAGAAATTAGGGTCTCAAATGAATCCAACAGTACAAAAATCTCATTAACTTCAATGGATTTTGTATCAGGCCCACTGTTCTGCAAAGGGAGAGACCTGAAAGAATGGGGCCCCATGTAACTGCGTAGTTCAAGTACATTAATGGCCACAGGCCCAAGTTGGGGAGCTGGAAGGCAAAGAGAGCAACTGCCCCAGGGCCCTGCAACTCAAAAGGGCCCACGGCTCCTGTGGCAGTGGTAGAAGCTTGGAAACCCGAGCCCTTGAAATTGCTGCACAGTCCAGGTGGCGCTAAAGGCTGGCTGCACCTGACCCCACCCCTTCTGCCCATCGCTCTGCCCCTTCTGGGCACCCAGAGTCCTGAGGATTCTGTCAGCTCCCCTGAATGTCCATCTCTACATGTCTGCTTTTAAAATGGTCTCTCAATTTAGACTATTTAATTGCTAATTCTAGAACTTTTGGAAAGTAAAAGGTAAGGCTTATCAAATTATGAATTTAATCAACTGTCACTTTGACTTTATAAACTATAAGACATTATTTCCTTTTTTGTCTTTCTTGGATTGATGACTAGACCACTGAAAATTTTGGCTCTTGTATTTCAGATTGCTCACTTGGAGTATTGGGGGAAGTTCTTCACATTCCTAATCTCTTCATGTAGCACAACCCTACTTCTCTGGTTTGTATCCTGTATTGAGTTTTTTTTTATTTTCTCGTGGGTCATTTATCAGTTCATATGAACTAAGCTATCATCTGTATATGAATGCTAGATTTGCGGTATTCTGCTTTTCTTCCTGACCATAACCTTCCTCCCCCTTTTTATTTTTAATATTTAATGAATATTTTATCTCTGATTAGATAAAAGTGCCCTTGTTTTAAATACAAACAACATGTAGGCTGTACTGACTGGCTTTATGAATTCCATTGTGGTTTCTCAAATTTATTTCAGTGTATTCATCCCATCTACATTCTGTCCCTTTAGACAAGTCAGAGTGTTCTAAGCCTTATTTTGTGTTCAAATTTATTATTTTATGCCCTTATTAGAGGTATTAATCAAATCTTGTCATTAGAACTTGTTAGATATAAATGTTACACCATTTTCAAATATTTCTCTCTTCTGCTTGCCAAGATTCTGGTAAGTGCTTTAATCATTTGTCATCTCAGTCAGGAAACAGCTTCCCAGCTGGCCTTCCCTGTTCTCCACTATTTGTTTTAATGTTATTAAAAATTCTGCAGTATGCCATTTTTTTCTGACCTGCAATACTTTTTCATGTTATGATCATTAGAATAATTACACTAACTTCTGTCTGTGCAGCTAAGAATTATAGCAGGTTTGTATTTCTGGCACTAGCTTTTGAAGTACATTGCTCCCTTCACAATTGCACAATTTTTATTTTTTACTTTAAAAAAAGGGAACTTTAACTTTTAAAGTTCTATGATTCTCTTTCCATCCTATTCATAATGTTATTGCTTTGGAGCAGCAATAGCGCTTCATAGCTGAGTCTTAAAGTAGCTTCTTACTACAAACCTAATTTTCAAATACAGCCTTCCCACAAATAAATCAGCCCCTTGTTCAGAGGTCAAGCTTTATATATCTCTCTATATTAACAATATAGTTCATAACACAAAACAGGCTATTCCAATTCCATTAAACTATTTTTCCACAGTACCACTTGTCACACTAAGAAATTATTTAAATTGCTAACATAAATTCTTATATCAGAGGGCTATTTATTTCAAAATCTTGCACACATTTATCAAATTTAATACACAAAATCAGTGGTATACATCTGTAGAGGAGTGGCTGGCCTACACCATCAGGGAAGGGGTTAAAAGCAGGACCGAGGGAGTCTACGCAAACTTGGCCCATCAGAGGAAGGGAGAAGTCAGCCAGTCAGGGCCAGGCCGAGCTCTATAAAAGGCTGCCAGGCTGAGAAGAGCTCAACAGGGTCCTGACCTGGAACCCAGTTGTGCTTGGCAGACTCCGGTAAGCAGAGAGAGGGAAGCTCCAGCATGATATTAGCCAGGCTGAGGCCTTGATACAGGGGCTGAGAAAGTGCAAGGGCTACAGGGAAATGGCCGAGGGAACACAAGCAGTCAAGGGGAATAAAAGGCGGGCAGAACAAGGCTTCCAAAAGAAGGTCCCTGGTCTGGGGTCCAGAGTAGTGGGTGGCCCAGACCCGCCCCCTGATTTTTGGCCCACTAGCTGCTGGAGAGACTGGGCAAGTAATGGACTGGGAGGGACTAGACTTGAGACTGTAATCTGTCACTATGGCATGGGGCCAGAGTGAGGATTGCTGGTTCCCCTGAAAGGAGGGAGAATGGAGTGGCGGGCATTGCCACAGGGAAGTCTCCTGAAGTGGACACCATGGTTCAGAGACACACAGTGGAGACAGCAGAGTGGACAACAGGCAAGACATGGCCAGAAGAGGCCACCCTGCTTATGGACTAAGCTAATTCCCAGGCTGACTAGCAGGAGGTGTTTTAGCAGTCCGTCTGCGCACCATTACAAGATTCAAAAGCATATTTTCTGACACTGAATAAAGAAGGGGGCAATGTTAATATTGAGGTGCTGTTCCGAGGCAAGTGCTATGATACTGGATGATGATATCAATATGATACTGGATGAAGAATGTGATATGGAAGTGGGGAAATGGCTAGACCCCTAAACTGTTTTGGGGGGAGAATGGTTGCGGGAGCTTTGCTTGTTTTTCTTGTTGTTTTTGTTTGTTTACTACAGATGAAGAATTTTTAGATAACATCTCCAAATTTACTTTTTAACTGGATTCTGCAGAAAAGCACGTTCAATCTGATTTTTGACAACTAAATTATTAATAAAATGTCAGCATTTTATACAGCTATAGAAGCAATTTGGGAATAAATACTGACAGTCAAAGAGTTTACGGCCGGAAGGGACTAGCAGATTATCTAGTCTGACCTTTCATGTAGGGCACAGGACACTAACACCATCTAGCACCCACACAATGAACTCAACAAAGGAAATGCGACCAAAGTAAAGGATGCTTACCGGAAGCTAAACTGTTATGTGCCACAGGAAAATAGGAGGGGCCGAAGTGCACCAGTGTTTGAGGCCCCTGCAATGGCTGGGAATGATAATCCTGGCAAGAGATACGCACCCACACACTGTCTTCCCAGGACCATTCTCCTTACCCTGACAGTATCAATCTCCCCCTTCAGACTCCCTGTCTCAATCTGTCTTTCTCTGCCCCTCTCTGGTCTACTTCTTGCCCAGCCAAACTACTTCCACCTCACAAATGTGCTGTGAAGATAAATTTGTAAGGCCCTAACATTCTATGATGACAGTACCAAAGAAAAACCCAAGAGGAAATTCATAGTTCTATATTCGATGCATGGTTTGGATGGCTTGCAGAAGGTGATACACATGGTAAATGATGAGAATAAATGCTACCTACCTGCATCAACAGGGTGAGGGAACTTGATAGCGTGGTGGAGAAAGGAGGACAGTGCTAGCAGCAAGGGAGGGAGACACTTGTCAAGGGGCAATAGGTAGCTCCTCCCTCTGAGAGTCTCTTAGTACCCTCAGGCCAGGTTGGAGAAAGGGGTGCTGATTCGCCAGCAATCCCCAGCTCCCAGGATTTAACCCTGGAGGGGAGTCATGTGGAGTCTCTAGCAACACACCCCACCCATCCAAACCAGGACTGGGAACCTGGTGTAACTAATACTGCCAGTTTGGCCAATTGCCTATTTAAGGAAGCAGGAAGGAATATTTTCTCCCATGGGCCAATTGGTGGAGGACCAGGAAGTTATTTGCCTTCATTGCAGCAATCATCAAGCCACAGTGGCTTCAGTAGGAACGTGTTTTAATATCTAACTGGGGTGAAGCTCATGTGATAGGGATGAGACCTTGTGTCCTTCTCGGGCCAATGTCAGACCTTGTGACCCTCATAAGATGATACCCTCACCCTGCTGCAACCTGTGTCCCATCTGCAAGGAGGAGGGCACTATGATTCAGAGAGAGCTGAGTCTTGGGGAGTAGGCTGAGGAGAGCATACCCCATGTGATGCGTTATATAGTAGGAACCCTCTTACCGCTGAACTGGAACCAATTACATGCCTAGTATAGGAAAGTGTAAGTGATGAGCAGGTAGCACCATACCACCATGTTACTGTTTAATAAAAGTTGCAACTTGCCACTTGATTCCATGCATGTGTCTGTCCTCATTTTGCCACTGCCACATCAAAAAGAAATATGGAATAGCTTCCAATTCAGTGACCACTGTCCATACTGTATGCTGAATGGGACAGGAGGTTTCATGGAAAACATAGTATGTGATCCTGGTAATCAAATCTGTAGACAATTTCTAATTTTACAACTATAGACAACATCTCCTAGAGAGACTATGGCAAAATTTTTGGAAATTGGTCAAATTTCCAATGTTAAATCTCTTTCCCATAAAAAGAGTGAGATATAGAAATATTTGTACTATTTAAAAACTTTTGAAAACACACAGATTAAAAAGCCTCATCCCAATGGGGGTTTCATTTCTGAGGAGAATGCAAATATCATCTGTGACCTACTTCTGCAGCAAAATGAAGAGAGATAGGAACAGAGCATGGAGAGCTATGTGCCAATATAGATATCACATCTCTGGCAACTATGGAAGATGACTTTCCAAAGTATTGGTACAGTATATTTTGTACACTAAAATATGTCCTGCGAAGAACATTTCAATAAATGAGTCACTATATGGTGTATACACAGAGCTACATTTCTAACTAGCACAAATACTTCTTTGGGTGAGAATTCATATGTAAAGGCCAATAGAGACATATAATCATCTTAATATTAATTATATAACACATTAATTTAATTTTGCTTTTCTTAATTCTTCAGGTTTTTATTTATCAATTAAGCCTGCTCTGAAGACACTGGAACACAGTAGTGTGAGGGACATTAAATGCACAATGGCTTGCTTATAAGCTTCTTGGTCATGAATTATTCTTTTAATATCCCAGGATTATTCACCTCAGTTTTCTGACTTTCAGACGCCGTTCCCTGTATAACCTCCATCAATTCCTGATGCAGCCATACAAAAAGGGATGGAAATTTTACTTTATTAGATTTTAATGAACTCAAAAATTTGTCCTACTTACATGAACTAAATAAAACTTCTCAATATTTTTTTGTTTAAGCTGTAAATACATGCAGTCAATTACTGGCAATAGGCAAAGTAGACCCACAAACATAGCCTTGATATACAGGAAGACATTTGCACTTTATGAAAATATTGGTGCAATCATACAAACATGACAATGAGAAACTAAGAAAAGCATACTTATTTAAATATGAAGCTGTTAGATAGGCCAATAAACACATTGAAGTAGTGTTGATTAAATACAGCCTCAACACAGTGATCTGAATAAACTCTATAAGCATACAGAATAAAATCATATAAAACCCTGACCTTGAAACATCTACCCTTTTGTTATCAGCTTGATTATTTTGAGTGGTTCATTACTAATTTGCATGTCCCATGAGAAAAGTGGGTAGTGTTTAACCTATAGGAGAGTTTTTCATAATATAGTATTTTTGTGTATCCAGCAGTCCTTTCTGACAGAGGACCTCATATTATACCAACACATTTTCAAATGGTATATTTAGCAATGTATTTGTTATGAAAGCTCCCCCCCAAAAAATTACCAAATGAAAAGTTTCTAAATGTAACCAAATATCTTTCTTTCACAGCTTCATTAGAAGGCATCCCAGGCTTCATTTCCCTCTGGGCCAATGTCAGGAACTCTGCACACCTTAGTACAGAACCTTTTTAGGTCCATGAAAGGGATGTGAATTACCAGTTCTGGTTACCTGGTGGGGTTTGGAGCAGCTCCCTGCCTACTGCTGACCGGCAGCTGCTCCAGACTTCGCGGGGCCCACCGCAGGCTCAAGCTAGCAGGAGCAGCTCCTGTCCATGGCAGGCCCAGCCTGAGCTGCTCCAGCCAGCTGGAGAAGCCACTCTCTGTGGTGGGGGAAGGAGGAGGGACTCCCCCTTGCCCACCTTCCCTTTAATCGGTTAACCAGTTAAACACTATGTTAAACACCAATTAAACAGGATTTTACATCCCTAGTCCAGGGCTGCCAAACAGTCTTAAAAATAAAACAAATACTTAGCTTATTTTCTTAAGCAGCCAACCTGTAGGCCTCTACTGTGGCCTTTTCTAGGCTTCCTCCACACAGTTTTCCTGGCCCCTTTGCCTGGATGCCCACCTACAATTGATCTCCCCTTTAGGTCTCTCTCTACACTGAGGAAAGGTGCATCTTACATTTTGGTAATCTTCCTAGAATTACTTATGGTCACAGCCTCCAACTTTCACAGTCCCTTTGGACCACAATTCTCAGAATCACTCTCTTCCAGGTTAGAAGCTGTAAAAGGAAACTATAGAACCTAAGCCTTACCCTAGTGGGCCAGCAAACCCGATTACATTACTATTTTGTGGAGAGGGAATCTGTGGCACAGAAAGATATATAAAATGACTTACCAGAGTCCACACAGCAAGGTAGCAGTCAACCTAGAAACAGAGATCAGATCCTCACTACTTGTCCTATTCACTAATATCTAGGCCAGGACGACTCAACATGTGTCCCATTTGTTTGCGACCCACGGTGCAGTTTGGGTTGATATATGTTTTAGTAGTTAAATTCCTGGACTGTTGTGAAGCCAAAACAAAAAAGTAGTCAATATAATGGTCTTCTGTTGATATGCGTTTTAGTAGCTAAATTCCTGGACTGTCATTGCTCATGAAAAGTGCTGTCATATGAGTGGAAATCAGGTAAATATTGCATTTTATTAATACCAGCGGAACTGACTTAAATGGGGACTACATGTTGTGTAGTCTTGCCTTAATTTTTGTATTCTTGCCCATCAGTGTGAAAGAAGCTATTTGCATATATATTTGCATGTATATACAACCACACTTAAGTTGTGGCCCTCAACACGTGTTGTGAGTATCATTGTGGCCCCCAGGGCTTCCAAAGTTGAGTAGCCCTGCTCTAGGCCATTTTCTTAAATATTTAATAAAAAAGACCACCATGGTAAATAATTTATTTCTATTATCCGGGCTGCAACCTTCCAGAGTCTAAGGTTTATATCAGTGTGGACAAACTATGGACCCCAGACTGCATCCAGCCCATCAGCCATTTTAAACTAGCCTTCGAGCTCCCGCTGGGGAGCAGGTCTACTGCTTGGCCTGCTCTGTGTGTGCATTGGTAAAGCAGGGCTCCCAGAAGCAGCAACATATCCCCCTTCCCACTTCTATGCATGGGGCAGCCGGAGGATTCCATACACTGTCCCCACCCCAAGAGCCTCCCTCACAGCTCCCATTGGCTGGGAATTGCAGGCAAGGGAAACTGCAGGAGTGGCGTTGCAGATAGGGCAGCACCTCCTTGTAGGAGCTGGAGGGGGGATGTGCTGCTGTTTCCAGGAGCTGCTTGAGGTATGTGGTGCCTGAAGTCTGCACCCCTGACCTCATACCATCCCCCAATCCCGTGTCTAACCCTTGATTCCCCTTTCCCATATTCTGTCCCAGCCTGGAGTACTCTTCTGTACCCCCAAACCCTCATTCACTACCCCAAACAAGAGCCCACAGCCACAGACAGAGCCCTTATTCCTTCTGCACTCCAGACACAGAGAGAGCCCCCTCCTACCCTACAGACCACTCATCCCCTGCCGCACCCAGAGACCTAGCCAGAGCCCTCACCCCATCTACACCCCAATCCCAATTTTATTAATATTCATGGCCCGCCACACAACTTCCATACCCTAATGTGGCCATTGAGTAAAAAGGTTTGCCCACGCCTGCTCTGGGGCTTCATAATGGAGCAAGTAATTAAGGAAGTCATCTGCAAACACTTGGAAGATAATAAGGTGATAGAGAACAGCTAGCATGATTTGTAAAGAACAAATCATGTCAAACCAATCTGTTAGCTTTCTTTGATAGGATAATGAGTCTTGTGGATAAGGGAGAAGCGATGAATGTGGCATACCTAGACTTTAGTAAGGCATTTGATATGGTCTTGCATGATATTCTTATCAGTAAATTAGATAAATACAACTTAGATGGGGCTACTATAAGGTGGGTGCATAATTGGCTGAATAACCGTTCCCAGAGAGTAGTTATTAATGGTTCACAATCCTGCTGGAAAGAAGTAACAAATGAGGTTCTGCAGGGGTCTGTTTTGGGACTGGTTCTGTTCAATATCTTCATCAACGATTTAGATATCGGCATACAGAGTATGCTTATTAAGTTTGCAGATGATACCAAGTTTGGAGGGGTTGCAACTGCTTTAGAGGATAGGGTCATAAATGATCTGGAGAAATTGGAGAAATTGTCTGAGGTAAACAGGATGAAGCTTAATAAAGACTAATGCAAAGTGCTCCACTTAGGAAGGAACAATCAGTTTCACACATAGGCTGTGTCTAGACTGCATCCCTTTTCCGTAAAAGGGATGCAAATTAGACACATCGCAATTGCAAATGAAGTGGGGATTTAAATCCCCCTCGCTTCATTTGCATTAACATGGCTGCTGCTTTTTTCCGGCTCCGAGCTTTGCTGGAAAAAAGCGCCAGTCTAGACGCGGATCTTTTGGAAAATAAAGCCTTTTCGGAAAGATCCCTTATTCCTCTTAAAACAAGGAATAAGGGCTCTCTTAAAATAAGGAAAAAGGGATCTTTCGGAAAAGGCTTTATTTTCTGAAAGATCCGCGTCTAGACTGGCGCTTTTTTCCGGCAAAGCTCCGAGCCGGAAAAAAGCGACAGCCATGTTTATGCAAATGAAGCAGGGGGATTTAAATCCCCGCTTCATTTGCAATTGCGATGTGTCTAATTTGCATCCCTTTTACGAAAAAAGGGATGCAGTCTAGACACAGCCATACAGAATGGGAAGCGACTGTCTAGGAAGGAGTACAGCAGAAAGGGATCTAGGGGTTATGGTGGACCACAAGCTAAAGATGAGTCAACAGTGTGACACTGATGCAAAAAAAGCCAACATGATTCTAGGATGCATTAACAGGTGTGTTGTAAGCAAAACATGAGAAGTCATTCTTCTGCTCTACTCTGCGCTGATTAGGCCTCAGTTGGAGTACTGTGTCCAGTTCTGGGCACCACATTTCAAGAACGATATGGAGACATTAGAGAGGGTCCAGAGAAGAGCAACAAGAATGATTAAAGGTCTAGAGGACATGACCTATAAAGGAAGGCCAAAAGAATTGGATTTGTTTAGTTTGGAAAAGAGAAGATTGAGAGGGGACATGATAGCGGTTTTCAGGTATCTAAAAGGGTGTCACAAGGAGGAGGGAGAAAAATTGTTCTTCCTGGCCTCTGAAGATAGAACAAGAAGCAATAGGCTTAAACTGCAGCAAGGGAAGTTTAGGTTGGACATTAGGAAAAAGTTCCTAACTGTCAGGGTGGTTAAACACTGGAATAAATTGCCAAGGGTGATTGTGGAATCTCCATCTCTGGAGATATTTAAGAGTAGGTTAGATAAACGTCTATCAGGGATGGTCTAGACAGTACTGAGTCCTGCCATGAGGCATGGAGATTTGCAGATTACCTATGTTCTGTCAATATAAAAGGCTAGAGCCCTTTGAATGTCTAAGGTGTGAAGCATGGCATCTCTATGGGAGTCGTGTGGCTTTGTGAAGAACATAGGCAGGACTATGGGCTCATTGATATGAAAAGAGGTGTTGAGGTGATGGATGAAGTTTTAAAGTAACTGTTCTTGGCAAATATGGTGTATGGAGGGCCTGCTTACTAACTCTTCTCACAGAAGTAATGGCCATTAAAAACGACACCTTCATGGTAAGGAGGTGAAGTGGACAAGTGGCCATCGGTTCAAAGGTAGGTCTCAAGAGATCGTCTAGGACTAAGTTTAGGTCTCAAGAGGGCGCGAAGTGTCCTGCGAAGGGTATAGGGATTGTGAAGACCTTTGAGGAAACTTCTGGGCGAACACAGCTGATAATTTGTGAATGCCCTCAGTTTCGCCAGTGTGGTTGGGCAGCTGTGCCTGTGATGCAGAGTCTGGTGGAGGAGACATTCATGTTGATATTGGCACATTAAAAGGTGGGGCCAAAGACTTGCAGGGCTGTTTGACAGACGGTTCCCCGCTTCTTCCCAGTGCCGAGTATTGCAGTGCCACTTGCCATGGTGCTGGGGCTTGCAGGCATAATCTCTCCAGTGCTGATGATGAACCTGCCAACTCTGAGTGAGGGCGGGCTGCCATCGGAGCAGCACTTGTTAGAGCCCTTGGCACCGAGTTGTCTGCGGTGCCTAGTGTGTTCCCACTGGCTAGACTGGGGGAGCAGTTCAGGGGCAATGACCTCACCGGGGAGACCCTTGCCTTGCGATATTTGTGAGGAGAGGGAGACACAGATATGTGTTTCGGCTGATCCCCTGGGGTCAAAGAGGGCTGAGGTTCCTCTGAGGGCTGCAGAGCCCACTCAAAAAGAATCCTATGGAGCCAGAGCTCTTGGTTCTTTCTAGCCCTTGTCATAAGGCTTCGGCAGTGATCACATTTTTGCGGGGGGGTATGCGACTCCCCTAAACAGCATATAAAGGCATCATGCCTGTCCGAGGCCAGCATGGGATCATTACACTGCACTGCTTAAAGCCCTGAGAATCAGGCATTGTAGCCGTGTGGTTCTTCTTCTCCCCCCGCCTTTTTTTTTTTAATGAATGAGGAAATGGGAAGGGTCTAACTAGGCGGACATGAGGAGAAAGGTAGCCGCTGCTGTGTGGTGGTACAACAGGACCAAGGTTTTTTGTTTGTTTTTTAAACAAACTAGCTATGAACAATTAAGTCTAAGGTGGAAACAGTAACAAAACTGAAACAGTAACAGGAAAACTGTTTGAAGAGAGTAAATGCCTGAGGCGAGAGAGGATCTCCATCCGCAACTGAAAGCGGTTAGGGAGGAACTGAAGCGGGGAGCCAGGTTGCCAATAACGTGAGCTGCCTTCAGCACATATGCAGCCCAGCTGATAGCTAAGAAAAGCTCTGAACTGTGGCTCCGGAGATGACCTGTCACCAACAGTGGAGCACTGACAGGCACATCACCCGAAGAAGAAAAACATTTTTAGTGGAAATTGAAACAAAATAGGTATTAAACGCACAGCTTTTTTGGTATCATCATTAGCACTCCTCCGCATAAGTGGTGGATTTGCACTTTCTTTTAGAGGCTACCAGCCCTCTGGGATTGTTTAAATCTGCTCTTTAGAAGTCTATTCTCTTTAATCTGCTACTCTCGCTCCTTCTTTTTCCTGAAATCATAAAATGTAGCATATTGTGACATCCTTCTCTCAAACTATTGCCATCCTTTGGACATGCAACTAACTCCTCCATTTCAGTTAAACTCAAATTTAAGATGGCTGCTACCTTGGTTACTTCCTTTATGTCTGCAAGAAGATGATGTACATTACAGGCAGTCCCTGGGTTACGGCATCGCCCCACCTGCTCTACCACAGGCCCCGGGCTTTGCTCTACGTCTCCCTGGTCTGCTGGGGGGGGGGGCACTAGCTGCATCCCCCTCCAGCAGACCAGGGAGACACGGAGCAAAGCGGTGGAGGACCCGGGGCCGGACCCGCAGCGCTTCCAGATCAGGCCCGGGTCTGGCCCGGGTCCTCCGCCGCTTTGCTCCGCGTCTCCCTGGTCTGCTGGCTCTCCCAGCAGACCAGGGAGACAGGGAGCAGCTTTTCTCGCCCCGGAGGAGGCGGGTGGCGGGACCAGGCGTCCCGCCGCTCCAGTCCTCCGGGGCGAGAAAATCCCCGTTCGTAACTGCGGATCCGACATAAGTCGGATCCGCGTAACTCGGGGACTGCCTGTATATGCACCAACAATTTACTGGCGATTTTGTGGTTTGCTATATTACTTCTCCAAATTTTTTCTGGGTAGTTACAGTTCCCCATTTCTACCAGGTCTTCTGTTTTGGATATTTTTATTATGTCTTCTAGAAATCCCTTATCCACCTCCTCCTCCTCCTGTTTTGATGCTCTATTTCTTCCATGACTGTCCCTGTTAATTTCCCCACTTCTGTCTTCACATGGAGACTCTCAACTGTTCTACTTCTCATCTCTTTCTCTACCTTAGAACACGTATATATATTCTTGATGTATAATGCAACATCTCAGGATCCCCCTCCACCCCACAATTCTTCTCAGTCACACTAAGCACCAATCCACCGTCCTTCAGATGCCTCCTGCTATGCTATGTCCTCATGTAACTCATCCCAACCTCAGCCTAGGGATGTTAAATTTAGTTTAATCAATTAATTAACTAGTTGATGGAATTTTCATCGACTAGTCGAATACTCGATATCCCAGCCCCAGGAGCTAATCCCACTGCAGCTTTGCCTTTTAAGTGAATTAAGAGCCGGGAGGCTCTTAATATATTTAAAAGGCTGAAGAGCAGCATGGGGGACCCGGCGTAAACCAGGACAGCTGATTCCTGGCTCGCACTGCTGCACACCAGCCTTTTAAATGTATTAAAAGTCTGTCAGCTCTTAATACCTTTAAAAGGCTGGTGCACAGTGAGGGGACTCAGCATGAGCCAGGACAGCTGATTCATAGCTCGTGTGCTGGGTCCCCCCTCATTCTGCTTCTGCTTTTTAAAGATATTAAGAGCCAGGCAGGCTCTTAATAAATTTAAAAAGCAGAGGCGCAGCATCTGAGTCTGAGTATGAGCCAGGAATCAGCTGATTCCCGACTTGCACCCAGTACTGCTACGCTTCTGCCTCCCCTGTTCCTGGCGGAGATGGAGCTGGGGGGAACTGGCTTTTAAGCCAGCTCCCCCCAGCACCAGCTCCTACTCCACAGTCCTTGCTGCTTCTGATAGAGCAGCCCCTGTGTAGCCCCGCAGAATGGCAACTTTTTTCCCTTAGGTCAACCTAGCTTCAGACGCACTAAAAACAACAGGAGTTGACAGCCATCTTTACAAGGGGCAGCCATACTTCCAAGTGCCACCATAAAGAGAAAAACGGTTTGATTTCTTCTATATTTGATATAGCTGTTTCCTTCTGTAAGAATTTTTTTTTCTTTTTAAAAAAGATGCAACATTCAATACAAACAAAAAGACTGCCTTTCTACATTTTTTTGTTTTCAGGCTTCTCCTTTATCCTAGATACAACCTCAAAATGTATGGATCAATGTAGACTGTAGGTAAAGAGCAACTAATGATTAACTCCATTTATTGTTATTTAAGATTCTGTTCATTCTGGATAAGGGAAAATATGATGTGGAAGACTGGAGTAGGGAGATGATGTGAAAGTTCAAACTACAAATATTACAAGAGTCACAAAGTCATAATTAGTTGGCAACACTGAACATGTATAAATTTCACAAATTCAACATAATTATAAATCCAGTGTACTCCAGAGAACTCCGGACTTAAGTCATAGAATCATAGGAAGAGATTCAGACAGGGCCAGAAAATGTCAGCAATCAATAAGTCTGAGACTCTAAAACCAGCTGTCCAAACTGTATTACAGTTACAGTAGCACAAAGCAATGGCATGAGATCTCTAAATGACCATTTTTTATATTGGTTTGGTTAAATTAATTATCTAGAATCTGTTGATTTAGCTATTTTTGGTGTATAACTTAAAGTTTATTTCTCTCTCGGTGCATTAATTCCTACTGAGGTTGATTAGATTTACAAACAATCATTACAAAGTGAATGCACCCAGCCATGTTTAAATGGCTTTTTGTATTTTCACATGGCATTAGAGACTTATCAAAACCACACCTCATTAAATAAAAATACATTTCATTACAATCCTTTGTTAAATGGAAGCTCAGTCAAATTGCAATGCTGGTAAGGTGGAAGGGAAATCTCCACTATATCAGTTTGAGAGAATACACTTGGATAGAAAAATAAATGAATCAAAGGGCTTGTCTACAGTGCAGAGTTTTCCATCAAAAGGCAGCTTTTGTTGATGAAACAGTGGAGGTGTACACCCGGCATGTCCCTTTTGGTGCCAAAATTTCTTAGTTTTGGCAACAAAATGAAACCATCTTGACGAGAGTCAAGGGAATTTTTATGCAAAAGTTTTGTTGCTGAAGTGCCAGTGCAGTAGATTTTCTCACTTTACCTGCCTTCAGAAAGTGTCCCTCAATGTCCATCCTGACTGCTTTGTTCAGCAGTTCCAACTCTGCTGCCCTGCAACCACATAAGCAGCCATCGGCCCCTCATCCTTTAAAGCCCTGGGAATTTTTGAAATTCCACTTCCTGTTTGCTTTGTGCGGAGAGCTCACACCACATCTTCTCCGTTGGCTCCACGCAGCAAACGCTCTCCCACTCAGACCAATGTGGCTCTGCTACATCGGCTTAGTATTTGGGAAGAAGAAGTTGTGCAGTGTCAGCTGTGCTCTAGTAATTGGAATTTCAATACCTATAGACCAGTTTTGCAAAGCTTGTATAAAAAGGGCTATCATTGGGATACGCTGCAACACAGAGCAAAGATCAAGGAGCTGAAGCCCGCATACCAGCAGACCAGGGAGTTTGACAGAGATGCTTTGTTCCTTCCCCCACTGAAGGAAACTTTCCTGCACCATTTAACAATCATTTTTGCAGAGACCAAAGCAGCACACAGGAGAGAAGACTAGGGACTGTGACAGAAGTGGATGCACCCTTGCCTCCCTGATTATCCGAAGAAGTAAGATGCCTGGTACAATGACACCCTGCCTGTAGAAAAGAGTGGGACATTTTAAAATATGGTCCCTAGTCAATTGCACCTTGAGCCTTTTGTGTACAATGCCCCCCATCCTGGGTTAAACTCAACATGCTTGGGGTGTTCACCAGCATTTGTGCTTGTCATGGGTCAGTGAAAAAGTGATTGGTATGTTACAGTGATGTATTTTACTATATTGTTTCAAAGTTATGCATCTACTTAAGAATCATGCTTCTGTGTACTATTCCTTTTGTCTCTACAGATGTGGCCTTCAGAGGCATCCACTAAAAACCAGTAGAGTGCCTTGGCCAAACAAGAAGGCACTTGGGACAGAGCAAAGAATACATGTTTGGGGAGGTGATACAATGTTCAGAGGCAGAAAACTGCAAATGCAGGCATTGGAGGGAAATCAAAAGGCAAGCCAGAAAAAAATGAAGTCTACACTAGGGACACAACAGAATATTATTAAAGTTATGGAGAAGCAAACTGAAATGTTACAGCCCCTCACATAATCCTCCATACTGAGCAGATGTGTGCCTGCCCTCCCCTTGAACACATTCAGAACTTCCCCAAACTCCACCCATAAATTACTTTTGACTGTCTGGGACTTCTCACTTTTCTGTTCACACCATTCACATGGATACCTTTTCAATCAAAAGCTGGATTTATGCTCAGGTCTTAAAGTCAGCCCTCCCTCAGTACCATCTCTCCCCCCCCAAGAACCTGCATGTCTGTGTGTGGGGGTGAATATGATGTTGTAGTTTATTTGGCAATACTAGCAAAGTTGTTTGAATGATAAGCATTCTTTATATGTTTCCATGCCACCTATGAGAGCAGATGGCTCCTTCAAAACAACAGGCCGTTTTATCAATGGCTTACTTTGAATCCTAGGCCTTAACAATCTTAACTGCCTCTTAGACCACCAAAATGTATTAACCATTGCAGTCCCACGCATAGCAACAAACATTACTGATATTCATCTTTGAAGGGTTGCCTCCAGGCTTCCCTGATTCTTATTGCCCCACACTGTATCCCTCTAATAGCCCTGGTATTTGGCTACTCAAAATCAGCATCCAAGCATTCTGCCTTGGCCGTCCACTCCTTTCTGCCCATCCATTCACAAATATTATGCAGCATACCATTAGAATATTTTCATGATGGTCTAACTTTCCATATAAATATTGCTAGTGTTTCTTTAATCAGCCAAATGGATTCCATGACCATCCTGCCCCTACTCAGCCTATTGCTAAACTGCTTCTTATTGCTATCTAGATTTCCTGTATATGGCTTTGAGCCATGAAGTGGTTGGTACACCGCATCTCCCAGGATCACCATGGGGATTTTGACATCTCCTGCAATGATCTTCACCCTAAGTCGATGTCAGTGAAAATCCCATAGAATCATAGAACTGGAAGGGACCTCGAGAGGTCATCGAGTCCAGCCCCCCGCCCTCAAGGCAGGACCAAGCTCCGTCTACACCATCCCTGACAGATGTCTATCTAACCTGTTCTTAAATATCTCCAGAGAGGGAGATTCCACCACATCCCTTGGCAATTTATTCCAATATTTGACCACCCTGACAGTTAGGAATTTTTTCCTAATGTCCAATCTAAACCTCCCTTGCTGCACTTTAAGCCCATTACTCCTTGTCCTGTCCTCAGAAACCAAGAGGAACAAAATTTCTCCTTCCTCCTTGTGACACCCTTTTAGATATTTGAAAACCGCTATCATGTCCCCTCTTAATCTTCTTTTTTCCAAACTAAACAAGCCCAGTTCATGAAGCATGGCTTCATAGGCACATGTTCCACAAGTGCCTGTAACATCATGGAGAAGTACCTCTTCCTATTGATATTGTCCAGTGCAAGGTGGTCTGATGCCAAAATTGGAATATATGTGCCATCTATCACCCCTCTGCAGTTAGGGAAACCCATTTCCGCAAAGCCATTCACTATTTCACGCACATTGCCAAGAGTCACAGTCCTTTGCTACAGGATTCAATTAATAGCTCTACATCCTTGCGATAATGCACCCCAATGGTTGACTTCTTGACTTCAAAGTGATTTGCAACTGACCAATAGCACTCTGGAGTCACCAGCTTCCACACTGCAATTGCCATGCTCTTCTCCATTGAGATGGCAGCTCTTTTACATGTCCTTATGCTGCATTTCCAGGAAGGTGGGGCTTTCCTCATCCAAAAGATTTGCAGCCACTACCTGCATGATGATACAATCCCACCACTAACGCTAGTTTCCCAAGCCCAAAAGTGACAATCTACCATCTTCAGCTATTTTGTGAATGACAAATATTACTCCTACTGATGTCAGACAGCATATCAAGCAACCGTGCATCCTGTTGACTTTGAAATGCATTGGCATTTGTAATCTGCTATTGAAAGCAGAGCACTTGAGAGTAGTGCAGGATCCATTCTTTCAGACATAGATGGCAGGGCAAGCAGAAAACAAAGGACATAAAAATGCTGTGTACCAAAGATGGAGGCACATAGAATGCTGGAATGGAAAGCAATGCATCATGGGAGGTTGAACTCAAACTCAACAAGAGCTACTGGCAGAAGATGAAATATGTGTTAACTATTTACCTTAAATAATCTGTTTGATGTTGTGTTTATCTATGAAAGTATTGAGTATATTTTCTAGACAAGAAGAGCTCTGCATGAGCTTGAAAGATTGTGTCTCTCAGCAACAGAAGTTGGTCCAATGAAAGACATTATCTCACTCACCTTGTTTTTCTATAAAATATATATGAATTCAGGCCATCTATTATGCATAATTAACCTCCTCCTACTTATAAAGCTGACATGTTAACCAGCTTTGTTCACTTGCTAAGTTCTTTTTGAACCAATTGTAACAATGGGCTGATGCTCTCTACTAGACAAAAGACAAAATTAAACTTAATATATGATGAGATGACCAAGTGAGCTTAACAATGATCGCTAATGTGATCACTGATCGTTCTAATGCATTTTTTCTGTTACAATATTAAGAAATGTCTGTATATTCCCCTCCTCTAATCTTAACATTTCTATAACCCCAAAATCTTACAAAGGATTTGCATGAAAATCTTTGCACCTCAGCTCTGAATTTTCACACTAGCAACCTGCACGAGACTACAAACAATTGTTTCTCTGCTGGTTTCTGTAAGTAATTAAGAAACTACATACAAAATCTATAGATACCATTTATCTGTTTAAATTCACAGAAGCTCGGCAACACAAATCAGCTAAAAATGGTGTTGTGTCTTATATAATGCCATATGCCATTTTGATACTAACTGAAATAGTTAGAACTTCAAATTTCCTAAATAAAAAAAAATCTAATTCCTGGCAAAAAGATTAGCATTGGTCATTACACAGAAATTGAGCTGATAACGATTTCATTTGAGCAAAAGCTACATTATTCAAAACAACATACATCAAGGTGGGTATGCTCTCTATAATGTTCCCTTTACCTTAATTAGAGATTAAATTGTTTTGCTAAAGCATAGCAAATTTGTCCCCCGTATTTTTCATGAGACAGCTGTAAATTTATATCTAACTTTTAACAGTGGAAAATCTCCATTCTATTGTGTTAGTATTATGTCCCCTTCAATGTCAAGTTCACTAATTCAACATGAAAAGGGTTAAAGTGACAGATCCTCAACATGACAATTTCTTCAGCTGAGGTCAGCACTTGCAGGAGTAGTTCCTAGCAGTTCTATGGATTATTTTACTGCCTTATGAAAACAAAATAAAAAATGCTAGCCCTAGCAGGAAACACATTGAAATATGACTAACTGGCATATTTACCTAGTCTTGCTCAGGTCCTTAAGAAGGGGCTCACAGTAGGGGGCTGAGGTGTGAGGGTGCAGGAGTCAAGGTTGGGGGTGAGGAGTGGCTCTTTGCTCTTCCCCTTCTTGTCTCTGTCAGGGAGCATGAGCAAAGTACACAGCTTGTCTGACCCTGGTGCTCCCAAGCCATAGTGAGGAATGCAGCAAACTGTGCACTGTTCCCTTTCTCCCTGACAAAAGAGAACAGCCAGCAATGTCCCTGTATGAATCTGGTGGGAGGGAGGAGTTTCAGCCCCACTGCCCTTCCTAAAGGGCACCTTAGGAAATGGAAGGCTTAGGGCTGAGGTAATCCCGGACGGGGAGGGGCACACCCCCAGCCAGTCCCTTTCGCCTGTCTGGGAATTCTGTCTTTTCTGTGTGGTTGTGAAAAGCAATCCCATTCCAGGCACATCCCATTTTCTTGGCACAACCAAACCCTGACCTTACTTTAAGTTATGACAAGAGGAAGCTGTATAATGAATTTGGAGGTCCTAGCTTTTACTGTTTTAGAAGGAGTTCTTGAACAAACAGACAAATAGGCAAACTCTCCCAAATATATAGCAGATTATATAAGAATGTGTTTATCATCGTGCCCTATGAATTCAATTTTTATGTACTTCAATGCTTCTAAGAACAGGGGATGGCATAATCAACACATTTTCCCATTATGACCCTAATGCAAGAACCACAAGAAAAGTGTTTTCCATAGACAAACAGCACTGTTCCTCTATACTAACATGTTTTTGCACTACACTGCAAGACAGACTTATTTCCTCCTATATCCAGGAATACAAGTGATTGGTGTGCAAAATTGTGATTTTGCTTGAGTGGTATAGAGGAATACTATAGTTCATTACACATTCTTCATTCCAAATGATTATAGTGAGATTCTTTTTAATAAATAATGACCAAAAGCTGAACCAGAGAAAAGGGGAACTACAACTTAGTGACATACCAATAAGATGGATATTTTTACTATCCCCTGCTAACTTTCACAACACGATTGATTCTGCTATGTGTTTTTCATCATTCCCAGAAGCATTACTCTAGGGCAGAGACTCTCCAACTATGGGCCGGGACCCCAAAATGGGTCACGAGTCATGTCCCTCTTTGAATGATGTCATCAGGGCTGACATATTTGCTGGGGTCCATAACCCTGGATCTTCAGCTTTGCCCCTTCACCCTGTGTCATTAAGTAATTTTTGTTGTCAGAAAGGGGTCTTGGTGCAATGAAGTTTGAGAACCCCTGCGCAAGGGAACACTAATGCACAATCACTGTAAACAGATTCTGACTTATTTACTTGGTCAAACCATGATCTTAAGAGTTATATTCTGAAGGCGTAAGATAAAAAACATACTGGTCTGAAATTGTTAGAGCAAGGAGACTAAGTGAAACACTTAGAATAACACTGCATAGTACTAGTTATGTTTTAAGATGAAGTCAGGTGAGCTCCATAAAAGTTATTTTGGAAATAATTCTGCATTTTCATTTTCTCCCTCAGAATCATCAGGGTTTTGAAGCACAGTCTATTCTAGTCCAACCCGCTGCAGGACCAATCCCAGAGGAGCAGAAGAGGGCTTGACCACCTGTCTGCTGGGTCCTAGACTTTCTTCATCCAAATCATGACAGATACCCTGAAGAGCACAGTCTGGGCCAGAGTGAGGGACCAAGATGACAATACCACCTCCAGCAAAACCCCAAACTCTACATGGATTGTGAAACTTTGTCATATCCCGCACACACCGTTCTTTTCCTTTCCTACTTTCTTTCTTTTCATTCCTATCTCATGTTTTTTGTCTTCTTTTTAATAAAAGTATGTACATTTTGCAACACTGATGTAAACTTATAACTGTGGAAGTAGCTAAATGCAATGTCCTGCACAGCCCAATGATGGTACAGTTTTACCAGGTCTTAGGCTATGTCTAGACAGCGGGGCTATTTCAGGATACCGGAAGTATCCCAAAATAGCAATTCCACATCTTTAAATAGACAAGTTATTTTGTAATATATTTCAAAATAATGGGCATGCTATTCCAGCGTCCCTGTAACCCTTGTTCCATGAGGGTTAAGGGACTTGTCAGAATAGCACTTTATTTCAAAATCTGGTGCTGTTATTTCCAATCTTCCTTTTGTGGGCATTTGTTTTGTTTTTTCTTAAAGGATGCTTGATCAGCATGAAACAGCAATAACCCATTACAACTAACTTTTGTTTTACCCAAAAAGGCAAGTCGTTACCATCTTTAATTCCACCTTAAATATTGTCACCCAAAGTTGTTGTTTTTTTCCTTCCAAAGACTCTTTCCTGATAAAGGGAAAAGAGCAAGAAACAGTGTTGAAATGAAAATCTTATTCATAACTTTACATTTCATTTCAAATGCTCTATTTTTCCTTCTTTTCAGTATCTTTAAGGAAATACTTAAAAGATTTTATTGGTATGTTTGCCACGCTACTAAGCAGACTGAGGTCTCTACATATCAAACCTGTTTCATATTGTATGTTAGCACCTTTGACTCTTTGGGCCTATACCATCAATCTAAATTAACACAACTGTGCTCACTTTTGAAAAGAAAATATCTAGCTTAGTGTTCAGCTCTTATCTGCTTGACAGTGCTATTTTTGTAAATGAAGTTGGCTACTGTCCAGTTTAATTTATGTAATATTTTGTTGCTTATGCTTAACATAATTGCAAACATGACATGCATTCATAATTAAAACCATGGGATAAACCTTAGGGCCTGATTTACTTGATTACAAAAAAACTCTGAAAGGGGGGGGGGGTACCAACCTCTTCAAAAGCAAAATAAAGCTATAAATGAAAATGCAATAAAAATCTACTGCAGTTCAAAAATACTCCACAGCTGTTGTCCACAAGGCTTAAATCTCTGCAGCAGCATTGCTAATTAAATTACATTGCTAGTTATGTTCTAGTCAACCCAAGTCCTTACATCTCATCTGATGAATTAGTAGGGAAAAATGTGATATTGTTATCAAGTTTTAAATACCCACTTACTAATGTACCTTGTTCTCTGAAATCCTGCATCCATCCCCAAGTATATTGAAGGTACAGTATCTTTCATTCTCCCAAGAAGGCCTCTTGAAGTTTAAAAAAAAAAAGAACATAAAAGAAGAATGATCTGAAACATAAAACTCTGTAGAAATTTACTTAAACTCTCTCGCATGTATCTCACTCTAACAAAAAAAGGCTTGTGTGAGCTACACTCCCTGTTTCTGTCTCTCTCATCAAGTAAATCCAATATTCTCAAGAAGCAAAGTGATGCTTGTCTAGGTCCTTAGTTTCCAGCCTTTGGAGAATATACCATATGTGCTTTTTGTCCCCAGCCAATGTAAATGACTAATGGGGACAAAAAGCACATATGGTACACTCTTCAAAGGCTTGGAACCAATACTGGAAATGAACTGTGCACTGACAATTATGGACAATGAAAAAGATAAACAAAACTCTATAATTTGCCTTCCTCACATCTGGCAGCGTGAAAAGCAAGATGTTAGCACACAGAAGAAAATATTTTGATTTCTCATGGGAGTAAAAGGGAGAGCACATATTTTCTCTTTAAAACACCATGAGGTAGAAATTTACTTTTGGTTGCAACAATCTAACTTAATAGGAAGACTATGGCCAAACTTCTTCCTCAAGCTTGCAGCGTTCAGAATCTCTATGCAGCAGGTATCTTCAGGGACAAGGTTATCTTCAATATTAAACTACCCCCTTAAGTATTAATTTGTAGGATGGCAGTTTCAAAAGAAATTCCGTTCATTCCTCCCCAGACACAGTTTTTGAGGCCCTTCTTGGGAGTTGATGCATGGGGGAAATCTTGGTCAGAATCCTCAAGACTTCCATTGGAGCATGGATCTCCGACTGGGGTTGGAAGAAAGTAGAAACATCTGTATTATTGTGAACTTAATAAGCATAGTGTAGAAAAAGAAAGGGTAAAAAGACAAACTGCAGGTACAACATATAAACATGATGCTGCAGTTCTTTTTTAGAATCTAATCAATGCAATTAGATAAATATAGCATATGGCAAAGGGCATCAGCTCTCAATCAGGGATCCATAGGTTCCCAGAGCTTTCAGGAGGCTGTAGAGTCTATTGGCTGAGACCCAATGCCCCAAGACCTGGCACACATCCTACCCCAAGTCGGCAGTGGTGCAGCTCGGAGCTGAAGCCAGCAGCAATACGCAGTAAAATTCGGGAGCCTTGATGGCCTCCTCGTCTGAAGCTGGGAATGATGCAAGACTGAAACCAGGAGCCCTGGTACCACTCCTTCCCTTCCACTGAAGCTAGGAGTGCCAGTGGAGCTTGTGTGTCTCCCACCCATCTGGAGCCAGCAGTAGTGTGGGGCAGAAGCTAGAGGACCTGGTCCCCTCCTGCTCTGGAGTCTTGGTGCTCCCCACAGGCAGAAGCCCTGAGTCCATGGGCAGAGCTGGTGGGGGACAAAAGGGTGTTGCTCCCCCAAACTGCGTTACCTAGGGTGGGATAGTCCCTGGGTCAGCTCCAGCCCCCCATTCTACTCCTCATTATCCCCAGTTTACCTCAGGCTCTGCCTGCAATCCAGAGCCAGGCATTGCAGGGCAGCTGTTCCTCTGGCTGGTGGTGTCACAGAGCAGGCAGCTGTGACATTCCCCCATCTGCTGCTGGTGATGTTAGTGGTGCCCAGGGTTGCAGCTGTTCCTCAGCTCCCAGCCTGCTTTGACTGCTCATGCAGCTGGTAAGAGCTGCTTGGGCAGAGGAACCCAGCTCTGGGGTGACAGAGCTCTTGGGGAGCAGCCACCATAGGGAGCCCTCCCACAAAAGAGAGGAGTTGTTTCTAAGGCCGGTATTGTTCAAAGTCCTCATTAATGATCTGGATGTTGGGATGGATTGCACCCTCAGCAAGTTCATGGATGACACTAAGCTGGGGAAAGAGCTAGATATGCTGGAGGTTAGGGAAAAGGTCTAAAGCAGTGTTTCTTAATTTTTTTTAAGATCGAGAAACACCAAACAATTTTTTTTTAATGTGGAACACCAAGGATTTTTTGTTATATAAAAGGGGGGGGGGTCGGGAAGAGAGTTGTTGAGCAAAAAAAAAAAAGTCGCCTGCCTCTTTAAGAGTGGCCATTTTGAACTCTGTTCTCTGAGCACACCTCCAACTGACTCGCAGCACATCAGTGTCCCACAGAACACATTTTAAGAAACACTGGTCTAATGTGACCTAGACAAATTGAACGATAAGGTAAAAAGAAATCTGAGGTTCAACAAGGACAAGTGCAGGGTCCTGCATTTATGAAGGAAGAATTGTATGCTCTCTACAGGCTGGGGTCTGACTAGCTAAGTGGCAGTTGTGCAGAAAAGAACGTGGGGATTACAGCGCATGAGAAGCTAGATATGAGGATTGCCAAGAAGGTTAACAGCATATTGGTCTGCATTAATAGAAGCATTGCCAGCAGATGCAGATCTAGGGAAGTGATTATTCCCTGCTATTCATTATGGCTGTGTCTACACTGGGCCACTTATTCCGGAAAATCAGCCGCTTTTCCGGAATAAGCTGCGAGCTGTCTACACTGGCCCTTGAATTTCCGGAAAAGCAACGATGCTCTACTGTACAAAATCAGCTGCTATTCCGGAAAAACTATTCTGCTCCCGCTCGGGCATAAGTCCGTGTTCCGGAACACTGTTCCGGAAAAGGGCCAGTATAGACAGGCCCAGTAGTCTTTTCCGGAAAAGCGCGTCTACATTGGCCATAGACGCTTTTCCGGAAAAAGGGCTTTTCCGGAAAAGCAGCCTGCCAATGTAGACGCTCCTTTTCCGGAAAAAATGAAAACGGAATAGTATTCCGTTTTAAGCAGTTCCGGAAATTCGTGCCAGTGTAGACACAGCCTATGGGTGAGGCCACATCTGGAGTACTGCCAGGGGTGAAAGAAAATGTTGGTACTTACTAGTGCACCTTCCATCGAGCCCAGTGTCTGTAGCAAGGGGGCGCGGCTCTGTGCCTCCTCAATCATAGAATTCTAGGGCTGGAAGAGACCTCAGGAGGTCATCAAGCAAAGCTGGACCAACCCCAACTAAATCAACCAAGCCAGGGCTTTGTCAAGTGGTGGGGCGTTTCGGGGGGGGGGGGGGGAGCAGTCTGGGACAGATTGCCCCAGACAGTCCTTCATGGCCAGAAGGCGGAACTCCAGTGATAATTTGTAGGATCAAGGTACTTGGTTGCTGCTACATTGGCTGGGAGCCCCGGGCCCTTTTAAATTGCTGATAGGACTGTCCCTAGAGGGGTGTAAGGCCTAGAACAACCCTGACATCTGCCCCGGGAGACATGGCTTGGAGTCAAGGGACCACAGCAGGCTAGGGTAGGGTTGCTTGGCTTTCTGCCACCATTAGTGAGTGTAGGGGTAGGCTGGGCCTGACCCCTGCTAGCAACTGATGATTCCTACCAGCAGGGCCACCAATGGGGGAAGCAAAAAGTTGGCCACGTGCAGGCCAGTACAATGGCTGGTTCTTACTAGAGTGTCACACTGGCCCTTAGCAGACCACTTTCACTTCTCAGTATTGTGTCCAGTTTGGGGCACCCCACTAGAGAAAGGATATGTACAAACTGGAGATAATTCAGCAGAAGGCAATAAAAATGTTTAGAGAGCTGAATCTGAACAGTATAGTTTTGCTTGTGATCCTACATCAGACCATGCTATAAGATGTAATCTATATATGCAATGTCTGTATCTACATTTTTTCTCTGCAGAGTGAACTGCAGGTGCATATCAAAGTACTTGTACTTCTAAATACTTGGCTTGCAATTGTAAGTAGCTAGAGATGAAGCAATCAGAATTTTGTCCTTGTAAAAAGTAAGCAGCCCTTTCAAAAATCTCATCTTTAAGATGTTTTTTTTTTCACTTCAGTAACTCAATTTACTTTAATAGATTTTCCTCTGGTTTTTATCAATACAAGATTAGAATCAGCCCCACCATCAATGTTAAGAATAATAATTAAGATATGATAATTAAAATGGTAATACTCTAAGGGGACCCAGCTGTTAACAAGCTGCCAGGACTAGCAAAGCTCAAAACTTAAGCTTATTTGGGACACTGTTCTCTAAGGCTTTGTTTAGACTGCAGGCTTCTTTTGGAAGAACCCTTTTTTGGAAGCGATTTTCCACACAAAAGCGCATCGAAAAAGCGATCTGCTTTTTTGAAAGATAGCATCCACACTGAATGGACACTATCTCACATTTAAGCTGTGATTACTATGGACGGAATGGCCACCAGAGAACCTGTGCTTCTTCCGCTATGCTTTTCTTTCAAAAGAACTCCCTCTCCTAATGTTATTTTAGTTAGATAAAACAATTTAAATGTATGTCTGCTGATGTTCTCCTCCCAGTATAGCATGGCAAGAAAATCCTCCAAATATTAATGATGAACCTGCTGAAGAAGTGATAGTTCACCTCTCAGTTACAGGCAGTTCCCGAGTTACGCGGACCAGGGAGCTAGTGCCCCCCCCCCCAGCAGACCAGGCTTTTCTTGCCTACCCCTGGGGTAGAGCAGCTGGGGGCTGCCAGGCTGGTCCCGCAGCGCCGCTCCGGACCAACCCGGCAGTACCCCAGCTGCTCTGCCCCAGGCGTCCTGATTCAGCCGCTGCTGGTCAGTTTCAGCAGCGGCTGAATCAGGACGCCTGGGGCAGAGCAGCTGGGGTGCTGCTGGGTTGATTCAGTAGCGCCGAGGAGCTGCGTTACTGGAGCAACCCAGTAGCACCCCAGCTGCTCTGCCCCAGGCATCCCCAAGTCAGCCGCTGCTGAAACTGACCAGCGGCTGACTACAGGAAGCCTGAGGCAGAGTTGACTTGGGGACACCTGGGTTTCTTAAGTTGAATCTGTATGTAAGTGAGAACTGGCGACCAGATTCAGCCGCGGTTGAAACTGATCAGTTTTAGCAGCGGCTGACGCCAGTTCCGACTTACATACAGATTCAACTTAAGAACAAACCTACAGTCCCTATTTGTACGTAACCCGGGGACTGCCTGTATTTCATAAATATCTGCTTCAATTACCTTTTGGCAAATGAAATAACCGAACAATCATTCATTTTCTGATATTGCTGTAAATCTAATCTGAAGTTTTCAAAATAAATCACTGTTTAAAAATATATAGTGTGACCTTCTGAAAATGAAATCTACATCTATCTCTGAGTTGTGAAGAATATGTACTGTTATGACAAGCAACAAGAATACAGTTTTATGTAGAAAACCATGATTAAATTGAGTATTCCTGACTAGTGATTTAAATCAATTTCATTTAAATCAAATCCACCCCAATTGTGGCAAGGGTCGAATCAGCATGAGGATGAAGGGACATGTGGGGAAGGGAGGCAGTTGAGTAGGGCAACAAGAATACATGGGGTTGAAGGACAGAGTGCAGGGATGAGGATTGGAGGAGGAAAAGAGGATATTTCACGACACTGCTACTTTGGGGATATAGTTAGAAGTCTGGATCTACCCAGGTGCATACTGTGTACTTCATAAGAAGGAAATATAGTAGGTTTTCCCTCTTTTTGCCTGTATAGATTTCAGAATATGAAAACAAATATCTGAGTCATTAAAGAAAACAGAGATTTTGCATTGTACAAGGATGGTTGGAGTATTTTTAATCAAAACTTTGTCTGTAAATCAGTACAACTAATTTAAAAATAACCTAACAATTATATTGAGATGTCTGATTAATGTCTGAATGCAAATAAAGAACTGATTAGCAAGACAAATTAAATACTATCATCTCAAATTAAATATAACTGTCTATTTAAGTAGCTAGAGCCCCAATCGAGTAACAGGAAAGAGATAAATCAAATCTGTCTGTCATTACAAATTGACTAACTGATCAGTGAATATAGGAGACGGCGCTTGTTCTAATTTTTATTAAGTACACCTTACTAGTGAACAAAATTATCAACTTGTTAAACAACAGTAATACTGAGATTTTCCTCTGAGATTTAAACTGAGACACAAGATTCTAGGCTCTGCCTCTAGGAAAAGAAGCACAGAACTCATAACTTGAAGGAGCAGAGATGCTACAGAGGCTTTAAGCCAAATTGCATTCTCCAAAACCTGAGCTACTCCTGGCACACTTCAAAGATTCCCATAAGACCCGCTAAGGGTATGTCTACACTATAGCGCTAATTCAAACTAACTTAGTTAGAATTAGTTAATTCGAACTAAGCTAATTCGAATTAGCGCATCTCGACTTAAAAACTAGTTCGAATTAGCATTTTTCTAATTCGAACTAGTGCGTCCACACTGATTGGATGCTGGGGAGCACTGAAACTGGTTCTGGCAGGGCATCAGGTCAGTAGTTGCTTTGTGTGGCGGCTATCTGAGGCTCGTGCTTAAAGGGACCCCCCTGGACAGCCGGTTCTCAGCTTTTGGGCTTGCTTGCCTACCTCGCCGAGGGACAGCAAAGCGTTTTTGTCTGCGCCCATCTGTGTCGGTGCTTCCTTTCAGGACCGCCGCCGCAGGTGACAACATGGAGCCAGAGCTTACCCTTCACTTTCTGGTGCATTTTCTGGACTTGCTGCTGCAAGCCTGCCACCAATGGCTGGAGGCTGCCTGGCACCTGGTGCACGTCAGCCCCCTGCCTCTCTGCCTGGCCACCCTGGGGGCCCTGGAGCCGCTGCGGCGGCGCCCGGGCGCCGGCGTGCCCCACCACATCTGGCGTATGGACACCAGCAGCGACTGGTGGGACTGCATCATCCTGGAGCGCTGGGGAGACCAACAGTGGACCCAGAACTTCAGGATAAAGAGGGACACCTTCCTGGAGCTCTGTGAGTGGCTCACCCCTGCTCTGCGGCGACAGGACACTCGCATGAGGCCCGCCATCCCCCTCCAGAAGCGTGTGGCCATCACCCTCTGGATGCTCTCCACGCCGGACAGCTACCGATCCATCTGGAACCAGTTCGGCGTGGGGAGATCCACCGTCGGAGCAGTGCTCATGCAGGTACGGCACTCGCCGGCCACTGGGCCAGGGGCGAGAGGGGCTGCAAGGAGGGGATGGGCCACCACAGGGAAAACGGGGGGATGGGAGGGAGGAGGCGAAAGTGCCCAGCCTCGGAGGGGCTGGTTTGTCCCGGCCGTACTACACACCGCCCGGAGGGGTTGCTTCCAGGAGTGGGGCGCGGGGCACTGCCAGGGCACGAACACTCCCAGCCACCCGGGCGCCCCACTGATTCGCGCTTTGCTGTGTCTCTCCGCAGGTGGTCAAGGCCATCAACCGGGTGCTGCTCCGCAGGGTGGTCCGCCTCGCCGACCTGGACGCTGTCATCTGGGGATTCAGCGCCCTCGGCTTCCCCAACTGTGGGGGGGCCATCGACGGGACGCACATCCCCATCCGTGCCCCGGAACACCAGGCCTCCCAGTACGTAAACCGAAAGGGATACTTCTCCGTCCTCCTGCAGGCCCTGTGTGACCACCGGGGACAGTTCACAGACATTAATGTGGGCTGGTCCGGCAATTCGAACTAGTTAATTCGAACTAGGCGTTGGTCCTCGTAGAATGAGGTTTACCTAGTTCGAACTAAGCGCTCCGTTAGTTCGAATTAAGTTCGAACTAGCGGATCGCTAGTGTAGCGCCTATCAAAGTTAATTCGAACTAACGTCCATTAGTTTGAACTCACTTTCATAGGCGCTGCACTAGCGCTCCATTAGTTCGAATTTAATTCAAACTAACGGAGCGCTTAGTTCGAACTAGGTAATCCTCATTCCACAAGGATTAAGCCTAGTTCGAACTTACTAGTTTGAATTAAGGGCTGTGTAGACCCTTAATTCGAACTAGTGGGAGGCTAGCCCTCCCCAGGTTTCCCTGGTGGCCACTCTGGCCAACACCAGGGAAACTCGTATGCCCCCCTCCCAGCCCCGGACCCCTTAAAGGGGCCCGGGCTGGCTACAATGCCCGTGCAGGTGCAAGCCTGCCAGCACCCAGCCAGCAGACCCTGCACCTGGCATGGCTCGAGCCACCCACCCGATGCCCCCCAGCCCTCCCCCTCTTCCCGGGACCAGGCTGGCGGCTCCCGGGAGCTTGCTCGGTACCGCAAGAGGCGGGCACCCGCCTGGGCTAGTGCGGACATCGTGGACCTCGTCCACAATCTCCGCACTAGGCAAAGGAAAGTGTCCGGCTAGGGCAGGAGAGCTGCCAGCCTGGCCACCCAGAAGCAGGTGTGCATGAAAATCAAGGGGGTCCACTGAGATCCCCGACCCTGAGCCCTGAGCTTACAATGGCCGTCCTGGGTCAGACCAAAGGTCCATCTATCCCAGTAGCCTGTCTGCCGACAGCGGCCACCCCTAGGGACCCTGGAGGGGATGGACCAAAGACAGTGACCAAGCCATTTCTCTCGTGCCATCCCTCTCCAGCCTTCCACAAACCCTGGGCAGGGACACCACTCCTACCTCCTGGCTAATACCATTCCATGGACCCAGCCTCCATGACTTGATCTCACTTCCCTTTAAACTCTGTTCCAGTTCTAGCCTTCACAGCCTCCTGCAGCAAGGAGTTCCACAGCTTGACTCTTTGCTTTGTGAAGAACAACTTTCCGTTACTAGTTTGAAGCCTGCTACCCATTCCTTTCCTTTGGTGTCCTCTAGTCCTTCTTTAAGGGAACAAATGAAGAACTTTTCTGTATGCACCCTTTCCACCCAACTCCTGCTTTTAGAGACCTCTATCCTGTCCCCTCTCCGTCTCCTCTTTTCTAAGCTGAAAAGTCCCAGTTTCTTTAGCCTCTCTTCATATGGGACCTGTTCCCAACCCCTGATCATTTTAGTTGCCCTCCCCTCTCCCAGCCTCTCTCTTCCCCTCTCCCACTTCCTTTTCCCAGTCTCCCCCAGTTTTGTTCAATAAAGACAGATTCCATTTTTGAACACAACTGTCCTTTATTTTGTACATCAAGAAAAGGGGCTAGGGAAGGGTAAGTGGAAGGAGGTGAGGGAGGAATGGGGCACGAGCCCCCGATGGGGAGGACTTGGCTGGCTCTGCGGGCTTCTGAGGGTGGAAGCTCTCCTGCAGCCCCCAATTGCCCCCTCTCCCCAGATGGCAGCCTGCGGCAAGTGCAGCCGGGCTGATGGCCGAGTGGTGTGATGTGCCCAGTGTGGGTACTCCGGGCACTCCAAGCCAGGACTGCTTTGCAAGCGGGGCACACCTGAGAACTGTCTGTCCGGGGTGGGGGTCGGGACCCTTTAAGCGCAGCCCTCGGCTAGCCTGAGACAACATCTCCGCGCTCTAAGTCCTAACTAGACGCATTAGTTTGAATTAGCTTAGTTCGAATTAACTAATTTGAACTAAGTTAGTTCGAATTAGCGCTGTAGTGTAGACGTACCCAGAGTTACTTACAGCACTGGTCTTGGGCTGCCAGACGAGTCTCAGCATTGTCTGGAATCTCTGCAGCATGCTGAGGTCCCACCCCAATCTGCCTCCTCCAGCACCACCCTCTGCTGTGGCTTGTGAAGGGGTCCTGAGTAGGCAGCCATAACTTATATCCATCTTCTGCAGTGCTTATGCTCAGAAAATCCTCCACTGCCCATTACAGGGCTTGTATAGACACTTTACACAACCCTCGTCCTCTTATCTGGCATAGAGAGGAAGAGCAGAGGTGAAAATATCACTCCAGGCTCCCACTCCAGGCCAATAACACACACCTTTACAAATCTCTCTCTTTCCCTGACACTCACATCATCTGTGAGGCAATGCCTTTCACATTTCATTTATTACTGCCACATTTCCAGAGTGAACAGCACTTCTGCCCTTGCTGCGATCTGCATATATTATCTCTCTACAAATGGGGATCCATGGATCTCTATCTGTTGATTGTGGATTGAAGTCTCCCTGCGGTTCACTGTGATTATCACAGCAAGTCAGACCTTAGTTCAGCACCTGTAGTGTGTGCTCTCTCTCAGGGACATTGATAGTGTTACCAATAATTAGCCAGGTTTCATAAAGCACTTTTACTTTAGAGCAAAAGCATTACAGAGAAAATATATCACAAAACATTAGACAATCTAGGATGCATGCTGAGCTTAATAGATGACACAAATCATTTATGTGGAAACCCAGTTTCCAATCTCTCAAAGCTTTCCAGCGGTATGTGATCCTCTTGGTTAGAATCTCTTTTCACTTTCTAGATCCAAATGAGGTTCCAAATAGTTAATGTTGAGGAATAGGAAGGGAAAGGTCACATCCTTTAGAATAATTCCTATTAAAATTCCTGGAAGCAGAAAAACTGAAGTGAGTCTAAAGTACCCATGATACCCCTCTGGGCAATGGCTGAGAAGTTTACTTGAGAGAGATGAGCAAGGTACAGGGTACTGCTTTGTCACAAAATGACTGTGATATACACCAGGGTACAATCCAGACTAATGAGCAGCTTTGTAACCCCTAGCCTGGAATCATGAGTGCCTAGAAAGCCTTGCTGATGTGTCTCACCCTAGGTTGCTCACAAACGGTTTTCTAGCATGCAAGCCGCACTCTGAAGTTACATCTACACAGCAGGGCTAAAGTCAAATTAAGCTACACAACTTCAGCTGTATCAATTGAATAGCTGAAGTTGAAATAGCTTAATTCGTCTTCTGGCTCTGTCTACACAGCTGGAAATCAAAGAAAGAACACTCTTCCTTCAATTTCCTTTACTTCTCATGAAATGGCGGTTACCATGAGCTGAAGTAAGAAGTCCTCCAGCTCGACATTATTTCAAAATAAAGGCTTGTAGTATAGACATACCCTGAGTGTTTATGCGTAGCTACAGCCTCCCAGTCACACTCTAGTTATGCTCTGGCTTTCACCAGCTTTGATTGTGTTGCAGGGTTGACCCAACATATACCCAGTCTTAGATTTCCTCCTATAAATGTTTGCTGTACTGTCCAACTCTCTTGTGAATAGAAGTTACATTAGGTCCATTATTTCTTTGAAAGGAATAATATGCACACAACTTGCCACCCCAAATGGAGTTACACATGCACTTCACTTTCAACACACTGGATTAGATAAAATAGTAAAACCAGTTTAGTAACTACAAAAACATAGATTTTAAGTGAATACAAATAATGAGGCCTCAAAGGCCAGAAATGGTTACAAGAAAAATAAAAAGAAGATGATTGCTAATACCTAACAAACTATATCATACTCAAGCAGTTTCTCACTATACTCCGTCAAGAGTCTTATTGGCCATATCCCAATAGGTCAGGACCCCTTTACAGAGTCCAATAGAGGCTTCCTTTGTGCTTCAGATACAGTGAATATGATGGGCAGTGGGCATATCTCTTTGGTTTTTGTCTCCCCTATTTTATAATTTCAGTTCCACTCTTGAAAAACATTTCCAGATGGGCACCAAGAGACAAAAAGGCTATGAAGAAGGCTGTTCCCTGTTGTTTTTATTTCACCTGCTTGTGCTCCATTTGCTTTCTGTCTTGCTTGATGACCCTGTTTACCACTTAAATGCAAATTAAACGGAGTACGCATTCCTTTGTTTAGAACAGACCAATTTGCCAACTTTAGTTTAGAATATATGCTAGTAACACTATACAAGTGAGTCTTATAACTTCACATACAATGTTGCCACACATAATGTAACAGGACAACAATGACCAGCACAATATAAGTTTTCAAATGATACCTCAGAAGGTATACTTTTAGAAAGATTATTACAATAGTGTGTAAGGTGTGAATACAGGGATGAATTCTGTCACAATGACCCCTCAGTATTCTCCTATGCTTTTTTTTTCCTGTTGGCGGGGAGAGGGTGGGTATTTCCACTGGGGAAATGACACAGGAACTGTTTTTAACAGGGATGTCAATATGTAGTAGATTATATGATTAACCACTAAGCCTGGGCTTATCAGTTAATCTTGTCGACTATGCACGTTTCTTCCCTTCCCTTGATGCCCCTTAAAAGCTGGTTCCCCCCTCACCAGCTCCATGGTGCCACCTGCTTCACCCCCCGCACTGCTGTCTCTATCAGAGGTAGCCGTGGGGGGAGGGCAGGAGGCTGCAGTGAAGCGGCCCCTGTCCGCGGAGGATCCAAGCTCACCATGGAGAGAGGCTGCACTGCCTCCCACAAAGCAGTCACTGTCTGTGGCAAACCTGGGTCCTCTGTGAACAGGGGTTGGTACCTGACAGCTGCCCCTGTCCACAGGGTGTCTGAGCTCTGTCCACTGGGGGGGCCCACAGACAGAAGCTTTCACAGAACAGGAGTGAGTGCTTAGAAACTTCTGTCCAGTATGACAGAGAGAAAATCAGAAAGCTAACAAGGCCCTTAAGACCAACTGTTGCTAAAACACGAGGCAACTTCATTAACCATGAATGTCTGACCAAGTTTGACATGAGCAGAAAGCCCATCAATTTTCACTAGGATTTTGTGCACCCAGAGAAAGAGAATACAGGGCCAGAGGAACTCAAGGATGAATAACTAAACATCAACCCCATTCTTCTCTTTCCAATGGACCCCCTTCATGCAAACCTTCCCTCAGGACACACAGGCTCAATGTTCTTGCATGTCAGAGTATTGTCTACTTCAAGAAATCAAAAGTAATGAGTTGGAGCTCCCAAAGTCATGAGATTTTTTTTAAAAGACTATATTTTGGGGATTTAGCTCACTCTACTGATTTTTGAACTTCCTCTGCCTGTCTCCTGCATGTGACAATTAGTGTCGGCAACTCTCCCACATGTAGCGGGTAAGATAATTTTTGGCCCCTGCTTCAGTTCTCATTCAACATCTCCCTATCTCCTAACCATGCTACTGGGTTTCTAGACATTGATCAAAGAACAGGAAGGATATTTTGTAATTGTGAGTGAACCTCAAAAGGTTCAAAGGTTTTAGTTTTATTTGGACAAAGCAGACATCAGAAAATGTGGGTTCCTGATCCACACTTATTTGAACGTTAGGGCCTAAGCATATTAGTATGAGATTTTAGAGTTATCTTCACAGTATAGAAGTCAAGAAAGGAGGAAGGACACTTTCACCTTCATTTTAAATAACAAACCCAAGCAGTTTTTCTGAAAAATAGAAGGGACACAGATGTGAGGAAATGAGCAGAATTCTGCAATCAAGTCTGATGAAAAGCAATAAACTGACCAGTAAAGGAAGGGGGATGAGTTGTGGCTTCACAGTACACGGCTCTAAAGAGCAGGAGCACCCAGCAATGAATGCTTGCCAGTATATCGAGACAGAAGACTTGATTATTCAAAACAGTCAATAAGAAGAAAAAAAGGCCCAAGCTGATATAGGACAAGACTTTTCTCAATAATTTATTACAAAACATTTTGATCATCTTACAAATACACATTACAGAATATAGATAGATGTACCTATCATCAACTCTGTTTTTCACAGAAATCTGTGATCTTGTTTTTCACCTGTGGGTACCTGGCTTGTCAGTGTCAGCAGTAGGTGCCTTTTGTTCTTGTGGAAGTTGCTTTCTTGGCAGGTTTCCAGTTTTAGCTCACTTTTGTTTATGAGATTTTGGCTCCTTTTGTAGATTTTAACATTAGGCAAGGTATTTCTTTCCCAACATCCACATTTATCCCAAGCTGCTCAAAGAAAGGGAACAATAATCAGATTTTCAATTTTGTATGCATGTTAAACGCAAGAGAAGCAGACATCAACCTTTTTCTATATGAAAGATGTACAGTAAAACCTGTGTTATCCAGCATGCCCAGGGATTAGGGCATGCCGGTACCCTAAAAATTCTGATTATCTGAGGGGGGGGGGAGCCGTGCAGGGCCTACGGGGGGAGAGGAGGGACACGGGAGCCATGCAAGGGCTAGGATGTGGCCTGCTGGGGGGGCCATGAGCCGCAGGGGAGGGGGGCAGGATGTAGCCTGGTGAGGGGGGATAGAAGCCAGGGGATGGGAGGCAGAGATGGTGGAGGTGGCCTGCCAGGGAGAGAAGCAGGAGCTGCAGGGGGGCTCGCCTGCTGGAGGTGCCAAGAGCTGCGGGGAGAGCCAAGATGCTTGCTGCTTGCTTCCGGCTGCCGTTCGCCCCTCTCCCAGGTATTTGCTGCACGCTTATCTGAGGATCAGCCCGGCACTTAAAGGGCCAGTTTCCTTTTGTTTGTTTGTTTTATTTTGCTTTTCCCGGCATGAGAAATTTGCTGGTTTCTACAGTTTTCCAGATGCTTAAATTCTGGACAGTGCAGGTTTTCCTGTATCTTGAATAACATGATCATAATGGTAACTACGGTCTGATTGTTGTATCAACAAGCTTGTCCTCACAAACACAGAACACTAGAACTGGAAGTGACTTTGAGAGATCATCAAGTCCAGTCCCCTGCCCTCACGGCAGGACCAAACACCATCTAGATCATCCTTGACAGATGCTTGTTTAACCTGCTCTTAAATATCTCCAGTGACAGAGATTCCACAACCTCATTAGGCAATTTATTCCAGTGCTTACCCATCCTGACAGGACATTTTTCCTAGGTGCTAGAGAAGAAACAGGCATTCCAGGAGCGGATGGGGAAAAAAGAACTGCTTTATTGCCCACGCACGTTTACCTCGGACATTCAACATAACGTTCCAGTGGCAACAATTTGGCAACAATTACACCCTTTTATCTATTTTAGTATGTTAACTCTTACGTTTATCACTACTTTCCCTAAAACTTAATTAAGAATGTTAACTCCCATACAATGAAATTAACAGGTAGGTGATGAATATTATTATATCTGCCCCTAATTACTATTTACAAAATGTCTAATTAAATAAACATTTTTGTACACTACAAACTTTCCCGATCAATAGGTTACAGAGATTACAAGAACTGTAACCCTGAAAATATCTTATACAGCGCCAGTGAGGGTAAGTAAAAGACACAACAAAGAAGAGTAAAATCTATTCTGTGTTTTTGTGTGAACTTTTCATGTTATAAAAATTGTATGTATGTGTTTGGTTGATACTTACTTCTCATAGGAAGTAAAAGGGCAAATAGTGCACATATTCAATTACACTAATAATATGAGACTGTTCCTCTAACAATTCTCAGTCAATAGTGTCACATGAAAGACAAATCATACAAAGTTTCTTACATTGCATTTAGTGGAGCTCCCATTTGTTTTACTTACTCATCCATGTAAGCATGCACATTCGAGAGAGCCTTATGCAACTTGGATATTGCCTGGGTTTGTCAGCAAATAATTCCTCCTGTTGATTATATCTGGGAGGAAGCCGGTAAAGCCCATATTAAAATTAGTTTTGTTACTGAACTATTTTAGTTTGACAGTTGTATTAAGGACTTCATTCTTTGAATATTCTCAAATAGACAGAATCTAAAACCAACTATGATTTTTATGTGCATAATAGGTGATGTAGGTGAGAGGGGGATATAACAGCTTTCAAGTATCTAAAAGTATGTTACAAGGAGGAGGGAGAAAAATTGTTCTCCTTATCCTCTGATGGTAGGACAAGAAGCAATAGGCTTAAATTGCAGCAAGGATGGTTTAAATTGGACATTAGTGTTGGAATATGTGAAAATTAATAGGGGTCTGGGATGGCTGTACACTGGTGGTTAAGGAGTTCAAGCACAGAGTCTTGGGCATGTTTTTTCCCTTTGTTACTACAGTCTGGAAAGACAGATTAAGAATCCAGCCAAAACAGGTTTTATTCTTGCTGAAGTATAAACATGCTCCTTCCTTTCGTTATTGTAGCCTAGAAAAATAGATAATTATGCATAGAATCATAGAATACTAGGACTGGAAGGGACCTCAAGAGGTCATCAAGTCCAGTCCCCTGCCCTCATGCCAAGACCAAATACTGTCTAGACCATCCCTGATAGACATTTATCTAACATACTCTTAAATATCTCCACAGATGGGGATTCCACAACCTTCCTGGGCAATTTATTCCAATGTTTGACTACCCTGACAGTTAGGAACTTTTTCCTAATGTCCAACCTAAACCTCCCATGATACAATTTAAGCCAATTGCTTCTTGTTCTATCGTCAGAGGCCAAGATGAACAAGTTTTCTCCCTCCTCCTTATGACACCCTTTTAGATACAGGCAGTCCCCGACTTACGCGGATCCGACTTACGTCAGATCCGCAGTTACGAACGGGGCTGCCCCAGAGTACACGGACTGCGGGACCTCGCGGTCCTGCCGCCCGTGTACTCTGGGGCTTTGTTCTGCGTCTCCCTGGTCTGCAGACCAGGAAGACGCAGAGCAAAGCCGCGGAGGGGCTCGGGCAGCGGGGCAGCCCCGCTGCCCTCCCCCTCCCTCCCCCCCCGCGCGGCTTTGCAAAGCCGCGGGGAAGCCGCGTTGGGGACCACTGCTCTAAGCACACAATTACTTTACCAAACAACAGTTAATAGAATTAGAATCAATGTTATATCAAATGTTTATTGAGAAGAAACAGAGTTAATATATTTTGACCAAAGTATTCTCTGTAAACAACAATAAAATACAGGTTTGAGGGAGGGAAAAGTTAGATAAATATGGTTCTGAACGGTCTGGTTTTGAGACCATTTTCATATTGGTCAAAACTAATTAGCCAAAACACTGATATCTTGTAACAATAATACCCTACCGTATGATCTGGTAAATATTACTTTTTTTTTATTCAGAAGACATTGGATTTTTGTACTTTTGTCTCACACTATAGAGTGGGTATCAAGCTTTCCTCATGTATCTGTCATATATACTTGTGTTTAAGACATTGAAATTTTGTTTTTGACTGTTCATATTTATTAACAGAGGGTTTTTTTTTTTTTTAATTAAAGCATATGCTAAGTCAAAGCAGCAACTTTATATTGTGAAGTAGTTCAGGCTAGGAAAACAACCTATCAAATATAGAAGATGCAAAGGTAACTCATCAAAAAAGAAAACAAAAAGGTTTGTGATTTTTCTGCTATATGTTTACAGTGTTGTAATTTGTAAACAAACAAGTAATTTTTAAGCAACATTTATTAATAAAATATGCTACAGTAAAACCAAAGATCCAGGTTCCTTCATACGCTGGGATTTCCACAGTGCTTACTCTATAAGGAATGTATTCTGTACTGTAAAATTGCTTGACTGACACCTCTCTCTCAACTGGCTGATACATCATTATCCGATGTATCTAGGACATGCTGGAAAATCAACATTTCCCTCACTGACAGGTCAATTTCATCAGTGCTTTTTCAGACATTTTCAGCATCCTAAACTCACCAGTCTGTCATTTTCAGACTGTACAGTGGATCACAAAACTGTGTAGATTTCTAAATATGTCCACACAGCAACTTCTAATTTTAACAGAAATAGTGTACTATCAAAGACCATTCTTCATACTGCCCTGATTTTTTTATCCAATAGGAACTTTCAGACTAAAAATAAAATTACACATGCTAGTGATATATACCATTCCTAAGGCACTCAAAAATGCTCATTTTTCAAGAATTGGTTCAGAAAAGTTAATTCTCTATTCCACATCTCTGAAGAGAATCAAGGCTTCCATTCTCCCCCACTAAGCCACACCTACTACTGCATTTCCTTTTGAGTGTAATGAATATAATCACACAGCAGAGGTGTCTAGAAACATCAGGTTTTACTCTCCAATGCCTTATTTGTTCAGCCACTGCAGAGATGTCAGAGACTATACCTAGTGCTCACAAAGGGACAGGTGTGACTAGAAGGGGCACAGTCTAGAAAATAAAACTGTCAGAAGCTTTTTTCTTGTCATTCCCTGGAGATACGTCAGTGGCAGCTCAACAGATTAGAAAACATTTGGATCCTACATTATATTCAGGGGGACAACTTCATCCCACATATTAATATGACTGACTTCATTAGCGTGACACCAAGGATGAATTTTGCTCACAGTGTCCATCCAGAAGCTGTTAGCTAAACCTATTTTTAATACTGGACTTTCTGCTTAACTACTCAAAAAACTAGGTGGAAGGGGATCTTTTAATTCATTAAATTTCTGTTTTTTATTAATGGCTATGAAATCATCTGCCTTCCTACTCATGTGAATTCAAATATGAAGAGAGAAAATATTGACAATAGCCTCCCATTGAAGATATGTTATGGGTCTTCATGCCTGCATTTTGGGAACTGGGATTGTTTGAATTTCCATAGAAGAAAAATGCTCAGATGTATATATTAAGCTCAAAAAGAATACTAGTGCCCACAAACCATATACTTCTTGGAGTGACATCATCGTTTCATTTTTTTATAGAGGACATTGCCTCTTTTAAAGGCAAAGAACATGCTGCTGCTAAATAAACAAGTTATATATAGCCTTTCCTTGAAACACTGTGTGAAGAATGAACTTAAAAAACCCAAATAGTCCTGAAGCACCTTAGGGTATGTCTACACTACCCTCCTAGTTCGAACTAGGAGGGTAATGTATGCATACCGCACTTGCTAATGAAGCCCGGGATTTGAATTTCCCAGGCTTCATTAGCATAAGCGGGGAGCCGCCATTTTTAAATCCCCGCTGCTTCGAACCCCGTGCAGCGCGGCTACACGGGGCTCGAACTAGGTAGTTCGGACTAGGATGCCTATTCCGAACTACTGGTACACCTCGTTTCAGATCTTTGAAATTAGATCTGAGTTTTAGATCTTTGAAATTAAAATAATGATTCAGAAATTTTAGTAATTCACATCAATTAATAGGAAGCCCAAAATGTCTATTTTTCCAAATTGGTGAGTGTACAAAAATACACAAGGAAAACATACCATCGAGTGCACTTTGTTCATTTATGAGAACTGCAGTTTATTTTTATTATCGGTCAGACTATGATTTAGTCACTTTCAAAAGCCTCTGTGACTTCAGCCAGTGCAATCTGATAGCTTTCTTTGATAGGATATCAAGTCTTGTGGATAAGGGAGAACTGGTGGACATGATATACCTTGACTTTAGTAAAGCATCTGACATGGTCTCACATAACCTTCTTATCAATAAATTAGGGAAAAACAACCTAGATTAGGCTATTATAAAGGTGCATAACTGTCTGGATAACTGTTCTCAGAAAGTAGTTATTAACAGTTTACAATCATGCTAGAAGGGCATAACAAGTGGGGTTCCGCAAGAGTCTGTTTTGGGACTGGTTCTGTTCAAAATCTTCATCAACAATTTAGATGATGGTATAGAGAGTAAAATTATCAAGTTTGTAGATGATACCAAGTTGGGAGGAGCGGCAAGTGATTTGGATTATATGGTCAAAATTCAAAATGATCTCGACAAACTGAAGAAATGGTCTGAGGTAAATAGGATGAAGTTTAATAAGGATAAATGCAAAGTGCTCCACTTAGGAAGGAACAATCAGTTTCAAACATACAGAATGGGAAGTGATTGGCTTGGAAGGAGTACTGCTGAGCCAGATTTAGGGGTTATAGTTGACCACAAGTTAAACATGAGTCAATAGTGTGACACTGTTGCAAAAAGGCAAGATGATTCTGGGATGCATTAACAGGAGTGTTGTGAGCAAGACATGAGGAGTTATTCTTCTGCTCTACTCTGTGCTGATTAGGCCTCATTTGGAGTATTGTGTCCAATCTGGGCACCATATTTTAAGAAAGATCTGGAGAAACTGGAGACGGTCCAGAGAAGAGTAACACAAATTATTAAAAGTCTAGAACACATGACCTATGAGGGAAGACTGGAAGTATTGGGCTTGTTTAGTTTGGAAAAGAGAAGACTGAGAGGGAACATGATAGTGGTTTTCAAGTATCTAAAAGGATGTTACAAGGAGAATGGAGAAAAATTGTTCTCCTTGGCTTCTGATGGTAGGACAAGAAGCAACAGGCTTAAATTGCAGCAAATGAGGTTTAGGTTGGACACTAGGAAAAAAGTCCTAACTAGCAGGGTGGTTAAATAATAGAATAAATTGCCTAGGGAGGTTGTGGAATCTCCATCACAGAAGATATTTAAGAGCAGGTCAGGGATAATCTAGACAGTGCTGGGTCCTGCTGTGAGAGCAGGGGAATGGACTTGATGACCTCTCAAAATCCCTTCCAGTACCAGGATTCTGTGATTCTACCTGGGAGCAACAGGGTGAACTGCCACCCGTGGAGGCAGGGAGTGTTGTGACTCCCAGCCAGTAGGAACCTGCCCCAGCTCCTGGCCACCTGAGGCAGATCCCGCACTGTTCTCTGTGGCATGGAGGAACCTAGTTCCTCCCAACCACAGTGGGTGGCCAGGGGACCCTCAGAGCTCCTGGCTGCTGCAGGCAGCAAGGGAACCTCCCAGAGCTGAGAACAGCCAGTGGAAGGGAACCCTGGAGCTCCAAGCCCAGGCTCCCCATTTTGTCATGGATATTTTTAGTAAAAGACAGGGTTAAGTCACAGACTACATAGTAATTACACTCCCTAATGCAATCAGTCTGATCACGGGACCCAAGAGTGTCATACAACCACTACCCAAGCAATATTACGAAATATTATGAAAGCAAACAAGCCCTGAAAATCATTCAAATACCACGAGAACCAGCCTTCAATAATTAGACTAATCTTCAAATTAGATGAATGTGATGCTGGACAGGTCTGTCTTTAGTTAATGTGTAGTCTTGTTACAGTGTAACATGGAGGGAATTTCACTAGAAAATATGAACCAATCTCTAGCTGTTTGCATTCAAATCTAATATTCACAACACAAGAAGTAGCCCTTCCCACTGCGACCTAACTGTTCATACCTTGAGGCACAATATCTCCAACTGAGAACCACCAACTGAGCTGATAGTTTTCCTAGATACAAACAAGCATAATTTGTTCTGAGATTCACTGTGGAGACAGTATTTCACTACACCAGGTACATCACATCACTGTGTTAGTTGACATTGGATAAGGACAGAAGACAGGGAGAGAGAAAAAAATATGCATGCTAATTATAGGGTGGTATAAAGATTTTATTAGCATGACTTTGGGATGGGCACATTGCATATAAGCACTGAAACCACCAATCAATTATGATGTTTGTGACAGATATTACAATCTTATGCAGTATCATTAGGACCTTATATTATGTGTATGCATTTCTGTGGGCCAAGGACTTTATAAAGTGCCAAAGGGGAGGGTTAACGCAACTCCTCCAGGAATAAAAATCAGTGAAGGTAATTTAAGGCGCGTCACTGAGACTAACCAGTCCTAGAGAGGGACCACATTCCCATAGAGCTATTTGCAAACACGAGTTCAAGGTGATTTTTCCCAAGGATTATGAGATAAGGAAAGGTCTTTTTGGTACAAAAGGATGAGCTTGAGGTGATGCAAAGTCACCTTCCTGATCCAGTAAACAGACCTTCTGCCAAGGGAACACCCCGACCCTTGCAGAAAGGTTGGGAACATTAGTAGAGCCCCAGGACACTGAGGGATATCATGTTTAGTGTGTGATTACATTTGTTGATTGTTTTTATTACGTTCTTTCTATAATGCTTTTACTTTAAGAATGTGCTTGGTTAGAAAGCCCTATGTGGTCACTTTTAACTGTGAGGAACACATTATTCACAGCATAGCAAAGCACAATGGTGTTGATCTTTAAATAGACTGGCTTGCTGAGGACATCACAGTGAAAGTTAGGAAGTCAGGGTATGTCTACACTAAAGCACTAATTCGAACTAACTTAATTCGAATTAGTTAATTCGAACTAAGCTCATTCGAACTAGTGCATCTACACCTAAAAACTAGTTCGAATTAGCGTTTTGCTAATTCGAACTAGTATGTCCACATTGAGTGGACCCTGAACCAAGGTTAAGGATGGCCGGAAGCAGTGCCGGCAGGGCATGAGGTTAGGACTTAGAGCGTGGAGCTGCTGTCTCAGGCTAGCCGAGGGCTGTGCTTAAAGGAACCCGACCCCCACTCCGGACAGACAGTTCTCAGGGGTTCCTCATTCGCTTGTCTAACTCGATGAGGGACAGCAAAGCAGTCCTGGCTTGGAGTGCCCTGAGTGCCCACACTCGGCACATCACAGCACTCGGCCATCAACCCGGCTGCACTTGCCGCAGGCTGACATCCGGGAGGGGGGAATGTCAGTCGGGGGGCTGCAGGAGAGCTTCCACCCTGAGGAGCCCGCAGAGCCACCCCAGTCCTTCCCATCGGGTGCTCGTACCCCATTCCTCCCTCACCTCCTTCCACTTACCCTTCCCTAGCCCCCCTTCCTGATGTACAAAATAAAGGACACATGTGGTCAAAAATAGAATCTCTCTTTATTGAACAAAACTGGGGGAGACTGGGAAAAGGAGGTGGGAGAGGGGAAGAGAGAGGCTGGGAGAGGGGAGGGCATCTAAAATGATCAGGGGTTTGGAACAGGTCCCATATGAAGAGAGGCTAAAGAGACTGGGACTTCTCAGCTTAGAAAAGAGGAGACCGAGGGGGGATATGATAGAGGTCTATAAAAGCATGAGTGCTGTGGAGAGGGTGCATAAAGAAAAGTTCTTCATTAGTTCCCATAATAGAAAGACTAGAGGACACCAATTGAAATGAATGGGTAGCAGGCTTCAAACTAATAACAGAAAGTTCTTCTTCACTAAGCAAAAATCAACCTGTGGAACTCCTTGCTGCAGGAGGCTGTGAAGGCTAGAACTAGAACAGAGTTTAAAGAGAAGTTAGATACATTCATGGAGGCTGGGTCCATGGAGTGCTATTAGCCAGGGGATAGAAATGGTGTCCCTGGCCTCTGTTTTGGAAGGCTGGAGATGGATGGCATGAGACAAATGGCTTGGTCATTGTCTTCGGTCCATCCCCTCTGGGTTAGCTGGTGTTGGCCACTGTCGGCAGACAGGCTACTGGGCTAGATGGACCTTTGGTCTGACCCAGTACGGCCATTCTAAGCTCAGGGCTCAGGGTTGGGGGTCTCACTGGACCACCTTGATTTTCATGCAAACCTGTTCCTGGGTGGCCAGGCTGGCAGCTATCCTGCCCTAGACGGCCACTTTCCTGTGCCTAGTGTGGAGGTCGTGGATGAGGTCCACGATCTCCGCACTAGGCCAGGTGGGCGCCCGCCTCTTGCGGCCTCGGGCAGGCTCTTGGGAGCCGCCAGCCTGGTCCCGGGAAGAGGCGGAGGGCTGGGTGGCAGCGGGTGGCTGGTTCGTGCCGTGCCAGGTGCAGGGTCTGCTGGCTGGGCGCTGGCAGGCTTGCACCTGGCACGGGCACCGCAGCCAGACCGTGCCCCTTTAAGGGCTCCGGGGCCAGGAGAGGGGCAGAAGAGTTTCCCTGGTGGTGCCCAGAGTGGCCACCAGGGAAAGCTGGGGAGGGCTAGCCTCCCACTAGTTCGAATTAAGTGGCTACACAGCCCTTAATTCGAACTACTTAATTCGAACTAGGCGTTAGTCCTCGTAGAATGCTCCACTAGATCAAATTAAGTTCGAACTAGCGGTTTGTATGTGTAGCGCCTATCAAAGTTAATTCGAACTAACGTCTGTTAGTTCGAATTAACTTTGTAGTGTAGACCTACCCTCAGATAGTCCGAAAATCCCTTCAAGAGGAAGATAGATAAGTCTCCACCAAGGAGTCCAACACAAAGGGCGGGGCCTCAGGAGATGGGTGGGTCTGGGAGCAGCCACCCCACAGCGCCACCAGGACCACATTGCGCCCCACTCCTGCCCACCACAACTAGCTCTCAGAGCCACCTGGAGCATGCAGTGCAAGCCTCTGGTGGCGATTTAAAGGTCCTGGGACTCTAGTCACTGCTTCTGGGCAATAGCAGTGGCTGTAGGAAGCCCTGGTCCTGGGGCAATTGTCCCGTTTACCCCACGCTGTAGGCGAGCCTGATCTCCACTCAAGAAAAGTCAAGCTAAAAACGGAATACAAGTCCTGCCATGAGCATAGGTTACTGGATTGGATGACCTCTCGGTGTTCCTTCTAGTTCTAAGTTTTTAAATGTAATTACACTGAAACGGTCACACTGCTCAACCTAATTAGTGCTGATGAAACGTATGATGCCTCACACCAATGTACTCTGTATTTGTTAGATATTAAACTGTCACAGAAATATTTTAGGGTATGTCTACACTACAAAGTTAGTTCGAACTAACTTAGTTCGAATTAGTTAATTCGAACTAAGCTAGTTCGAACTAACGCGTCTAGAACTAAAAACTAGTTCGAACTAGCGTTTTGCTAGTTCGAACTAGCAAGTCCACATTGAGTGGACTCTGAACAGGGCTTAAGGATGGCCGGAAGCAGTGCCGGCAGGGCATAAAAGGAGGACTTAGAGCATGGAGATGCTGTCTCAGGCTAGCCGAGGGCTGCGCTTAAAGGGTCCCGACCCCCACCCCGGACACACAGTTCTAAGGGGTGCCCCGCTTGCAAAGAAGTTCTGGCTTGGAGTGCCCTGAGTGCCCACACTGGGCACATCACACCACTCGGCCATCAGCCCAGCTGCACTTGCCGCAGGCTGCCATCTGGGGAGAGGGAGTAATTGGGGGGCTGCAGGAGAGCTTCCACCCCCAGAAGCCCGCAGAGCCAGCCCAGTCCTCCCCATCGGGGGCTCATACCCCATTCCTCCCTCACCTCCTTCCACTTACCCTTCCTTAGCCCCCCTTCTTATTGATGTACAAATTAAAGATAACGTTTCTTCCAACATTGACTCTGTCTTTATTGAAAAAAAACTGGGGGAGACTGGGAAAAGGAGGTGGGAGAGGGGAAGAGAAAGGCTGGGAGAGGGGAGGGCAACTAACATGATCAGGGGTTGGGAACAGGTCCCAGATGAAGAGAGGCTACAGAGACTGGGACTGTTCAGCTTAGAAAAGAGGAGACGGAGGGGGGACAGGATAGAAGTCTCTAAAAGCAGGGGTTGGGTGGAGAGGGTGCATTCAGAAAAGTTCTTCCTGAGTTCCCATAAAGAAGGACTAGAGGACACCAAAGGAAAGGAATGGGTAGCAGGCTTCAAACTAGTAAGAGAAAGTTGTTCTTCTTCAGAAAGCAAATAGTTAACCTGTGGAACTCCTTGCTGCAGGAGGCTGTGACGGCTACAACTAGAACAGAGTTTAAAGGGAAGTGAGATAAAGTGATGGAGGTTGGGTCCATGGAGTCCTATTAGCCAGAGGGTAGGAGTGGTGTCCCTGCCCAAAGTTTGTGGAAGGCTGGAGAGGGATGGCACGAGACAAATGGCTTGGTCATTGTCTTCGGTCCATCCCCTCCAGGGTCCCTAGGGTTGGCCTCTGTCGGCAGACAGGCTACTGGGCTAGATGGACCTTTGGTCTGACCCAGTACGGCCATTGTAAGCTCAGGGCTCAGTGTCGGGGGTCTCAGTGGACCCCCTTGATTTTCATGCACACCTGCTCCTGGGTGGCCAGGCTGGCAGCTCTCCTGCCCTAGACGGCCACTTTCCTGTGCCTAGTGCGGAGATCGTGGACGAGGTCCACAATGTCCGCACTAGCCCAGGAAGGTGCCCGCCTCTTGCGGTCCAGGGCAAGCTCCCGGGAGCCGCCAGCCTGGTCCCGGCAAGAGGGGGTGGGCTGGGGGGCATCGGGTGGGTGGCTCTGTGCCGTGCTAGGTGCAGGGTCTGCTAGCTGGGTGCTGGCAGGCTTGCACCTGGCACGGGCACCGTAGCCAGCCCGTGCCCCTTTAAGGGGTCCGGGGCCGGGAGGGGGGCAGACGAGTTTCCCTGGTGTTGGCCAGAGTGGCCACCAGGGAAACCTGGGGAGGGCTAGCCTCCCACTAGTTCGAACTAAAGGGCTACACAGCCCTTAGTTCGAACTAGCTAGTTCGAACTAGGCGTTAGTCCTCGTAAAATGAGGTTTTCCTAGTTCGAACTAAGCGCTCCGCTAGTTCGATTCAAATTCGAACTAGCGGAGCGCTAGTGTAGCACCTATTAAAGTTAGTTCGAACTAACGTCCGTTAGTTCGAACTAACTTTGTAGTGTAGACATACCCTCAGAGAGTTTAAAAATAGTTTCAGAGAGTGCAAGTACCATAATTGGGAGAAGCGGAGGAAACATTTGATTTTTTTCCTTTATAAATTGCAATTATTTCAAGCCATTCAGAAATTTGCAGTGTCAGAATAAATCCCCCATGAAGATGGATTAGTGGCAGATGAAGCTGTCAAATGGGCATTATAAAAGTGACTGTACAATTTCCAATTGGTATCGCCATCCTCATGATTTAGGCATTATTTAACATAATAACATGGCCAATGTGAATTCCTCTGCTGTAAATCTACTGTGGACAGGGAAAAACTCCATCTCCAATCGTGTCAAATTAGCAACTTTCACAAACATTAAATTCACTTAAAATTGAAACTATTTTCAGTGGGGAATAAAAACAAATACCCCCTTTCCCCACAAAGTAATGCAAATATGAACAGGCTGAATGCAAGTGTTCCAAAGGTAAAAAATGCAAGTGTTTGAGTTACTTATGTCTGAAGACATTGCTTGCTGTAAGTCTCTCTCTCACAAACATCTTTCAGTAACTATTAAAATTATCTAAATATAACTGATTTCAATAGAAAACCACTAGCACCTCCAAAAATCATTCATTTTTCGTGACAGTGCTTGTGTCTTCCATGCTCTCTCTCAAAATATTTTACAACACCAAAAGCCTTTTCAGAAAAAAACTTCATTTCTCTTTCAGCAGTAGTAACATTCAGAAAATGGCTTTTGTTTTCTTCTATTCTGCCCAGACCCAACATCAGAGAAAAGAGAATAAATATACAAAGATGGATGGCTTACACTTGAACAGTGGCATAGCCAGAATGGGACAGATGGGTGGTCCCCAAATTTTGGGTGAGCAGACAATGAGGGGGGAATACAGGAGTGACGATGCTGCCAGTCCACCTGTTCCAGCTGGCATTGGGGGATGAAAAGGGATGGATGCTCTGGCCAGAGCCCTCTGTAAACATGGGGACCTTCCTATAAAAATGTGCACCCCTCATTCCTGCACTGAATGCTCAGGGCTTGTCCTACTCTGCCTGCCTGGGATCTGGACTTGCAATACTTCACCAGCTGGTGCTTCCACAGGCAAGTGGAATCAGGGCATAGGGCCTTGCACTACTGTGCCTAGTGTTCTAGCCAGGGGTTGGGGCTTGCCGTGCTCCACCCCCCACTGTTCCGGCCATGGAGTAGGATCAGGGCTTGCCCCACTCCATCTGCCCAGTGCTCCAGCAAGAGGGGGATTTTCCCTGCGCCACGAGTCCAGGCACTTGGGCTTGCCTTCCCATGCCCACCAGGGGAGCAGGTTTGGGGCTCCATGGGCTTGCCTGGTGCTTCAGCCATGGAGCGGGATCAGAGTCATGCCCTGTTCACCCTCCCCACCATCCTGGAAAGTGGGGTTGGAGGATTCTGCCCACTAGGTGCTCTTCCCAAGTATGGTCCAGGGACTTGCAAACGCCACTCCCTGGCAGGAGCCTGGATGAATGGACGGAGGTTGCTCCGCAGGATGCAGAGCAGCCTCTGTCCTTGGCAAGCCTGGGCCTGCTGTGGGCAGAGGCTGCTTCATGGCAGCAGCCCCAGTCTGCGGGGGGGCCTGAGCACCCTACGGACAGAGGCTGCTCCGCATTAAGGATTTTAAGAGGCAGATAATTCGCTAATCGTGTAGTCAATAGAATTTGTATTGACTACACGATCAGTTGATAATGGAAGAAGCTCTCAGTCCTGTCTCGTGCCGGGTTCCTGGAACTACCCTCACTGCATCTCTGAAGTTTAAATGTAGTAAGAACCAGGTGGGCAGGCAGCTACTACATTTAAATTGCAAAGATGAAACAGGGGTAAGTCCTGAACCTGGCTCATGCCAGGACTGAGCCAGGCTGTCTGCCTGGCCAGAGCATCCCCTGTCCGCAGTGGCCCAGGCTGACCATGAGAAGAGGCTCCTTTGTGGCAGCAGCCCCTGTGTACGGGGAGTCCCAGTAAGGAGCTGAGACTCCTCCACCCCCCCACAGAGAGGGGCTTCTACTGGAGAAGCCTCTGCCCATGGTCAGCTTCACAGCAGCCTCCCTTCACACACAGACCCAGTCTGCACTTGAAGCTGTTTTTTTAATGGCTCCCCTCACCGACTGGCTCCCCGTGCCACCCCACACTTAGTGCAAGGTGGCAGGGGGCTCCGCAGGAGTGGAGCTGGGAGTGAACTGGCTGCTGGTCCCACCTCCTGGAACTATCAAATAGTTGTGTAAGCCTAAGATTTCATGTGGTTACACAACTATTCAATTACCCAATATCTGAGGGTATGTCTACACTACAAAGTTAGTTCGAACTAACATCCGTTAGTTCGAACTAACTTTCCTAGGCGCTACACTAGCGCTCCGTTAGTTCGAACTTAATTCGAACTAACGGAGCGCTTAGTTCGAACTAGGTAATCCTCATTTTACGAGGATTAAGCCTAGTTCGAACTAGCTAGTTCGAATTAAGGGCTGTGTAGACCCTTAATTCGAACTAGTGGGAGGCTAGCCCTTCCCAGGTTCCCCCTGGTGGCCTCTCTGGGCACAACCAGGAAAACTCTTCTCCTCTCCTCCAGCCCCGGGCCCTTAAAGGGGTAGACTCTGGCCAGACGGCACTGGAGTCAGCCAGCCCTGCCAGGAGTCTCTGCCCCGAATCAGTGGCTGCAGGATGAGCCAGGCAGCCAGTGCCAGTGAGACGTCCCCTGCCCAGTCCCCCAGCACCCAGGGGCCAGCCAGGGGCCGTAGACGGCGCGCGGCCTCCTGGTCTAGTGCGAAGGTCATGGACCTCATTGAGGTTTGGGGGCAGGCCCCCAACGTCCATGATCTCCGCACTAGGAGGAGGAATGCGGCCGTCTATGGGCGCATAGCAGCCGCCATGGCCAGCAGGGGACACAAGCGCACCCAGGAGCAGGTGCGCATTAAAATTAAACAGCTGCAGCAGGCGTACGCCAGGGCCACAAGGGGTGGCGCCGCTGCAGGGGCTGCCACCTGCCCCTATTTCACTGCCCTCCACCAACTATTGGGGGGCAGGGCGGTCCGTGCGAGCCCGGGGGACATCGAGCCGGGACCAGAGGGCCCTGACCTGGGCACACCAGAAGGGTCACCGCCAGCAGTGTCATCCAGGGAGACCGTACCGGGTAAGTAGTTTGAATTAAGTAGTTCGGGGGGGGGGGGGGAGGTGGGAGGGAGACCAGGGACCGCGCGCGTGGGCCATGCCTTCCACGGATCACGCAGACACCTGTGCACGTGCAAGCACGTGCCATGCCACCCTTGGGCAGGTGGCTCCAGCTGCGTGACACCCAGGGGCCATTGCCCAATAGGCACATGCTTGTGCAAAGAGACGTGACATGCTCCCGACCCCGGGGCAGGACCCAGCAGGATGATTTCCCTTCACATGTCCCCTCTACACGGAGGCAGGGGACATTTCCCCTTCCCCCCCGCCGCCCCGGCCACACTATACATGGCACAGGGACATGGGTGCGGTCTTGGGGCAGCTCCCAGTCCCGGGGAGAGCCAGACATCCTGACCATGGCCTCTGTACAAGCACAGCGGCTCTGATGGTGCAGGACATGGTCACCCTCACGTTGCGGAGTTGGGGAGGGGGCTGGGCATCATCCTCTGCGTCCCCAGGGAGAACTGACCACTTCTCTTCTTTCTCTACAGCTGCACCAGCTGCTCGTGCCGGGCGCACCACCCCGCCCGGGACATGCTCCCGCACCTGCGGCCTGCTCCGGACCGCCAGCACGGAGCAGGAATACTGGGACCAGCACCTTGGGGCCCTGCGAGCCGTGCACCGCACACTACGGGCGTGGATGAGGGAAGACCTGCAGGTCCGCCACGAGCTGCTGGCTGAGCTCCGAGGGCTGAGCACCAACCTGCAGCTCCTGCTGCAGAGCATGGTGCCCCGTGCTGGTCCTGCACCTGCTGCCACCCCCAACTGCTGTCCCTCCTCCCACTCCTGCTCCCCCTCCCACCTCTCCCTCCTCAACCCCCACAACCTCTTCCTCAATGTCCACACCCCCCACCTCAACCTCCGCACCCTCCACCCCATCCCCCCGGGGACGCCGAGGCCCCATCCCTCGCTGTACTGGGAGGCGGTCGGCCCGGCGAGACCCCCCACCCCTGATCCTTCAGTTTCCCCACCCCCTCCTTTCCCTTGCTTCCCCCTTTCAGCTCCCTCCTCCCAGTTTTCCCCCTCCCCTCTCCCAGCCTCTCTCTTCCCCTCTCCCACCTCCTTTTCCCAGTTTCCCCGAGTTTTGTTAAATAAATAGAGTTTCTATTTTTGAACACACGTGTCCTTTATTTTGTACATCAAGAAGAGGGGCTAGGGAAGGGTAAGTGGAAGGAGGTGAGGGAGGACTGGGGCACGAGCCCCCGATGGGGAGGACTGGGCTGGCTCTGTGGGCTTCTGGGGGTGGAAGCTCTCCTGCAGCCCCCCGATTGCCCCCTCTCCCCAGATGGCAGCCTGCGGCACGTGCATCCGGTCTGATGGCCGAGTGGTGTGATGTGCCCAGTGTGGGTACTCCGGGCACTCCAAGCCAGGACTGCTTTGCAAGCGGGGCACCCCTGAGAACTGTCTGTCCGGGGTGGGGGTCTGGTCCCTTTAAGCACAGCCCTGGGCTAGCCTGAGCCAGCATCTCCACGCTCTAAGTCCTCCTCTGATGCCCTGCCGGCACTGCTTCCGGCCATCCTTAAGCCCAGTTCAGGGCCCACTCTGTGTGGACATGCTAGTTCGAATTAGCAAAACGCTAATTCGAACTAGTTTTTTAGTCTAGATCCGTTAGTTCGAATTAGCTTAGTTCGAATTAACTAATTTGAACTAAGTTAGTTCGAATTAACGTTGTAGTGTAGACGTACCCTAACATCCCTAGTAAGGAGGGAGACTAATATTGGAAGAATATGAAGAATGAATAAATCATTTCTCACAAAAGTACAAAACATAAGAATAGCAATGGAACAAATCAGGCCCACTGTGTTAAACAAAAAATGGATGGATAATACCTAGACCTGTTTATTTTGAGCAAATCCCCGATGCCACCATCAATTATGCAGAGGTATTCTCGGAGATATTTCATATCGTGCAATGCATCAAAGAAAATTTTCACTCAGTTCTGTAAAAATACACATAAGAACGGTCATACTGGCTCAGATCAACAGTCCATCCAGCCCAGTAGCCTGTTTACCGACAGTGGCCAATACCAGATGCCCCAGAGGGAAGGAACACAACGGGGAATCATCACATGATCCCTCCCCGATACCCACCTCCAGAGAAACAGAAGCTAGGAACACCATTTCTACCCATCCTGGCTAATAGCCATTGATTAAACAAACCTACATGAATCTATCTAGCTCTTTTTTGAATCTTGTTAAAGTCCTAGCCTTCGCCACATCCTATGGCAAGGAGTTCCACAGGTTGACTGAGCACTAACTGAAGAAAAACTTCCTTTTGTTTGTTTTAAACTTGCTGCCTATTAATTTCATTTGGGGTATGTCTAAACTACATGGCTCCATCGATGGAGCCATGTAGATTAGGCTGATCGGCAGAGGGAAATGAAGCCGCAATTTAAATAATCGCGGCTTCATTAAATTTAAATGGCTGCCGCGCTCTGCCGACCAGCTGATGATCAGCTTGACTCCACTTGCCTCTCCAACTACTACCCCATCTCTCTTTGGGTATGTCTACACTAAAAAGTTAATTCGAACTAACAGACGCTAGTTCGAATTAACTTTGATAGGCGCTACACATACAAACCGCTAGTTCGAACTTAATTCAAACTAGCAGAGCGCTTAATTCGAACTAGGCAAACCTCATTCTATGAGGACTAACGCCTAGTTCGAATTAAGTAGTTCGAATTAAGGGCCGTGTGGCCACTTAATTCGAACTAGTGGGAGGCTAGCCCTCCCCAGCTTTCCCTGGTGGCCTCTCTGGGCACCACTAGGGAAACTCTTCTGCCCCCCTCCCGGCCCCGGAGCCCTTAAAGGGGCACGGGCTGGGTACGGTGCCCGTGCCAGGTGCAAGCCTGCCAGCACCCAGCCAGCAGACCCTGCACCTGACACGGCACGAACCAGCCACCCGCTGCTACCCAGCCCTCCGCCTCTTCCCGGGACCAGGCTGGCGGCTCCCAGGAGCCTGCCGGGGTCCGCAAGAGGTAGGCACCCACCTGGTCTAGTGCGGAGATCATGGACCTCATCCATGACCTCCGCACTAGGCACAGGAAAGTGGCTGTCTAGGGCAGGATAGCTGCCAGCCTAGCCACCCAGGAGCAGGTTTGCATGAAAATCAGGGTGGTCCAGTGAGACCCCCGACCCTGAGCCCTGAGCTTAGAATGGCCGTACTGGGTCAGACCAAAGGTCCATCTAGCCCAGTAGCCTGTCTGCCGACAGTGGCCAACACCAGCTAACCCAGAGGGGATGGACCGAAACAATGACCAAGCCATTTGTCTCATGCCATCCATCTCCAGCCTTCCAAAACAGAGGCCAGGGACACCATTTCTATCCCCTGGCTAATGGCACTCCATGGACCCAGCCTCCATGAATTTATCTAACTTCTCTTTAAACTCTGTTCTAGTTCTAGCCTTCACAGCCTCCTGCAGCAAGGAGTTCCACAGGTTTACTATTTGCTTTGTGAAGAATAACTTTCTGTTATTAGTTTGAAGCCTGCTACCCATTCATTTCAATTGGTGTCCTCTAGTCTTTCTATTATGGGAACTAATGAAGAACTTTTCTTTGTGCACCCTCTCCACAGCACTCATGCTTTTATAGACCTCTATCATATCCCCCCTCAGTCTCCTCTTTTCTAAGCTGAGAAGTCCCAGTCTCTTTAGCCTCTCTTTATATGGGACCTGTTCCAAACCCCTGATCATTTTAGTTGCCCTCCCCTCTCCCACCCTCTCTCTTCCCCTCTCCCACCTCCTTTTCCCAGTCTCCCCCAGTTTTGTTCAATAAAGAGAGATTCTATTTTTGACCACACGTGTCCTTTATTTTGTACATCAGGAAGGGGGGCTAGGGAAGGGTAAGTGGAAGGAGGTGAGGGAGGAATGGGGTACGAGCCCCCGATGGGGAGGACTGGGGTGGCTCTGCGGGCTCCTCAGCGTGGAAGCTCTCCTGCAGCCCCCCGACTGACATCCCCCCCCCCGGATGGCAGCCTGATGGCCGAGTGCTGTGATGTGCCGAGTGTGGGCACTCAGGGCACTGCAAGCCAGGACTGCTTTGCAGGCGGGGAACCCCTGAGAACTGTCTGTCCGGGGTGGGGGTCGGGACCCTTTAAGCACAGCCCTCGGCTAGCCTGAGACAGCAGCTCCACGCTCTAAGTTCTAATCTGATGCCCTGCTGGCACTGCTTCCGGCCATCCTTAATCTCGGTTCAGGGTCCACTCAATGTGGACATGCTAGTTCGAATTAGCAAAATGCTAATTCGAACTAGTGTTTAGGTCTAGATGCACTAATTCGAATTAGCTTATTTCAAATTAACTAATTCGAATTAAGTTAGTTCGAATTAGTGCTGTAGTGTAGACATACTCTTTCATATCTAATATAACTGAATGCACTGATTATAATTGCAGTATGGTCTTCTTCTTCCAGTTCCATCCCATCTCCTCACCAGTTTATTTGCATCCCACTGAAAGCACTCTCAACAAACTCTCCACTAACTTCCGTGGTCCTTGGCCATTGCTGTTTTGTAGTTACTTTTGGCATTATAATTTAAGCAAATTATAATGATGATGATGTTTTTCTCCTCTTCTGATTTACAAATTAGCGTTAAATTACATTGAAGAACTTCATGTTAGAAAATGAGTCCTGAGCTCTCTCTTGTAGTAATTATGAATTCTTGACTTTGCTCCTCAGCTGGCAGAAAATATAAAACCAAAATATCTTTGGGACGACTAACATTTATAGAAGTTCAAACTCCCAAGAAATAAACATTTAAAAAATGCACAAAACATGTGTGTGCCTAAAAGCTGCTTATGGAAAATTGGTTAAACACTCAGCATAAACGCTAGCTATTTAAAGATCAGCTCCAGACTTAGGAAGTAAGCTTCAAATCCAGAAGTCTTCACTCCATCCCTACTCAGAGAACCTCAGTGGAAATTATGGCTTAGTAAGGATTTAAGGATTTGGCCAACTGTGAATAAGGGCTTCAGATTCAAGACCTTAATCCAAACAGTAGTTTAGTCAGTTTTCAGTCACTGACAGGAAACTAACAGATTTGTTCTCCCCATATAGCTGTTGCTATAGCTGAAAAGAGCAATTGCTTAACTGCAAACTTACTAGTACAGATGACTATCAGAACTTGATATGTGATATCAAAACACACTAAAGAAATTTCAAGAAAATTATTACATATGAAGCCTCAATATATCAAAAAAATTCCATTTTCTGGGAGCAGGACATTAGTCTTTACATAGCCTGGCATGGCCTTCATATTTAATATTTATCTATGTTTCAACATATAACAATATAAACCTACTTTCAGAATCAATAGAAAATAGCTCTAAGATGCTAAGGTACAACATCTGAAAAAAAATCTAAATTTGATTCAACAGGTACATCAAATACTATGTCTGGTTTTACAGTTTAATGATGAGGCAGATATCAGATATCTTCATATTGATACCTAACAGAGATAACTGGATGGATTTAAAAAGGCACATGAATTGCATCCATAGGGACTTTTTAAAAACTTCAATGTTTACTAAGCAAATATAAAGGATACTACAGAAAGGAAGATGTAACTATTTAAGAATTGTGATAGAAATGTAGCCGTGTTAGTCTGGTGTAGCTGAAACAAAATACAGGACTATGTAGCACTTTAAAGACTAACAAGATGGTTTATTAGATGATGAGCTTTCGTGGGCCAGACCCACTTCCTCAGATCAAATAGTGGAAGAAAATAGTCACAACCATATATACCAAAGGATACAATTAAAAAAATGAACACATATGAAAAGGACAAATCAAATTTCAGAACAGAAGCGGGATGCGGGGGGGAGGGGGAAGGTAAATGTCTGTGAGCTAATGGTATTAGAGGTGATAATTGGGGAAGCTATCTTTGTAATGGGTAAGATAGCTAGGGTCTTTGTTGAGACCCACACGTAGAGTGCCAACCTGATAACAGACCTATGTAACTTTGTTCTCACCCACAATTATTTCCAGTTTGAGAACAACTTATACCTCCAGATCAGCGGCACAGCCATGGGTACACTCATGGCCCCACAGTATGCTAATATCTTTATGGCTGACCTAGAACGTTTCCTCAACTCCCGTCCCCTTTTACCCCTTCTCTACTTACGCTACATCGATGACATCTTTATGATCTGGACGCATGGCCAAGAAACACTGGAGACATTCCACCATCAACCTCAGCCTGGACTATTCTACACGAGAGATCCATTTCCTGGACACCACAGTACAAATCAACAATGGAAAATTAGACACCACCCTCTACAGAAAACCCACTGACTCATACAGTTACCTACATACTTCCAGTTCCCATCCAGCACACACCAAACAATCCATCATCTATAGCCAAGCCCTGCGATACAACCACATCTGCTCTAATCCCACTGACAGAGACCAGAAACTTCAGGATCTCTACCAAGCATTTATAAACCTCAACTACCCACCCGGAGAAATAAAAAAGCAAATTGAAAGAGCCAGAAGAATACCTAGAAACCATCTACTTCAAGACAGACCCAAGAAAACCAACAATAGAACACCACTTGTCATCACCTACAGCCCCCAACTTAAACCTGTCCAACACATTATCAATAAACTACAGCCTATACTGGAACAGGATACTAAACTCCAAGAGGCTCTGGGAGACAGACCCATAGTCTCCTATAGACAACCACCTAACCTCAAGATGATTCTTACCAACAACCACAGGACATACCACAATAATACCAACCCTGGTACCCTTCCCTTGCAACAACCCCCGTTGCCAGCTTTGTCCAATATTCACTCTGCTGATACCATTATTGGACCTAACCAAGGGTACATCTACACTACAACGTTAATTCGAACGTTAATTAGTTAATTAGTTAATTCGAACTAAGCTAATTCGAACTAACGGATCCAGACTAAAAAACTAGTTTGAATTAGCATTTTGCTAATTCAAACTAGCATGTCCACATTAAGTGGACCCTGAACCGGGGTTAAGTATGGCCGGAAGCATATTTAACTCTAATCTTAACTTATTTATAAACGATCTAGAGCAGGCATGTCAAACAGGTGTCTGGAGGGCCACATGCGGCCCGATTGAAGTTTTTTGTGGCCAGACACTACATTTTATAAAAGAATAAAGTGCGGTTGGAGCACGTGGCTGAGTGCAGATCACGGCCAGCCGGCTGCTCTGCGCACTGTGCCACAGTGACTGCTCACAGACAGCCGGGCCACTCTGCACACAGAACCCAGCACATCCTCATGGCTGGCCAGGCCACTCTGCACAGGCATCAAGTGCCTGCTCACAGCTGACTGCTGTGCTCACGCCACCCCAGTGCCCAAGGAAGAAATATGTGGTGGTGATGTGGCGACAGCAGCTCTGGGACCCACACACAAGGGGCTGATTTGTGGTTCCCAGTTTAATTTTCATATGTCCTGAGTTTTAATGTCCTGAGTACTTAACTGTACTGTGTTAATGTTTGTCATATGATTTCCTTGGAATGTAGGCATTGCCAAATCAGCCAACGGGACCCTCTAGTCTAGTCCAGTATTGTAGCTACAAAAGTGGCCAATATAAGATGCGTCATAGGATGGGGTGTGAATGTGCTCGCACATGTCCACAAGAAACTACAGTGGACAATTATCTCAGGATAGAGGATGTCTCTATTGCACACCTGATATCTATCGTACATTTTACCTATCCTTATTTCATTTTCTGCTCTGTAGACTTAACTTGGGATGGGTTTTCAATTTCTGAAGGATATGCATTTGGCTCAAATAACATCTGCTTTAAAGGTAGCAAGAATGAATTGTAGATAAGGGTGGGAACATAACAATCTTGTTTACCTAAATATACTGATCATGTAAACAAAGTCAAAGGACAAGCAGTACAGCTGAGCCATACTGTAATAAGCAATGAGTAACCCCTGGAAATTTCCAAACTGCCGCAAACAAGGTAGAGACACAGTATTTAAAACTGCACCAGAGCATAGCAACTTGGACCTCACCGATGGGCTTTGGGTACCAGTGCCTAAGAAGTCTCCCACTTCATCCGCAGCCGAAACAGGTTCCCCAGCTAGCAGAAAGGACGTAAGAAATGCCTCTTTTCCTATCATGTTGTTCTTTTCGTTAAGGGGCACAGCTGATAGCTGTCAGGAAATAAACTGCTTGTGTTTGACAGATACATGTGTAGCATGTCTTTGTACTTTGAGAACCCAGTGTCGGACCTCAAACTTACTCCTGCCAGCAACAAAAAGGTTCAGAAAAGGGCAACAAAAACTGTTAGGGGTTTGGAACCGGTCACAGATAGAGAGATTAAAAAGACTTGGACTTTTCAACTTAGAAAAGAGGAGATTAAGGGTGGATATGATGGAGGTCTGTAAAAACATGACTGGTGAAAAAAGTGAATAAGTCCCACAATATAATAACTAGGAGTCACCAAATGAAATTAATAGGCAACAGGTTTAAAACAAGCAAGAGGAAGTTTTTCTTCACTCAGTGCACTTGCCAAAGAATGTTATGAAGACTTAGATTTTAACAAGGTTCAAAAATGAGCTAGATAGATTCATGGAAGTTAGGTCCATCAATGGTTATTAGCCAGAATGGGTATGAATGGAGTCCCTAGACTTTTTATCTGGAAATGGATGACAGGAGAGTGATCACATGATGATTCCCTGTTGTGTTGCCTCCCTCTGGGGCATCTGGTATTGGTCACTGTCAGCAGACAGGATACTGGGCTAGATGGACCTTTGGTCTGACCCAGTATGGCCGTTCTTATGTTCTAAGGCCTTATAGGACAAACACAAACTGACCATGCAAGCTGTTTCTGTGTTGCTTTTAAAGGTAGATCATTGCCTACACAAGCAGTCATGAAAGTTGCAACTGCAGCACTATAATGTAAACACTGCCTAACTTGCCAGATTAATGTTTCAGTAAAGAGCACTGAAAGAAGCAGGCATGATGAGATTTGTTCACAGCAAACAGAAAAGTAAACTTTCAAAAATGTAATGCAGCTGAGAATATTAGTATTAAGGTTGAAACTAAATTACTTTTGCTTTCAAAAAGTAAAGCCAGACATTTGACAAAGAAAAAAGCTTGGGAGCCTCAGAACAGAAGGGCTACGTCTACACTGGCCCCTTTTCCGGAAGGGGCATGTAAATTTCACCAGTCGTAGTAGGGAAATGCGCGGGGGATTTAAATATCCCCCGCGGCATTTAAATAAAAATGTCCGCCGCTTTTTTCCGGCTTTTAAAAAAGCCGGAAAAGAGCGTTTACACTGGCCCCGATCCTCCGGAAAAAGCGCCCTTTTCCGGAGGCTCTTATTCCTACTTTGAAAGCGGCGGACATTTTTATTTAAATGCCGCGGGGGATATTTAAATCCCCCACGCATTTCCCTACTACGACTGGTGAAATTTACATGCCCCTTCCGGAAAAGGGGCCAGTGTAGACGTAGCCAAGAAGCTGTGCTGAGAATTAATATGAAAAAGTGAAGTGATTCTATTCTGTTGAAATTAACATTATAAAGAGTTCCATGAGCCTATCAAGCCACCAGACCAGCATGATTACAGTCCTTATTGATACCTCAGACCCTACTCAACAGAATGACTTTCAGCACATAACATTGCAAGACATGAATCTTCATTACCAATGATACAAATCAAATGAATATGTAGAATCTGCTTTTTTTCCAATAACACAGTTTGATATAAGTGTCAAAAGTTACTACTCAAAAGTATCCACTTCTCTGTTTCTTAGTGCTGACTAAAAAACTGAGGAAACCCTAAAGGTCGAAATACAGAATAAACCTGCAGCAATTCTAAATGCAAATATTTTACTTATATATGAAAACAATTCTAAATATATTGTAGTTCTTTTTAAAGGAAACAATCCTCGTTGTTGTTTGTTAAGTTAAGCTTTAGAGCTCTACTCTCTTTTTACTGAAATTTAAAGAAAAGTGATATGTGCACATTTAAACATCATTAAACATATAATGCCTCTCTCTTTAAAATTATTCCTTATCATTTGGGCTAGCTATGCAGCTGTGTGAAGGCATGGACCAGCACTTTAGGGACAGTGTCGAGAATATAACTGGGACAGTCTGGGTTATAATGAAGGAGGCCTCACTCTTCCTAGAAAACCTGAACATATATAATTCTGAAGTGTGTAGGATTTTCATTCTTGGGGTACGTCTAGACTACATGCCTCTGTCGCCAGATTAGGCTACCAGACATAGTAAAATGAAGCGGCGATTTAAATAATCGTCGCTTCATTTAAATTTACATGGCTGCTGCGCTGAGCCAACAAACAGCTGATCAGCTGTTTGTCGGCTCAGTGCGATAGTCTGGACACGCGGGTGGCGACATCAAAGGTATTTGTCGACCACCCAGGTATACCTCATTCCAGGAGGCATACCTGGGTGGTCGACAAATACCTTTGATGTCGACACCCGCGCGTCCAGACTATCGCGCTGAGCCGACAAACAGCTAATCAGCTGTTTGTCAGCTCAGCACGGCAGCCATGTAAATTTAAATGAAGCGGCGATTATTAAATTATTTAAATTATTATTAAATTATTTAAATCGCCGCTTCATTTTACTATGTCTGGTAGCCTAATCTACATGCCTCTGGCGACAGAAGCATGTAGTCTAGATGTACCCTTGTATTATAAAAAATTGTCTATTGAGCTGATCAATATAAGCACAATGGTGTGGGGGAATGGGAGCAAAGAACTGAGGAAGTAATATAGTTTATGAAAAAATTAAAAGTAATCAAAACCTCAAAACGATAACAATCATAGCAACTACTATCCTGTAAAACCCAATTCTAATCCTTAGTAAGGTAAGGGAAAATATTAAGAAAAGGCGATTCACCAGTTTAACACCAACGAGATAACAGAGCTGAGAATAGTCAGTACTGTAATTACAATCCAGATGTGTGACATGGCATGAACTAGCAGCAAGTAACGTGCACCTGGGACTACAATATTGGTAGGGTAATGGTTGCTTGGAGGGAGGGAATAACAGTCTTTCATACAAAATTTAATGTGCTTAAATTCACAAGAGCACAAGTGCCTGAGGACAATAAAAGACTAACATGAGTCTATGAAGATTATTTTCCACTCGGGGGAAAAAGTGCTTGGAAGAACTCTGGGTTGAAATCATTTATGATACTAATGTAAGTTTTAGTACTTCTGTATTGAAAGAAAATGAAACTCCCTGATAAACTTTGTTTTAATGTTGCTACATACAATATATGCCAAGAAATTTACAGTTAAAACCCCCTAAATATTACAACATAGGGAAATATCACTTAAATTATTATTAAACTAATGGAGTTTAAGATAATGATACCCTTATATTACACACATTTGCTTTAAAAATCCAGAAAAAGGTTCATATACCTTTCAGAAGCATCCTTAACTATGACCCACATTCTTCTTTCTATAATTCCCAGTCAGCCAGCTCAACAGCGATAAGGGGATCAAATGAAGTTTGCTCACCCCTTTCTATCTTGTATCTGCTTCTCAGCTTTGTTCATATTCAAGCCATTTTGTTCACAATGTCATTCGTCATGTGTCTATCCAATGCATCCAATGTCAGTCTTTTTCTTATTTTATGTCTATAACTCTGGTATGTATCTCCATGTATGGTTTCCTTTCCAGATCCATTCTTGAAATGCATCCAAAGCACTGCAATTGTCTTTAATTATCTGTAGCAGCACTATTTCTTGTCCTAGCTTTTCTGATCTAATTTTTTATTTTCTATAGTCTTGAAACTCTTAGTACTTACCTTAGCCAGTTCATTTCTGAATATAATGTTGCCCGGGGTGTACAAATTCAAAATGGAGTCTAAGGAGTCTCATTTATCTTTCCTGCCAAAACCTGGAGAATGAAGCCTTTGCACCCCTCTTTATTGCTTGTGCACACGGTTCAAAACCTTTGCACTCCTTACTATGCCCTGCGTGCGCACCCCAGCTTATGCACCCGGCCCTTTTTCTTATGCACCCGGCCCACTATCATTGCACCCTGCTCGCTAGTTTATTTTCCCGCCTAAAGTTCTTTATAAGCTTCCTTTGAAGAGCATTCGTGTTCTTTGGCTCTTCTATGTCCATGTATGTGTGTCGTCATTGTACCCCAAGGAGGCGAAGGTTCCAGCCTACGATCGAACCGAGACTGCCCATATCTTGGGATATTATTTTGAGGAGTAAGGGAAGCCTTCTTCTATTATAACTCGAGACTTTGGGACTTATAATCAGACATCTGGCTCTTTTGGACATTGACATTCGGACAGGATCCGGTGCTTATCCTGAGCAGTAGATCGGGTGAGGCGAGAACCCACGCAGTTCCGGGATCCGGACCAACAAAGAACATCAAAGGATCGCTCCGTTAGTCCTCCTTTAAAGCTTAAAATTAGCTGAGAGGTTGTAGGTCACGGACATCAATCGCCGTTTTATGTAATGTATACGCTTGTGTGTGTGGGACTGTACTATCTTCTCTCTTTCTTGGGTTAGGGTGGGACAGTTATAGTTGCTGTATTTGCTGATGTTTGTTCTTTATTCTTAAAATATATGGTTTGGCCCTAAATTATTGTCTGGCTTGTTAATTACTAAATTAATTACCTGGTGATTAGATACAGGATACCAGGGCGAATCTGACTTCTGTAGAGAGAGTACCTAAGGCTTTAATTAATTGCCCACCGCAATTGTTTACCTGCGCTCTCTGGGTAACAATAATATCTTTCCTCTATCAGCTTTCATCCTACTCCAGCATTCTGAAACAGTACAGATTTGACAGTTGTCTCATATATGCTGATTTCTGTTTTCACCTCAGTGTTTTTTCTAGATCATTGTAGAGTTTTCCAAATGCAGTAGAAGCTAGTCTTTCTAACACTCATTCTTTGATACTAGTCTGCCAAGGTAAGCAGTTTCCCTCCCTTGTTCTAATTTTTATCTCAGAGTTTGATCTTTACCTTTTTCTTGTCTTCCAACTGCCACAATTTTTGTTGTCTCTGTGCTGACCTCAATTTGAATTTTGTGCTTTCCTAGTTTACCTTGTCAGTTATTCTCTACAAATCATCCTTAATTAACACTGTGAGGTCAATATCTGAATCTAAGGTTGTGTACATCTCTACCACGCAACATGACACCTACTATTTAATCACTCGGTGCTACAGCCAGTATTGCTTCAAGTGCCAAGATGAACAAATCTAGTGGTACTGTGCAATGTCTCACTCCTACAGTCATCAGGAATCATTCTGTCAGATACTTGTCTACTCTCACCACACTCATCAACTTGATGTAGACGCTATAAGCTTGTCAATTTTGGGGGGTATCACAGGGTCCACTCACTGTTACAGGTGCCTCTTCCTGGCTACTCTGGGAGATTAGCTCTTTCCAGGTGCTGTGCCCTCCTCTGGCAGTCTCATCACCCATGGTTCTCTTTCTCTCTCTGCTGTTCCCCTCGTGTCAGGAGCTGCAGCTTCCTCTTCATGACCTGGCCTTTCAGCCAGGTCCCTATGGTCCTCCCCTTCTGGGATATCAAAGTTTTCCAATGCAAACTATTCCAGGCAGTATGCTCTCCGCTATCTGGTCCACACCACTTCCCAATAGCTGGTAGGGGAAACTAAGCCTGCCCTCTATTCCAGGTTCCAGCTCACAGGCCCTCACTTCAGCAGCCAAGATCTGCCCTCTTCCATACTTTGCTGCTTTTCTCCTGAACCTTTCCTACTTCTCTGGTTACCCATCCCTCTGCCAGCCCAAATTCCCTCCTCCCAGGGTGTAACTGTAGACTAAACTCTATGGTCCCAAACACAGGGAGTGTCTGCAAACTCCTCCCTTCTGCTCTCAGCTCATGAGCTATTATAGGCCCCCTCTGAATATATCTAGTGGGAGCCTCACTTAATCAAACCCTGCTCCCTGGCTCCTTCTCCAGGTGTAGCCTAGGGAGTTAACTGGCCATGTGACTACCTTTACCCTTCAAAGTGTTGTGTCGGGTGTATATCTCATCATATGGGGATGTTATAAATTCTCATAACTTGCCATACCCTTTCTCCCAAATGCTATCTGTCAAGGTTGTTCCACACTCTAGCACTTCGAGTGCAGAAGGTGGGGTACCACAAGAGACCTTAAAATATCCTGCTACTAAAGGCTTTTGTTTTAAAAAAAATCTCACCAAGGTCACAGATTCACTGAATTTGGTGGCAAATGCAAAGCCACCTTTTTGAGCGCAAGATGACGCACTTGCGAATTTCTTCCTTCTTAAAGAGCGTGCTTCCCCAAGCTCTTTAAGAAAGCTTGAAAACAAACTGACTCCTAATAGCTGACCTTCAGTCTTGCAGAACCTCCTGCATCCTAGGACATTGAACATAGTCCGAACATAGTCTTAAAAAGATAATTTTATTTACAAAACAAGGAAGATATATTTGGTAAAGGATACTTGGTTGCTAGGGGTAACAGAGCAACTAAAAAGAAAACAATTAAGCACAGAGATCTGCTTCCCTGGGATTCAGTTTAAGTTACAGTTTGCAGGAGTGATTAAATCTGCACAGAGAAGTTCCACTAACCAAAAAATAAAGAAAATAACCCGATCATGACTAACTACACATTCCCTGTCTACCCTTATCTGTTGTTCCAAGGTTCAATCCTTCCCTGTCTACCCTTATCTGTTATTCCAAGGTTCAATCCTTTTTCGATATGGATATTGCTGAAAGTTCCACGTCTGTCTGGCTCCCAAAGTTCACTTCATCTCTCTCTCTCTCCCAGCTCCTGTTCTCCTCACACACACAAAGGACACTGAAGCAGGCAAAAACTGTTTTATTTCAAATCTCTCACTCTTTTCCCATTGATAGAAATGTAGCCATGTTAGTCTGGTCTAGCTGAAACAAAAAACAGGACTATGTAGCACTTTAAAGACTAACAAGATGGTTTATTAGGGATGAGCTTTCATGGGTCAGACCCACTTCCTCAGATCAAATAGTGGTTTGACTCTGTTGGCTCCCTGCTAACCCACTGTTCTGGGTTTAATCCTTTACAGGAAATTTAGTTAACTGAATGCTGGGATCTCAAGAAAAGGGGCATATCCCTCCCATCTGTCACACCATCAAAAGTCTGTTTGACATATAAACAGTTGTTAAAATACAGTAAAATTGTTACATGTACTGTTTTGATACCTTTCTGAACACAAACACTGATCTATTGTCCTTTGTTCTAATCTCAGTATGGACCGTTTCCCTGCAAACACTGCTTCAACTTACAGAATCACAGAATACTAGGACTGGAAGGGACCTCGAGAGGTCATCGAGTCCAGACCCCCGCCCTCATGGCAGGACCAAATACTGTCTAGACCATCCCTGATAGACATTTATCTAACCTACTCTTAAATATCTCCACAGATGGAGATTCCACAACCTCCCTGGGCAATTTATTCCAGTGTTTGACTACCCTGACAGTTAGGAACTTTTTCGTAATGTCCAACCTAAGCCTCCCTTGCTGCAGTTTAAGCCTATTGCTTCTTGTTTTATATTCAGAGGCCAAGATGAACAAGTTTTCTCCCTCCTCCTTATGACACCCTTTTAGATACCTGAAAACTGCTATCATGTCCCCCCTCAATCTTCTCTTTTCCAAACTAAACAAACCCAATTTTTTCAGCCTTCCTTCATAGGTCATGTTCTCTATACCTTTAATCATTCTTGTTGCTCTTCTCCAGACCCTGTCCAATTTCTCCACATCTTTCTTGAAATGCAGTGCAAAGAACTGGACACAATACTCCAACTGAGGCCTTACCAGTGCAGAGTAGAGAGGAAGAATGACTTCTCATGTCTTGCTCACAACACACCTGTTAATGCATCCCAGAATTATGTTTGCTTTTTTTGCAACAATATCACACTGTTGACTCATATTCATCTTGTGGTGCACTATAACCCCTAGATTCCTTTCTGCCATACTCCTTTCTAGACCGTCGCTTCCCATTCTGTATGTGTGAAACTGATTGTTCCTTCCTAAGTGGAGCACTTTGCATTTGTCTTTATTAAACTTCATACTGTTTACCTCAGACCATTTCTCCAATTTGTCCAGAACATTTTGAATTATGACCCTATCCTCCAGATTAGTTGCAACCCCTCCCAGCTTGGATCACCTGCAAACGTAATAAGCATACTTTCTATGCCAATATCTAAATCGTTGAGGAAGATATTGAACAGAGCCATTCCCAAAACAGACCCCTGCGTAACCCCACTTGTTAAACCTTTCCAGCAGAATTGTGAACCATTAATAACTACTCTCTGAGTACAGTTATCCAGCCAGTTATGCACCCACCTTATAATAGCCCCATCTAAGTTGTATTTGCCTAGTCTATTGATAAGAATATAATGCGAGACCGTATCAAACGCCTTACTAAAGTCTAGGTATACCACATCCATTGCTTCTCCCTTATCCACAAGACTCGTTATCCTATCAAAGAAAGCTATCAGATTGGTTTGACATGATTTGTTCTTTACAAATTGATGCTGGCTGATCCCTATCATTTTGCCATTACATCTGGTCATTATCTTTTCATTCTCCTCTGGAATGACTTGGTGAACTCTTTTCCCAAGAAGCTGATTGCTCTGTAGTTCTTGTATTTACTACTATTTTCATTTCAGTAGACTGGCACTATCATCTCTTTCCCCTATTCACTCAGTCCTCACTCTTGATAGTAGATCTTGTTGGCTAGATTGGGCATCTCCCTTTACCACATGTTCCTAACCTGCTTGCAGTGTCTCTGCAGTTATGTTGTCAATTCTCCAATAACTTTTTCCTTTTTCAAACCATCAAAATCTTTACTAGTATGAATTCTGGCATCTCATTTATATTAGGAAGCTGCTGCAGAAAAGTTTCCCTTCTACTATGTTCTACACATTGCACAGCATTTCAAAATACTTTTCCCATCACTTATTCTTTGCTTGTTCATTCTCGGTTATTTGTTGTTGCTTGCCTTTCACCACTGACATCTCCAATTCATATGCCCCACTAATTTTCTGATCTTGCAATACAATCCTTTGTCACATCTCTGCATAGTGTTTTGCTCTTTTACATTGTTCACTTATCTACTTTCTTTCCCCCCCCCCCAATTTAGCTCTCTGGTCAGCCTATTGTGCTCTGCTCTTAAACTTTCACCCATTTTAGTTTTCCTTCTGCTTCGTATGCTTTTCACTCAACTGTAGTACTTCAAAATAAAGAAAGCAAGATGTATAGTCAATGGTCTCGTAGTCCAAGCCTTATTCAGCCATTCTCATAATCCCATTTTTTACACTACTCCATACCTTTTAATTTCTTATTTTTATCAAAGCTGTTGGCCCACAATACATATCACTCAAATCTCATTCTTCTAAATGTTTAAAATATTTCAGCAGTTATGAGAATAACTTGTTTTCAAGTGGCTATTACGCCATAATACTGTATATTAAAGACAATACAAAATATAATTAAAATAGTGATAGAAATGTAGCCATGTTAGTCTGGTGTAGCTGAAACAAAATACAGGACTATGTAGCACTTTAAAGACTAACAAGATGGTTTATTAGATGATGAGCTTTCGTGGGCCAGACCCACTTCCTCAGATCAAATAGTAGAAGAAAATAGTCATAGCCATATATACCAAAGGATACAATTAAAAAAAAATGAACACATATGAAAAGGACAAATCACATTTCAGAACAGAAGGGGGATGCAGGGGGCGGGGGGGAAAGGAAGGTAAATGCCTGTGAGTTAATGATATTCCCACCTCTAATAGCATTAACTCACAGGCATTTACCTTCCTTTCCCCCCCGCCCCCTGCATCCCCCTTCTGTTCTGAAATGTGATTTGTCCTTTTCATATGTGTTCATTTTTTAAAATTGTATCCTTTGGTATATATGGTTGTGACTATTTTCTTCTACTATTTGATCTGAGGAAGTGGGTCTGGCCCACGAAAGCTCATCATCTAATAAAACATCATGTTAGTCTTTAAAGTGCTACATAGTCCTGTATTTTGTTTTAATTAAAATAGTAATTCATATAACCATACTTTGTGCATTTTATAAAGTATGCCTCTTCCTTGTCCCTCTGTGAGACTCTCAAACAAAAGCAAAAAGCAACTATTAATGGGACAGAGACTGGCTACACACAAAACACTATCAAAATAGAAATATACTTTCCTGTTTAAATATAGTAAAATCTCACATTTGTAGTAAGAAGAAGAAAATACAGACAAAAATGTGATTTCACATGAATATCTGTAATGCTTTGAAGTTCATTTTACAACATGTATCTCTGAATATATATTACCTCTAATAAAAGTTTTAAGTCTCGTTTTTAACATAAGATATTTTTTATTTTTATTCTTAGTATGTTACACAAGCCAAATTCTTCATACAAGCAGAACTGCAATATTAATTTGATTTAAATGCAGTTTTTTCTACTTAATTAACCTATTTTAAGAACTAAAATATAAAATTGAATGAAATATGGTTTATGGATAATTTGCTGGAATAATATATATAGATTGACACAGGAAATGTCTTTACCCATGAAGCATGAAAATGTTTTTCTTGCTTTCTAATACCTTCTTTTGTCTGAATAACTCAACAACCAGAATTGTGTAATGGTGCATCCCCAGATTATAAGAATAATTAAGGAGATTTTAAGGATTGGAAAAATCTATATATTGTAATAAATGTCATTTTAATAGGTTTCTCCTCCCACCTTCTCACTGATTTTCATATAAAGCTGTGTTTAAAGGCTATTAACATTCTCTTCAGTATTGATATCTGGTATTCATCTTCAGTCTTGCTTTAAACAAAATTAGTCTCTATTTTTTCCATAACTGATTGAAATAATGCTAATCCAAATGAAGCAATTATGTCAAAAATCAAGTCAAATCATTTTCCTTTTACTTTACTAACAGCTTGTAAGTATGATTAATCAAATCAACCCTCCCTCTTCATGTAGAACTATAATTGCTAACAGCAAATTAAAGCATCCTATTATATATCCAACATGATATTTTAAATGGAAGATAAATATTTTATTAAGGATTATGGCAAACTTAAAATAAGCTAAAGATGCCTCAAGAATGCATTTTAAGCAATGTATAAATTACTTTACTAAAACTATTTCAGAAATAAGCTATCCAATCAGCTCAGAAAAAATAAAATCAGCGATTTAAATATATTTATAGGAATAAATAAAATATAATTAGACTATTCCAAGAGATTTCATTGTGAATTTGAAAATGGCAGCAGAAAGGTTGTGTATTAAATTAAGAACAATACCAGCATTTCAGAAGCAATATAATTATATAGTATTAAATACAGCAAGGACTATATATACTGCTGGCATAAGATGCAAATTTGCATAAGATGAAAATTTATTTATTTAAATAATGTACAACAAAGGTGAGTCCTCCTCCTACCACTGTCCTTTAGCATGAAAATGGCATTTTATTTATTTTTAAGAATTACATATCATGTCTGTATTTCTGGTAAGTCTTTTATTTAACATTAATTTTAAGGTTCTGATTTCAGTAGGGCTATTTGTTATGTAGAACAAATTTTCACCAATTGCAAACATCTGAAAAGGACCAATCGGAGACCATCACCAATTTATGTTTATCTCCTTTGGCTGGCAACATGTTTATGAAAAGGAACTTAGAAGAATTACTGGGTCAGCATGGCGGCACAGAACAATCTTCATTAATTAGTAGGAAAAAAGCATGTAGAAGAAAAATAAATGACATATATCAAATACCGTCTTTAAGAAATGTGGTTTCCATGACAAAATATAGTGGTAGTAAGATGACTCAACACAGTTGTCCAGCACAGGGCAACACATTAAATCTTGAACCATATATTTACAGACAGTGATTGTTCATTCTTTTTCTTTTTTTTCAATCAAATTTTTTATTCTGCTAATAATGTATGAAGGTACATGTTCTGAATGACATGTTACTCTTTCAATTACAGAACATTTACCGTATTTTCCGGCGTATAAGGCTACTGGGCGTATAAGACGACCCCCTAATTTTTTAGTTAAAAGATAGGGTTTCGTCTTATACCCCAGTGCCCCTCCGCCTCCCCGGCTTTGCTCCCGGTGTCCCTGGTCTGCTGGAGACAGTCCCCAGCAGACCAGAGACACCGGGAGCAAAGCCTCTGAGGACGCCCCGGCAGCGGGACAGCCCTGGCGCGCCTGGGCTGCCCCGCCGCCAGAGCCCCTCCGCGGCTTTGCAAAGCCTCGGGGGAAGCCGGCGGCGGGGCATCCCAGGCGCGCCTTGGATGCCCCGCCGCCGGCTTCCCCCGAGGCTTTGCAAAGCCGCAAAGCTGTATACCCGGCGTATAAGACGACCCCCGTTTTTTGGGGGATGTTTTTTAACATCAAAAGTCGTCTTATACACCGGAATATACGGTATTATATATGTATGTAATTGGCACTATACAGTATGCATTGACAATAACAAAGGTGCCTTAATAATTCATTAAAATAGAATAAATGCTGTGAAATCTCAGCAATATTAAAGCTGTTATTTTAGAAGGAAATCCACCAGCCAGGCCCATACAGAAAATCTTTTCCAGTGCTTTATTGCGGTACAATGCACACCTTCACCTGCTTCAAAACCCCTGTCAAACATATGAAATACATTGACATGCGCTAGAAGAAAAAATACATTACCCTGAAGTAATATGATGCTAATAATACTTTCTAATCTATTAATTAGCAACATTCACTGCCAATTTTGAATGTAAGTGTCAATATGAAGTAATTCATCATGGATTATTCTGTTATTTAAACTAGTTTAAATTAGAACTGGGGACCTACAGACCCACATAGGGTATGTCTAGACTGCACCCCTCTGCCGGCAGAGGGATGCAGATTAGGCTGGGAAAAATTGCTAATGAAGTGGGGAGTTAAATATCCCGCACTTCATTAGCATAAAAATGGACGCCACGTTTTTTCCGGCATGGAGCTAAAGAAAGCTTTTTCTGATAGATCCTTGGTATACCGGATCTCTCAGAAAAGGCTTTCTTTAGCGATAGATCAGCCTCTAGACTGCAGCTTTTCTCCGACAAAGCTCCGTGTCTAAATTCTAAAACTAGGCAAATACACATAAGACTTAAACAAGGGCCAGTGCTGAAAACAAAGCCTTCTCACACAGCGTAATTATAACACCAGCAATTAATTTTAGAGAGATTTTTGAATATTTAATTTTTTTGTAGAATTTATCAATGAGGGAATTTTGTTTTTTTCAGATTATATAGCCTGTCATATGGGATATGTTTAGGCCTTGAAGTTGAACAGAATGAGTCACACCTATCAATTATTAAATGGTTATACAAATATGGTATCTCTTGAATTAATGCTCTTATGTGATGTAGATTTTGGCCAACTGAATGGATGCAATATTATGGGCACAGCCTAACACTTGATTATTACCAACTTGCCATATAATCAGTGAAAGATGCAAAAGTTAGTAACCCACAGAGCAAATTGTTCTCATGACTAATTCTAAATCTAGACTCAGGTGGGGCACTAAATCAGCAAGTTCATCATACATATTTTCTCACCATATATTTATAGCTAATTTTGAAGCCAGGATATGACAAATCTAATCTGATAAAAATATTCCATTTCCAAAATAAATTGATATCTTGGATCTCAAAAGTTTGATCTTGGCTGACTGAATTGAACTGAACTGAGCATTGAATTAGGTAGTCTCCATCATCAATCACATGACCCGAATCCAGCTGAAAGGCAAAGCACAGGGCTTTCAATAACTTTAAAACATGGATTAATATCTTCATTTTGGAGCTTTTTCTACCTTCCCTAAACTCTTGTTGAAATACTGGAAACAAATTCATGGTTCTTGTCTTATCTCTTTATTATTCTTTATACTCACACAATCCTACCCTTCAGTGTGTGAACACGTATCCAATCAGCTTCAATTTGGGTGTATTATATATGCATATTTGACACTATGCATTTCATCCATATAAAATCTAGAGGAGGACTGGGAAGACATGAACCATTCAGCTAGTTAAATGTGTAATATCTAAAATGATAAAATATCTAAAATGATACAAAGCAAGTACCACATCACCTGCAGATGAACGTTTTTCACAAAACCATCACTGTACATTAGATATCTCCATTTACAAAGGAGACCTGCCCCACATCATCAAAAGATGAGCTGGAAGCTTAAATTCAAAAGTTGTCTAGAAACTAAAACCATGGACTGAGTAGAGACTCTGGATTTATGGCTAACTATGACAAATTTATATCTTAATTCCCGCCACCACGACACACACCTGCCCTTCTTTTGTTTCTTCCCTCCCTTTCTCCCATGATTGAGGAGTTTTAACAGGTAACTTCATCTTAAATGGTCCACTTAAATATGCATTAACTACTTATGCTGAACAGCCCTTCTCCAGTCCAATTCCAATTCTGCTTCCTGAGACCATCTCTGAATCCCTTACTTCAGTTCCTTATTCTGGCTCTGGTTCCAGTTTTGAACCCTTGGCTTTGGTTAGTGGCTTCCTGGCCCCATCTTTTACCCCGGTCTCTGGCTCCTGATTCTGAATACCACTAGGCATAACCACCCTTCTCCAACCATTAGGCATAACCACCCAGGTTGTGATAGAAAGGGGCCAAAATCTTTCTCTGTGCTGCTACTAATGTAGTTAAGGGACAGGGGTTAAATTAATTAATACAAGAAGAATACATTAAGTAATCACCATCAATGCTCCTAAAGGTATGTCTTCAATTTTTTATGTTATGAATTCCCACAGTTTCTTTTGGGTCACCTTCTCTTATCACCTCAGCATGTAAGTGAGCTACATTGCTATGCAGTGAGACTCTGTCAGGACTGATTTTTATTATCTAAGTTTTGAACTGTAACCGCTTTTGTAATTAAGATTTACGCAATACATTTTTCCCCTGAGGTCACCCTGAGAGTGAAGGGCTAAAAGAACAGCATTTGCTTCAATTTAGCCTTATTCTGGCTGTGCCACGCAAGTTTCCTGATACAATGAGCACATTTAACCTATAGACAATACTGGACCTCCTTTAGTAGAGAGAACATCAGTTATAAGGAATTGTGTGTTGCTTTGGTAATACAGAAAAATAGCCAAAAAGAATCAGTCTCTCAAGGCACTTACATTGCACTATCACCCAGTGCTCTGGTATCTGAGCACTGATAATGAGTCAAACCAACTGATCATCATTGACATCTGTCACTATCCATGGAAAAATCTGTTGCAGGTGGCTTGGATTTAGGCTCTACATGATTCATTTCCTTGGAATTTTAATCTTAGGGATGGGGTTAGTGGCAATTTTCTACTCTCTGGTTTTGAAAAACAAACAAACAGTGGATTGTCCCTTATGCTCCTCCATAGATTTTAGAGGGAGCTTCTCTGCACTGCTCTGCCTCTTTGTTTTTCAGCAGTGACTTCAATAGAACTGAGCTTTCAAGACCACCTACATCAATAATGATCTCCAGGCTTCTCTTTAAAGAGAGTTCCCAAGCAAGGAAAGGACTATGCTAAAATGTTAATACAGTTCCAGGCTGTACTAATTTTTCTAATCACGTTAATCAATAGGTGCAGTGGTTAAAACAAAGTGCACTACACTAGCTTGAAGGCTTTTCCTCTTGTGCATGAGTCTGGGAGCAATGCCATGAATAGTTACCAAGCATCATTATGTGGAAAGGTATGACGCATGATGGGTTGAGCCCCACTATACTAGGAAGGAGGACTTTCACCAGAATCTAACTTAAAGCATCTTAGAATTCAAGTCTACTTCTTCAAAAATCAATTGGATTGAACATTTATTGTGAATCACTCAAAAACTTTTATACAGAAAATTAGTTACTCTTCAATATTTAAAATATTGTAATAGGCTCTTGACAAAAGGAAATTCTGGTTTTATGATAGTGCTTCATTTAAAAAATTAATCAAAATCACAGACAATCGTAAATTATATGAAACAGCTGTATGCAAATGAAAATGCAACAGTTCGCACACAAAAACAAGTTCCTTCAAGGAGCTTGCTGACTTTGAAAAGGGCTGTCCCTTTCTACCATCCCATACAATATGTTTTATACTCAGGATTCCGTGCATGAACTTGAGAAGTCTTCAAAACCTGATCTTCCTTTACCCAATTTGAGATCTGCTTATGAAAAGCATTATAGAAAAGCCAGGTATTCTCAACATATTATGTGTTAAATTACAAGACATAAGTCTCAGTATGCCAGAGGCACTTGCATCCATCATCCTCATATTTACATTTTGATTGCCCAAATTAAAAATTTCCAGTAGACTGGAGATACAATTATTGCCAATTTATTTTTATTTGTGGATGACTAACTATAAGACTCTTGATCAAAATAAGGCACAAAATCTGAAACTTTGCAAGAACTATTGATTTTTCTTTTGCACCAACTAATTTTAAACAGTCTGGGTATGTCTATACTTGCACCCTAGTTCGAACTAGGGATGCAAATGTAGGCATTCAAAATAGTAAATAAAGGTGGGATTTAAATATCCCACGCTTTATTAGCGTAATCTCGGCCGTGTGCTGTTTCAGAACCCAGCTGTTTCAAAAGTGAAAGTGCGCTCTGGGCCACGTTAGTTCGAATCAAACCCCTTGGTTTGAACTAATATTACTCCTCATTTTTTTGATATTTTTAAATATTTAAATCCCAGCTTCATTTACTATTTTGAACGCCTACATTTGCATCCATAGTTCAAACTAGGGTGCAAGTGTAGACATACCCTAAGATGAGTAGAATCATTCTTCATTCCTCCTATTTTGGAATTTGTAATGATTTTCTAATATTTATTATAAGACCCCAAATTAGCAGCGTGGACAGTGCCAAAATTCTAGTTAAGATACTTTGACTTAAGCTACACAATTCACATATCTGAAGTTGCGTATCTTAATTCAAACTTATCCCCTAGGCTGTGTCCAGACTCCATGCCTCCGTCGACGGAGGCATGTAGATTAGCCAGCTCGGAAGAGGGAAATGAAGCCGCGATTAAAATAATCGCGGCTTCATTTAAATTTAAATGGCTGCCCCGATCTGCCGATCAGCTGTTTGTCGGCAGATCGGGAGAGTCTGGACGCGATGCCCCGACAAAGAAGCCTTTCTTCATCGACACAGGTAAACCTGGTTTCACGAGGCTTACCTGTGTCGATGAAGAAAGGCTTCTTTGTCGGGGCATCGCGTCCAGACTCTCCCGATCTGCCGACAAACAGCTGATCGGCAGATCGGGGCAGCCATTTAAATTTAAATGAAGCCGCGATTATTTTAATCGCGGCTTCATTTCCCTCTTCCGAGCTGGCTAATCTACATGCCTCCGTCGACGGAGGCATGGAGTCTGGACACAGCCCTTGTGTAGGGGTTAATGGCGCTTTGATAACTGCATGGCATAAGAACAGAAGCCCTCAAATAACTGTAACAAAAGTCTTGTTTGAGTGCTCAGCATCTTAATTCCACTTGAGAGCAGTGCAGGGCAAGGCAAATTAGAAAAGCTGAGAAAATTCATACAAAAGGGTATGTTTTAAAATGGCAAGCAAACATATAATACATGAAGGATGCCACGGAAGGTCTGAATATGGATTATTGGTTTTTTATGTGCAGACTACAGCTCTCACATGGACCAAATGTGTTACTCCTGCATTGCTTCTAATACTGCCTTCCTTCTTCTGCTCATAGCAGCACACAGAGAAATAGCAGGTGTCTGTCTGAGATGAGTCCTGGGGATGACACCTTTATCCAACAGTTCTCTGGCACCCTGCTCCTCACTCCTCCTACAAAGTAAGATGCATAAGAAAGAGTCTTCTTTTTATAAGTAGGAAAAGGGAAGGGAACAAGCTGACTTGCTGTATCTCTCACAGGATGTAAGATTGGAGGAGGGAAAGGGCCTTTATCTCAGGGCATATCTAGACTACGCCTAAAGATTGAAAGAGGATATGCGAATTCCATGGGAATTTGCTTATCTTCTTCTAATTACACTTTCGAAAGTGGAGCTCCGCTTTCGAAAGTGAAAGTAATTAAGACGTGGCTTTTTCGGCGAGTCGCCCTCTTCATCAAAAAGCCGCTCCTCCTTAAAAAAGGATGTTTATGCGGCTTTTCTACAAGGGGAGGAGGTTCGCCGAAAAAGCTGCATCATAATTACTTTCAAAAGTGCGATTGGAAGAAGATATGCAAAATCCTGTGGAATTTGCATATCCTCTTTCGACCGTTTGGCATAGTCTAGACACACAGTCAGAGGAAGAATATAATAGGCTGGAATGGGCAAGTCCTTCCTTGACAGCCTACTACTTCACTTCTTTCTTCCTGGAAAACATAATCCTGGACAGCAGGACTTCTTTTTTCAGAAAGGGAAGAAAAGATTCAGAATTACTGAAGCATCAGCAGCATTGGACCTGTGATGTGTTATCCAGACGTGATAATTTCTAGACTCCCTAATCTAGCTGGTTAGGATTATGCAGTATATGAAGCGATATAGTTTTAAGCTCTGTTCTATACAGGCTCCCGGGTCTCTTTCTGCTTTCTATTACAAGTATTTGTATTATTTGACGTAATAAAGAATCCTGTGCCTTTTAAATAACACTGAGATTGAAGTGTGTCACACATGGACTTCCTCGGGGACAGAAGCAATAGAGCCATGTACAGAAGCAAGGTCAAATGAATTAAATGTATCCAGCTGCAGTTTTCCACTATAAATTAACTGTTCTTATCCTGGATTAACTTTTTTGTGTCCAGACTGTAGTATAGATAAAGCAACAAAAACTTAATGATATGCAGAATTCTAAAACTACCCCCCCCCCATAAAAGCCCAAAATCAAAAATAGCCTTGCAGCCATTCACAAGATGTGACTGTCCCTTCTCATCTCAAAGAAACAGACAAAAGTGCTCTCACATTCCAAATGATGGATCATGCCTTCATGAGCAAAAAGAGTATATACTTCTCATTTGTATTGCTTAACATGACTAAAAAAGCCCCCTCAAAAAGCTGGTCATGTTATCCTGCATTGTAATAAGGCTGTTCAATCACATTGAGCTAACTTGATTGATAATGTGATTGAAACACACACCTCTATTGCCTGTCAGTAGTAGGCCATGAACAAGATCATTCCCTCTGTATGGTCTGGATGCTTTTGTACATCAAATTCCTTTAATTAAAAATTGTAGAATGTAAACAAATTTTAAATATGACACCTTAAGTCAGGGGTGGGGAACTACAGCCCTGGGACCATCTGGATACGGCTCCTGAGGTTTAGGGCTTCTCCTGACCATCAGGGAGCCTGCAGCCCTGCGCCACACCCTTCCCAATTCCCGCTCCCCTTCCCACAGTCCCTTCCAGCGGGGCTGGAGCTGGAGCGCTGGCTCCCCACTGTGAGGGTGAGAGAAGCCCCAAGCCTCATGGACCGGAATCAGGCAAGCCAGGGTCAGAGTCAGGCAAGCTCTGATGGGGGGAGGAAGTGGCTCCACATGCTGCCATTGCCACTCCTCGTCCACCCAGCTGGGGAAACAGAAGAGCAGCGAAGTGCTGCCTCGAGATTCTTCCCCAGCCACGCCAACTGGCCATAATTGTGATCAATAGGAGCAGCAGGGGGTGGTGCCTAGGAGTGGCGTGGAACATGGAGCCATGTGCGTCCCTGGAGAGCTGTGCCAGGTAAGCAAACCTTGCCCATCACTCAGCTCCTGCACCCCCATCCCATTCCTGCACTCTACCTCCCACTCAGCCCCTCCCACCTCAACCCAATTCTGCAATCCCCTTCTGCACAGCCCCCACACCCCTGCGCCCCTTCCCATCCAGATCCTCTATTACCAACTCACCTCTACACCTTACCACCCACCCAGACCCCCCACCCTCAGCCTGCTCCTACATCTTCCTCCACCCCTGCACCCTACCTCCCACCCAGACCTCCATCCCCAATCCCTAGCCTGCTCCTGCACCTCCTACTGCCCAGACCCTGTACCCCACCACCCTTCCAGACTCACCAACCCCCATCCCTGAACCCCCTCCTGCACCCTCTCTCTCACCCAGACCCCGCACCAAAGCCTGCTTTCTGGCAGCCCCCTCCCACACACTGAATCCCTCATTTTTTACCCCACTGCAGAAACTAGGGAGGTCTACAAAATCTACTAGCACAGACCCCCTTAGACTCTGATGTGCAAGGGGAATGTGGGAAGTGTCTTTCTGTTTCTCAGTCAGGGGCCACATCAATAAGGGTTTTTATTTTCTTCTTTCTTTTATGCAGCCTCGGACTGATTTTTCTGTAAGTCAATAGCCCCCGAGTCATAAAAGATTCCTCACTTCTGCCTTATGTTACCTAGAATTTTCAGATTAGCGTGCCAATGATAAAAGCATCAAAAAATAGGCTGCTAAAGAACACTGTTCTTTCATTCTGACAATTAATTTTCCACATTCTATCAGTAACACTAAATTGTTCATAGTTTAAAATAAGAGGAAGAAATAAAGAAAACAGACTGGGATGTTCTGGGAACTTTAGAGAAAAAGGCAGATTTTTTTACACAATCTGGAATCTTAAAGTAGTTGGTAACCATATAGAATTCAACTTTATAGTTGTTAAAATCTCATGCAAACACTCTTACTTATGAAAATCTATCAAACACCTATCAAATCTGAACACAGAAAATGTTTGCTATACAAACACTAAGCTATTCCAGTTGTTTAGTCAAATGTTTATCCCCAGCATATAGCATTCTTTCATTTTATAAACCTTTTGAATGATTTCTGAATTTGGAATATGTATGTATTTAACATGAAACACACCCTACTATATACTTGGTATTTTTTACTGTGTAAAATAAAAAATAGTCTATGCTCAGTGCAAACTGAGGATTGTGTACCGCTACATTTAACATCTGATTCTGAGCATTCATTGTTTGCTGCTGTAGGGCCCAAATTCCCCACGTAATTACTGGGCAGGCCTACTGCCATCTAGTTGTGTAAACAAAAAGGAGTCCAAGATAACATACCCCAAGCTCCAAGAGTAATGACAAAGGTGGAAGAGATAGTCTAGTCAGGCATGAAATTGATTTTATAATAAATATCTGTTGCCTTCCATGTGCTAAGTAAATCATTCTGAAGAGAGTAAAGATGATAAAAACAAAATCATTAACTGTTCCCACTAAATCAAACATAGAAAGAAACAAACTTGTGAAGCCCCTAAAGTCATTTTAGCAGCTAATTAAATCAATTGTTCCAAGCAGGATATAGCCCTTAATCACAGGTACTTTTAGATCCAGAGGAGATTTTTGCTTGTTTTCTTACAACAGATTAGTGTTCTATATCCTAAATGCTAAATTTATGCCAACAGGTACATTGTACAATATCTCAATATATAGTTAGCCAATGTCTTAGATAGCATGCTATCCTAACAATTAATAACAAGCAAGTAATAATTAGTAAGACTTTTGTTCTACCCATTTGGACTGCTCAGTGAAAACAAAATTTTATAAAAACGTAGATTTTAAAGCACTTAAGCACAATGTTCCAAATATCTGTTTTTTTAACTAAATTTTATATTAAAAGTGTCAATGACACAGCAGGTTTCCACATTTATAATCTCTCAAAAATTCCATGCCCATTTGCACTGTTTCTAATTGCCATTCCTGCAGAGTTAACGTAAGCACAGAGTCAAGCTGGGCTCTCTTTTTGCATGTCATTATTAGTAAAATATATAATACAGAAGTTAAATTTTGCTCTTTAGTGAGGCTGTGCTACCCCACTATCTTCAAATTATGCAGTAAGTTATAGCTTCATATCACTGATTGTGTAAATATTATTTGGGGTTAATGAGATAAATATGAATATCTAATGGTTGACCAAATTAAAAAAAGGCAATTTTTTTTCAGAGTGCAAATGCAACTTAAAAGACCAACTTTGTTAACAATTACTCTTTTGTGTAGAAAGTTCAGTCCTGCAAAGCACTGGGCATTCAAGCACGTTTGTTTCAAGAATATGAACAGTCCCAATGAACTCAGGTACATCAGTTGATGTCATCTGGCCTTAGCAGGACTGTACTCCAATAAACTAAAAATATGAGAGAAAGGATGCAAAATCCTTCCTAAGTTTATCTACTCTCAGACATCACCATGAAAGGCATTAGCATAAAACCTGAAAAACCCTAAGCAGAATTTAATAAACAGATTCTGAATGTCAATCATAAGGTATTAAGTCTGCATTTCAAAGAAAAAGTATAATAATTTAAATACTTGGCAAACTGCTTTTCTTCCTTCAGCATTGTCAAAACATTAGGAATAGAAAGTTTTGAAACAAGAATGGCGCACATGTATTTTATATAGCTACATATTATATATACTACACTAAAAGTAAGTTAACAGTCTGAAGTTGAACTGAAAAAACAAGTAAATCCCAAGGGAGCAGAGTTCATAGTAAATCTTCAACTTACTTCACCACATTTAGATAAATGCAAATAATAATGGAAGTGACTTAGGTTATACAATGTTCCAAGACCATATGTTAAAGGGGCAGGCCCCTAATCATAGATTTACCTTACAAACATGAATGTTTCAATTTTGTTTTCAAATTTATCTACCAACCTGTATCACTTTTCCACTTTCCCTGGTGTTCTCTTGTCATCAGTCTCCACATATTTCTTGTATCGTCACCCAGAGTATGTCTACATAGCAGGGCTAACACCGAAATAAGCTACATAACTTGAGCAATGTCAATTGCGTAGCTTAATTTGAAATACAGGCAGTCCCCAGGTTACGTACAAGATAGGGACTGTAGGTTTGTTCTTAAGTTGAATTTGTATGTAAGTCAGAACTGGTACATATTGTAGGGGAAACTCTAGCCAAACATTTCTCCAGAGCTCAGTTTTATTCTCCCACACCTCACTTCCCTCAGTCCTTTATTCTCAAGCTGAGGTGTCTGCTGAGAAAAGCCGCTCTGTGTCTCCCTCATCTGCTGGGGAGGAGGGCGCTAGCTTCGCGTCTCCCTGGTCTGCTGGGGGGAAGCAGCTAGTGCGGGATTGCCTCACCTCGTTTGTAAGTAGGGATCCGATGTAAGTCGGATCCATGTAACCCGGGGACTGCCTGTAGTTTATTTGGGCTTTTGGCACTGTCTACTCAGTAGGAAGTCTGAGAAACAGCACTCTTCCTTTGACTTCACTTATGCCTTATGAAACGAGGTTTACAGGAGCAGTCAAAAAAGGCGTCCCCTGTCGACTGATCCACGTCTTGACTGCTGCTCTGTGCCGACAATCAGCTGAGCCGGCACAGCACGGCGGCCATTTTTATTTTAATGAAGCCGGGGATATTTAAATCCCAGCTTCATTGACTATGTCGGGTAGTTTAATTTACCTACCTCTGGTGACAGAGGCATGTAGTCTAGACCTACCCACAGTCTGCCCCTTCTCCCACCAACAGTATGACCAAATATACAGTAGCCTGAAAGCAGAGAACAATTTAGCTGCAAAATGGCATCATCTGCTCTGGGGACTTCCTGTGCCTCTTTTGAGCTCTATTAGTGGCATATTGGATTTCTATCTTGCCACACTTCTATTACCACCAAGGATATTCACTGAAACAATGTTTCAAAGATTGGATTTAAAATCCAGGCTAATTGTGATCCAAACAGGAGAGCTATCCTTGAGCCATTATGTTTCTTCCCCTTTCTGCCAGTGTCTGACAGACACAGCAATATATTTTTTAAGGATCTTCAACTTTGACTCCTAAGAGTATATTTGATGAGAAAGATTGTAGTACTTTAACTTTTTGTCACTTTGTAATTCAGAAAACAGAACAAAGTGAATTAAGGGAAGACTCTTCCTTAACTCAAATTCCTCCCTTTACTAGTTCCAATCATTAGTAACATTTTATTTTTAATGTAGTTATGTTCAAATGAAACTTGTATTAATCGTTAATATTAATAAAGCTACTCATTCATGTAAATGAGTATTCACATGGTGTTATGCCTGACAATGCTAAATGAAGTCAGGGTTTAGGAGGCTGATCATATTCACGACACTAAACACATGCTGTAATAGTAAACTTATAACTGCCCAAATATATGGATAGTTAGTCCAAAATTAAATGTTTAGTTTATGAATTTAGCCATTTGTTACATTTGTGTAAGAGATAGTAAACCACTGATGGCAACTTTAATAAATAAATAAAAACTTCTACTCGAGCTGACAATTTGCATTCCAAACCTAAGCACAATACAAATCTATAATTACAATTTGAACCTCAGTGGTCTGGGACTCTCTGGTCTGGCAATATCCATGGTCCAGCAGGACCATAGATGTTGTTGGACTAGAGAACCCCAGCAGAGCTGGCGGGTGGGGCCAGTGGGGCAGCGGAGCCCACACGGCACCAGAGCCTGCAGCTGGCAAGGCTAGAAAGCCAGTGTGGCCACCCGAGTCCACAGGGCAGGGGAGATGCCAAACCTGCAGCCAGCAGGGCCAGGGGTGAGGTAGGCTGCAGAGCTGGAAGGGCCATGAGAACTGGCAGGGCTGGTGGGGGTTGAGAGTACCCATAGAGTCACCACTGGAGTTTGTGGGGCTGCCAGGACATCAGTGGCAGGTAGCTGGGGAGAAGAACCCAATGGAGAGGCTGAGCCCCCCGTTACTTCCCCCAAACCTTCTCTGGTCTGAAAAATTCTCTTGTCAGAGACCGATCAGGTCCTGAGGGAGCCGGACTAGGGAGGTCCAACCTGTATTAAGCTAGTAACCTCTGGGAAAATTAAGCTTTATAAGGAAAAACACATGGGCTACGTCTACACTGGCATGATTTTCCGAAAATGCTTTCAACGGAAATCTTTTCCGTTAAAAGCATTTTCGGAAAAGCACATCTAGATTGGCAGGATGCTTTTCTGCAAAAGCACTTTTTGCGGAAAAGTGTCTGTGGCCAATCTAGACACGGTTTTCCGCAAAAAAGCCCCAATCGCCATTTTCGCGATCGGGGCTTTTTTGCGAAAAACATTACTGTGCTGTTTACACTGGCCCTCTTGCACAAATGATTTGCGCAACAGGGCTCTTGCCCGAATGGGAGCAGCACAGTATTTCTGCAAGAATACTGACGATCTTACATGAGATCTTCAGTGTTCTTGCAGAAATTCAAATGGCCAGTATAGACAGCTGGCAAGTTTTTTTAAACTTGCCAGTCTAGACACAGCCATGCAGATGTACAACATAACAACAGAGCTGCTAGGCAACAGTAGAAAGTTTTCTTACGTGGTATTTTTGCTTTTGAGTAACCAGATGTCCCAATTTTGTTGGGGCAGTCCCGATATTTATGGCTTTGTCTTATATAAGCTCCTATTATTCCCAATCCTCTGTCCCACTTTTTCAAACTTGCTATCTATTCACCCTATGTGCTCCTTTTTTCAAAGGAATTAATCCTATTTTTAGGAATATACTAGAGGAAAGCAATCCAACTAAATCAAAGTTGGTATGGATAAATATTAGAATGGTATTACAATAATAGGATTGTTTAGGGTAACAGCATAGGAATAATTATGCTAATACCTATATTAAATATCTGAGCATGCTCATTATGAATTAGATATTTCTAGAAATCTGAAATGTGTGTTCATGCAGATAGTTAACTGTGGCTTACCTCTAAGAAACCTTTTTCCTGAATGCTTACCAAACATTACATGTTCCATCTGAAATTTTTCTCTAAAAGCCAATTTTATCAGATCTGGATTTTGGTTTTATACAACTAAATCTATATTCTGCTATGAAATAATTATTCACATAAAGTTGGCACATGGATTGTTTTTTTCTAGTTAATCCCTCACCTGCCACCCTGACATTTTCTCACTGATGTGCTCTGAATATTTTAACAAGAAGCTACAAAAGTCCATCCTTAGCCTTTGATAAACCCCACGTATCAAGACTGAGAGCAGTGAGAAGGTGTGAACAACTTTCAAATCTATTTATTTCCCATTAAAACAAAAGTGTTTTTTTCAATCAAAGCAGTGCCCTTTGGCAAATAAACTTATGGTAAGAGCAATTTGCTGGAAATACATTTTTTGTTCCTGAAAAATTCACCAGGCACATCAATTCTATAATTGCACTCATCTTTTGTAGTCCGAAGTTGTAAGAAATGTATTGAAACACGTTAGGGAGATCAGTTTCCTTCTTTAGGAAATAATTTTATTTTTTAAAACAAAATGAATTTGGTACAATCTGTTAAATTTCAACAACAAAAATATGTTCTTAGGAAGTGTCTTTGTGAACACCCAGGATATTACTCATCCCTGCCAGGGACAATTTACCATTGTGTACTGAGAGGGCTTAAAAGCCTTTACAGGGAGGGAAGCAATATGAACCCTATCTTTCACTTGGTACATCAGCATGTAATAGGCATTTAAACGAGTTATCAGAATCCCCTAGCGTATTACTGAGAAAACCCTCAACTACAACAGTGTTTTAACATTGCTCTCTGGTTAATCTGAATAGAGATGAACTGTGTGTGAACTGGTTGCTAAAACTATGCCATGCACTTAATCTCAACCAGATGTATCATTCATAAATACAGTCTCCCATCCAACAAAAAATGTTCATCCAGCTGTCTAGATAATTTACATATTAACGCTGTATCTAGGAAAAAAATCTTGCAGTTAATTTTTAGCAATGTTGAAAATTAGCCATTTACTCTCACTTTGTTTCTCAACTCTTAGCCAGTTTTTGATCCAGAACAATAATTTGCCTCTTACTCAATGGCTAATTAGTTCCTCCTATGAAAGACCTTATCAAAGGCCTTTGGAAAGGCAGCATAAATTATTTCAACCATTTCTTTATCCATTACTTTACTGACACCTTCAAACAATTCTAATAGAAGAGAGAGACATAATTTCCCTCTGCAGGTACTCACTATGGGTACGTCTACACTGCAGCACTAATTTGAACTAACTTAGTTCGAATTAGTTAATTCGAACTAAGCTAATTCGAACTAACGCGTCTAGAACTAAAAACTAGTTCGAATTAGCGTTTTGCTAATTCGAACTAGCATGTCCACATTAAGTGGACCCTGAACCGGGCTTAAGGATGGCCGGAAGCAGTGCCGGCAGGGCATCAGAGGAGGACTTAGAGCGTGTAGATGCTGTCTCAGGCTGGCCGAGGGCTGCGCTTAAAGGGACCCGACCCCCACTCCGGACAGACAGTTCTCAGGGGTGCCCTGCTTGCAAACCAGTCTTGGCTTGGAGTGCCCGGAGTACCCACACTGGGCACATCACAGCACTCGGCCATCAGACCGGCTGCACTTGCCGCAGGCTGTCATCTGGGGAAAGGGGGCAATTGGGGGGCTGCAGGAGAGCTTCCACCCCCAGAAGCCTGCAGAGCCAGCCCAGTCCTCCCCATCGGGGGCTCGTGCCCCATTCCTCCCTCACCTCCTTCCACTTACCCTTCCCTAGCCCCTCTTCTTGATGTACAAAATAAAGGACAATTGTGTTCAAAAATGGAATCTGTCTTTATTGAACAAAACTGGAGGAGACTGGGAAAAGGAGGTGGGAGAGGGGAAGAGAGAGGCTGGGAGAGGGGAGGGCAACTAAAATGATCAGGGGTTGGGAACAGGTCCCATATGAAGAGAGGCTAAAGAGACTGGGACTTTTCAGCTTAGAAAAGAGGAGACGGAGGGGGGACAGGATAGAGGTCTCTAAAAGCAGGAGTTGGGTGGAGAGGGTGCATACAGAAAAGTTCTTCATTAGTTCCCATAAAGAAGGACTAGAGGACACCAAAGGAAAGGAATGGGTAGCAGGCTTCAAACTAGTAACAGAAAGTTGTTCTTCACAAAGCAAAGAGTCAACCTGTGGAACTCCTTGCTGCAGGAGGCTGTGAAGGCTAGAACTGGAACAGAGTTTAAAGGGAAGTGAGATCAAGTCATGGAGGTTGGGTCCATGGAGTGCTATGAGCCAGGCGGTAGGAGTGGTGTCCCTGCCCAAGGTTTGTGGAAGGCTGGAGAGGGATGGCACGAGACAAATGGCTTGGTCACTGTCTTCGGTCCATCCCCTCCAGGGTCCCTAGGGTTGGCCGCTGTCGGCAGACAGGCTACTGGGCTAGATGGACCTTTGGTCTGACCCAGGACGGCCACTGTAAGCTCAGGGCTCAGGATCGGGGGTCTCAGTGGACCCCCTTGATTTTCATGCACACCTGCTCCTGGGTGGCCAGGCTGGCAGCTCTCCTGCCCTAGCTGTCCACTTTCCTGTGCCTGGTGCAGAGATCATGGATGAGGTCCACGATGTCCGCCCTAGACCAGGCGGGTGCCCACCTCTTGCGGTCCCGGACAAGCTCCCAGGAGCCGCCAGCCTGGTCCTGGGAAGAAGGGGAGGGCTGGGGGGCATCGGGTGGCTGGCTCGAGCCGTGCCAGGTGCAAGGTAAGTTTTAGTGCTGCAAGTGTAAGTGTAGACACAAACATAGTCTGTTACTGCAACATAAATAGAAACCAGCAAGTTGTGCTTTTGAAGCCATAACTTTCCCCTCTTCTTACATAAAAATAAAATCATCTCTTTTTTGTAGTCAGAAACAGAAAGGGATTTATTATGTAATCTCGCCAACCAACATGAGTGTAGCTGTTTTAGTTACTTTCCAGGTAAAATAGAGAAATTAACTGTTGCTATACAAATATGCGACTTTTACTGTGGTTTACCATGGCTCAGTGAGCTTTAACGTGAGGCCAGCCAGCAATGTTCTGGCTATGAGATAGCTAAATACAATCTTAAATCTTCTGTGGCTAAAAGATAAATCCTGCACCTAAAACAAACATCAACAAGAGCACTACTGTGGATGACTGATTTTTACCCTTTAACAAATTTGTTTAAAGATTTCCTTCAGAGAAACACAACAATGCCAAATGTGCTTGAAGGGGCAGATTTTGATCTTAACCACATTGGTTAACATTTGAGTAATTTCACTGATGGCAATGGAATGTCTCTCAATTTATAGCATTGTAACTGAGAACAGAATTGGATCACCCTCTCTCAGCCTCTTTCGAAAAAGAGAGTCTAGACAACAACCAGTACATTTGAAAAAGCAAGCCGCTTTTTCAAAAGACAGCATCCAGGAAGTCTGGATGCTTTCTTTCGAAAAAGCACAGTTTAAATTACATAGTGGCTTTTTTCAAATGAGTGCTTTCGAAAAAAGACGTTATTCCTCATAAAACAAGGTTTTCCGCAGTCAAAAAAACTGCCGCGTTCTTTTGATTTACTTTTGAAAGAACTAGGCAGCAGTCTAGATGCCGGGGAAGTTTTTTTCGAAAAAAGGCCACTTTTTTAAAAAAAACCCGTAGTCTAGACACACCCTTACTGAGCTTTAAAACTCTAAAAAGAGCAAATATTTTAATCTCATTTACACAAATGTGTTTAAACATGCTGTACCATAGTTTCCATCAAAATAGTCAATTCATGAACACAGGACAGGCAGTTCCCGGGTTACGCGGATCCGACTTATGTCGGATCCGTACTTACAAACGGGGCTTTTCTCACCCCGGAGGATACGGGCGGCGGGACCACCCAGACGCGCCGCGGTCCCGCCACCCGCGTCCTCCAGGGCGAGAAAAGCTGCTCCGCATCTCCCAGCAGACTAGGAGACGCAGAGCAAAGCCGCGGAGAACCCGGGCGGCGGAACCACAGCGCGTCTGGGTGGTCCCGCCGCCCACGTCTCCCTGGTCTGCTCGGGGGGGGCGCAGCTAGTGTGCCCCCCCCCCAGCAGACCAGGCTTTTCTCACGGACGCCTGGGGCAGAGCAGCTGGGGCGCTGCTGGTTGGTCCCGCAGCGCCGCTCCTCGGCGCTACTGGACCAACCCGGCAGCAACCCAGCTGCTCTGCCCCAGGCGTCCTGATTCAGCCACTGCTGAAACTGACCAGCGGCTGACTACAGGAAGCCCAAGGCAGAGTTGCTCTGCCCCGGGCTTCCTGGAATCAGCCGCTGATCAGTTTCAGCAGCAGCTGACTTGGGGACACCTGGGGTAGAGCAGCTGGGGTGCTGCCGGGTTGGTCCCCGCAGCGCTGAGATGCGGCGCTGTGGGGACCTACCCGGCAGCGCCCCAGCTGCTCTGTCGCAGGCGTCCAGATTCAGCTGCTGTTGAAACTGATCAGTGGCTGTTGAAACTGATCTGGTCCGGCAACATCCGTGGTCCAGCATGACTACGGCTGTTCCACATTCAGAGAATCCCAGCGCGCTGCAAGGGGGTGGGGGCCCAGGAGCCTGGGCCTGGCTCAGTTGGGCTGCAAAGGGGGGCTGGGAGCCAGCGTGTGGCTCAGCTGGGCTGGGGAGGGGCTGGGAGCTGGCGCACAGCTCACCTGGGCTGCAGGGGGAGCGAGGAAGCAAAGGAGGCTAGCAACAGGGGCCTGAAATGACTCCCTGGTCTGGAAAAATCCCTCTTTCGGGACCAGTCAGGTCCTGACGGGGGCAGACCAGGGGGGTCCAACCTGTAACAGATCATGTCTGTCTTCCAAAACAAACAACTGTACTTCCTAGCAGTCTCCTTTTATTTTGGGTCAATTCTTGACAACATCAAAGCCAGACAAAATATTACACAGTCAGTGGTGCATCAGTGTTTGAGTTAAACAACACTAGGGAAATACTGTCCCAGGAGCCACAATAAAAACAAAGTAACAAATAGCTGTAGCTGTATCTGATACTAGAAAAGAATATCACTGGGTCACAGTGAGCCAAGATTTCAGTACCAGTAGTGTGTAATTGCTCTTTCTTTGAAAATAAATCAATCATTAGTGGCCCAGCTGTGCTGGTTTATTAAGGAGCATGTGCTTTGCTGGATATAGACTTTGCCCACTTTACTCCCCAGCTAGAGCAACAAGAGGACTAGGAGGGACATGGGGAAAACCCCAAGTCATAGGGCTCGTCTACACTGGCCCCTTTTCCGAAAGGGACATGGTAATTTCAGAGATCGTAATAGGGAAATCTGCAGGGGATTTAAATATCCCCCGCGGCATTTAAATAAAAATGTCCGCCGCTTTTTTCCGGCTTTTAGAAAAGCCGAAAAAGAGCGTCTACACTGGCCCCGATCCTCCGGAAAAAGCGCCCTTTTCCGGAGGATCTTATTCCTACTTCAAATTTCCCTATTACGATCTCTGAAATTACCATGCCCCTTTCGGAAAAGGGGCCAGTGTAGACGTAGCCGTAGTGTACTGCCCTTCAGGCTGGACAGCTTCTAATGTTACAATCTAGAGCTCTGACTGTAACTTGCATAATGGACATGAGTGACAAATCTCCAGTACAACATGCAATCTCGCACTACCTCTGCTTAAATTGACACAAGCCCACTGATATGTGCAGTTATAGTTTGGAGCTCAGTCAATATTTCTTCTGCTAACCCTCTTCCAGTCATACAATCCTTTCAGTGAACTGGAATATATCTAGTGCAACAACTAACATATTTTCAATGACAGTTTGTTCTATTCTCATCCCCATCATCAATTTTTTCACCAACAGTCACAAGGTCACTAGTCAGTAACCCATGGTCTACAGTAGGGAGTTATTTTGAAATAACCCCTCCCCGCCTTAATTCGAATAACAAGTGGAGCATTCCCACTATCAGGCTCATTATTTTGAAATAACACTGGTTATTTCAAAATAATAACTCCTGCTTGTCATGAGGAGTAATGCTTACTTCAAAATTGTTATTTTGAAATACAGTTAATGTGGATGCTCAGCTGCTGCTATTTCAATTTAGTTGGACTCCAGAGACCTCTCACAGCAGCGTTTGTGGCCATTCTGGCCACAACCCTGACAACTCCAATGCTCCCCTTCTCCTGCAGAATTAAAAGCTGCAGGCAAAAGAGAAAGGACTTGTGGTACCAGGTGAGCCCTGCTACCTTTGTGCCACACAGCATCCATTGCAGGAACCATGAGTGACCCCAGCACTCTCTCTGTGCCCCTCTCAGCTGCTAGCACCCTTTGATGCCTCTGACCAGGGTGAAAGAAGGCACCAGCCAGGAGATCCTGGATCTCATCAAGATCTGGGGGGAGGAAACCAGCATCCAAGATCTCTGCAACAAGAGGCACAATGCCGATGTGTATGGCTGGATGGCTGCCAGGCTGATGGAGAAAGGGCACACCAGGACCCTTTCTGGACCTGAAAATTAAAGAACTCCAGCAGGCCTACACAAAGACCAGGGAGCATAGTTCCTGCTCTGAGGCAACACCGCATATCTGCCATTCCTGTGAGCAGCTGGATGCCATCCTGGGAGGTAGGGCCAGTCACCTCCCCTCCCCATTGTTGTTGACTCCAGCCAGGACACCCTTGGAATCAGCCTCCATGAGAGTGGGGTTCTGGGGGAGGAGGAGGAGGAGGAAGGACAGGCTAGCCAGGACACTATGCCCACAAGCCAGGAGCTGATCCTCAGCCTGGAGCCCATCCCCCCTCCCAGGGCTCAGACAATCCCCCAAAGATGCTTTAGGTGAGTTCCATAACTTTCCCGATTCACACACAGGGACAGGCAGGGGCAGGTGAGGGGCTGCACATTCCTCACTCAGCATTCTCGGCCTGGGAGGTCACACAACACCTGCGCACATGGGTGCACAATGAGCGTCAGTCTTGACCACTCAGCCCCATGATGCTTTCACACAGGAACCCCTCACTCCTTCTCAAAAGGTTCCTGCACAGGCCCGCCTTACTCCAGACACAGTAGTGGGTCACCTTTCCACAACAAGCCATCACTAAAGAGGCTGGGGTCATGGAAACACACAGCAGTGCTGCACTCGGAACAGGTTCATGTCCATGCTTGGGCATCATCCACTCCCAGTCAAGCATAGTGATGTTAATTTTCAGGTCCAGAAAGGGTCCTGGTGTGCCCTTTCTCCAGGGGGAGGAAGAGAAAGGGACCCCAGCAGCACTCTCTCCAGCAAGCAGCGTTTAGCACTCACACACACCTCCCCGCAACACACACACCCCTCTCCTTGCATGGGCAGGGATAGAAGTTCTCTCTCTGCGGGATGCCACCATTGCCAGACCCAGCGTGTGCAGGATATAGAAGGAAGCCGAGCTGCCTCATCCCCCATCCTGCCTGCAGGCTCCTGACCTAGCTGACACCTTCCCATGCCTGCTTGTCCCTGGGATGTGGAGGTAGCGAGGCTCCCCTGGGATGTCTATGCCCCTGCAGGAAAGTGCCTGCTGTCTATGCCAGGGGTGTGCAACCTCTTGGGAGTTGCAGCTCTCTTCCTGGGGGGTTGCAACGCTTTGATTCGGGCTGGATCGTATTTTCTTTTCCTGGCTTGGCACACCTGACATACACAAAGCAGGGGTGGGGGAGTGGCAGGGGAGCGGACTGGCGCTTTAAATTAAAGGGGCCGCAACACATTTTTCCTGGCTTTTTTTTTTTCTCAATAAAAATTTTCCCTGCTCCAGGTGTTGTGAATGAAAAAAGGTTGAGCACCACTGGTCTAGGCAACAGATGGCCTTCCTTGAAGCACATTGCCATCATCTGAACCAAGACATCAGCTCAAAGATTAGGGTTAGGCTTCATACACAGTATCTCCAGGGATAACTGCTCTTGTCAATTTTCTTCACAGTTGGATCATCTGTGAGCATGCTGCGTCCACCACCTCCAACACCATCTTCCCAACTCCACGATATTTGCCAGAGGAAGCACGCCAGGGAAGACTTGCTATGGGAACAGATGGCTTACCTCCAGTCCCTCATCCAGGGCTTTGATGAGGAGTGCCGGGAGCAAGCTGCCTATTACAAGGAGCGCTGAGCTGACCAGGAGCAGAGGAAGCCCACGTGGGAGCAACTGTCATGCCAGCACAAGGCCAGATGCTCCTCAATAACATCAGTCATGAAGTGCATGGCTCCGTGCATGGAACGGGCCACCAGCTATCTTCCTGCCCCTGCAGCCCTCCACAACTCCCTGCCCAACTCCCCACACCCACAGCTTCTTCCAGGACTTCCTGGGCAGCCAAAGCCTCCCAAGGTACCTGAGGCAGACACCAGGCCCAGCCCCAGCCCTGAGTTCCCTTCCTCCCTTCTCTCTCTTTCCCCATACCTGGTTTTTTCCACATTCCTTCATCTGTTGTATAAGCCCCGAATAAAAAATGACAGTTGTTTTTTCAAACAAAAAAGGGTTATTTATTTGGTCTGCAAGGGAGGGAAAATGTAGGAAGGGAGGCTGGGGAAGGGAGGGGTGGGGGAAGAGCAATGCAGAACTCCCTTGTGGGGAGGCCCAGGGGAGAGTCTCACAGGTAGCCCTGATTGAAATTCTTCCTCAGGGCCTCCTGAATGAGCACAGCCCCCTGATGTGCTCTCTGTATGGAAGTGATGTCCAGCTGTTCATAAGCCCTGGCATGCCACACAGCCTCTGCCCCCCACCCTGGCAGGAAAGTCTCCACCTTGCTTTCACATATTTTGTGGAACACATAGAGGGCTGCCACTATGTATGGGATGTTTCAATCACTGAGGTCCAGGTGGGTGAGGAGACTCCTGAACCTCCCCTTTAGGTATCTGAAGGCACACTCGACCACAATGTGGCACCTGCTGACCCTGGCATGGAAATGCTCCTTGGTGGGATTCAGGCTGCCCTGCCCTGCCGGGGCCTTCGATGTGAATTGTATCATCATAAAAATAAAGGCGTGAAGGCCACCATTAGAGCCAGATGGCCAACAAAGGAGGGGGCAATGTGGGTGAAGACAGACTGTGAAAGACAGACTGCAAAGAGACATATCGGCGTCAGAAGAATCATCAGAGTAGTACCCATGGTCAAGGATTGGCAGAACTTACAACTCTAATGGTGAAGCTGGCACCCTTAATGATAAAAGATTACAGGATGAGCCTCTCAGAGATGTCTGGAATGTCGACATTGAAAGATAACGGTAGCCAATCACAGACTGACACAGCGAAATCCATAGAGGAAAGGATTATAAATGTCGGGTGCTTTGCTACGGGACTTTGGGTTTGTCTTGCCACCAACTCCAGGAGAACATCGGATTGTGACCAACAAAGCCCATCTCCCCCTCTGTGATCAATCTGGCTGGCCACTAGATTGATCCAGACTCTGGACTGGTAACTATAACATCGCCTGGTTGGACTGTGTGTATGGTGTTTGTGTGTGGGGGTGACTGAAAAGTATATGCTACTGTTGTAGTCTCAATAAATGCGGCATACTGCCTTTTCCCCTATAAAAGATCTCGCGTGCTTTGTTTGACCATAACAGTGAGCCATTCTCAGACCTCCAGGAAGGTGGCCTTCCACATGGGAACATGTGGAAGTTCTACAGACACTGCTCGTTATCCCATACCTGCAGGATGATGTGGTCCCACCCGTCAGAACTGGTCTCCTTCCACCAGAAGCAGCGTTCCACAATGTGCAGGGGGTTAATGATTATTTGCTGCAGCAGGAACAGCAGGGTATGGGTGAAGAGGTCACCCATTCTGAGCTGCTTGTCGTGGTACTGGATCAGCACACGGGCATGAAGCACAGCACGAGGCCCGTAAGCCTGGCACTGCTTTGCAACAGCTATAGCTCCAGGTAGTCAATTCTGTGGCATCCGCAAGGGCAACCAGAGCACATGGTATGAGTTTGGTGTCCCACGAAGGAGTAAGCAGTGGAGGAGGAGCATGTGAGACGCAGCCACAGAGATGTAACCCTTTAAGTGCATTGTGTCAGCTATTCTCATCAAGCAGCTACAGGAAGTGTCCACCCTCCTAGTGCCCTCTCCGGAGTGCTTCCATGGGCTTTAAATGCAAGCAGGCTCCAATCAATGTGGACATGCTATTTTGAAATAGTTATTTCAGAAGTTATTTCAAAAAAGTTATTTCAAAATAATTTCCTAGTGTAGACATTGCCTAAATTACAAAGGTGCCTTGTTTTCTTATGCAATATAAAATCTATAACCTGTGCTTCCTGATATGTCTAAGATGACTGTAAATACAAGAACCTCCATTATCCAGCCTGTCCAGCACTGTGTTCTTTTTGTAACAGCCTCTTTTCCTCTTGCTCAAGAGCCCATTCAACAATAGAGGTTCAAGGGCCTTTTCACCAAAATTCTAGTTCTTCAAAAGAAATATTGACTGCACATCTGAATAAGTGGTTTAGTCATACCTTTGAAGATGCTTTAGGTAAACATACCAATTTTCTGCAGTTTCTTACGCTTTTCATGCAGATTTAACATAGCTACAACTTAGTATTCATGTGTACAGCAAAACCACTTGGCATACAGGTTCACTAATTCTGGGGCTCAAAAATATTTAATGTTCCCTAAAGACATGGGCTAATGTGTACTGATAGCATTTCAGCATTGATCCTAGGGAAGGTATGGATTAGATGTGAGAATAAGTGCTCAGCTGTTGAAAAGAACAGAAACTGAATAAATGAACAAGTTATCCTCAGTGTTGAAGATGTCTCTAAAGGGTAATTCATGTGCTGAACCAGGAACATGTCAATAGAGAAGGATAATTTTGATGAAGATTCTATGCCACATGTTGATGGAACAGACTTGTTAGGCAGCCTGCATGTTGTGTCTCAACAGTTTGTTAGGGAAAGATGATATTTTGCTGGAGGCAAAATGAACTGAAGAAAAAGAATTAAAAATAAATAGGATGGAACCAACCATATTTTCAATTTTCATTGAAAAGCCACATTAGCAACAAACAATTTCCCTTCTAAATTGAAAAACAATGATAGCAAGCTACAAAATGGCAAATTTAAAACAGACTATGTAGATACCAAAGGTACGTATTTTATTTCAAAGAAAAACTGTTATTTATAAAGAAAAGTTTATTTGCTTAAGGAGAAGAAAAATAAAAGTAAGAACACAAACAGGTTAACCCTCACCAAATATTGAATTTTTGTATCACCATTTGTGAAAACTTCTATGAAAGCAGTAAAAAAAAGTGACTTTTAAGGAAACTGGACATTTTTTATTTAACAATCAGCTTTACTGCTAGTTCATTTATTTTCAGTCACTACATTTCACCCATCATGGATTACTTACTTAAAGATCTCAGGTTTTCAAGTTTGTTGTCTTTAAGACAGACTTGACCTGTGGAAGTTCTTCTTCAGAAGAACAGTTCCAGTGATGGAGGTCAAACTAGCTATGCTTTCATTAAAGGGCAATTAAAGGAACATCAATTTGAAATCTATTCAGTTTTAAAATAATGAGTTAAAAGCAGTTTTAACTATGAGGCCGGGCTCCTAGCCTTGGTTCCAATTTTTATGGCTTTTCAATCACATTTCCCTATATTTTCTTTTATATGTTAATATGCAAATAATGCCATATACAAGAAAAAAAGGACTCAGTAAGGTGGGGAAAGTGCTAACTTTTTGCTAAACACTATGCCCTGGACAGGTTACAAGATAGGATGTCAAATTGGTAGGGCAATGTTAGAATTACTGTTTAATTAGAAGCTTCAGAGGGGTAGCCGAGTTAGTCTGTACAGGATGAACTTAAAAACCAACAAATAGTCTGGTAGCACTTTAAAGACTAACAAAACATGTAGATGATATCATGAGCCCACTTCTTGATTTGATACCATCTACATGTTTGGTTAGTCTTTAAAGTCCTATCAGGCTGTTTAATTAGAGGCAGTCAGGACCTGTTCAATTCCATCTTCCAGTTGGGGCACTACTTACCAATGACCTAGGGTAGAATCCACGGAGACATATATTCTAAGAAGAAAGAGCAGTCATTTACTTTATAGTAGCTATGACTTTCTGAGATTATGTTGTCTATATGGATTCCATGGTTCACTCTCCATCCCCATTTTTTCAGAGTCCTCTTTTTAGGATTATGAATTGACAAGGAAACTGAGGTATAGTAGCCATTCTGCCCTTTATGCTCTCAAGAAGTGCAGGGGTCATAGAATCATAGAATCATAGAATAATAGGACTGGAAGGGACCTCGAGAGGTCATCGAGTCCAGCCCCCCGCACTCAAGGCAGGACCAAGCTCCGTCTACACCATCCCTGACAGATGTCTATCTAACCTGTTCTTAAATATCTCCAGAGAGGGAGATTCCACCACATCCCTTGGCAATTTATTCCAATATTTGACCACCCTGACAGTTAGGAATTTTTTCCTAATGTCCAATCTAAACCTCCCCTGCTGCACTTTAAGCCCATTACTCCTTGTCCTGTCCTCAGAAACCAAGAGGAACAAATTTTCTCCTTCCTCCTTGTGACACCCTTTTAGATATTTGAAAACCGCTATCATGTCCCCCCTTAATCTTCTTTTTTCCAAACTAAACAAGCCCAGTTCATGAAGCCTGGCTTCATAGGTCATGTTCTCTAAACCTTTAATCATTCTTGTCGCTCTTCTCTGTACCCTTTCCAATTTCTCCACATCTTTCTTGAATTGTGGCGCCCAGAACTGGACACAGTACTCCAGCTGAGGCCTAACTAGTGCAGAGTAGAGCAGCAGAATGACTTCACGAGTTTTGCTTACAACACATGAGAACATTCATGCCAGAGGTGCAGCCCAACAGACACAGCTATTCCAAAGATTATCTCCACATCTGAATCTGCAGGGGATCCACATGGGCAACACTTCCAAAATATAGATTAAAAAGTAAATCACAGTTACTAAGGTATGTCATTGTTCTTTGATAGCCTGGAAAAGGATTCTGCATCGCACTAAACACAGATAGCTTAGCTGTGTTTAAATTTTAGATGCTTTTCTGTTCTTGATTAAAACTCTTCCAAAACACAACGAAAACTTGAACTTGCCATTTTATACAAACCTCAAATGGGTAAGATGTCCAGAGAGAAAGGATGATCCAGAAGTTAAGGGTACTACTCTTGGACTTAGGAGACCTTGGTTCAATTTGCTGTTCCATTGCAGATCTTCTGTGACACTTTGAGCAAATCACTTAATTTTTCTGTGCCTTGGTTCCCTATCTATGAATTAGTAATAACAATATTTCCTTCTTCATATGGGTGTTGCAAGGATAAATACATTGCAGACTGTGAGATACTTAGCTCCAGTGATGGGGGCCAACACAGATAGATATGAAAACTAAACCCTCCTTGTACATATGGAGTATAATAGATGTACTTCTTCTAACAGGAACAGTATATTTGATATGTGAGATAAATATTTATTCACCTTTGTTTCCAAAAATATTGTTCCTTACACTTGCAGAGATCCAGAAGAACAACAGTAATCAATTTGATGTGGCTGTATAAAACAGGTGTCATTTTGATGAATGGTCCTAATTAAGCTGAGATTTCAGGTAGAAAGTATATTGAGTTAATGTGTTGGCATCTATGTAAATTGTCAGACAAGTACAGATGTTACAAAAAAGTAAGGCAGTACATTATTAACTTCAATCACTCGGTTTGGCATTCACTGTAGTTAGATCAAAGTCTTGGTAACTAAAAGAAACTGCTGATTTTAAGTTTTAGTTATTGATCAGGATACAAAAGTAGCAAGTATTGTAGGTTTCATTCTTTAGGTCATTCATTGCTGTCTGCCATCCTTCAATGAGAAATAAGGGCAGGAAAGTGATAAATTAAATAAACAATAGCATAGTTCTTGAAGCTGTGATTCATATTTATTCAGAAAAGCTTGCTGTGCAAAATTATCTCCCCACTGCACACCAGCTTCAATATAATGAGACACCCTTATCAATGTAACCAACTCAAGATTTTATCACAAACCTTGCAATATTTGAGATATAAGAAAAATCATCTTTCAGGAAAAATAAATCTGATAGTTGACAGGAAAAGCTTGACAATGTACCCAATGTACCCTGAAAAATAGACAGTTATCTGTTTCCATAACTGCTCCCCTTAGAGATGTGTTGCTCATGTCCTTTCAACTTCGGGGTGTGTGTGTGTGATCACCATGTAAAACAGCACTGGAAGATTTTTCCTCAGCAGTACCCATAGGGGACTGGCCCTGGAACCCCCTAGAGTGGGGCCTTCATGGCAAAGTATAATGGGTGCTGCCAGCTCCCCACACTCTCAGTTCTCTGTTGCTGAGAAATTCAACAGTGGGAAAGGAGGACAGATGTTGAATGGGCATGAACAACAATTCTTGAGGAACACCAGTTATGGAAACAGGCAATTGTCCTGCCTTCGAGGGATTTCTCATATTCATTCAACTTAGATGACTCCATCCAGTATCCTCAGAGATGTGAAATAGTTCATGGACATGAAGATTGCAACACAGCTCGGTCAAACCCAACACCATCTCTGCCCTGCTGGGTAATGGCATAGTGAGGTGTGAAAGGGCACAGAGAAGACCTGGATTGGTATCTGTGCCAGGAATACTGATGAAGGCGTCTAAGCCCTGGCTGAGTGTGCTCCGATGACTGGCAGTGGGAGGGTCCTCACCTGTCATAACATGCCCATATGCACAAGGTGATACAGTGAGAAATCCTTTACATCAACACTGAGAGGCCCTTCAGCCTATCTATCATGGAAATGAAAAGCTGGGTTGACTTATGGAAAGGAGTCATCTGTACATCCAGAGTATCAAGGTGTCTTTCTTCATTATCTTATGGGGCTATGAGTAGAAGACCAAAAGGAAGATATCCTGGAGTATGTGAAAAGTTGACATCACCTTCAGAAGGAAGGCCGGGTAAAGTTGAAGCTGCATCTTGTCCTTATAGAAGATGGTATCCAGAGGTTCCAACATTAAAGGCATGCAATGTTGCTGACGTTATTGCCACTAGGAAGGTGACCTCCCACAATAAATGTTGCAGAGAGAAAACATGAGGCCATAAGTTTGAAGGATGGTTCTGTCTGGTGGTGAACATGTCCACTAGGGGAGTTCCCCACCTCTGGAATATCATGCAAATAATTTTCAGAGGGTATGTCTACACTACCCTCCTAGTTCGAACTAGGAGGGTAATGTATGCATACCGCACTTGCTAATGAAGCCCGGGATTTGAATTTCCCGGGCTTCATTAGCATAAGCAGGGAGCCGCCATTTTTAAATCCCCGCTGCTTCGAACCCCGTGTAGCGCGGCTACACGGGGCTCGAACTAGGTAGTTCTAGTTTCACGAGGAGTAACGGTAGTTCGGAATAGGACCCTAGTCCGAACTACCTAGTTTGAGCCCCGTGTAGCCGCGCTACACGGGGTTCGAAGCAGCGGGGATTTAAAAATGGCGGCTCCCCGCTTATGCTAATGAAGCCCGGGAAATTCAAATCCCGGGCTTCATTAGCAAGTGCGGTATGCATACATTACCCCGCTAGTTCGAACTAGCGGGGTAGTGTAGACATACCCAGATAGAGTAACCACTCGTGGTGAGAGGAAAAGACCCTGCTCAGGCAATCCACCAGTACATTCTTGCCCCCAGAGAGATGACATGATTCGGGATGGATTCTGTGACCATAGCAAAAGTCCCAGAAGTGGAGCACCTCTTAGTACAGGATGGAGGATCTAGCCTGTTGATATAGAACATTTAGCTGATATTGTCCATCAAGATCCTGACCATTCCACCTTCCAGATGAGGAAGACTGTATGTGCTCTGCAAACTGCCCTAAGTTCCTTGAAGTTTATGTGTAACTTCATCTCCTCTGGAGACCAAGCTTCTTGGGTTTGGAGATCACCGGGGTGGGCTTCCCAACTGAGGTCTATGGTGTCTGAGACCAGCTCGATCAAGGTAGGAGAACTGTGAAATGGAACTCCTGCGAGGACATTCCTAGAATCAGACTACCATTTGAGCAAGGTAACTATCTTTGCTGGGATAGTCATGACCCTTTACAAGTGGTGTCTGGACCAGGAATAAACAGCTGTCAGTCATTTCTGCAGGGGTTAGATTCTGAATTTGATGTGACATACCACATATGTGCTTGCTACTATGTGGCCCAGGAGGCAGAGTTAAACCTTGGTAGTAGTTAGGAGAAATGCAGAGACCTCTATGATGAGCACTGGTAGTAACCAGAATCTTTCTAGTATCAGGAAGACCCTTACTGAAGTTGAGTCAAGCACCATTCCAATGAACTCTATCCTTTGTACTGGAACAAACATTGATTTTGTGTCATTCACCAACAGGCCGAGGTGGTGACACATGGTTAGCAGCAGTGCAATGTCCTTTTGGACCCTGGACTTAGAGACACCTTTGACAAGCCAGTCATTCAGGTACAATTACATCTGGACACCCTGCAGCCAAATGTAAGCTGCCACAATCAAAATGTATTTGGTAAACACCCATGGAGTCATAGCCAGGTCAGATAGGAAACAAAAAACAGATAGCAGTTGTAACCTTCCTTGAACCAAAGTAAGCACCTGTACCTGTCAAAAATGGTGATGTGGAAGTACACATACTTGAAATTGCGGGAGGCATACCATTCTCTCATATTCAAGGAGGGAATGATTGAGGCCAGGGAGATTTCAGCGTTTCTAGGTAGCAGTTCAGTTCCTGCAGACGCAAAATGGGCCAGAGCCTACCCTTGGCTTTGGGAATCAAAAAGTACCAGGAATAATGGTACTTGGTTCTTGTACTGCATAGGAACCACCTCTACTGAACCTATTTGCAGTAACTTATCTTCTTTCAAAGAAGACTCTCATGAGAAGTGTCCCTGAAGAGGAATGGGGATGGGGGATATAAAGTGAAAGTAGGGTGTGGTCATATACCAGTGTCCTGAGGATCCATTGGTCTGATGTTATGGATTCCCAGTCTAGAAGGAAGTAGGCAAATAAAAGGAGTAAAGGATCTGCACAGCAGTCTGGTATGCCATCCACCAGGGTACCTTCAAAATGGGCATTTGCCTGATGGTTTGAAATGGGTCAAACTTGACTGGGTGGCAGGCTATTGATCCTGCATTTCTAATAGCCTGTGGGTTTTTTCAAAATCTATTTTGAAATGCATTTTGTGTGTAGACACGTTATTTTGAAATTAGATATTTTAAAATAACTATTTCGAAATTAGATATTTCGAAATAACTCTGTACTGTAGACATACCCTCAGGGAGTAGAGGACATGCACTGTTGATTGTGTAATGGGGAAATACACAGACCGTAACCAGACCTAAATGGACCAAAGATAGCGTGGCTCGCTTAAACCTGAGAACGCTGCAACCTGAACTGCTAGGGGGAGGGCAAGGGGACACAGAGGTACAGTGTTCTCAGGGTCTTTAAGGACATGAAGTTTGTTGTCTGTTCCACTACAAGGCTTGCCCATTGAAGGGAAGATCCTGCATCAGCTGCTCAGCTTCCACAGATTACCTGGAGAATAGCAGCCAAGAAGCCCTATGCATAGAGACAGCCAACACCAAGGTACAAGTAACATTATCTACCATGTCCAATTACAACTGGAGTGCTGTCCTGGCTACCATGGAACCCCCATTAAAGTTGGCCAAGAACTCCTTCCTGGAAGCTTCAAAAAGGGTGGTCTCTATCTTGGAAATGGCCTGCCACATATTAAAGTCTTAACGACCTAGGAGGGCCTGATGGTTGGCCACCTGTAACTGCAAACTAGACAATGAATAAACCTTGCACCCAAACAAGTGAAATCTCCCAAGTCTTTATTTTTGGGAGGGCATCACCTAGTTGAGCCTGTCATTCCTGTACCATCAGAGAATTAGGGGTGGGTCTAAACATACTCTTGACCGTTAGAGGGGATGAAGCACTTGTGCTCAACCCTCTTGGAGATCGGCGGCGGGGAAGATGCAGTCTGACAGAGAGTTTTTGTGATCTTTGTGACTCCATCATGCCAGGGCAGAGTTGCCGTTGCTGGGGCCAGCAGGCTAATGATATTTAAGAGGAACTGTGTAGATTCCTCCAATTCCTGTGCCTGGAAGCTCTGGTTGGTAGCCCACCTCTTCAAAAGCTCTTGAGGGGCTTTTGCATTGTACCTCGGGACTGGTGAAGAGTCCCCACTATAGCCTCATCTGGATTGCTCCACAAGGACACCAAAATAGGGGGCACCAGAGCCAATCCCCTATGGGTACTTCTGAGGGGAAAAATTCTGTCACCAGCACCTGCAACGAATACATACACCCCTACATTGAACAGACACACGAAAAAGAACCACCCATATTTTAAAATATCCAGATTTCTTAAGCCCTTCTAGTTTTGTTTTCATTTGTTTTTTGAGGACTTAACTCATGATTTTCAAATATTTGGGATTGGCAATTCTGATAATACATTGTGTCACCCTTTTTCCCTTCAGTATAAGAAAAAAACAAGGAGAAGAAGCCTCTAACCCTGTACTCCAGAAGTACCTTTTCTTATGTCCCTCTGGCAAAGCTGGGAATCCATTTCTTCCTTCATCTGACTTTCATGAGAAGGGTCACTGAAGATGATGGGCAATGGGAATGGGTAAAGGGGTAAGTAGTGAAACTGGATATACCAACCACAAGAAAGAATTTCCAGCACACATCTCTGTCACAGAAGACCAAGCCCAATGGACAGATCAAGGCAGAATCCAAAAATAGGGGTCTGAACTTGAGTAACTGTAATGCATCTCTTCAATCTCATGTCAAACACATGGCTGGAAGTACATGAAGCATGACTGAGTCCTGATCTATGGATATCCACTTTATATCAGCAGGATCTGCATCCACGGATGCTGATATCCACAATCACTTTTATGGATTGCAGCACAGATATAGATACAAATTTTATGTAACACTCACTCACCCAAATGCACACACTCACCCAAATAGAGCAGCTGTCACCCAGCCTTTGGGTTCCAGCTTGACTTTCTGAATCAGGCAGCAGCAGCAGGCTAGGCATTCTCAGAACTGTAGCCCTCAGCTCGCTCATATGTAGGAGGTAAACTACCACTCCTAGAAGGAAGTGAGCCAAGCACCATTTTGAAAAAGGTGTGGTAATTAGCAGGTAGCAACAGCCATATGTACTAGAGCCACCAGAACTTCATAGAAGTCTTTCTGTGTCCCACTAGGAGAAAGACACTGCCTAGAAAGGCCCAGGATTAAAACCTCTCTGGCTGGAATGGGAAAGGAAGTACACTGTGGGCGAAGTGGGTATCAGCCGTAGATATCTGAGGAGAATTGGGGCTCAGGGCTTGGCACAGCCCCATGTCACTGCTGCACAGTGACCTATGGAGCTCTTTACAGCCCAGCAAATCAATGGATACTTGCAAACATTTTTTTCTGGATCAAATACAGATACAAAAAAGTATATCTGTACAGGATGCTAATTATGACCAATGGTTGAGGATATTTTTCTCCTAGAATATCTTAGTTTTTTCAAAATACCCTCTCAAAAAGATCCATTTTGAATGTAGGTAGCAGTCCATGTTACCTAAAGGGTTTACCCAAAGATGAGGCAGTAGCTCTAGAATCCTGCCTAGATGAATCGCTGCATTCCCTCAAATTGTTGAACAGTTCTGTTCCCTCAAAGGAAAAGGCCTCAATCATTCTTTGGTCTTCTTCTGGAATTCCAGAGGCTTGCAGCCAGGAAGTGCTGCCCCTGAAAACAGCAGCAACAATGGTTCTAGCTACTGTTCTTGAAGCATGCATGAGTACTTGTCACAGTGCTTTAGCTAGTAGATGAACTTCCATGACAATGATTTTCAACTCCAGTCTAGTCTTCTTGTAAGCTTAGATACAAAGAGAGATAATCCTCTCTCAAGTGAGAGAGCTGTATTTCAAAATTTAAATTTAAAAAGTGGATTTCACTAAAACATTAAAGAAAATCAATTCTTATTCACTGGCACTGAGGCTGAAGTTCATTTCTGTGTACTTCTACCCTAAGAAGTCAATCATTATAGTTTTAGAAGGGAGATGAAATACAAAGGGGATTCCTTTGCAGATACTCCTGGAGTCCCTTACCATTTCAGGGTATGTCTACACAGCAAAGTTATTTCGAAATAACAGCCTTTATTTCAAAATAACTTTCCTAGCATCTATACAAACCAATTGTTATTTTGAAATTAATTTGAAATAGTGGAGGGCTTATTTCAAAATTGGTAAATCTCATTCCATGAGGAATAGCATCAATTTCAAAATTGCTATTTTGAAATAAGCGCTATGTAGATGCTTATTTCGAAATAGGGGGCCTCCAGCCCTTCCCAGGGTGCCCTGCCTGCCACCCTGGACACAAGGTAACTTCTGACCTGATGCCCTGTCAGAACCAGTTCCAGCTGTCCTTAAATGTGATTCAGTGTCCAATCAGTGTGGACGTGCTTTTTCGAAATAGCAAAAACCTATTTCGAAATGCATTTTGTGTGTAGATGCGTTATTTTTAAATTAGATATTTTAAAATAACTATTTCGAAATTAGATATTTTGAAATAACGCTGTACTGTAGACATACCCTCAGGGAATAGAGGACATGCACTGTTGATTGTGTAATAGGAAAATACACAGACCATAACCAGACCTAAATGGACCAAAGATATAGTCTTGTATATGACACTATAAGGTGTGCAAAGCCATATGTCATAGCATAGTCAGACAAGTCCTCACTGTGGTTCTTGGGTATGACTCTAAGGGTATGTCTACACTACCACCCTAGTTCGAACTAGGGTGGTAATGTAGGCAACCGGAGCTGCAAATGAAGCCCGGGATTTGAATTTCCTGGGCTTCATTTGCATAAAGCCGGGCGCCGCCATTTTTAAATGTGAAACGAGGAGTAACGGTAGTTCGGACTAGGAAGTCTAGTCCGAATTACCTAGTCCGTGCCGCGTGTAGCCGCGCGGCACGGAGTCCGCACTAGCGGACATTTAAAAATGGCGGCGCCCGGCTTTATGCAAATGAAGCCCGGGAAATTCAAATCCCAGGCTTCATTTGCAACTCCGGTTGCCTACATTACCACCCTAGTTCGAACTAGGGTGGTAGTGTAGACATAGCCTTAGTGGGTTAAGAGGTAAACAAGCCATAGACTTGGAGCAGCCCAGGACTACTCCTATAAAGTCTAACCTGTGAACCACTGTTAAACTCCGGTACTAGAACAGATCTAGAATGCAGTGGATGGCTTCTGATGCCCGAGAAGGAGTATTTTCCAAATCTAACCAACTGTCCCGGTAAAGTTATACAGGTATTTTCTTTTTTCTGAGATTTGTAGTATTAGTATTTTGAAAAAAATTCTAGGTCCAATCCATAGATGAAAGGTTGAACAAGCTACTGACATGTTTATAGCTTACCATGAATCTTGGATGATGAGATGGTGTTATCAAGATATTGATTAATACATCTTAGAATTATTGAAGATACAGGAGAATTAATGAAGGCAGTGTGACCATCCTGAACTTCAACAAGTTTGTGAAGATGTTTAGCCTTTGTAAGTCCAATGGGCTGCAATCCTCTCTTTTTTGGAAAGAAGTATTTGCTGTAGAATCCTTGGGTATGGAGGAGGAACCCTTCTATCACTTTGAGTGAAAGAAGCAGAAAAGATTTCTTGGTGGAGTAAGTCCTCATAAGATGGGTCCCAGAAGAGGGACAGGGATGTGGAGGCAGAAGTAGGTGCAAAATGGAACTGGACAAAATATCCCATCATAACAGCTACAACTGTTAGGTTATGTCTATACTACATGGCTCTGTCGACAGAGCCATGTACATGAGCTTTGTAGACATAGGAAAATGAAGCAGAGATTTAAATAATCGCCGCTTCATTTACATAAAAATGGCTGCCGCACTGTGTCAGCTGTTTGGCAGCACAGCGCGGTAGTCTAGACACTCGACAGTTGACATCAAAAGCCTTTGTCAACTGCCCTGGTAAACCTCATCCCACGAGGCATAATGGGGCAATCGACAAAGGCTTTTGATGTCAACCGCGGAGCATCCAGATTACTGCACTGTGCCGCCAAACAGCTGATCGGCACAGTGTGGCAGCCATTTTTATGTAACTGAAGCGGCGATTATTTAAATCGCCGCTTCATTTTGCTATGACTACAAAGCTCATCTACATGGCTCCGTCGATGGAGCCATGTAGTGTAGACATACCCTTAAGTTTCTGTTAGAACAAGTCTTTACTAGATGAGGGGCTTCCATGGGTAACAGACTCAAATCAAGGAGCATACCTACTGGGGAATTTATGTGCAACACAATGGCTTTACTGAGTGCATAGCAAAAATACCATATTGCTTATCATACACCAGTCATCAAAAATGCCCCAATTATCACACCCTAATTACTTAAAATAATTAAAAGAAATACCCAGACCTTAAAATAATATTATAAAATATCTAAAAAATAAAATATAAAGAACTGGAATGTTACACTACCCCTAATACTAATAGCCTTATGAGCCACCCCTAGTGAAGCTTCAGGGTTAGCACCCTTTGAAATTATAACTGGGTGTAAAATAACACCGTCAAAACAGTTTTTGTGTGCTAGACCAAATTTAGTACAGCAAGGAGGACTCACAGATCAATGTCTGTTCCAGTTAAAGAAGCAACTAAAATAAGTCCATTTATGGGCAGTCAAAAACTCAGGAGTACTATAGTAAAAATGAGCCAAACAATTCAATCAAACAAAAGAAAAGGAGCTCCAAGTAGGAGATAATGTAATGGTAAAACTGCATCATGAAAAACAACACTTCTTGCAGCCTAGCTGAAAAGGGCCGTATAATTGTGGAAATCAACAGACAAAAGTAAGTTTCAGCAAAATAAGCAAAATATATTAATTTCGGTTAATTGCTATAATTTATACATGAAAATGTTTTAATCAGTGGGATCTAAAATGAAAATGTATTTAAATAAGGACAGATGAGGTAACCTGTTAAACTTAGTGCACAGAGTTACAGAAGAGGGAGTACGTTAATATGTATTAACTTTTTAAATGTTTTTTGTATATTAAACTCTCACAATTCTCTTATAAACTAATCAAAATACTTTATTTTTGTGCGTCTATATTTTATTCCTGCATATGTATTGAAAATAAAAAGTTATTTGTCCTTCAGTTGAACCTACGGTGTGAAGGAAAAATCAACTCAATAATGTACTGTGAATATTCTTTTAAACTGATCATACACATATAGCCCATATAGCCCAGATAGTCAGGGCTAATCAAAGGTGTCTAAAGAAATATGTTATAATAAACACTACTGGGTAAATGATAAAGAGTTCTTATGATACAGTTATATTCTGTGATTGATTAAAGGCACTTATCAGTGGTTTCTGTAATGGATGAAATAATAACCCACTGAAAGTACGATTTAAGAACTACAAGATTATATAGTGGAATGGGGGTATCAAGTAGTACAAGATTCAAAGCTAGTCTCATTGATTTGCCTGTCATGTAAATTTATCTAGATTTGCAGTCTTAGAAGAGAAGGACTTATAAATTGCCCATTTTCTAGACTATTCAGTTTTCCCAGACCAAAAAAAAAAAAAAAAAAAAACCAACCCAAACACTTTAAGTGCCCATCATTAATGGGCATAACATCTTTGCATAAGGACAAATACCAAATACCTCAGATTTAAGAACAAACTATCCCAGTACCATCTTTTTCTTTCCTGGGTTTCTAGCAAAAATGAAATCTATACTGAAATAGTGCCCTCAAAAGCCTGCTGGGCTTAAAACTATGATGATACCATACTTTAGTTAATATTTCTGTACATTGGAAGGATAATTTTGTTCCCATGTAGTTGAAGTTCAAATACTGTCTAGACGCACAGATATCTGCATTCTACATGACAATAAGCTTTGCTTTTATGTAGAGGTGAATGGATTAGAATTTGATTATTTGAAGTGAGATTCATTACGACAAGGGCACCTTCAAGTAGAAAAAACCCTTAACTTTAACCTCAGAAGCCTGATTCAAACTAATGGCTTAGGTACCTGATATGACGCAAAGCAGGTTCAAAACTGTTTTTCAGAGCAACGTCAGAGACTAGCAAGGGCCAGTATAGACATATAGAAAGTAAACAGTCTGAAAGATGTCCAACTTCCTTACAGTAATTTACTAAAAATGCTGGATGACAGAAACTTCACAAAACAGCTTTATCTTCTCAAGTGTACTATACAAGCAGTATCTGTGCTGCACTGGGAGATGGATATGAAGTTAATGAGAACATTTCACTGCCAAACTACTAAGTTTATATGTTCCCAATTTGCTATTGAATTGTAAACTCAGTGGGACCATAGAATAGCTAGCAAAATGTACGGTAAAAGCTAACTTTTAGCATCTAGCAGAGTTTTGAATTTAAGTTCCCAGGTTCAACTTTTGAAAGTGTTGTACAGGTTTCCTTTTTGGTAAGGACTGATAGGCCAGGCAGAGCGATCACTTTCCAAGGAAACTTACACAATACTTTCAAAAGATGAACCTGGCAGCTTAACTTCATTACTCCGCTGGACACTAAAATCATGGATTGAACTGAGAAATTAGATTTTTATCTTTTTATAACAAATATGTAACTCACTAACCTCCGCTTTTATCCTGTGACTGCTGTGGTATTAAGAGGCCTTTGTATCTTGAATGCTCCCTTGCAATATGTGCTAACTACTTATAATAAACAATATGTGCTAACTACTTATAATAAACAATCTGCTCCATATTGCATTTTGCTGTGATGCCTGGAGTACCTTTCCCAGTGCTGAAGAATGCCGTGTGGCTTGAAAGCTTCTTTCTTACCCACAGAAATTGGCCCAATAAAAGATATTATCTCACTTGCCTGTATCTCCTTGATTCATGATAGAAAGGAGTAAACACTCATATTGCAATTCAGATCCCGCACCACCTAGTGGCTATTTACAGTAACTACAGAGATTCATAATGATTTTGTGTGGATTTCCGCCCCATACTTTTGAAGTAAATACTGTTTCTTACACAAGATGCCCCAAAAAGACGCTAATTCCATAATGTCTCATCGGTAGGTGAAAAGTCAGTTATTCACTAACATGTTTTTTAAAAATCCATAGTTTTTTAATTACATACTGGCATTTTTAAAGTATCAGTTAGTAATTGATAGATAAAACATCAGAATATAAATACAGGAATGTATTCTCTTTTAACTCAAAAAATATTTTGGATATTTCTGACATACATAGTGCTAATCAATGCAAATATCCAAGCTTAATGATAGAACAGAGTTTTCCCTAAAAGTCTACAATAAAGGAGAGTGGAAATATTACTGAAGTAATGGCTGTTGCATATATACATTTAATCATAAATTTGAGGTGATCGAATAACAGTTTCAAATTAAATTATGTAATCATAGATTAATACAGTACTATACAGATTACATAAAGAATAGCTAAATTACTGCCTGTGCTTTAGGATACAGAGGTGACTTCTCTCTCCAACGCTGTAACTGGTCAGAGTCCACCAATTTTCTTTCCTCACTTAGTTTCCAAACTCTCTGTCCATTTATAGGATGTTCTGTTTTTCTAATTTCTGATTAATTTGTATGGTGTTCAATATGTAATTTCTACCATAGTCATTATTACTAGCAGCGGTAAACACAACAGTTCTTAATCACTTATAAACCTTTTTTCAATGGAGTATTGTTTCATTACAAAACATTCACTTACAAAAGTTAGAGGTCTGCAAGTCACCAGGGCCAAATGAAATGCATCCTAGAATACTGAAGTAGCTGAGCCTTTAGCTATCATCTTTGAAAAATCATGGAAGACAGGAGAGATTCCAGAAGACTGGAAAAGGGCAAATATAGTGCCCATCTATAAAAAGGGAAATAAGAACAACCCAGGAAACTACAGACCAGTCCGTTTAACTTCTGTGCCAGGAAAGATAATGGAGCAAGTAAATAAGGAATTCATCCGCAAACAGCTGGAAGATAATAAGGTGATAGGGAACATCCAGTATGGATTTGAAAAGAACAAATCATGTCAAATCAATCCAATAGCTTTCTTTGATACGATAATGAGTCTTGTGGATAAGGGAGAAGCGGTGTATATCTAGACTTTAGTAAGGCATTTGATACGGTCTTGCATGACCTTCTTAACAATAAACTAGGCAAATACAACTTAGATGGGGCTACTATAAGGTGGGTGCATAACTGGCTGGATAACCGTTCTCAGAGAGTAATTATTAACAGTTCACAATCCTGCTGGAAGGGCATAACAAGTGGGATTCCGCAGGGGTCTCTTTTGGTACCGGTTCTATTCAATATCTTCATCAACGATTTAGATATTGGCATGGAGAGTATGCTTATTAAGTTTGCAGATGATACAAAGCTGGTAGGGGTAGTGTCAAGGGGTACGCCCCCGTCCAGGGGCTCGGCCCCCTCCGCCCGGGCCTATACGGTACTCCAGAGTCCCTAGGCCCAGGCCCCGGCCCTTCTATTAGGGTATGCACGGTAGCAGAGTCTCAACACGAAAGTCTCGGCCCTTCTATCAGGGCATATACGGTAGCAAAGTCCCACCACAAAAGTCTCGGCCCTTCTATCAGGGCATATACGGTAGCAAAGTCCCACCACAAAAGTCTCGGCCCTTCTATCAGGGCATATACGGTAGCAAAGTCCCACCACAAAAGTCTCGGCCCTTCTATCAGGGCATATACGGTAGCAGAGGCCTAGTTGCTCTGCGAAGCCTCCCCTGGCCCGGGGTTTGTTTGTCCAGGGAAGGGGAAAACGGGTGGTAGGGGGACCCGGGCCCTCCCTCTCCACCGGGTCCCAGCCCAGGGCCCTTTAGGCAGGGTCTATGGCTCCTGCCGGCTTGGCGGGGGATCCGGCCGATACACGCCGAGCCAAACTTTGTATCCCTTGCCCTGGGCTGCTTCCTACCACGTCCTGGTTCCCCCCGGGCCCCTTCGCCTCTCAGGCAGTACCTGTCGGGGTTGAGGGCGCGCTCCTGCCACTCTGGGCCGGCGGCTGCTTTCTCCGTGTCCCGGTTCAGCGCGGGCGACGACTCTGGACCCAGCAACTGCAAGAACTCCGGTCCGGCCTGGTCTCCTCCTTCTCCCTGGGGCCTCCCCGCCTGCTGGGCTCCTCCTGCCTTTATACCCGGCCGCTGTTGGGAGCATGCCCAGCAGGGTCGGAGGGGCGGGGCCTTCTCTGCCAGCTGGGCCTGAGCTATCTCCTGCTCGTTAGTGCGGGGCCTGTCCGCCCCGTCACACACCTCCCCCCTTAAATGGGTAGTTACCGTCTGTTTTGCCCAGGTTTCTTCTTCTCCTAATCGGGAAAAGAAATCGGCATTCATCTGAGTCTTACCCGGGCGGTGGGCCACTTCAAAATCGTATGGTTGCAGTGACAAATACCATCGCATTATCCGAGGATTCGTGTCTTTCATACTATGTAGCCATCTCAGAGGGGCGTGGTCCGTGACCAGTCGGAAGTGGCTACCTAACAGGTAATACCGGAGTGCATCTGTGGCCCACTTTACGGCCAGCGCCTCTTTTTCAATCGTGGAATATCTCTGCTCCCGGGGAAAAAGCTTCCGGCTCATATAGAGCACCGGATGCTCTTCGCCGTCCACTTCTTGGGCTAGCACGGCTCCTAGTCCTCTCTCAGAGGCGTCCGTCTGGAGGATAAAGTCTTTAGCAAAGTCTGGGGGGAACAACACGGGTTCTTTTACTAGTCGTTGTTTCAATGTGTGGAAAGCCTCTTCACATTCTGGTGTCCATTGTACCTTTGTCGGCATGGAATTCCGAGTCAGGTCTGACAGTGGTGTCGCCAATGTTGAGAAGTCAGGTATGAATCGGCGGTAGTAACCTGCCAGTCCCAGAAATTGCCGAATCTGCTTCTTCGTTGTCGGCCTCTTCCACTCCTGGAGGGCTTGTACCTTGTCGACTAAGGGTCTCAACGTCCCCCTCCCCACCGTGTATCCCAGATAAGTCACCTCCCTTCGTCCCAAGTGGCATTTCCCGGGGTTTGCCGTGAGGTTCGCGTCCTCGAGGGCTTTTAATACTGCTTCCAGGTGTTGAAGGTGCTCCGGCCACGTTTGGCTGTAGACGACTATATCGTCTATGTACGCGGTGGCGTATAGCTGGTGAGGGCGTAATAACCGGTCTACTAAACGCTGGAAGGTGGCGGCCGCCCCGTGGAGGCCGAAGGGCATTGTGATGAACTGGTACAGCCCGAACGGGGTGGGGAAGGCAGTCTTTTCCTTGGAGGTCGGGGTCAACGGGATTTGCCAATAACCCTTGGTTAGGTCTAGGGTGGAGAGGTACCGAGCTTTTCCCAGCCTCTCGAGTAACTCATCCACGCGTGGCATGGGGTAAGCATCAAATCTTGAGATGGCATTGACCTTCCGGAAATCAATACAGAAGCGCATCGTCCCGTCGGGTTTTGGGACAAGCACGATGGGGCTGCGCCACTCGCTGCGAGATTCCTCAATCACTCCCATCTCCAGCATCGCCTGGAGTTCTCTTTCCACCAGCCCCCACATCTTCCGAGGTAGCGGACGGTGTTGGTCCCGAACCCGTTGGCCTGGTAGGGTGCTTATATGATGGCTTATCCCTCTGGTCCGGCCTGGCTGGGAAGATAAGACGTGGGCGTATTTCTGGACCAAGCGGGATAGCTCGTCTTTTTGGCCCGGGCTCAGTTCTTCCCCCAGAGTGGCTGGTTGATCCGGGGGTGGGTCGGCGGCCGAAGGCCCCAAGTCTTCATCAGGTGGGGAGGGATTGATCACGAGTCCTTCCTGCACTTTCCATTTTTTTAGTAAGTTTACATGGTATATCTGTAGTCCCTTCTTCCTCCCCGTTAACCTCACCTCGTAATCGACAGGCCCCACTCGGCGTACCACCTCAAACGGCCCCTGCCATTTGGCTAGTAACTTGGACTCTTGCGAGGGTAAAAGTAGGAGCACCCGGTCGCCCGGCTCAAACGTCCGTAGTTTTGTCCCTCGGTCGTAGTATCTGGCTTGAGTTTCTTGAGCCTGTAAAAGGTTAGTTCGAGCGAACTCGCCTAACTTCTGCAAGCGCTCCCTCAATTGCAGCACGTAGGGGACCGTTCCCATCACCCGGGACTCCTGCCCCTCCCAATCCTCTCTCAGGAGGTCAAGGATCCCCCAAGGTTGTCGCCCATATAGGAGTTCAAAAGGGGAGAACCCCGTAGAGGCCTGCGGTACCTCCCGCACCGCGAAGAGTAAGGCTGGCAACATCTTGTCCCACCCCCGGGGGTCCTCTTCTACAAATTTGCGGAGCATTGATTTCAATGTCCGATTAAAACGTTCCACCAGTCCGTCTGTTTGGGGATGGTATACGGTCGTCCGTAGTGCGTGGATGTTTAACAACCGGCACAGCTCGGCCATCAGTTTGGACGAGACATTGGTGCCCTGATCAGTCAGTATCTCTTTCGGTATTCCCACTCTAGAGAATACCTCCAGGAGTTCCGCGGCTATAGTAGCGGCGGTGGTGTTCCGTAAGGGCACTGCCTCGGGATACCGGGTGGCATAGTCCACTATAACGAGGATATATTGGCACCCCGAGCTAGCCTTCTCGAGGGGCCCCACCAAGTCCAACCCGATCCGCTCAAAGGGGACCCCTACCACTGGTAGAGCCACCAGGGGGGCCTTGGGTACCCCCTTTGGGTTGGTGCGCTGACATTCGGGGCAGGATTCGCAGAACTCCCTCACCTCCCGATGGATCCCGGGCCAAAAGAACCTCTGGGCCACCCGCTGCAGCGTTTTCTCACGGCCCAGATGTCCTGCCCAGGGACTGGCATGGCCCAATCGCAGTACCCCCTTTCGGTACCTGGCGGGGACGAGGAGCTGCACGGATTCCTCGCCCGTCTGCGGGTCTAGGGCCACTCGGTAAAGCCTGTCGTTCCGGACCTCAAACCTCGGTCCTTGCTGACCCCGTTCGCCTCCGAACTCTTTGTCCTCAGCCTCCTGGATTTGTTCCCAGGCTCGGCTCAACGTTAAGTCCTCTCTCTGGTCTCGCATAAAGTCTCCCCGGGCGTCTAGCCACTCCGTCTCTCCCTCCTCTATGGGCGGGGTTGGGGTTTCTGCTGAGCCCGACGTCCCGGCCCTAACTCCCGGTTCGTCCTCGGGTTCGGGGTTCTCACCTTGGGCCACCACCGTCCCTGTGCGAGGCCTTCTTCCGGTTTCGGGAGGGTCCTGCTGGGCCCACTCTTGGACCAACCTGCGGAGACCAGGCCAATCTCGCCCCAATATTACCGGATACGCCAGCTGTGGGGCCAACCCTACCCGACAAATCCTCTCCTCGCAGGCATCCGCAACCCTCACCCAGGCCGTCGGGTAGGCCTTTATATCCCCGTGCACACACTGTAGCAGGACTGGCCCCCCTGCGGGTTCGGGGCTCTTTACCAGGCTCTCCTGTACCATGGTCTGGCTACACCCGGAGTCTATCAGGGCTCTGACGAGAGTCCCTTCTACCCGTACCTCCACTACGGCCTTTGCCGGCCCATTTTCCCGGGCCCTGTGCCCTACAGTCGGTACCTGGGCGTATCCACTGTCCTCGGTTGTCTCCGCCTGCAGCCTCCGCGCCTGGGAGGCTAGTAACCCTTCCTTTAGCTCCTGGAGCAGCTGCCCTTGTTGCTCCAGTTGTTGCGCTACCCACTGCTGCAACGCCCGGCTCAGCTGCAGGAGTTGCCCCCTCTGCCTCTCAGCCGCCTTTTCTATCCATCTCACCACCTCCGTTTCGCTCTCCGCCCGGTTGGGGCATTCACCCCACCGTTCCTCCCCTAGGTTCAGGGGTGGCACGCCCACATTCTCCACCATGTTGTCAAGGGGTACGCCCCCGTCCAGGGGCTCGGCCCCCTCCGCCCGGGCCTATACGGTACTCCAGAGTCCCTAGGCCCAGGCCCCGGCCCTTCTATTAGGGTATGCACGGTAGCAGAGTCTCAACACGAAAGTCTCGGCCCTTCTATCAGGGCATATACGGTAGCAAAGTCCCACCACAAAAGTCTCGGCCCTTCTATCAGGGCATATACGGTAGCAAAGTCCCACCACAAAAGTCTCGGCCCTTCTATCAGGGCATATACGGTAGCAAAGTCCCACCACAAAAGTCTCGGCCCTTCTATCAGGGCATATACGGTAGCAGAGGCCTAGTTGCTCTGCGAAGCCTCCCCTGGCCCGGGGTTTGTTTGTCCAGGGAAGGGGAAAACGGGTGGTAGGGGGACCCGGGCCCTCCCTCTCCACCGGGTCCCAGCCCAGGGCCCTTTAGGCAGGGTCTATGGCTCCTGCCGGCTTGGCGGGGGATCCGGCCGATACACGCCGAGCCAAACTTTGTATCCCTTGCCCTGGGCTGCTTCCTACCACGTCCTGGTTCCCCCCGGGCCCCTTCGCCTCTCAGGCAGTACCTGTCGGGGTTGAGGGCGCGCTCCTGCCACTCTGGGCCGGCGGCTGCTTTCTCCGTGTCCCGGTTCAGCGCGGGCGACGACTCTGGACCCAGCAACTGCAAGAACTCCGGTCCGGCCTGGTCTCCTCCTTCTCCCTGGGGCCTCCCCGCCTGCTGGGCTCCTCCTGCCTTTATACCCGGCCGCTGTTGGGAGCATGCCCAGCAGGGTCGGAGGGGCGGGGCCTTCTCTGCCAGCTGGGCCTGAGCTATCTCCTGCTCGTTAGTGCGGGGCCTGTCCGCCCCGTCACAGGTAGCAACTGCTTTGGAGGATAGGGTCATAATTCAAAATGATCTGGACAAACTGGAGAAATGGTCTGGGTTAAATAGGATGAAGTTTAATAAGGACAAATGCAAAATGCTTCACTTAGGAAGGAACAATCAGTCTCACACATACAGCATCGGAAGCAACTATTTAGGAAGGAGTACTGCAGAAAGGGATCTAGAGGTTGTAGTGGACCACAAGCTAAATATGAGTCAACAGTGTGATTCTGTTGCAAAAAAAGCAAACATGATGCTGGGTGCACTAAGAGGAGAGTTGTGAGCAAGACATGAAAAGTCATTCTTCCACTCTACTCTGCACTGATTAGGCCTCAACTGGAGTATTGTGTCCAGTTCTGGGCACCACATTTCAAGAAAGATGTGGAGAAATTGGAGAAGATCCAGAGAAGAGCAACAAGAATGATTAAAGGTCTAGAGAACATGATCTATGAAGGAAGAATGAAAGAATTGGGCTCGTTTAGTTTGGAATGGAGAAGACTGAGAGGGGATGTGATAGCAGTTTTCAGATATCTAAAAGGGTGTCACAAGGAGGAGGGAGAAAAAATTAAAAATCCTTAGCCTCTGAGGACAGAACAAGAAGCAAAGGGGCTTAAACTGCAGCAAGGGAGGTTTAGGTTGGACATTAGGAAAAACTTCCTAACTGTCAGGGTGGTTAAACACTGGAATAAATTGTCTAGGGAGGTTGTGGAATCTCCATCTCTGGAGATATTTAAGAGCAGGTTAGATAGACATCTATTAGGGATGGTCTAGATGGTACTGAGTCCTGCCATGAGGGCAGAGGACAGGACTTGATGATGACCTCTCGAGGTCCCTTCCAGTTCTAGTTTTCTGTGATTCTATAATTTATGCATCTGTAATAATAATGATCCCTCATCTACCCACCCTGTGGGTTGCAGAAGACATTTGCTATACAGGCAGTCTCCGAGTTACGCGGATCCGACTTATGTCGGATCCGCAGTTATGAACAGGGCCATCTCCCTGGTCTCCTGAAGACCAGGGAGAGGAAGCAAAGCGGTGGAGCACACGGGCAGCGGACAGCCCAGACGCATCTGGGCTGTCCGCTGCCCGCGTGCTCCGTGGCTTTGCTCTGCTTTGCTCCCCGTCTCCTGCAGGACAGGGAGAAGGGGAGCAAAGCAGAGCAAAGCCGCAGAGCATGCGGACAGCGGACAGCCCAGACGCGTCTGGGCTGTCCCGCTGCCCCCGTGCTCCGCAGCTTTGCTCCTGACGCCTGTGGTACAGCAGCTGGGGCGGTGCCGGTTGGTCCCGTAGCGCCGCTCTGGGCGCTACTGGACCAACCTGGCAGCACCCCAGCTGCTCTGCCTCAGGCGTCCTGATTCAGCCACTGCTGGTCAGTTTCAGCAGCAGCTGAATCAGGACGCCTGGGGCAGAGCAGCTTGGGTGCTGCTGGGTTGGTCCAGTAGCGCCGAGGAGCGGCGGCGGCGCTACTGGACCAACCCAGCAGCACCCCAGCTGCTCTGCCCCAGGCATCCCCAAGTCAGCCACTGCTGAAACTGACCAGCGGCTGACTACAGGAAGCCCCTGCCCCGGGCTTCCTGGAATCAGCCGCTGATCAGTTTCAGCAGCAGCTGACTTGGGGATGCCTGGGGTTCTTAAGTTGAATCTGTATGTAAGTCAGAACTGGCGTCCAGATTCAGCTGCTGTTGAAACTGATCAGTTTCAGCAGCGGCTGAATCTGGACGCCAGTTCCAACTTACATACAGATTCAACTTAAGAACAAACCTACAGTCCCTATCTTGTACATAACCCGGGGACTGCCTGTAATAAGTATCCCTTATCAATTGCTAAGTTTTGTTTATCACTCTGTGGACTATTTTAACCCTGGTGTACACTAGAAACTTCTATTGGTATAAGAATGTGGCTGAGGACCGTGGGGAATCAATACTAAGCATTAGAGTGGTGCAGCTGCACTAGTGCAGTTGCACTGATGCACAACTGTAAATGTAGACAAACCCCTAGTAGTCTCAGCTGGTCTTTTCCTTGTAACCTTTGGATTCCTACAGACTTGAAGATTCTAAGGATAATTAAACACGGCCTTATACTCAGTCATATTAAATTCCTGAATACAGGTCACCCATAGGTTAAATACCAATGCTCTTTGCCTTGAATTTAAACACACTCTTTGCCGGTACCATAAAGATTTTGGAATAATAGTTAATATGTGAATGAATTCAATATACAAAAAAAGAAGAGGACTAAAAGGATTAATATTTGCAAACAGGTACTGGTATTTTGCCCCAGATTCCAGTCTCAGATATGAAAATCTGATGCAGCACTTATATATGCACATGCAGTTGAAGTTATAAAAGTGCTCTACATTTATGGGAAATAGAATCTACAGGTCATTTCATGTTCACTACATGGAGGATCTGTCAGATGTTATAAAACATATAAACATTCCATGTCAAACAAAGTTATTGTGATTACCTGGTTGTAGTAGATTATTGCTGGAAAATACTATGTTTATTTTTAAAAAGGCAATATTTAAGCAAGATAGTCAGCAAGAACATAGTTTAAAATAAATCCAGCATTTTCCATTACTATTTGATTAACCAATACACACGCATTCTTATTGCCCTGTTAATATGCTATTTTAATTCAAGCTGTTTATTAGAACATTCAATTGTGGCTGCAGCCCTTTAACAAAAATAGTCTGCTATGGTGATGAGGAATGGAAAGAGAATTTATTGGTCGACCAGTTACATGCTTTTTTTTTTTTTTAAGAATTAACAAGTGAAGAATAAGCATGCATTCGTGCATATGTATATTATGCACCAAAACTGACACAAATGCGGCCATAATAGATATTAATAAATGCATATAGCATTTCATAATGTGTCACTTCTAAAACATTGCACACAATGCAAGTAACTTTACAGTTTCTGAATGGAGATTTAATATATCTTTCTGATTAGAAAACTTAAAATCATTAGCCATCAAAATATTTATGCATAAGTTGTTAAAAATGCACTTTGCTAAAGCTAGATAGTTTTATCATTAAACAATGCCAAATGAAGCATGTTCAATATAAATGAAAGAAAAAGAATAGTTTAAAACATCTCTTGGGGATGAGGAGAATCTTAATTATTGATGACATAAAGACCTTTTAATAACCTATGATTTAAACTGCACAATTATTCATATAGAATTCACTAACACATTACATTTGTGTAAATAAATTCATTTTGAGTGTACTATGGTTTAGTAACGCATCCAGCCATCAACATAATTACTAGCTGTTAAGTATGAATAATGAGTTCCCATTTAAGCACAAAGTACGATGATAGAAAAATGATCAACTTTAGCATGGCAATTTTTTAAACATAAGTCCAATTAACATACTATTTCAGCAGGCAGATTTGATTCAGAAAACCTTGGTACACATGTTTGCCTTTACAGTGCTCATTATCAACTTGTCATCTTAGAGCCATATCTGAGGCTATTTTATTTCTGACATTCACTAATACCTTTAATTTCCTGTTGTAGTAATACCCCAGAGAAGAATGAATAAAGAACATAGCTCACCGTAGGATTTGTTTCTATTCACCTTTCAACTGCAAATATCAGAAGCACCAGTATGAGGATCTATTATCCGGGAATTATTAAAACTCTTGCTAAGGCTTTTATGGCCTCTCTGCAATAACTGTGTTGTACCTTCGTATAACAGAAATATATTTTTCCTATCTTCAATGGATTAACCAATCAGAAAACTGTCACTGCTTCATCACTAAGTTATTTTTTTCATGTTCTATAGCTAACCAAATCGTATTTTAGATGCTTCCTCAGTCCACACACAAAAAAACCTTTTATGTTATATTAAGTATGTCATTTTGAGTGTACTATGGTTCAGTGATGCAATACTTTTACCATTCAATGTTCCGAATTTAAATCTAGATTTGTCAGCATTTCCAATATAAATGATTCAGTGATGAAAATTATTTGTTAGAAGCTTATCAATTAAAAATGATTGGGGGGTGAATTCAATGCTTTTCAGAAGTGATCGAAGGAAAGGCTAATAGCACAGGATAGAGACAGAGGCTACGTTTAGACTGCAGGCTTCTTTCAGAAGACGCTTTTCTGGAAGAGATCTTCCGAAAAAACTTCTTCCGAAAGAGAGCGTCCACACTGCCAAAGCGCATCAAAAAAGCAATCTGCTTTTTCGAAAGGTAGTGTCCACATTGAATGGATGCTATCTCGCATTTAAGCTGTGATCACTATGGACGGAGTGGCCACCAGGGCACCTGTGCTTTTTCCTCTTCTTTCGAAAGAACTTCCTCTTCCTCGTCCACACACATCTTTTTCTGAAAGAGCTCTTTCAGAAAAAGGCTTCTCCCTCATGGAAAGAGGTTTACCAATGTCGGGAAAAACCAGCGGCGGATATAGGGCAGGGTGAGCGGGGCAGCTGCCCCGGGCCCCACGATACAGTAGGCCCCGCGCCGAGCTACTGCACGGGGCCGAAACAGCCGCTTGAGCCACTTGCTCCAGTGGAGCCCAAACGGCGGTTTGCACCGGCGCCGCTTGCAACCGTGCGGCGTCCCGGCCGCACAGTGCAGAACGCAGCTGAGGGCCATGGTGGGAGGCAAAGGGCATGACAGAAGCTCCAGGTCCCACCCCCTAGCCGCTTACGTCACTGCCCCGCCCCCCTTCGCCTCCCGCCGTGGCACTCGGCTCTGCACCACTCAGCCAGTGCAAACAGCCATTTAGGCTCCGTCAGTGAGAGGCAGGAGAAGAAGAAGAGAGAGTGTGAGGCAGAAGAAGAGAAAAAGAGAGTGAGGCAGGAGGAGAAGAGAAAAGGAGAGTGAGGCAGGAGGAGGAGGAGGAGAAGAGAAAAATAGAGAGAGGCAGGAGGAGGCAGAGAGAGAGACAGACGTGGAGGAGAGACCCGAAAAGCGCTATTGGCTAGTTTTTTTAATAACGAACATTTAATATTGATATGTAAAACATGTGTAATGAAGTAATGTGAATATGCAACGGGTGACAGATTGAAACTGATTTGCACACGCGCTACTATCTGTCAGTTGTGGCCGTGGCGCATGCTCCATGTCACTCTCTCCATTTTTTACAGATAAATAAAAATTTTATAAGTGTAAATTCGCCAACAACCCCAAATTATAAAATGACTAGCAGAGCGAGAGACGCAGGTAGAAATATTTGTCGGGAAGCCAAAAATTAAAGAAGAAAAGAAAACTTGAAGAATGTAATCTCAGTCTAAAAGGTACTATGGAAAAATGTGTTCAAAAGACAAAAAAATTAGATGAAGAACCATAACAGTCCCAATCATTGTGTCTGTCATCACATTCAGATCCAGTAGAAGTAGATTCTGTAGAATTATCCACCTTTACTCCAAAGGTATTTTGTGTTTGTCTGTTGTGCTTAATACTGGGTAATAATCTATTTATATACCACAGCATCTCAATTATTTTCAGCATAATTGAGTCATGGTACTGAGCCTTAAGACTTCTATACAGCAGAGCCTAGAAAAGTCATGCATTATATGCCAAGTGAGTATTGTTTGGGGATATTCTTATTGATAAACTAGGCAAATATAACTTAGATAGGGCCACGATAAGGTGGGTGCATAATTGGCTGGATAACCGTAGTCAGAGAGTTGTTGTTAATGGTGCTAAATCCTGCTGGAAATGGATAACAAGTGGATTTCCGCAAGGGTCTGTTTTGGGACCCGTACTGTTCAATATCTTCATCAATGATGTAGATATTGGGATAGAGAGTACGCTTATTAAGTTTGCAGATGATACCAAACTGGGTGAGGTTGCAACTTCTTTGGAGGATAGGGACATAATTCAAAATGACCTTAGCAAGTTAGAGAAATGGTCAGAGGTAAACAGGATGAAGTTTAATAAAGAGAAATGCAAAGTGCTCCACTTAGGAAGGAACAATCAGTTCCATACATACAAGATGGGAAGCGACTGTCTAGGAAGGAGCATGGCAGAAAGGGATCTAGGGGTCATAGTGGACCACAAGTTGAATATGAGTCAACAGTGTGATGCTGTTGCAAAAAAAGCAAATATGATTCTAGGTTGTATCAACAGGTGTGTTGTAAGCAAAACTCGTGAAGTCATTCTGCCGCTCTACTCTGCACTAGTTAGGCTTCAGCTGGAGTACTATGTCCAGTTCTGGGCGCCACATTTCAAGAAAGATGGGGAGAAATTGGAAAGGGTACAGAGAAGAGCGACAAGAATGATTAAAGGTCTGGAGAACATGACCTATGAAGCCAGGCTTCATGAACTGGGCTTGTTTAGTTTAGAAAAAAGAAGATTAAGGGGGGACATGATAGCGGTTTTCAAATATCTAAAAGGGTGTCACAAGGAGGAAGGAGAAAATTTGTTCCTCTTGGTTTCTGAGGACAGGACAAGGAGTAATGGGCTTAAAGTGCAGCAGGGGAGGTTTAGATTGGACATTAGGAAAAAATTCCTAACTGTCAGGGTGGTCAAATATTGGAATAAATTGCCAAGGGAGGTGGTGGAATCTCCCTCTCTGGAAATATTTAAGAACAGGTTAGATAGACATCTGTCGGGGATGGTGTAGACAGAGCTTGGTCCTGCCTTGAGGGCAGGGGCTGGACTCGATGACCTCTCGAGGTCCCTTCCAGTCCTATGATTCTATGATTCAATTGTGGCAACAGAATAAAATCTGCCATTAACATCAACATTCATTTCGTCTTCAGTGGCATCAGATCTGCCAGATGACCCATTAACTGCAATAACATCAATGTTATTAGACAAACTAAAGCAAAATCATCCACTTTTTTTAGAAGAATCCACAATAGCTGAAGTCAACATTAGTAGCAAAGATCTTGCCGAAATTGATTCCAAGTATTCAGAAGAGCTTTCATCAGAAGAAGACAATGGTGAATTAGAACGTGCCCCGAAAAGTGGCTTAACCGACCCTGCAAAATGGCCAACTATTCTAACTGACAGTCAGGTTGTTTATTGCTGAACAAGGAACCGTACAAATAAAAAGTTTTAAATTTCCTAGAGATGAACAAAACAGATCTTTTTCAGCAAATCATTACTCCAGATTAAACAATGGAGAAATGATGGAAAGAAGATGGTTAGTTTATTCTTTACTTCAAGATACCGTGTACTGCTTTAGCTGCAAATTGTTTGTGCCAATTCCAATTGCCCTTGTCACTCGCGGTTTCAATGACTGGAAACATTTGGCTAAAAGATTAAAAGAGCATGAAAATGCACAGAATCATTGTGAAGGAATGATTAAATGGACAGATCTACAAAAATGTTTGAAGAATAAAGTAACTATCAATAAGATGACGCAAACATGATAGAAAAAGAGAAACAAAGACTTATTGCAGTTTTCAAACGTATAGTTGAAATAATTATATTTATGGCGAGCCGAAATTTATCATTCAGAGGAAAAGCCAAAAAACTTTTTCAATCCCATAATGGACATTTTTGGGGAATAATTGAATTATTAGCTAAATTCGACCCAGTGATGGCAGAACATGTATACCGTTTTACAGAAAAGGATACTCAAATCATTTTTTGAGTCACTTAATTCAAAATGAATTAATTATATCAATATCTGAAAAAGTTAAGAAACACATAATTGATGAAGTAAAACGGGCAAAATATTATTGGATAATATTAGATTGTACTCCTGACGTCAGGCACCAAGAACAATTATTGATGATAATCTGATTTGTGAATATAGTAAATTAAGATTTTAAAATAGATGAAAAGTTTATCAATTTTTTAGTTGTTGATGATACAACAGGAAGAGGGTTAGCAGAAAGGTTAAAAAATGAACTCCAAGATCTAGGATTAGATTTAAAGGACTGTCGAGGACAAGCTTATGACAACGGGGCTAATATGAAGGATAAAAATGTAGGAGTGCAGGCTTTAATTTTACAAGAAAATCGAAAAGCCTTCTATGTACCCTGTGCTTGTCACAATTTGAATTTAGTGTTGGGAGATATTGCAAAATCGTCCACGCAAACAGTGACATTTTTCGGGATAATACAAACGATTTACACAATTTTTGCGATGTCAACAGCAAGATGTGATGCATTTAAAAGACATGCTCCTCTACTTTCACCAAAACCACTTTCAGAAACTAGATAGAAGTGCTATATTGAAAGCGTTAAAGAAATTCGATTTCAAACAACTGGATTAGACAATGCTTTAAGTGCACTTTTAAATATGGTAATGGATCACAAAATTAAATGTGAAGTACTTGCTGTCAGAAAGCATCTAAGAACATATGAATTTTTAACCAACCTTGTTATTTGGTTTGATATATTACTTAAAGTAAATACTACCAGCAAAATTCTGCAAAAGACAAACATAGAAATGGATATTGCTTTAAACCATTTAAAGTATCTTGTATGATATTGGGAGGAATACAGATCTTCAGGATTCCAAAGTGCATTAACTACAGCCAAAGAGATGTGTGATGAACTGAACATCAATCCAACATTTCAGGAAAACGTCTAACAAATAAAACGAATAAGTTTTCATACGAGGTAAATGACGAACCTATTGAAAACGCAGAGGAATCATACCGAATAAACTACTTTTTGATAATTGTTGATTCTGCTCTTGTTTCTATGAAGAAACAATTTGAGTTGTACGAAAATCACAAAAACATTTGGTTTTCTACATGATATGAAAAACATCAAAGAAATGGATAAGGACACACTAAAAAAACATTGTATGGATCTTCATGTCAATCTATAAGATGGTGACTCCCATGACATTGAAGGTTTAGATCTTTACGAAAAGTTGCAGAACTTTTGTAGAGTTATTCCAGACAGTTGTATTACAGTTCATGACTGATTGAAAACAATTTGTTCGAACAATATGGAAGACATATATCCTAATATTTATATCACTCTTAGGATACTTCTAACTAGTCCAGTGACAGTAGCTTCGGCAAAGAGAAGTTTCTCTAAATTGAAACTAATAAAGAATTAATTAAGATCTACTATGAGCCAGGAGCATTTTGTATGTCTTTCGATTATATCGAGGAAAACGACCTGTGTAAAGAAATGGACTTTACTGACATAATTGAAGAATGTGATACCAAAAGAGCTAGACAGCTATAATAGACTTAAATACAAATGAAAATGTATAATTATTAATGCAGAATTTTATTTAAGAATGACTTATAATATAATTAAAATAAAAATTTTCCAACTAAATTAAGTTTCTATTGAATTTACCCAATTCACATTTAATATGAAAATAGCCATCAATTTGCGCATTTGACGCCTTTTTTCTATTTTTTCTCCAAAGGGGGGCCCCGCGAAATTGTGCTGCCCTGCGCCCTGCAAAACTCTCATCCGCCCCTGGAGAAAGCCCTCTGTTCTTTTGATTTTTTTTTTCCTGAAAAAACGCAATTGCAGTGTGGACATAACTCAAGGGTTTTTTCGGAAAAATGGCTGTTTTTCCAAAAAAACTCTGTAGTGTTGACATAGCCAGAGAGAAAGACAGAGTATACTGGTTGGCAAACATTTTCTCTGGCTCCAAATCACTTTTATTGTGCTCTGTGCCCATAATGTAACCGTTCAATGGACACTTTATACTCAAGCACTTAAAGGTTGCTTACACTGCATTCCTCACGATAAGAGTTTAATCACTCTCCAAAGCACAGGGATAGAGACTGAACCAATTAATGAGATGAGAAAGTTAGACTGCCTCAACATAAAAGCAGGTTATATTAACTAACTATACACACATGAAAGAAGAAAAGTAACAAATATCCAGAGTAATTTAAAAAAAAAAAAAAAAGATCCTCAAATAACACTCCATCAAAATCCAAGTTAGATTCTATCATAGTCACACTTTTTTGCTTGCATTTTGTGAACATTTGAGTTTTACTACTATGACCTTCTGAGATGCAATCCAGACCAGTGAGGTGCTGTGTCACTCCTGCCCTGCAACCCTGAATATCTCACAATGTTTTGCTGTTGTAACTTCCATCTTGAGTCACTCACAGTCAGCCTGCCAGCATGCAGGTCACATCCTGAGAATCTCCCTAATGGTTCTCAACCTGTGGTCTGCTTGCAACCCAATAGCAAACAGCTATGGCCTATGTGACATCCTCAGGGCCATAAAAGTAGTATATTATATTGTGTGGATATGGCCCATGTAACAGAGCTGCATATGTGACCCACAATTGTAAAGAGATTGAGAGGGTTAGCCATCTCAGTCTGTAACTTTAAAAACAACAAGTAGCCCCATGGCATTGAATAGTCTGACTAACATATATATAAGTTCATGAGCTTTCGTGGGTAAAACCACTTCATCACATGTGTCTCTTCTACTCCTTTAGGGCTGGTTCACCTAGGGGATGACATTTTACTCCTGATGTTACTTCATTAGCTCAAGTACTAGAACTTAAGGCCCTGGTGCTTACCTCTATGTTGCCCTTCCTCTGCAAGATGGCCCTCCCACCGTAGGGAGAGACTCTCTCCCACAGTTCCTGTCTCCTAATGGGGCAAGAATCTGAACCACCTCACTGTGCAGAGGGGTTCTTTGTGGTGCTATTCAGGTGATCCAGTACAGGGGAGGCAAGATGCTTCATGTTCCAGGATTTGGTGCATATACATAAAGACAGCCTATGGCCCAACCTGAGATGACACCAGGCCCACCTGCATCACAGAAGGGTACCTATAGAGTATTTGTAATACAACCTCTGGACTGATCCCTCCCTTAAGTTCACCCTTTGATTCCACTTGGCTACTGAGAGAGGCCACTCCATTACAACCAGCCAACAAGGCAGACCCCATTCACCACCAGCTTGTGAAATCCTTGGAAGTGGAGGTGGTGGTGCAGGACAGAGAAAGTAACCTCTAATGGGGGAAACATAGTACTAAGGTATTGCTCTTGGCCCCTGCTTTCAAGCCCCCACCAGTTAACATTGCACATCCCTAGTCAAAAGTGCTAGGTTCATGCTCAGGGATGGATTGAGTGACCAGACAGCAAGTGTGAAAAACTAGTACGGGATGTGACAGTGCGTTGCCCTGCACTGGCCCTTTAAGGGGCTGAGAGTGGAGTCAGAGGCAAGCCCAGCTGAGGCAGCTAATGAGGGCCCAGGTGGAGGCTACAGAGAGCGACTCCTGGAAGGAGGAAGAGACCAGCCTGCCTGCTGCTCTGGACAGAGGGCAGTAGAGACCTGACTGCCAGGGAAGCAAGAAGCTCCCTGGAAGAGAGCAGGGCTGGGGAGGCTTTTGGGCCTAGCAAAGCCAGGCTACCAGGCCTTAGGGGCTGCGAGAGGCAGCCACGACGGGCGGGGCTGCACGAGGCAGTCATGAAAGGCCGGGCTGCAAGAGGCAGATGCAGTAGGCTGGGGAAACTGGGGCCAGGGAAGCCCCAGGCCGTAAGGCCTGAAGGCAGAGTTGCAAGAGGCAACTTGGTAGGCAGAGGTAGCAGGTCCACACCCTTTGCCAGGGAGGAGTGGCCTGTAGGGATTACAGTCTGCCCGGAGACAGGGGCTAGAGAGGGACTGGCAGTGGGTCACTGAGGCCTGGAGGGTGCAAGGGAACTAGGTGTTCCTGGAGAGAGCTGGGTGTTCCCTGGTAGAATAACTGGGGATCCTAGGGAGTAGGGAAGACCCTGAAGTAGTGAAGGAAGAACAACGACACCCCAGAAGGGGGTGCAGACAAAGACCTGAGTAGGCACTGCCGGAGGGCAGTACCCTGAAGGCAACGCTGTACCGATAGAGGACATGGGGGAAGACCCCAGAGGAAAGGGGCACGTCGGAACAGCCAGCTAATTCCCCAACATCACCTTGCTGAACGCACCACGCTGGTGAGTCAACCCCATTACAAGGGAGTAATAGGTACCAAGGTAAGAAAGAAAGCCCCAAATATCAGAATTTTAGCAGTGTAGAATCTAATCTGTATTATCTAGCAGAATAACAGTATAATTAAATACTTGAGGTATAGATATGCTAAATCATTCAGACCAGCTTATTGCATCTGATTTATGTGTTAATTTTGTCCTTCAGTTTAATGTGTTTTTGTTAGATTTCAATTTTATTTTTATTTTTAAATTATGCTCAAGTTTATTATGCTTCCTATAAAAATATATGCACAAACACAAAACCATCATAATCCACTTCTAAAGAAAATATCAGAAGTTTCTCCTTTATTGTTGAAAGAAGTAAGCCCTTCTGTATGTATCTCAATCTGTGTCTCCAGGGGCAAAGAGAATGCCATATGCTTCCTCACTAAAATAAATCTATTTTAGTATCAACTGTGGCAATGGTGGTGTAACTACACAATGCTGCTTCATGCACAATTATCTTTTAGAAGGCCAGTTAATAAGATTAAGAATAGTCTTCAGCAAATAGTTATACTATACCTAAAAGTATGTATTGTACATAATTTTGTGCTTTGTCAAAATACATGGAAATAAAAATAGAGCAATCAACATAAAGGAGTACTGAGGGGAAAAATAGTTTAAAAAAAGTTGACATCTTAAATCTAATTTACCAGCTACAACTCACTTAATACATCTGATAGTATTTTCCACACAAGTGTAATAGCTGCTAGAAGAAATATTCACAGAAGTGATTTTCACTTTAAAATGAGTGTATACTTCTTTGCCCACCAATAATAAAAAATTAAACAACTCAGTTTTGTCTGGCTTAGATTGTCTCAGGTATACCTGAGACAAAGTTTTGATTTGCTAGCACACTATAGTGTCATAAAACAAAAGAGGAAAAATGTTCACTACAGCATTTCTTACAGTAAGCTTTACTCTTTACTTAGTGGACTCAATAAATTTATTCCACACAATTTCAAATTGTAACCATGTTTGAACAACCAAAACATTCTGTTTGAAGAAGAATTACATACCTGTTTACACGAACTCACTCAGTAAACCAACATTTTTGCTTATAGGCAGGTATAAGATGGTAAGATATCTTATGTACACAGTAATGCTACGTCTACACTGGCCGCCTATTCCGTAATAGGCATGCTAATGTAGCACTTGGGAAGAGGCAAATGCGCGGGGAATTTAAATATCCCCCGCGGCATTTGCATTTTCATGGCCGCCGCTTTTTTCTGGCTTGTAGATAAGCCGGAGAAAAGCGTCCAGACTGGCGCGATCCTCTGGAATAAAGCCCTATTCCGGAGGATCTCTTATTCCAACTTGAAAGTAGGAATAAGAGATCCTCCGGAATAGGGCTTTATTCCAGAGGATCGCGCCAGTCTGGACGCTTTTCTCCGGCTTATCTACAAGTCGGAAAAAAGCGGCGGCCATGAAAATGCAAATGCCGCGGGGGATATTTAAATCCCCCGCGCATTTGCCTCTTCCCAAGTGCTACATTAGCATGCCTATTACGGAATAGGCGGCCAGTGTAGACGTAGCCTAATTTTTTTAAGGTGATTATCTAAAGATTCCGTGGGGACATTTTTCTTAATATCTGGCCGTCATTCAAATTTCCCAATTAACATTAAAAAGAAACCATGCATTTATTACTGCTTCTACTTGGACTGAAAGATCTGCAAAAGCCATACTATCGTGAACCACAAAGTGTGGATTATTAAGTTGCTGTAAAACTTGGATTTTACCTGTGATCTTGATGCTATGAAGTATAGATTGGGGATATGTCAAGAGGTACTCCTCTGAAAGTTAGAAACATTGCGCTTTAAATGGCTCTTCCTCGTTGGTCCTTACTTTGCACTCTGCTCTGATCCATGCCTCCAAATAGCTACTACCATGTGGCAGCTGTCGGACCCCAAGACGTCGCTTTGGCTGGCAAGCTAAACCAGGCAGATGGAAGTGATAAGAAATGCCTATCACTAGCATACTAAGTATGCTTGACAAACGAGGCAGAGAAGATCGCTTAGAGTAAACGCTGGAAAGGCACTACAACTATGTGTCGTGGAACACACAAGGTTTGACAAGGTACAAGAGGTCAATGACTATTCAGAACAGCTAAAGAAATTCCCAGTCATTTCAACCTTTCATCCCACTGGTCTTCATCTTCAGCAGCTTAGAGTGACAATGCCCCATGCAATGATATTCTCACATAAACCTCACACACAGGCATTCACGTATCATTAAGAAGGTCCTGCAGTAATGGGTGATAGTGAAGTGATGTGTCAATGAACAATGGGAGTTAGTTACAAACCTGCATGAAGACAATTTAGGATTCTGGTCATTCACCCTTAAGTTCTAAGCAGCAAGGATGTTTAGCAACACGCCAGAGGGCTGAGCTGCCCTTTTCCTGCATATATTTGAACTCCTATTTCTTTGAAATTGATTTGATGTTTTGCCAAGACATAAAGCCATCACTCTTTTCCTTGAGGATCTTCTTGATTTCATCACCGCCTGCCAAACCAACCCATCTTTGGGTTTTGTCTAGAATTACTTCTGAGGTTTGAAAGACAGCCAATTTGAATATATTCCACTTTTTGAGTTTATTACTGGGTGATGCTGTGACTGTTCTCAAATTACCCAAGACTGAGTAATCTGTTATCCTGAGCCTCTGGTGTGATGGAATCTTGCCTGTGCCTAACACCACGAGCCTTTCAGCCACTTAAATATTCTTTTCTGGCATCAGAGTGGTAGCCGTTTTTGTTTGTAACTTTAAAAATGAGTAGTCCTGTGGCACCTTAGAGACTAACAAATACTGTATATGGGGCAAAACTCACTTCCTCTTTTCTGGGCCACACTAACCCTGTCTTCGCCTTGGAGATTTGTAATAGATGCTCTCTTGTCCCTGAGTCCCTTTAAATTGTTCCCCTGTAATTTCCATCCCTTGACACTGGCTGCTCACAGAAATTCCAGATCCCACACATGATTAAGCACTGGAAAAAATTGCTGAAGGAGACTGTACAATCTGTATTATTGGAGATTTTTAAAAGAAGGTTAAACACCTGTCAGGGAGGAACTAGATAATATTTTGTCCTGCCATGAGTTCTGGGAACTGGACTAGATGACATCTTAAGGTCCTTTCCAGGATTTTATATTTGGCCCTCTCTCAGTGCAGGGGGATGGACTAATGGAATATTTGGGGTCCCTTCCAGGCCTACAGTTCTATGATTCTGAGACTTAAATTTTGCTATTGTGTGTGTTAACCTGTTCAGCATTATTTCATTGAGAGGTAAATCACCAGGCAAAAATGGCACATCAGCAAAACTCCTTCTGCCCAAAGACCCTCTAAAATGTCAACTCTCTATACAAAATTACTAAGATCATATGGGAAACTGAGAAATCCCAGGATTTAAAAAATGCAATAATTGCTCCACTGTACAAAAATAAAGGTAACAACTCTTACTGTGTCAACTACCAGAGAGCTTCTGGGTTATCTGTAGGTAGTAAAATCCTTGCTCCTATTTTGCTCTATTAGCTTCTTGAAACAGTATCAGAGAATCTTCTAACAGAGATCTACAGTGATTCTAAACTAATTCTAAGCATGACCAGCACAATTATTGATGCAAGACAGATTCAGGAAAAATCCTCTGAACAAAATGTGGATGCATATATGTTGTCTTTATTGATATAAAAAATTGCCACTGAGCCACAACGGCCTCTGGAAAATTGTAGAAAAGTTTGCCTGTCCCACCACATTTGGCGGCAACAAAGACACAACTGGTCAAGTACTCACTAAGAATGACCTCTCTAGAGGCTTCTTATATCTAATGAGGCAAAACAAGGGTGCATGCTAGTTCTCTCTACAGCTGTTCCAATTTATATAAAACTTGCAAACTTCAAAAGGACATCTAAGGTACAAAATTGATGCCACACTCGTCAGTCTCTGAAGGCTTAGTGCAAAGACCGAAGTCTGTCAGCAACTCTTACATGAAGCCCTTTTTAAGGATAACGATTGCACTCTACTCAGTCATAACAACAATGACTACAGCTTAACCATAACAGATTCTCAGAGGCAACTGAACAGTTTGGACTCACCATCAGTCTGGAAAAACTGAAGTCCTCTTCCGACCAGCCCAATCAACCACTACAAATGGTAGAAAATTAAGAATGTCAATTACTTTCCATGCCTTGGCATTACCATCTCAAATGATGGTTTCCAAGATCAAAAAAAGACAAAATAGAATATAAAAAGGCAAGCCAGGATTTTGCCACAGGATACTCACTGGAACAACATTAGACTATCAATAAAATGGATGATACACAATGCAGCAGAGACAGCCTCCTCTTTATATGGGGGCCAGTGCCCCAATACAGTTTGGAAACCTCATGCGTTGAAAACCATCAATAATTCTCTGACCATTAACCAGCTTATAAAGCTGGGTAGACAGCACCTTTTCAACAGCATAGTAAACCTGTATGAGAACTGCCCTGATCATTTGATTTCCCCACATCAAATTGGTTGGCTACAGGCCAGTAATATTCTAGGTGGATATTAATAGCAATCTATTTCTCCACAGGTATGGGGCAATGCATATGGCTATACTGTTGCTGCAGCCCTAGAATCAGGTCAGCACAGATCTCAAAAAAAGATACCCTTCTCAATTCTAAAGTTTTCATCACCGCTGGTCATCCCAGGTTTGCACAACAATCCCCTTCCACAAATTCATGGCAATTTCCTAGTCCTAGAAACACCACTGAATGGTAGATAGGTGGATCCAGGAACCGATCCTCTTGTTCCTTCAGGTTGGCCTCTGCCTTTTCTTCTACCTTGTCACCCTGCCACCATTGCAGAATATCCTCCTGCTGTTGCTGTAGAATATTCTCCTGCTCCAATACCATCTGGTGGCATGATGGGCAAAGTCCAGGGCAGAATTCATTCAGCTCAATGATGTATGCATCAAATGATTCCTAATAGTCTTGAACTGAATTATCATTAAGATCACAGTTGTGATTTTTTGACACAGATAGAAGCTAGGCCCTGATTTTGCTTTCTCTATATTGCTGCTCGTTGAAATTTGATTATTCCAAAAAAGAGCCTACTGACACTAGCTGTACTGTGAAGAGGAAAATACTTAGTTTCTAAACATTTGCAAAGGAAGTGAATCATAGGAGAGACTGAAGAGAAGCCAATAATTTTGACTTGACTGCTTCAATATAAGCTTTATTCTCTTCTGTTCAATCCACAATTCCATGGGAATGTTTGACTTTTGAAATAGCATATTGGGTAAGAAATTTTCCACAGATAGGAAATGTGTCCCCTGTTCTGTGACAATTGGGAAATGGTAAGCAGTGAATAAATGATGATAGAATATGTTGCGGCCTTGCATATTTTCTCAAGTGAGTTCAGTTTCTCTCTGCCAATAAAGTTAGTACAGATCCCAGAGCGTGCTGTGATTCCTTCAGAAACAGTTTTGCCTGAGACCTCGGAAACATCCAAAATATATAGCTTATTCAACTGGCCAGGACAGTTTGTCTACCTGAAGACCTTGGCATTTCAGTGAAAACACAAATAAGCCTGATCTTCTCATTGATTCAATATGCTCAAAGTGGAACTCTAGTACTCTATGTAGCAATCCATATCCAGACCGCCTCACAGATTTTCTGTAGGATATGGATTTGACAGAATAATGGGAAAAATCAGTTCTTGTGAGGTATAGGAATTCCTGTTTGAGAAATATTCTGGCGTCTCTATCATCACTGAACACATAATGTGGTTCATGCATGGCTGGAGCCACTAACTTTGAGACACATCAAGCAAATGTAAAAGACCAAGTTAACAATTCTCTGTTAATAGTTCAAAGAGATGGGTGGTAGGACTTAACACCACTTAGGAAAGAAATGTCTGACCACAGGTTTAGACAATTTGACTTCTCTGAAAAATCTTGACAATTGAAATTTTTCAGCTAAAGAAATTGAGAATATAAGATACTGTTAGTGGCTAACACCCTCTCTTACATACTGTCCTTAAGGAATTCTAAAATAGCTGGGATTAGAGTGCTGTTGCGATTTCTGCCTGCTTAACTGCTGAACCATACCCAGATGGAGAAATAGGCCTTTAGTATTTAAGCCCATCAACAAGTCAGAGTCAAAATCATCTTGAAGTATAAATCCAATGCAATGTCAGTTATAGGTGTCTGGATCTGGATAGAGAATGCGACCCTGGTAAAGGATGTCGAGTCTCAAAGGTAGACATAGTAGGGTTACAATACCAATCTAATGTAAGCTTTGGTTTCCTCAGCCACTATGGAGCTAGGAAAATCTTGCTTTCTCTTGTCTCGTCTTTTGAATCACCTTCTCCACAAGCTAAAGTGGTGGGACTGAATACAGCCACCTATGTGCAGATGCATCTCTCCTAGTGATCTGAAATCTACTTCCCTGTTAAAGTATTGTGCTAATACTTGCTGTTCTTGTGACTGGAGGACAGATCTATAAGAGACCAAATATCTGTAAGATCGTGTGAAAGATTTCTTGATCCACACCCCATTTTGAATTCTTCACTGAACAACTGCTGAGGAGATGTGCTTTCTGCATTAGTGTTGCTTTTTGCATTAGTATATTGTGCTTATGAATACTAAGTTCTCCTCTGCCCATTCTATTTTCATTGTTTGGAATGTAGGATCAAGATTTCTGTTCCCCTTTAATTGTAGCTGTATGCTGCCATGGTAGTGTTGTCTGACTGGACCAGGATATGCTCATGTCCAAGTTGGTTCTGGCATTTTCAGAGTGCCAACTTCATTGTGACTTCCAAACAGCGATGATCTCATTGCACTCTATTGAGTTGCATGTTCCAACAATGTTCTGTAGCCCACACTCTCTAGCCTATAGGATGGCATCCATCATGTATACTGAGGGTCTGGATAGCAGATAGGAAGACCGATGAGAATGTCCCTGGGGCTGCCCATCTAAGGAATTCCAATACCTGGATTGGAACTAGCACCTGATCTTGCATGTGTTCAAGTAAGGAGTTCCGCACTTTCATCAGCAAACTTCTGAGATATCTGATGTGGAGTTTAACATGTGCAGTCATTCCAATACTTTAGGTAAGAAGGCCTAGATTATGGACCATCTTTGGTTTTTTGTGAGCATGGATTTTGGGTTCTAAAAATGTTCTCACATCTCTCCTCATGTGTCTATCCACTATCAGGTGAGCTCTGTTTGTGGAAAGGTCCAGAGGGCTCTTCTTGCTGTTTATCACAAGAACATATGCCTGAAGCAACTCCACGGTACAACCTGTAGCATTGTGATCTGCTTTTTTGTTCATGGCTTTGATTAGAATGTTATCCAGGAACATATACAGGTGGCTATGGTCACCAGTTACATATTGGTAAAGACCTTGAGGGCTGACAAAAAGGTCAAATGGCCATGTTTTGTACTGTTAGTGACTGCAATATACACAAACTTTTTTTTTTCAGTGAACCATAGATTCCAAGACAGTCCCTTTTATGATGATCTAGTCTGTCCTCCTGTGTAACACAGGCCATAGGACTTATCTGGACTAATTCCAATTTGAACTTTAATTTCTCTTTTGGAAAAATATCCAGTCTTCATTTTTCCAGAAATGGAAAATTCACCATAACCTTTGAAGTTGTGCCTACGGTTAATTACCCTCACTGCTAAAAATGTGTTCCTTATTTCCAGTCTGAAGTTTTCTGGTTTTAGCTTCTAGCCATCTTGAATCTTGTTATACCTTTGTCTAATACATTGAAGAATTCTCACTTTGGTTCTCTAAACCATCAGCAATTTATCAACTTCCTTCATGAACTATAGACAGCAGAACAAGACAACATTCTAGTAGCAGTCACTCCAATGACAAATATATGAGGTAATATAACCTCCCTATTTTTAACTCCTCATTGATGAATCCAAGGACCGCATTAGCTCTTTTAGCCACAGCATCTCACTTGGAATCCTGACCTGTACCTTTTAGGTCTGAACATGATCCTGTCACTCGTCTTCTGAACAACATGACTTCTCCCTTTACATTTAGGTTTATAGCCATGATAAGAAGTAAAATATTCTTGTGCAAGACTTATCCATAAATACTTTCTTTGTTCTCATGTTGTAGGAAGTATTCTAGCACAAACTGAAACTATGCCTACAAGCTTCTTAAACCAAGCATGTGAGCAGTTGAGGTCAGAGTAAAAGCTATGGGTATGTCTACACTACCCCGCTAGTTCAAACTAGCGGGGTAATGTATGCATACCGATCGTGCAAATGAAGCCAGGGATTTGAATTTCCCGGGCTTCATTTGCATAAGCCGGCCGGCGCCATTTTTAAATGCCGGCTTGTTCGAACCCCGTGCCGCGCGGCTACACGCGGCACGGGCTAGATAGTTCGAACTAGCAAGCCATTCCAAACTATCTAGCCCGTGCCGCGTGTAGCCGCGCGGCACGGGGTTCGAACAAGCCGGCATTTAAAAATGGCGCCGGCCAGCTTATGCAAATGAAGCCCGGGAAATTCAAATCCCTGGCTTCATTTGCACGTTCGGTATGCATACATTACCCCGCTAGTTCGAACTAGCGGGGTAGTGTAGACATACCCTATGAGATTTTAGGTTGTTGAATATAAAAAAAATCAATTCCCTGAAAATACCTTTCCATTTAATTAGTGTATAAACAGACTTTGAAATGAGAAAGCCTTAAGCACATCAGGCTTTCCAGGCATTACATAAGTTGTGACATTAGCCAATTCTCCAAATATGCAAAAGTCAAGTGTAAGTAGAATACATTTTATCCCAGGAACATTTTATCCCAGCAACATAGGGAGCCAAATCACTGATTTTTTATATAGGGCAGAGCTGGGCAACCTGAAGCCCACCTCCCTGTGGCCTGGTACTTCCCACAGCTCTCATTTGGCAGGGAACAGCAAACTGCAACCACTTGGATTAGAAGGAGGCTGCGTCAGAGAATGCTTAATGTAAACAAACTATCATGGCCCACCAGCAGATTACCTTGATGAGCAGAATACAATTCATAAGCCACAGATTACCCATCACTGGTACAGGATACGCTTGCCTTATCCAAAAAGGAAAATCCCACAGAGAAGGAAAATTTCATTATATCCACAACTAAAACTCTTGTGGAGGCTTCCCTAAAACCATTCTATTGGAGAGAGGAAGTGCTTTCCCCACAGGCTACTGTGAGCCACAAACAGACCCCAAACACTCAATCTCTAGAGCTCCCTGACTGTCCATGGCTCTCAGGGGCCTAGGTACCTTTCTCTCTCTATACCACTGCTCATCTGTGCAGAACTAGCCATATCTGACCTAATATTAACAATCCAAGAGTCTCCTGATTTATATTTTCTATCTAGGTATTTATAACATTTCCATAACCACAGAATCTGACCTACTTACCAACAACAAAACCATAGCCAAAATGAACCTTATAGTTTTTTTGCTTAGATTCTGTAAAAAAAGATACTTTCTTTTTACATCCCACCTCTTCTCTTCCAATTAGGTTGCTGTTTTTATCATAGTTTTAAATGCCATTTGTACTACAAGGAAGCATAGCCAATGTATTATCATGATGTCTCAGTATTTCTCTAAGGCTGTGTCTAGACTGCAGGGTTTTTTCGAAAAAAGTAGCCTTTTTTCGAAAAAAACTTCACCTGCGTCTAGACTACAGCTGCGTTCTTTCGAAATTAAACCGAAAGAACGCGACTTTTCTTTCGACGTTGGTACTTCTCATTTCACGAGGAATAACACCTTTTTTCAAAAGTGCTCTTTCAAAAAAAGGCGCTATGTAATGCAAACTGTGCTTTTTCGAAAGAGAGCATCCAGACTGCCTGGGTGCTCTCTTTCGGAAAAGCAGCTTGCTTTTTCAAAAGTACTGGTTGCAGTCTAGACACTCTTTTTCGAAAGATACTTTCAAAAAAGCCTCATCTTTTGAAAAAGCCTCTTTCAAAAGAGGCTTGCAGTCTAGACGTAGCCTTAGTGGTTTAATGTGTTTTTAAACACGATATTATCCAATTAAAATATGACCATTTAGATCCGTGTTTCTCAAAGTGGTTTTGGGAATCACTTTGAAAAACCTGTTAATGAGACGCTTCAGTGTGTTTACTTACCGGAGCCGCAGCCACAGACTCTCGCGGCTCCCATTGGCTCTAGTTCGCCGTTTGAGCCATGGGAAGCGCTGTGGATTATCAACAATACTTAACAGTAACAATACACTGGAACCAGATGGCATTCACCCAAGAATTCTGAAATAACTCAAATTGGAAATTGCAGAATTATTAACTGTGATTTGTAACCTATTCTTTAAATCAACTTCTGTGCCTAATGACTGGAAGATAGCTAATGTGACGCTAATAATCTAAAAGGGCTCTAGAGATGATTTTGGCAATTACAGACCAGTAAGTCTAATGTCAGTACAGGGCAAATTAGTTGAAACTACAGCCTGGGTGGGTAATAATTTTTGACCGGAAGCCACTTCAGAAATTTTTGAAGTTGCTCCAAGCTGCCCCAGAAGGGGCAGGACCTCAGGTGGAAGGGGCGGGGCCAGGACACTTCTGAGTTTCCTCACCCACAGACCCTAATTGGTCTGGGGGTGGGAGAGCATGCAAAGACCCCCCCTCCCAAAGAGAACCACCAGCAGTTCTGAACAGCTGGCAGTTCCCTCTAGATACCCATGCCCTGGCAGTGAGAGGAGAATTCCCATGCTCCTCCCCTGCTGCCTCCAGGTCAATCAGGGCCTGGGGAGGGGGAGCACTTGAAGTCTCATGCTCCCTGCCCCAGCTCTGCAAGGGAGCATCGCATTTAGAGTGAACCACCAGCTGCTGCTCAGTGGTTGACTTTAAGTTCTTAGTGCCTTGCAAGGTGGGAGGAGACTTCATGCGCTTCTCCCCCACCCCCGAGCCCTGATTGGCCTGAGGGTAGGGGGAGTACATAAAGTCTCCTCCCACCCTGCCCCGTCCTGCAAAAAGCATGCAGTGCTTGGAAGTGCCGCACCTCTCACAGGGAAGGAGGAGACTTCATTCACTCCTCCCCTATCCCCAGGCCAATCTGGGCTTGGAGGTGGGGGGAGCGCTTAAAGTCTCCTCCTGTCCTGCCAGGAGCATGCCGCACTTCTAAGCTCCACACACTTCTTGCAGGGCAAAGGCAGGGCAGTAGGAGACTTCACACGCTTCCCCTGACCCCCAGGTCCTGATTGGCCTTGGGCAGGGGGAGCAGTAGGGCCTCCACAGGCTGGATCAACTCACTTGGTGGGTCAGATCTGGCCTATGGAGGCCCTTTTTCCCACCCCTGAACTACAGTAAAGAACAAAATTGTCAGACACACAAATGAACATAATTTGTTGGGGAAAAGTCAATATGGTTTCTGTAAAGGGAAATCATGCCTTACTAATCTATTAGAGTTCTTTGAAGGAGTCAACAAACATGGACAAGGGGAATCCAGTGGATATAGCATACTTAGATTTCCAGAAAGCCTTTCACAAGGTCCCTCACCAAAATCTCTTAAGTAAAGTAAGCTGTTATGGGATAAGAGGGAAGGTCCTCTTATGGATTGATAACTACAGTAAAGTCTCGATTATCCAACCTTCGTTTATCTGACATTCCGTGTTATCCAATGTGCCACCCGTTACAGCAAGGGACGCTGGACAATGACATTGCTTTCCCTGTTCCAGGGCTGGGCAGGAGCTCTGGTTGGAAGGTCTGCAGCTTCCTCTTGTGGCTGAAGAATTTGCCGTCAGCTTTTTTCCTGTTTCTGAAGAAAGCGGCAAGCACCTTGCCCTGCGTCACATCATCGCTAGGGGACATAGAGTGGTGCAGAGCGAGCACTGTGTTCCCACTGCAAGGCAGAGCCCTGGATCTTACTCCCGTTTGGGCTGGTCAAGGCAGCGGATTCAGGAGGAATAGAACTGGACCTCGCAAGGTATTAATTACTGTATTAAAATAATTTTCTGTATTATCCGACATTTCCTTTATCTGACCATCCTCCGGTCCCATTTAGGTCGGATAATCAAGACTCTACTGTAGTTAAAAAGGAAACAAAAGGTAGGAATGAATGGTAAGTTTTCAAAATGGAGAGAATTAACAAGTGGTGTCCCCCAAAAGTCTGTACTGGGACCAAGCCTATTCAACCTATTTATAAGTGATCTGGAGAAAGGGGTCAATAACGAGGTGGCAAAATTTGCAGATGATACTAAACTGTTCAAAATAGTTAAGATCAAAGTAGACTGAGAAGAGCTTCAAAAAGATCTCACCAAACTAAGCGATTGGGCAACAGAATGGCTAATGAAATTTAATGTTGATTAATGTAAAGTAATGCACATTGAAAAAATAATCCCAATTATACATACAATATGATGGGGACTAATTTAACTATAACTACTCGAGAGAGATCTCTTGAGAACTGTGGACAGTTCTCTGAAAACATCCTCTCAGTGTGCAGCAGCAGTCAAAAAAGCAAACAATGTCAGGCATCATTAAAAAGGGACAGAGAATAAGATAGATGTGGTTGCCTCATCTCAAAACAGATATACTGGCACTGGAAAAGGTTCAGAAAAGGGCGACAAAAATTATTAGGGGTTTGGAATGGGTCCCATATAAAGAGAGACTGAAAAGACTGGGACTTTTCATCTTAGAAAAGAGGACACTAAGGGGAGATATGGGACAGGTCCATAAAATCATGAGTGGTGTGGAGAAAGTGAATAAGGAAAAGTTATTTACTTGTTCCCATAATATAAGAAGTAGGGGCCACCAAATGAAACTAGTGGGCAGCAGGTTTAAAACAAATAAAAGGAAGTTCTTCACACAGCGCATAGTCTATCTGTGGAACTCCTTGCCTGAGGATGTTGTGAAGACCAGGACTTTAACAGGGTTCAAAAAAGAACTAGATAAATTCATGGAGGTTAGTTCCATCAATTACTATTAGCAGGGCTCGACAAATAATACAATCTACTCGCCCATGGCAAGTAGATTGCAACCCAGAAGAGCCGGGTTTGGGCAATCTGCGCATGCGCAGATCGCCAGACAGCACGGCTGACAAGCAGGGCTCACCACAGGACTATTAGCCAGGATGGGTAGGAATGGTGTCCCTAGGCTCTGTTTGTTAGTGGCTGAAGATGGATTACAGGAGAGGAATCACTTGACGATTACCTGTTCTGTTCACTCCCTCTGGGACATCTGGCATTGGCCACTGTTGGAAGACAGGATACTGGGTTAGATGGACCTTTGGTTTGACCCAGTATGGCCATTCTTATGTACTTATGTATGTTATTTTTATGAAGCTTGAAGTTGCAAAATCGGGGGGGGAAGGGGAGAGCATTCATTTTTATTATTGTAGTTCATTTGTTTACATGCAGGACTGCAATATCACCTGATCCTTCTTTACCTTATTCCTTAACTCCCACCCCACAGAACAAGGAGGCAAAATCTAACATGTAATTTGTTATAAAAATACTCAGTTGTGTGATTTTTTTTTCAGGTTTGTATGAACAGGACTTGCCCTCCAGAGGTTTTTGTTGTAACCTTATTCCTTTTCTCCCATTTTGTCACCAGTTATATTGGCATTACTTCCCTCTTGCCTCTGATATATCCAACTCAATAGTGCCAATAGCAAAATTTGGTGGTCTCTGAAATATTCAGATTGCATCTCTTCATTTCCATCCCAAATTCTAGGAAAAACAGCCCACGTTTCTCTAATCTTATCTCAGTTATCACAATATTTTTCTTTTTGGACTGCATGCCTTATTGTTTTTACCCACTCAGGTCATCCAAGTATATTCATAGAGCTATTTTTCTATCATCTTTATTGTAGTGGATTGTGAAGATTAGTATACATTAGTGCTTCAATGGTGTTAATACGTTAAATCATGTTAACAAACACATCTAACATTTTTCCACAGGTGCAGTGATCAGGGAGGAACCATATTATGAATAAGGATTCTGGCTTGTAATTTCCGCCAATAAAATAATAAATGTAATTTTCAGAAACCCATTCAGACATAGCTACTAGCAAAAACAGAAAATGGAAAGGCTTTCACTTCTCAGTGTTGCCAACTCACAATATTTAGTATTTTTCTCAAATCACAAACCTTTAGGAGTTACGTGATTAAGAAGTCTTACTTTTTGTTTAAAAAAAAAAAGTTTAAAGCCTCATAATTACAGATGGAAGCTTAAAAGTGAACACAAGCAGTTTAAAAAAACAAGGCAAATAAATAAACTCCACAATTTTAAAAAGTCAGTATCAAGTCTTACGATGACATGACTTTTTAATGTTTGGAGTTAGTGTTACTGCTGCCAATTCAAACTGCTTGAGTAAAACATAGCTGCTAAGGCTGTATGCAAATGAACTAGATTTTATGCAAATGAACTAATGCTATGTATACATATTTGATTAACACACTCTGCTCATTTGCATAACACTACTGCTATCAAATCAGAGTTGCCTGTTTCACTCCCCTCCCAGACTCCCAAATTTTTCCTCCATAAGTTTCCCCAGCCTTTTACTTCCTCTTCCCAACCTGACTGTTGTGCAGGGTTTCTTGCTTCACTCTTAGGCTATGTCTAGACTGCAGGCTTCTTTCAAAAGAGGCTCTTTCGAAAGCATCTTTCGAAAGAGCCTCTTTCGAAAGATCGCGTCTAGACTGCAGGCGGATCTTTCGAAAGAGAAATCCGCTTTTTCGAAAGAGAGCACCCAGCGAGTCTGGATGCTCTCTTTCGAAGACGGCCTCTTTACATTGAAGAACGCCTTCCTTCGAAAGAGGAACTTTCGAAGGAAGGCGTTCTTCCTCGTGAAACGAAGTTTACCGCCATTGAAAGAAAAGCCGCGTTCTTTCGAAATAATTTCGAAAGAACGCGGCTTGAGTCTGGACGCAGGGGAAGTTTTTTCGGGAAAAGGCTACTTTTCCCGAAAAAACCCCTGAGTCTGGACACGGCCTTAGTGTGGGCTGACTCCTATTCCTCTTGGAGAACTGACTTTCAGTACTTTTGAGCAGTCATTGCTAAAGAACTGTTCAACAGGTGAGGGGAAGCAAAAAGCTTTCTGCCAAAGTGAGGGCCTTTGATGCAATCTCAATTGCCCTGTCTGAGGTTCCAGAAAAGCATGAGATTCAGACAAGTGCTTAGGAGACAACCTGAAACTGAGCCTTTTATTCAATCTCCCAAGCCACCTACCCAGCCCAGTTAAAAGGCTAGGTAGGGACTGTGAAAACAGGATTATGAAAGCAAGCTGAACAGCAAACCTAGGGAGCAGCTGGAAGCATAGACATGGGAACAGGGCAGATACATCGGCCTCTCCCTCACCACATTCAATTTTCAGTTTTGGATAGTGGGGGGGGGGGGGACAGAAGATTTTCCCTCTACAGTTTTTAGCTTCTGATTAGCAGAAAGGGAGAAAACTGCAACACAAAGCGGAATCTGATATACATTGATGTAACAAGCTTACCAGACTCTCCCCCTGCTCAAAGAGCTGGTCAGCTGAAAGAAAACTACACCCCCAACCTCTGACAGGACAGTCTGATCTAAACCTGACTAGTCAGACAAGGCTTCAATAAGCCTAATCCATGCAGCTTGTTGATAATTTTTGTCTGAATGATTTTTCCAAGGAAAAGTGCCCTTTTCTCCAGTCTAAAACTTTCTGCAGGGAAATATACATTTTGCTGCAAGATTTCTATTTTTTAATCGCAAAAATGGACAAGAGGGCTTCCTGACTGGCCATCTGAAAGGCTCTTGTTGATATCACTCATGGTCCACAGATATAAAGCAGTTATCCACAGATTTTTAGGGCTCCAGTTATCTGTTTTGGATTTCACATCTCTTTGGTTAAAAGAGCGCAAGTTGATGTCACCTGCAAAGTTAAGGTCCTCTAACTTCTGTGTGAAAGTTTACTGGTTATTCTGTGTGCTCTCATTACCCAATCTGCTACAACTGAAAAGATCATGGGGAACATGAGACATCTTTTTGTGGCCCACAGTAATCTCAAATGTCTTAGTTTTCTGTTATGTATTACTAGGCATGTGTATTTCACAGAACCTCTGAATAAGGTTGACAAGTTTAAAGGATTCCATAGTGGTATAACTACTTCTGTGTACTTTGTCAAAGGCTTTATATGAATTGTCAAAGGCTTTATATGAATTTCCAAAAAATGGTGACTCTCATTCTATTTTGTCATTTCCATGATGATAGATGGGGTTGCTATTTAATGTGTGTGTATTTTTTTTCCTCTTAGCTTGATTTGTTGGAGAATAACATTACATAAAGGACACTTTCTGGAAGTCTGATGTAAATTGTGGTGTTATAATCCAAATTGATGGTCATTCTCTCAGGATTTTGGCTGCCCTCCTTGATCGTATCAGACCCATATCATCTCTGTGCACGTCACTGGCATTCAGTAGCCCAAACAGTAGGATATATTCTGCTGATAAGATTATCTGACCTTATGTTACCCATCTCATTTCACATAAGTCTAATATATATCTGTCTCTCTTTTCTTTCTTTGACTATTTTACCAGGCTAATATAGTATCTGCACATTCCATATATCAGTTTTGGTAGACAGAAAATTCATCAGTGGAGTAGCTTCATTCCAGGTTTTGTCACTTTGTGCCATCCTCTGTCTTTTCCTGGTCTATTTGAATTCAGTTGAGTTGGATTGAATTTACTGAGTAGTAATGTAGGTCTCCATAATAAGTTTGTTTTTTTCAGGAGCAGGTCATTAGTCCCACTCCTGTCTGGCATAGGTGAAACTACCAAATATACTTAATTTTCATTTCTACAGAAGAAACCTATATAACCTGAGCACCGATTTAACACTATATTAAAGGTAAAACTAAGTTTCATTTTCAACTTTTAAAATATACGTAATTTACTAAACTTCTGTGATGGGTGGAAGGGGTACTGCCCCTTTCCCGATATCACAGCATTCAATAACTAAGTTGTCTGTAAAGGGTTAAAACCAGAACAGTGGGTATGTAGGAAGTGTTGGCCTGGAGCCAGGAGAGCCACTGGGAAGAGAGTGGGCTAAGTTTGAAATGAAACAAGTTTTTTCCAGCTTCAGTTTTCCTTTTGTATGAGAGGGCACAGCTAGACCGTAGGGATCCGCGTCCAGAGAATTCGTTTGCTCTTCCACTTTTTTTGCAGAAGAGCAAACGCGCTCTGTTGGAATACCCTGTATTCCTTCTTCCACAAGGAAGAAGGAGGCTTTTGAAAGAAAGTTTTTTTTCCAAAATTTGGACCAGTCTAGAGGGGCCAAATTTTGGAAAAGCCTCTTCCCACAAAAGTATCGGGAAAAGATACACAAAATGTGGTCCGCATTTTGTGTATCTTCTTCCGATAGATCCTCGCAGTCTAGCCATACCCTGAGTCAGAGCAGGAGGTGGGAGAGAAAACAGACTGAGCAAAAATAAGGCATGGATGTCCCAGCGATATCCATGTCTAAGGAAAGAAACTTAAACTTTGGAGCAACAGATGTAAGAAGAACAGGAAATGTTTAGTTAGACGCGATCAGGTTGTTTGTTTCTTTGTTTTTAGTTTGGTTAAACTCCTCTGTGCTAAACCCCTCCGTACACTGAAACTGAACCCAAGAGAAGCAATTCTCTATTCTTTAACCTTTTTTTTTTTTAATTTCTCTATACCTAGCAACCAAGTAGGCTTTTCTAAGTATGTGTTCTTTGTTTTGTTAATAAAATCACCTCTTTAAGATTATGATTTGATTCCTGTGTCCTAGAAGGCAGAATGTTCTGTGTCCAGGTGCCTGAACTGAAGGTCAGCTATTAAGAGATTACAGTTTGTTTTAGACTCTTTCCTAAGGGAGGGTTAAGAGCTTAGAGTTACCCCACAGGGAGAAGTTCCCAAGTTCCCAAAAGCTTCTTCCTGGCTTTTTGCATTTGGGTAGTAGTAGCGTACTGACTAAATTCAATAAGTCTGTGACCTTAAGGAGTTTTCATCAGAAGCCTGTAGTGGCAAGATATTTAAAGGTCTCTTGGGGTGTGTCTAGACTACATGGCTCCATCGACGGAGCCACGTAGAAGAGGCAGGACGACAAAGGGAAATGAAGCGGCAATTTAAATAGTCGCCACTTCATTACATCAAAATGGCCGCCGTGTCGGCACAGCGCGGTAGTCTAGACGGGGACCTGCCGACCCCAGAACCCTTTGTCATCATATCCTTTATGCCTCATGAAACATACAATGCTTAATCATTCACTCATTTAGCACTTAGTCAATTGTCTTAGTGTTCAGTGAAGTTCATTCTTCCTTTACAGTTATATTTCCAAGGAAGCTCGAAAAGGTCATCTACACTTCATTATTATAATGCACAGACAGAAGGATGCAGTGTCTAGTTAAAATGAATTTGTTCTGAAGAAAAATAAAATAGCATTGACCACTTTTTAAAAGTTTATGGACATCATATGCAGCAGCAGCAGATCTATTCTATCCATGATAAATTGCCAGCAAAAATCCATTCACTCAGAATACAGTACAGGCAGTCCCCGGGTACAAGATAGGGACTGTAGGTTTGTTCTTAAGTTGAATCTGTATGTAAGTCGGAACTGGCGTCCAGATTCAGCCGCTGCTGAAACTGACCGCCAGTTCTGACTTACATACAGATTCAACTTAAGAACCCCAAGCGTCCTCAAGTCAGCTGCTGCTGAAACTGATCAGCGGCTGATTCCAGGAAGCCCGGGGCAGAGCAACTCTGCCTCGGGCTTCCTGTAGTCAGCGTTGGTCAGTTTCAGCAGCGGCTGACTTGGGGACGCCTGGGGCAGAGCAGCTGGGGTGCTGCTGGGTTGATCCAGTAGCGCCGCTCCTCGGCGCTACTGGATCAACCCAGCAGCACCCCAGCTGCTCTGCCCCAGGCATCCTGATTCAGCCGCTGCTGAAACTGACCAGCAGTGGCTGAATCAGGACGCCTGGGACAGAGCAGCTGGGGTGCTGCCGGGTTGGTCCAGTAGTGCCCAGAGCGGCGCTACGGGACCAACCGGCAGCGCCCCAGCTGCTCTGCCCCAGGGTCCACAACAAAAGCCTGGTCTGCTGGGGGGGGGGGGACACACTAGCTGCGCCCCCCCCCAGCAGACCAGCGACACAGGGACCCCGCCACCGCTGCGGCTTTGCTCCCAGTGTCCCTGGTCTGCTGGAGACGGTCCCCAGCAGACCAGGGGCACCGGGAGCAGCTTTTCTCGCCCCGGAGGTCAAGGTGGCGGGACCGCTGCCTGCGAGCTCCGAGGAGAGAAAGCCCCGTTCGTAAGTGCGGATTCGACGTAAGTCGGGGACTGCCTGTATATTGTTATGGCTTCTCTTCTGGAGCAGTGTGTGGGAAGGCCACAAGCCACCAGTGGGAGGCTTCAGAGTCTGGTCCAACCCATCAAAAACTCCTTTTGCAACTATATTCCAGCTTTAACAGTGTGACTTAGAATCATCCTCTACTGTAACCAAGGAATTGTGTAAACTCATCTCACACACACACACACACACACACACACACAATTTTGCATAATGAGAAATATGAGAGTATATGATCCACTGAACCCTGCTTTAATGGCCTCTCTCAGGTTTTACCCAGGCCTTGTTCCATCAGATTCTTATTTTGGTAATATTATTTGCAACTGAGTAAGAAAGAAAGCCTTTACAAGTTAAATATTTCCTCCTGAAAAATTATTGGGGACATTTCATAACATATCCCGAATCTGAAATACAATACTGATTGCATGAACTACCACAGGATAAATGGGCCTTTATTTATAATGAATACAAGTATTTTCCATTAATGCAAAGAATATTAATTTTATATCTTTTCAATGAATCTAGATATGTACCTTTTTCACCAGTTGATTTACACACTACTAATAATCATCCATCATAAAGACAGCTTTACAAATCAATACAAAAAATAACAGCTACACATGAATGAAAGAGCAAGAACGTGCAGCCACAAGCTATTACACATGTAATGAAAATGGATTTATTGCTCAAGTCTCATATTTCCTTCTATTATTAAACTATTAAGAAGGCCCCTTAAGCTCAATCCAAATAGCAAAAGACACACAGACACTATCTAGTGCAAAAATATATTAAAGGAATATTATAAAAATTAAACTCACAAAGTAAGAACATAGAGTTATGATTCATATAGCTCATCCTCTTCACAAGTATAGATGACACTATGATGTATTAGTCTATAGGCTATAAAATGTGTGCCTTAATATATACCTTAAAATGGCAGAATCATAGTCACTATGATAATGATCATTTTGAAATCCCAGAGTTGTGCATAATATTGCATCTACAGAATTTTTGCATTTCCTTGTTTTAAACACACAAAAACAGGGAGTGATTTCATATTTAAATAAAATAAGTGTGCAGTGCGCGGTATCAATGTGTGATATAGCATTCAAATATGCATTTGGAGATTTACACCTGTGTATTTAAGTTACTGCATAAAATTAAGAGTGATTGTCAAATATATTTTCATATTTTCTATGTAATTAGACTTAGAGAAATATACTACCTTTAGAACACAATAATGCAGATAAAACTTTTGGGGAAATGCAATGTTATTACAAAATGTGGACCATAAGGGATCTCTCATAGCTATCTGATAATACAGGTTGAACCTCTCTAATCCAGAACTCTCATCTAGAAACATCTATTGTCCAGAATGGTTTTACATAGCCAGATGTCCACTTTTCATGGGTGTGGCCAAGTTTCCTGCAATCCCATAAAGTTTGTTTACAGCCACCAGTTCTACCTCTCAGTGTTCTGTGCTTTTATTTAGTCTCTACAACAGGACTAAAGCCAAAATAAGCTCCGCAACTTAAGCTACATAATTGACGTAGCTCAAGTCGAAATAGTTTATTTCAGCTTTTGCCATGTCTACACAGTAGAGAGTCCGAGTTAGAGCACTCTTTCTCTGACTTCCCTTACTCCTCATAAAATGAGGGTTACAGGAGTCAGAAAAAAAGTCCCCCAGATTGACATTATTTCAACATTATGTCGAAATAACTGCTTGCTGTGTAGTCACAGACTACGTTATTTTGGAATAACATCAATTATTCTAAAATAATGCTGCTCTGAAGACATAGACTAATTTACCCCTAAATGGGTCCTGAAAATTCTCTCATTGGAACTGGTCCCAAGGGTTCCAGACCAGCGAGGTTCAACCTATAGACCTTCTGTCATGAGTTTCGTTACTGCTGTCTGGGTAGTAGCACTGGAACAATTTTAGGATTGGAGTTCTTAGCTGTGTCCTCTCTTACTGCTATTCATGCCCCTCAGTGCCCTAAGCTAGACCCACAGCTGGGAGCAGTTTTGGATCCCCCAAGCCAGAACCGGGAGCAGAGCCCAATGGCCCAGATCCCAAGGCCAAGTCTGGGTCATTCAGAAAACAAGAAAAACCTTACAAAAAGCTATTAAATAACAAAGAGGGAAATATTTTGAAAAATTTGATCATGTTGAGCTCAGCTGGTCCCAATCATAAGTATCCAAAGATATTAATGGAATTAACAAACTAAGTACACTATTAAGCAATTATGAAAAAGTCATAACTAACTGGAGAAATAAAGCAAGATAAGTATTGTACATGATTTTCACTGGTAAAGTAAAAGAATGATGTTTTCAATTATTGCTTCATAAATCCAATTTCTATCCCTATTACAATAATGGAATAAGTATTAAGAGAGAGAGAAAATCACTAAAATAGAGGTAAAAGAATGAACATGAGCAGTAGGGGATTTTGAAGAATGTATTTTGAAAGGTAGTGTATTCAGGGCCATCCTTAGGCACACATCCTGTACCCTTCTACATAGGGTACCACTAAATGTGGGGCACCACATTCGTGCCTCAAATATAATCTTGGGCTGTGTCTAGACTGGCAAATTTTTCCGCAAAATCATCTGCTTTTGCCAGCTATCTACACTGGCCGCTTGAATTTCCGCAAAAGCACTGACGATCTCATGTAAGATTGTCAGTGCTTTTGCGGAAATACTATGCTGCTCCCGTTCGGGCAAAAGTCTTTTTCTGAAAAACTTTTGCGCAAAAGGGCCAGTGTAGACAGCAGAGATATGTTTTCCGCAAAAAAGCCCCGATCGCGAAAACGGCGATCGGGGCTTTTTTGCGGAAAAGCACGTCTAGATTGGCCATGGACGCTTTTCCGCAAAAAGTGCTTTTGCGGAAAAGCGTCCTGCCAATCTAGACGTACTTTTCCAAAAATGCTTTTAACGGAAAACTTTTCCGTTAAAAGCATTTCCAGAAAATCATGCCAGTGTAGACGTAGCCAAGCTGTATGCTGCAGTACCTAGACTTAAGCATTAACTCCACAATATTAAACATTAACAGTGCAATTTTTCCATTACAGTCATTACCTTTTTAATCTGTCACATTGTTCCATTTTGAACTCAACAACTGTTAAAAACCAGTAATTGGTTCTTTAAACATATTAGTCCAGGGAAGCCACACAATTGAGTTAAGTGGATCTGGAACTTTTGGGAGCAGTTAAATCAGGGGGTTGTAACACACTTAGGCACACCCACGTACTTAATCAATGCAGGAAGGACACCCTATACAGCCAATGAATGGAAAGTATTCTCTCTTCCTCTCTGTTCCCCTAGCCATTACACAAAGATATCTGATTTTGGAGAACAAAGATGTCACAAGCAAGATACATGTTACTGTCTAGTTCTTCACATTAACTAATAAAAGGAAAACTTTAAACTATTTGCATCTATTCACCATGTTCCAATACATGTCAACAGCTTTTGCATCGGTAAGATCCTAGAGGGTCATATGAACGGCCCCACTAGTTCACTGCCACACAACACCTTGACCATTGTTTTTTTTTATTGTTATTAAAAAAATAAAAACTTGGTCTCAGTAAAATGTTTCAATTTTCCTGTAAAGCTTATTTTCTTATACCGTGACTGAACAATCCTACTGGCCTCTTTCTAGTATATATCAGTTTCTGGGAGTCTTCAGAACTTGAATCTAAAGAATGCATGCCACCTTCTAAAGGAGAATTTAACATCTTAGTTTGCCCTATTGATTATATATTTTGAAGAGTTTGCTTGTGGATTTATTTGTGCAAAATAAAGTCATACTTCATGATTACCTACAGATACCACATTTTACAGAAACAATCCTGTCATTTAAATCAGCAGAGCCCAATGGCCCAGACCCCACTGGAATATGCTGTGTGAAAGGTTTAAATAATTGTTTTTGTTTCTCATTGGGAAAAAGTCATGACTATTATGATTAACATTCATAAACACATTTCCTAACAAAATTAAAATCAAGTCACCTATTCAATTGTCGTTTTAGTGCAAAGAAAATTTTTACTGCTACTAATCACAAAATAATTGAAATTAGTTATGGAAAGAGTAACGGAAGCTTTGTGAGTTTCTCATTCAAATTTACTATGTATGGCAATTATTCAATAAAAAGAATGTTTGAAGTTGAAATGTACAAATTTAAAACTGTTCTTTTATTTCCCTTTTGCAAGCACATTGATAAAAATTCTATTACATATATTTAATTTCTTGAACTTTCTTATAAGTGTAATCTACGCAAAATGTCATTGACCTGGTCTTCCTTTCATTTCCTGCTGTGTAGACAGTGCCAAAAGACAAATTAAGCTATTTCCACTTCAGCTATACAATTGATGTAGCTGAAGTTGTGTAGCTAAATCGAGTTTTGCCCTGCTGTGTAGATATGCTTTTCTGTTTCTGCAGAGAGAACATTTTCTTCATTTCAGTTTATTCAACTAGTGCAGTTCAATGACTGATTAACTGAAGGTTAAGAAAGCAGCTAGGAGTTGAATAGCTTGTTTTCTTTGAAATAAAAACAAGGTGCAAGAGAATGACATCCTTTAGTTCTAAAATCTTGAAGGACACACTGACCAGAAACCAATCAGTTAAATTCACTACCTACAGATAATATTTTATTTTGTTTAATAAATCAGTTTATTTATCAAAATATATTCCTATATTCCTGGCAGTACCAGGATGTTCTGTAGTCCAGGGTACGGGAAGGCGTGTGCCCTGGCTGGGCTGCAGGGAGGGGAAACTCCTTGCTACCAGGGAGACCATACCACTGATGAGTGGCTCCAGTCCAGGGACAGAACCATTCAGTAGCATAATGGTCTTCTCTACAGAAAAAGACAATGACAACCCCTCCTTCTCACAGTCCAGGCTAGCAGTTTCTGCTTGCCAGGCCAGGAGCACAGTTTTCCCCACAGATTGTGCCTGCAGGGATTCAGTGTCACCAGACCCACTCACCAGCCAGAAGTGTTGGAGCTGTCCCTGGGCAGGAGCTGTTCAGCAGCCAAAAGACCTCCCCGGAAGCTGGAGACTTATTGTCCTCCATGCAGTCTTTAGCAGATGTGTCTGCTCTGCTGGGCCAGGGCAACCATAAGCTTCCCAGTACATTGTGACTGCAGGGATAGGGTAGCTCCTAAGCGTGAGCAGCAGCTCTCAACCTTTCCAGATTGCTGTGCTGCTATCAGGAATCTGATTTGTCTTGCATACCCCCAAGTTTTACCTCACTTAAATTACTTGCTTACTAAATCAGACATAAAAATACAAAAGTGTCACAGCACACTATTGCTGAACAATCTCTTACTTTCTCATTTTACTATATAATTATAAATCAGAGTGTGACGGGGCGCTCCCGCCCCCCTCACTCAGGGGGGGCCGAGGCGAGGGTCGGAGGAGCCCCTGGGGGGCGGGCAGTCGGCCCATTGCGGGAACCCCGGGGCTGGCCGTGGACCCGGGGGCCGGAGCCGCAGGATGCGGGGAGCAAGAGGCGCTGCCGGAGAATGGCCTGGGAGGAGGGGCTAGCGCGGCGCGGGCAGATGACGTCATGGGGGGAGGAGGATTGCCTGGCGTCACAGGCGCGATGACACCAGGGAGCTAGGCCGGCACTGAGTTTAAAACAGCGCCCAGCAACCAGGGAGGGGAGAGGGACGGTGAGGGTGGAACCCAGGGTGAGGCGAGGGCCCTCGGAGGGGACTGGTCCCTAGGAGGGGCAGAGTAGGAAGCGGCCCAGGGCAGGGTCGTGTAGCCTGTGAGCGGGTGTGTTTAGGGGCACTACCCCCATCCGCTAGGCAGGAACCAGCAGTCCCTGCCTTAAAGGCCCTGGGCCGGGGTTCGGAGTGAGGGTGGGCCCGAACCCCCCTACTCCGCCCGGCAGGGCAAAGCGCATCCGTGAGACCGGCTGTCTAGGTCAAAGCGGGAAATAGAGTGACTCTGGGACTGAGGGGCCAAGGCCTGGGACTATTTTTGGGGGTGCCTAACTATCCGATGGGTGCAATAAAATGGGTGACGGGAACCCACCAATGGCGAGGGTAGCGTGATCCTTTTACACAGAGTATAAATATTGTACTTACATTTCAATGTATTGTATATAGAGCAGTATATACAAGTCATTGTGTGACATTTTAATTTGTACTGGCTTAGCTAGTGCTTTTTCTGTAGCCAGCTGGAAGTCCAGTGGTGGAGGTGCTGGTGGTCAGGAACTCGGCTGAGGAACCAACAGAGCCAGTCCTATGGCCAGGAAGGCTGGGGGTTGGGACTGGAGCCGTTCCCACAGCCAAAGTCCAAAAGGACCCAGCCAGGGCCAGCAGTGGAGTTTGATGGCCAGGGCTAGCAGTGGGGTCAGCTGCCATGAGGGGAGTCCAGCCAGAAGGCTGATGGTCCCTGGGGAGAGACCAGAGGCCAAGGGCTGGAATTGACCATTCTTAGTCTGACAAACTCCCTCGATTCGGACCGGTCAGGTCCCAAACCAGGGAGGTCCATCTGGTAGTGTATACAATTATGCTGACATAATTTTTTTAATGGCTTATATAAAAAGCTTGGAAAACACTACATTCTAAGTAAATATACTTCATGTAATGCTCATAAACTTGAAAAAGATTTTTATTAATTTGATTAGATGGTGCATAATTATTGATTACATTACACACATATCTGTGTATCTGTATTGATACAGACTTAACAAATGCTCTTACCTTCTTCCATCCACCAATGTTTACAAGGTGGCAGAACTGGTACTGGACCTGCCCTCCAGAGTATCTTACTGGTCAATTCAGGTGAGGCCGACAACCAGGACTGATGGATACTCTCCACCTTCTGCAACATTTAGGGTTTCTATTTGTCCCCTCATGGAAAAGTTGACCCATGCACTGATTTTTTACAGCTTCCTTATCACCTGAGAAGCATACTTTGCTAGGTAGAATTGCAAATTACAATGATGTCTAAAAGATGATAATCCTTAATGGATAGGGTACATCTTTTGTGCCATCTTCTGGGTCAAATCATAACATGGCATCAAGACAGTTTTTGGCAATATTAGGATGGAAAACACCTAACAAGAAAGGTCATAAAGACTGGTCCATTCACATCTTTATACAATTACTACCATTTCTGTTAGGGGTGTGATTTTTCTTTTATAATGAAATAGTTGCATTGGTACAACACCGTGTGTGAATGCAGCCATGCTTGTGTATCTCCCTCCTTTTCCTTCCTGAGTTACTCAGAAGCAAGCAACACTCATCTGTGTGCCCAGGTGCTTGATGTCAGCAGAAAAGGAGATCCTAAGTTTCCCAGTGATGTTGGATAGGTGGGAATCTTCTATTCATCCTTCAGCTCCAGTCCTTATAAAAGAAATGACTCTTGGCCATGTCCCCACCGGGCTGGACCCTATACACACTCAGGGTATGTCTACACAGCAACGTTATTTCAAAATTAAATCAAAATAGCGGAGCGCTTATTTCGAATTTGGTAAACCTCATTCCACGAGGAATAATGCCAAATTCAAAATAGCCAAATCGAAATAAGAGCTATGTACACGCTTATTTCTAAATAGGGGGCCTCCAGCCCTTCCTAGGGTGCGCTGGTGGCCACTCTGGGCCAAATCAGAAAAACTCTTCTGCTCCCCCCTCCAGCCCCGGAGCCCTTAAAGGGGTAGACTCTGGCCACAGTGCCTGTGCCAGCTGCAAGCCTGCCAGCACAGAGCCAGCAGTTCCTGTCCCTGGCCCAGCATGAGCCAGCAACCCACTGGCACCCAGACCTCCACCGCTCCCCAGGAGCAAGCTAGCAGCTCCCAGGAGCTTGCCAGGGGCCACAAAAGGTGGGTGCCTTCCTGGACAAGTGCGGAAATCATGGACCTGATTGAGGTTTGGGGGGAGACCTCCAGTGTCGATGATCTCCGTGCTAGATGCAGGAATGTGGCCGTCTACAGGCGGATGGCTGACAGACGGGCCACCAAAGGCTATATGCGCACCCAGGAGCAGGTGCGCATGAAAATCAAAGAGCTGCGGCAGGCCTATGCCAGGGCCACAGGGGGAAGCTCCCAACCAGGGGCTGACCCAGACCCCTGCCCCTATTATGATGCCCTGGACTGCATCCTGGGGGGGTCAGATGTTTTGTGCTTCCAAGGTGGTCATCAACCTTGGGGCAGAGAGCCCTGAGCAGGGCACAGAGGAGGAGGAGAAGGAGGACGACGTCCAAGAGTCGCAGGAGCCCGGAGGGAGCATGGCATTCACCCAGGACCCCCAAGGCGTCACAGCGGCCATGTCCCCGGTATTATCCAAGGTCGGGGAGACCTCAACATGTGAGTGCCATCACTGTCCCCTTATGCAGGGTGGGGCGGGAGGGAGGGAGAAGGAGACCAGGGACCGTGCGTGTGGGCCTTGCTAACCATGGAGGGACATTGCATGATGCCTTCCCTCCACAAGCCCCCTCTACACAGAGGCAGGGCACATCTCCCCTCCCCTTCCACTCCCACACTATATACAGCACAGGGGCAGGGGTGCAGTCCTGGGCCAGCTCCCACTCCTGGGGATAGCAGGACATGCCGAACACGGCCTGTGTGCAAGCACATTGGCTCTGATGGTGCGGAGATCTGCCGTCCTCGCCTTGCAGAGGGGGGCTGGGCTTCACCCACTGTGTCCCCAGGGGTAACTGACCACTTCTCTTGTTTCTCCACAGCCGCAGTAGCTGCGAGTGCAGGGTGCACCACAATGCCCAGGACATCCTCCGGCACCCAGGCACTCAGCAGGCTGACCTGCAACCAGGAGGAGTACCAGCGGCAGCACCTGGGGCTCCTGCAAAGGCAGGTCCACATCCTGGAGCACTGATTGCATGAAGACCTGCAGCTGCGGCAGGAGAGCTAACGGGAGCTGCTTGCCCAGGGCTGTGCCATCTGCAACCACCTGCAGACCCTGGTGCAGAGATTGGTGCCTCCTGCCGCTCTGGCCCCTGCTGCCGCCCTATCTATCACTCCTCCTCCCACTCCTGCTCCCCTTTCCCCCCTCTGTCTCCCTCCTTTTCCCACGCACCCCCCCATACCAGCTCCCCGCTGGGGACACCAAGGCCTCCACACCCGCAGTGCTGGGAGACAGGTGGACCAGCAAGACCCCCAACCCTGAGTTTCTCCTCCCCCCTCCTCTCCTTGCCTCCCCCTTCCAGCTCCCTCCTCCCAGGTTTACCCCTTCCCTCTCCCATCCTTTCGCCTCCCCTCTCCCACCTTCATTCCTCCTCCGAGTTTGTTTTTGGCAACACACGTGTTTATTTTACATCAGGAAAGAGGGTTAGGAAGGGGAAAGTGGAAGGACATGAGAGTGGAATAAGGCACAAGGCCCCAGTGGGGCACACCAGGCAGACTTCTCTCCTCCTCCGTCTGGAAGCTCTCCCGCAGGGCCTCCCGGATACCGATAGCCCCCGCTGGGCCTCTCGGCTGGCAGCCATGCGGGGCTGTGCGTACAGGCAGCCCAGTGGTCAGCCTCTGCCATCAAGGCTGGCAGGAAAGCCTCCCCCTTCCTTTCACACAAATTGTGCAGCACACAGCACACCGCCACCACATGCAGAATATTCCTCTTGGAGAGGTCCAGGCCAGTGAGGAGGCATCTAAATTGAGCCTTCAGCTGGCCAAAGGCACCCTCTACCACAATGTGGGCCCTGCTGAGTCTGGCATTAAAGTACTTCCGGGTAGGGTTGAGGTCTCCTGTGTAGGGCTTCATGAGCCAGGGCTGTAGTGGGTAGGCCGCATCCCCCACCAGGCACACGGGCATGTCCATGTGCCTGACCCTGATGTGGCTGTAGGAGAAGAAAGTCCTGGTGTGCAGCCTTTGGCACTCAGAGGAGTTGCGGTAAACCCGTGTGTCGTGTGCTTTGCCGGACCAACCCACATTCATGTCCAGGAAGCAACCCCAGTGGTCCCTTCTGGTTTATGTACAGGGATGCCTGGTGGTCTGGGGCATGGATGAGGATGTGCGCCCCAATGATTGCCCCCCCCCCCACAGTTGGGAAAGCCCAGGGCGCCAAAGCCCTTGATGACCATGTCCACATCAGTGAGGCGGATGACTCTGCGAAGCAGCACTCTATTGATGGCCTTGACCACCTGCAGAGGGGGACACAAAACTGAAAGTCACTGGGGTGCCAGGATGGCTGAGAGTGCTCTTTCTCTGCCACTGCCCCGTGCCCCCTCCCCAGGAGCAACCCCCTCTGCAATCCTGGCCACTGCGGGTAGTCTGTAGTGCGGCTGGAACAGAACAAACCCTCCTGGGGAGGGGACTTGCACCACCTCCCCCCCTTTTCCCTGGGGCAGCCCATCCCTTCCTTGCCCTCCCTTCCCCACCCCGGCATAGTGGCTGGAGACTGCCATACCTGCATGAGCACTGCTCTGAGAGTGTATCTCCCCATGCCGAACTGGTTTGCCATGGATTGGTAGCTATCTGGCATGGAAAGCTTCCAGAGGGCAATGGCCACACGCTTCTGGAGGGGAGTGGCAGGCCTCATGTGCATGTCCCGTTGCCGCAGAGGAGGGGCGAGCCACTCACAGAGCTCGAGGAAGGTGTCCTTCATCCTAAAGTTCTGGGTCCATTGTTGGTCTCCCCAGTGTTCCAGGATGATGTGGTCCCACCAGTCACTGCTGGTGTCCAGATGCAGCGGAGCACGCTGGCATCCAGATGCTGCTGCTGCTGCTGCTGCTCCTCATCGTCCCCCAGCAGGGTCCGGAAGAGGGTCTGGGAGTTGGGCTGCAGCAAATGCTGCAAGGCAGACTCCAGCAATTGCTGCCAGGCTTTTAGCAAGACATCCAAATTGAGCACCAGAGTGCCTAGGGGCAGCTCTGGCTCCATGGCGCTGAGTGCTGTGGTGTCCCAAGTCAGGGCAACCAAAGCAGACATAGACAAAAATGCTTTGCTGTCCTGCAGCAAGGTAGGCAAGTAATCAGGGAAAGCTGAGAACTGGCTGTCCAAGGGGGTCCCTTTAAGCACAAGCCTCAGATAGCCTCAGGCAGCAGCCATACAAAGTAACTACTGACCCGATGCCCTGCTGGAACTGGTTTCGACTGGACTTAAATGCGATTCAGCGTCCAATCAATGTAGATGCGCTATTTCAAAATGCATTTTGTGTGTAGACACGTTATTTCGAAATATCTTATTTTGAATTAACTATTCGGTTAATCCCTTGAGAGCTTCTGGGAACAAACCTGAGCTAATCTGTAAGGGGGTCTAACTCAAAAAGAATCTAAGCTCTCCTGAGCAGGAAGGACTCCACCAAAGGCTACCCCTTTATTCCTTAAAATTCTCTCTTCCCCAACATATCATGGAAATTACAGTCTCCCAAGCTGGATTGCAACACTCAGGATCTTCCAAACTGAAACACTCTAACTTAAATTCAAAGACCCGCCCCCCCAGTAGGGGATGCCTACACTTGTACGTCTAATTTCCCTTAATATTTGAAAATAAGTTGTAGTACAATCCCTTTTATACCAATCTAACTGCATACACATAAGGGGGATTGTAGTGGTTTAAGTATATTGGTGAAGATACCATTTGTGTAGACAAAGCCTTAGTTCTAGTGCAGATGAATGTGACTCATTTCCAAGACGGGCAAAATTATGTAAAATTTTATCATCTGGCTAGATTAAATTGGTGACTTCAGGAGATCAGACAGACGGTCTCCAACTATATTTGTGTCCTCCAACAATGAGGTTTGAAGTATTAGTCATCCTACTGTTTGTTCAGCTAGAGAAAGCTGAAGCCTGCTGTTTTAACCTCATCCTATATACATAAGGACTTTATTCCCTAGACAGCTACAGAAATTTCCAAATGTTTAAGAACTTTATAAACATATAATATTAAATATATTTATATACACTAACTATGTACATGAATATATGCACATTCATACACAATAATGCAGAGGTATTTCTGTATAATGGTATTACTGCTGGCATCATAGTTCTTCTTTATTAGAATTATTTGTGAATCCATAGCACTGAGGCATGGCACATTCATAAAGTTAACTTTAAATTATTGTGAAACAAATTCTGAAGGGCTTTCAAGACACAGGGTTAAGGCAGAGAGATTAAAATCACTGATGTAAATTCCTTATTACAAAGTTTCAATCTTATTTAAATTGGTTTTAAATCCATTTGGAAAAAAAACTATGCTATTACAATTTTAGATTAAAATGCTACTATTCATCCGGCATCTTATTTAAACTTTATAAAACTGCTTTAGAAAAATAATACTATAAATTAAGACCTTGACCATGTAATCAAAAAAGCAGGTATTTCAATTGGTCTACTCATGCACTAAGACCTAAATATCCATGTAGGATATTCAGCAACTGAGGCTAAAAACTGTATTCTTATTTTAAAAAAACAAAAACTTTTCAATGCCATAAAACCTGTCGCTTCAAAACAAACGTTCAGTTTTTGCAATGAGATTAGAATTCCAGTGAATTAAATGTATTGTAAGCATTGATATATTGACAAAGTTTTTAAGAACAGAAACCCATACTTAGTCTTGAACATCTGTTTTATGGCAGTAAGGGTATGTCTACCCTAGCCCCCTAGTTCGAACTAGGGAGGCTAATGAGGACAACTGAAATTTCTAATGAAGCATGGGATTTAAATATTCTGCGCTTGATTAGCATATTCCCGGACGGTCGCCATTTTGGAAACTGACTAGCCCAAAGTAACTGCCCACATCTACACGCAACAGAGAAGCACGATTCTGAGATAAACCCCTTAGTTCGAATTAACTGTTACTTCTAGCTTCATTAGCAATTTTGGTCACCCTCATTAGCAGGGCTCACCAAGCTGTGGCGATCCCCGCTTGCCAGCTGCGCTGTCCAGTGATCTGCGCATGCGCAGATCGTTCTGCGCATGCACAGATCACCCGAACCTGGCTTTTCCAGGTTGTAATCTACTCGCCATGGGCGAGTAGATTACATAGTTTGTCAAGCCCTGCTCATTAGCCTCCTTAGTTCAAACTAGGAGGCTAGTGTAGACGTACCCTAAGAGACACACATTAACTTCAGATTGTAAATCCCAATGAAGGTTAAACTGGAGTTATAACTGGCTGTACAATAGTGACTTCTATTCCTCATATTTTTCTGGGGTACAGGAAATGCTTGGTTAAGAACTCCTCATGCCTTCCTGAAAAGTATGTTAATGACACAGAGAAAAACACATTTATGAAAACTAAAAAAAAAATCAATTAGGGTATGTCTACACTAGCCCCCTAGTTCAAACTTCCTTGTAGGAGGAAGAATGGTGGTTTGAATTTGGAGCTTTAATTCAAACTACCGGGTCCCTGCCGCGTGTAGTCACGGGCCATTAGTCCGGACTATTTAAATCCCATTAGTCCGGATATTTAAATCCCGGGCTTCATTTGCAACATCGAATGCCTACATTAGCCTCCCTAGTTCGAACTAGGGGACTAGTGTAGACATACCCTTAAGGTATTGCTTCACAGCTGCTTTGGTCCCTCCAGAGACCATCAAGGTTTAGTTCCTAAATCATCCATGTACAACCATGTTAAAAAAAATCTAGTCACTGGTACTACATTTTCTTCATAATCACTTCTAAAAGATAAATATATTAAATATCTATGTACTACAGTATTCAAATTAAACATCATTTGAAGTGTTTGAAAATGTTAACATAAAACTTTATTTAATATTAGCCATTATGTGCACAATAAATATGAATGATAAAAGGGTTTAAGATCTAAATATTTTATTCTCTCAGTATATAACCATCTAAAGAGTTGAGATGGAAGCTTACCTTAACCCCATAAGGTTAACAAAAGAGCATTAAACCAAGGATATATTTAGAGATAGCCAAAAGGATCAAACACTTTGGTAACATTCATAATCAGGGTTTTCTCATCATCTTCCTGATCTCAGCTTGAGTCCTTGGTTAAATATTTAGCCAAAGATTTTCTCTGAGTTGAAATAGCAAACTGACTTGGAATTTCCTGTAACAACCAAATTTAACCAATATTCTTGAAAAGTGGAAATCTAAATCCTAATATAAATCCAGGGGTTTAAAGTGTCATGTATAATATCAAATATGTTTCACTTTATTCTAAGATATGACCTCCAGAGCCTTCCTTTTTATTTTAGGTAAAAATTCCATTTGAATAAACTGAATATTGGAAATTGTGATTTAAATGTAATTTAAGTCTCTGACGGTACACTATAGAGAACATTGACTCTATGGAGGTCGATTTTCTAGCATTCGATTTGGCAGGGCTAGTGTAGACCCGCAAATCAAACACTGAGGGCAGCCCCCACTGGTGTGCTGTACTCCTCATTCTGCAGGAGTAAGGGAAGCTGACGAGAGCATGTGCTACTGTCAGCTGACTGCAGTGTAGCTGCTGCAGGTATTCAGTTTAAGGTAAGCTGAATCCAGCTATATATTTTGCATAGCTGAATGGCATATCTTAAGCTGACCTGCCTGGTCTAGTGTAGACCTAGGCTTTGTATATATCACAAAACAGGTGGTTAGGGCTTGATTCTGACTTTAGTGGGAGTGAAAAATGCTCACAGCTGGGGAGCAGTCAGCACTTAAAAGCCTACTCCTGTAATTTAGGGTATGTCTACACAGCAAAGTTATTTCAAAATAACCGCCCTTATTTGAAAATAACTTTCCTAGCATCTACACAGCCAAACTGCTATTTCGAAATAAATTTGAAATAGCAGAGCGCTTATTTTGAATTTGGTAAACCTTATTCTACGAGGAATAACGCCAAATTCGAAATAGCTATTTCGAAATAAGTGCTGTGTGGACACTTATTTCAAAATAGGGGGCCTCCAACCTTCCCAGGGAGCCCTGGTGTCTACTCCAGCCTCAATCAAGAACACTCCACTCCCTTCCCTCCTCCCTGGAGCCCTTAAAGGGGTTAACTCTGGCCACAGTGCCTGTGCCTGCTCCAAGCCTGCCAGCCCGGAGCCAGCAGTCACTGCCCCAACCCAGTGGCCCCAAAACATGAACCAGCAAGCCACTGGCAGTCAGCCCTCCACCACTGCCTAGGAGCAGTCTGCCAGCTCCCAGGAGCCTGCCAGGGCCCGGAGAAGGCGGGCACCTTCCTGGTCCAGGGTGGAGATCATGGACCTTATTCAGGTTCGGGAGGGATGCCCCCAATGTCCATGATCTCCAAACTAGAGGGAGGAACACGGCCATCTATGACAGGATAGCTGCCAGCCTGGCCACGAAAGGCCACATGCAAACCCAGGAGCAAGTTTGCATGAAAATCAAGTTGGTCCAGCGAGACCCCCACCTCTGAGCCCTGAGCTTCCCCTCCCCCTTCTTCCCTTTGCTTCCCCCCTTCTAGCTCCCTCCTCCCAGGTTTCCCCATCCCCTCTCCCACCCTCTCTTCTCCCCTCTCCCGCCTCCTTTCCCCAATCTCACCAGAGTTTCATCTCCCCCTCCCCACAATTTTGTTAAATAAAGAGAGTATATGTTCATGAAAATACATGTATTTTATTTGACATCAGGAAGGGTGGTTAGGGAGAGGTAAGTGGAAGGACGTGAGGGAAGAATGAGGCACAAGCCCCCCGTTGGGCAGACCAAGGAGGCTCTTAGTGCTTCTCAGGGTGGAAGCTCTCCCGCAGGGCCTCGTGGATACTGACAGCCCCCCAGTGGACCTCCTGGATGGCAGCCTGCAGAAAGTGCAGCCAGGCTCGCAGCAATGCATCCATGAGAAGCACCAGAGTGCCCAGGGGCAGCTCTGGCTCCATGTTAAAGAGTGATGCGGTGTCCCCAGTGAGGGCAACCAGAGCATACAGAGACAAAATTCTTTGCTGTCCCTCATCGAGGTAGACAAGCAAGAAGGGAAATGTGAGAACTGGCTGTCCGGGGGGTCCCTTTAAGCACAGACCTCAGATAGCCTGAGGCAGCAGCCCCACACAGAAAGTCCTGACCTGGTGCCCTGCCAGAACTGGTTCTGGCCAGCCTTAAATGCGATTCAGAGTCCACTCAGTGTGGACAGGCTATTTCGAAATAGCAAAATGCTATTTTGAAATGCATTTTGTGTGTAGACGCGTTATTTCAAAATAAGATCTTTCGAAATAACACTGTAGTGTAGACATACCCTTAGGAACTTTACAAACCAAGTTTCAAGTAAATAGGGTAATATGTGGATAGACTAGACTATCATAATGGTAGGTGAAAATCCTCTATTCATCCTTCAGCTGCAGTCCTAATAAAAGAAATGAGTGTTGGCCATGCCTTAATCTATTAAAATTTGCTACCACTCTCTCTTGATCTGATACATGATACAATACAATACAAGCAACAGGAGACAGTGAATAGTTACATCCATTGATTGGGTCAGATAAAAGTTTGAGTAAGAGCTAGAACATTACTGAATGACCAAATTATTTCCCAGAAAGAAGCAATTTTTACATAATTTAACATCTTTATAAATTTATGCATTGTATAAACACACTTGTACAAAATGTCCTATAAATCACACCAAAGCCCTGAAAACATAAATGTCTATACCATTGCTCACATTTCACAGAATTAGTCCCACTTAAATAACAGCCAAATGGTTGAGGATTAAATTAGTTGTCTGACTTCCATGGGACTACTTACATGAATAAAGATAAGCATATATAAGTGTTTTTAGATGGGAACTAAGTATATATACTGGGACCACATTAGAAACTCTCCCTTCGCAATTCCCCTCACACCTCTTTCTGTATACACAAAATATAAATTAATATTTTAGAACAATGTGAAGCTGCATTAAAACATTTTTGAGTCAATGGGTTTCATCAATGAGGAATGAATACTTTTCCCACTCTTCAACAGAAAACGAGGAGTTATCATAACAATTACATTTCCACAAGCAAATAGTTAACCAAGGAAGGGTTTTGTTCAAGCTCACAGGGAAGAACATAGGCATCACAAGCATTTAAAGATTAAATGTAAAGAGTTAAATTGAAGATTTTTTAAAAACTTTTTATTAAAAGTAATGGTAGAAAACACTTTAAATAACCACATACACTTAATATTTCTGCTTTGTGATTATATACAGTGCCGCCAATATAATGAAGGACTACCTCAGTGCTGACTCGGAAGGAAATCTGCCACCTATTAGATCAGCAAAAGTTACTTCCTGGGGCATACAAGTGCTCCTCCTTCCAGGTCTTCCATTTTAGTACTGACAAGTTGGGACCTTGTTCCTTTTGCAAGGGGTGACAGAAACATAGCTCAAGACAGATTTATAAAGTCTGTAGCCATCCTAAGTCTATGTTAATTATAGCTTTGAGAAACGTGTCTGGCAAGTGCAATCATTCTTTTGATTCTAACTTTGGCTTTATGTAGACTGTCAAACATAGACTATACTACTCCAGCTGAGAGCTCTACTGCTCTCAGTCTTTCACACAGTGCAATTGGAGGAGAAAGGAAAAAAACAGAGGGAAGAAAACATTTAAGGGCCTGTTTACACATCAAATTTACCAGGATAGCTATTGTGAATAATTATTCCAGAACTGTAATTTCAGTATTAACCTGAGAGGATACTCTTATTCTAAAATAGGAGTGACTTTCTCAATTACCTATTTTGGTAAATTTACAAGTGTAGGTAAGCCTAGGAGAAAAAATATAGTAATCTCATCACAAAAGGGAATTTAATTCCTTTCATGTCTTTAAATTGTACAAAGAATATATATGCATATGTACTGCTAATATAGAAGTAAAGCAATCTATTTAGGCCAGAAGTTTATCAGTAAATTAATGTATCCAGATTTAACACCACAAGCGTTACAAATAGTTCTGAATAGAGAAAAATAAGCATAGGAGGAGAACGTCCAGAGCTGTGACCTTCTTGTCAAATGTGAACCGATTTGTAATTTTTAATTAAAGCCCTTGGGAAGAGCTCTTGAAAAGCTGCCAGACAGTGGAGTTTATTTATAATTAAACTGTACTCACTGTCTCGGGAAAGGACCTGAAATTAGATGGGGGGGGGGGGGGACTGAAATACAAGATTTAATCTCAGAAACCTCTGGCCATTATGGCTTTTGCATGTTCTCTGGCTCCTAAGACTAACAGTATACACTATCAACCACTTGAACTGACTATAAACCTTTAATTCCAATGAATTACTTTCAGACAAATTAAAAACTTACAATCTGCTTAGAACTACAATTAACAAAGCTCAGAAAAACATATCATAAAGCATAAGGCATCATAAATATAAACACTATTTGCACACATAACTGTATCTGGGGTTATATTTTTTGGTGATACATATGAACCATCTGCCTGTCCAATAAATTTTTTTAGTAAACTTTTAGGTTTCATTACCTCATTTTTGTCCATGTATACAAAAATGTGAATAAGTGAATAAACTGATCCAAGTAATTGAATAAACTTATCCAAATTTGTCAAAATCCCTTAGATGCAAAATTGTTAAAAAACCTATATTTCAGAAAATCAAACACCTCCTACCAACAGCTATAGGCTTTCAAGAGAGGGAAAAACAGGCAACTGTTCCACTAAAATCCCATAACAAAGAGCAGGGAAATCCAGCAAAAAAGTCATTACTAGAACTCCAGAAAACAATTAATTTGGGCCCAAATATAAGTTATATAAACAATGAAGTTTTACAAACCATCTTATTTCTTTACACATCAGTACTAGATACTTCACCAGCAGGCTTGAAGAGAAGGTTCCTGCTCTGAAGGACTTGAAAGTTTCAGAGACCCTATTTGCAACTTTTGGGCATTACAGTGGTAAGATATTAAAAAAGCCAGTCTTTGGATTTAATTATTGTGCAATCGCTAGTTCATGAGAACAAGCAAATAAAACCAAGACTGTGAAATGCAAGAAATAAATGAATATACATGAAATAATTCAAGTTAGCTTTTTAGAGCTTGATTCTTGTTTGTCAAAAGTGCTTTTACCAACATTGATCAGGCTCGAGGATTCATAAAAGTGAATGCTAACTCAACAGCATTCCTTTAAGGATGCTGATACATTGTAAAGGGTTTGTTTTGATCAGATTAAACAGAGCTAGCCCAGGGGGCTGAAGAAAGGACTGACTCTGGCTGGGAGAAAACCTGGCCTAAAGAGGGAAAGGTCTAAAAGAAGCAGAGGTCTGCAGTGTGAGACTCCGCGGCAGCAAGAGGCTGAGTGCCACTGCCCGGTGCAGGTGCAGCTCACCCCTGTGGCTGTCTGTAGCGCCGGGACTGCAGAAGGGGGCAGACGGTCACCCTCCATGCCTCCAGCGCTGCCCTCCCCAGAACCGTCCTCCAAGGGTCCGCCCTCGTCTGACCCGGCGCTTTGCAAGGCGCATCAGACGCTGCGGCCGCCTTCCCCCGACGGAGGGAGGCATCGCACCCGGAGCGCGGGGCACGGCTGGCACTGACCTGAGGGTGTGGTTGCCGAGGCAGCCCCTGCGCTCCATGGCGGCGGGCACGCAGCTGGTGAGCTCGGTCCAGTCCGCGTGCAGCCCGCAGCTCCAGCCGGTGGAGAAGCGGGAGAAGAGCCAGGTGTCCTTGTCCCCGCCGGGCCGGTGGCAGGTGCATTTCTTCTGCCCGGCGCGGCAGTAGCAGGGCTGCTCCAGGCGGATGTTGCGCACCAGGTGCCGCCCGAAGGTGGTGCCGCCGGTTTTCTGGATGTGCAGGAAAACGATCACGTCGCGGCCCCGCATGTCGAACTGCACCCGGCGGCACAGCTCGGCCCGCGCGAACGGGAACTTGGGCACCAGCCGCGGCAGCGGCGCCCCCTCCTCCAGCAGCTGCTGGGCGGCCCGGTGAGCGGCGGCGGGCCGGCGGCGCGGGCAGGCGGCGCTGGGGCAGGACGGGGCCACGTACTGGTACATGATGAGCCCGAAGAGCAGGGTGAGCAGCGGCGGCAGGAGCCACTTGTGGAGCCGCTCGTCCATGGTGCGAGCTGCGGGCGCGGAATCAGGCGGGGGACGGGCGCCTGTCCCAGCGGGCGCTGCTTGGCTCTGGCAGGGCGGACGCTCCCGCCGGCTGCTTCCCCCGCCCGGGCACCGGCATGGTCGCTGCGGAGCCTCCCCTCGGGCGCCCGGGTCGAGCCCCAGCAGCGGCGGGGCGCGGTGCTATTGCAGCGGCGCTGGGGGGGGGGGGAGCGCGGGCTTTGGCAGCCCGAAGTGGCCGCGCGCGCTGCCTCGGCACGAGCCTGTCGCAGCCTGGTTGAGCGAGAGTCAGGCGGCAGCGCGACCTCCCGCGCCTCGGCTCAGCCAGCACCTCGTTAACCCAAACACCCAGCCCGCGGGGCGGGACGCGGCGCCGGCCAGCCAATCGCTGCCGAGCGCTTCCGGCAACGGCCAATGGTAGAGGACAGCGCGCCGGCCCGCTGACCAATGGGAGGCGGCAGCGAAAAAGAGGGCGTTTCCCCATCCCTGCAGGTACCAAACGGAGACCAATGGCTTTTGCGAGGGGCTACTGCAACCGCTAATGAAATGCGAGGGAAAGGGGCGACGAGCGGCAGAGGCTAAAAGAGAAGATGCTCTCCCACCTGTCGCTGTGGTCTGGGCAGGTGAGCTGCTGCGGGCAGGGGTAGCAATAGTGGGGCGGCATGCGGTACCTGCAATAGCGCTGCGCGGTGGTCGCTCCACCACCATCAGCGTGACCAAGCTTCACTGCATCACCAGGTGTTCAGAGCAAAGAGACAAGCAAGGTCTGAGGGTCAGAAGGGGTTAGCGTTGAATCGGGAACCCCAGCGTCTCAAAGTCATGAGATTGGTACAAAAGTAATATACTTTAAAATAATAAATTCGGGCAAGTGAGGTTTTTTGTTTGTTGGGTTTTTTTCCACTTTATGTTTTCATGTTTTCCCCTAAAACCATTGGAGCAGGGGTGGCCAACCAGTTAGACACAAAGAGCCAAAAGAGCTGTGGATCCTAGTGCGAAGAGCCACACATTCCTCCCCCAGAGCCAGGAACCCTCAACCCCACCCAACCCAATGTCCTCTCCCTCCTCCATACCCCCTCAGCTTCCCCCACTGTAACCCAATGCCCTCCCCCAGAGCCAGGCACCCCCAGACCCCTTCCGTTCTAACCCAAATGCCTGGGTCTCACAGCCACGCACTTGTCCCTCCAGGAACTGGGGCATGCGGCTCCAAACAAGCTGTAACCCTGAGAGCCACATTTCTGTGAGCAAAGAGCTGCATGTGGCTCAAGAGCCACAGGTTGGTCACCCCTGCATTAGAGAGACTTCAGGAGCTGGAATATTAAGACAAACACCAGATAGTGCTAGACTCATGATAAAATTGCAGGATTTTGTAACACTGTCATGTAGGCCAGCGATCTTAGCCTTTTGGACCTATGTTTGAATAGCGATGTGCTATTTTGAAAGATAGTGTCCACACTGATTGGATGTTATCTTGCATTTAAGGCCACCCAGAACTAGTTTCAGCAGGGCAGTAGGTCAGCAGTTGCTTCTGGGTGCAACTGGGTGCCTAAGGCTATCTCAGACGCGTGCTTAAAGGCACTCCCCTGGACAGCCGTTTCTCAGCTTCTTCTGCTTGATTGCCTACCTTTCCGAGGGACAGCAAAGCATTTGCAGTGTGTGCTTTGGTTGCTCTGCTTCAGGATATTACAGCACTCCTTGCCATGGAGCCGGAGTTGCCTCTGGGTATGCAATGGCCCCACACGGCCATGCTGCAGTTTTTGCAGCAGTTTCTGCAGGCTGCCCTCATGGTCCTGCATGAGCTCAACTCCGAGCTCATATTTGAGAACCTCTTCCTGTGTGCGAGAGCAATGCCCTTGCAACTTGCCCCCACGGTAGGGAGACGCTTCTGGAAGCTGAACACCAGTTCCGACTGGTGGGACCGGCTAGTGATGGAGCAGTTGGATGACCAGCAGTGGCTCCATAACTTCCACACAATGAGCCTTTTACTAAACAATTGTCGAGGTAAGGAAAGATAATCATGGCTTGCTTGAAAAGGTAGGCCACTACAACAGCTAACGTCTTTGAAAACACTCTCGGTGCCGATGAGAGGCCGAACAAAAGTATGCAATATTGATAGTGGTTGATATTGTCTCCACAATGAAACGTAGGAACCATATGTGTGCGGGATGAATAGTTATGTGAAAACAGATATCCTGCATCCTGCAGGTTGAGGGCTGCAAACCAGTCTCCCTTCTCTAATGCTGGGATTATTGAAGTTAAAGTAACCATTTTGAATCATCGCTTTCAAAGATACCGATTCAATTTGCAGAGATCCAAAATAGGCCACCATCCTCCCATCTTTTTTGGGGTGAGAAAGTAATGGGAATATAACCCCTTGCCTCTGAAGTCCTCTGGTACTACTTCCACCACTCCTAGACTGAGCAGTCATTGTACCTCCTGTCCTAGCAGGTCTTCATGAGAGGGGTCCCTGAAGAGGGACAGGGAGGATAGGGAGATGGGGGGAAGCGAGGTAAAGGGGATGGTGTACCCTGATCCTATTATCTCGAGGACCCAGTGGTCCGATGTGATGGCTGTGCAGCGATGACGAAAAGCCCTTAGACAGTGGTGGAATACCAGAACAGCGTGTGATGTTTCGTGTGAGATGGGGAGATCTTGCAGACCCTCGACTGATAGGGCAAACCTGCTGCTTGCTCACCTAGTTGCCAGTATTGCAAGCACCCTGTGAGTGTTTCCTTTGTGGGCATTGTCTGCTCTTTGATTGATCAAATGAGAGTTGTTGGTATCTGGAGTAGAACTGTTTTTGATATGGAGTATCTGTTTTGATATGGAGTGTAGCATTTACGGAGGAATGGGGGACTATACATCCTGAGTATGTGCAATGTTGTTCTAGACTCTTTGCTGGAGTGCAGCACATCATCCATCTTCTCAGCAAATAACTTTTGCTTGTTGAAAAGGAGATTTTCCAGCTTTGACTGGAGCTCACGAGGGACCCCCGCAGATTGTAACCAGGAGACTTTCCTCATTACTACTGTAGCAATAGCTCTGGTTGCTGTGTCAGCTATGTCTAGTGCTATTTGGAGTGATGTTCTGGAAGAGGTATAGCCCTCCTGAACTATGGATTTTAATATTGGTCTTTTAGAGTCCAGCAGGTTTTCTAAGAGGGAGGTCAGCTTTGTGTTGTCAAAGTTGTGGCTGGAGAGTAGCGCTGCATAATTTGCTATACTCAGGAGAAGGGTGGCTGAATAATAAAGCTTTCTCCCAAAGAGGTCCATGTGTTTATTATCTTTATCAGTCATGTTTTAATATTGTGGTAATTTAGCTCTGTTTTGGGCAATGTCGACAACTAATGAATTTGGTTGAGGGTGGGAAAATAAGAAATCGGCTCCCTTTGGAGGGATGAAATATCATTTGTCCACTCTTTTGTTAGTTGAGGTTGTTGAATCTGGGGTCTGCCATATCTCATTGGCAGCATCCTTGATGGTGTCATCTATGAGGATCACTGCCTTTCCCTGTTGTGATAGCTGAAGGTTTTTAAGCCTGTGTTGTTTCTCAGGCACCTCAGTTAATGTGATGTCCTGAGATGCAGCCACCCTTTTGAAAAGCTGACACTGACAAGCGGTGGACTTGAGGAAGCGGCAAGGCAGAGCAGCTGGGGTGCTGCAAGGTTGGTCCCGCAGCACTGCCCCTCACCTGAGTGGTGCTGTGGGATCAACCCGGCAGCACCCCAGCTGCTCTGCTCAGCCACTTCCCCAAGTCTGCTGCTGCTGCTTGCAGCCCTAGCTGGCCTGTAGCAGGCAGCTGCGTGGGGCTTCCCCCGCCTCCCTGCAAAACGGTGGAGGGTTTGCCCCTCGCCACGCCATTCCCCGCCCACCCCCCCCCCCCGGCCAGACACAGTGCAGTTTGGCAGACCCATCACAGGGGTATAATCCCCTTCCCCTTTCTTCCCCTTCCCTTTCCTGGCCCATGAGCACGCGTGGGGCTCACAGGAGCACCAATTGTCCAGCTGGCTGGAGCACTTCTGGGTTCCAGTTGGTGCTGGACTATCAGGAGTGCTGGACCACTAGATGCCAGACAGTTTTACTGTATATTGGACTGTTCCATCTGTGGTAAAATCAGATCGGGGAAACTTGTTGAAATGACATATCACTTCTGTGGTATACCTGATGATGTGGCAGTAGATACGGGTGAGCATGGTGATTCCCTTGAAGAAGGAGGAGAATGAGGCAGGTATCTTGAATAAGGAGAGGTGATAAACGGTACCTGGGCACATGATGCCTTGCTTGTTTGTGTGGAATGCAAAGATGCCTGTGCTGAACTAGTCGGTGCCATGCTGGTCAGTGCTGAAGTCGTCGGCACGTGTGTGGCTGATGCCAAGGTCGTCAGTATGTTTGTTGACCATTCCGACATGGAAGGGGCCAATGTTGTCGGTGCCAATGCTGTCGCCGGCAGTGCTGAATGGTGAACCGTTACAACTGTTAATGGCACCATTACAGATTTTTGCCACGATTTCAGCTCTGACAGCAACTTATATTTGGGCACCACTGCTCCTGACGTGCCGGGCTTATCACTGACACTGACGTGCGTTGAAGGCAAAGACTGAGCTGGAGAGGCTCTCTTTCAAGCTGGAGCAGCCTGTGGTGAAACAGCCTTTCTTTTCTCTGCTCTAGGAGAACGCGGAGTGGAGACTGGATGAGAATGCTCCGGAGGCTGGAGCACTTTGTCAAATAAAAACATGTTTAGTCTCATCTCCCTGTCCTTAAGTGCCCTAAAGGTCAGCTTGGCACAGCGGATGCATTTTTGAGGTACATGGGCCTCACCAAGGATACACTCCACTTGACGGTTTGAAGCTGGCATGGCATCATGGCATGTGGCACACTTCTTAAAGCCAGGAGAGCCTGGCATGGCTATTTATAAGACGTACTAGCTAACAAAATCTTCTGTTTTTTAAGAAAATAAAACAAACTATAAACAAACTATAACAACTAGAACGATAACAACTGTAACTCTAACTAACTACAAGACTAAACAGCTAAGTATTCTATTCTTGACAAGATTTCTCTGAGGAGAGAAGGCTGTCTCCATCTGCGACTCCGGGCGGCGAAGAAGGAACTGGCGGAAGCCAGACTGCACAAGAGATCAAAAGAACGTGAACAGCACGAAGCATGTGCTGTGCATGCGCAGTCCAGTTGACTACTGCTCAAGAAAACTCTGATCTGCAGCACCAGGATGACCTGACTCCTACAGTGGAGCACCCACAGGGACACCACTCGAAGAACTGCATTTTCTCCAAAGAGTTTATCTGCATTATTATATTCTAAAGATAGTGTATTTTTATAAGTCTGATTAAATTCAGTATGTGAAAATATATTTGATAATTATTCTCAATTTTATGCAATCACTTATATACACAGGTGCAAAGCTCCAAATAGATGCATATTAAATGCTACATCACACATTGATACAGGGCACTACACTGTTCTTTTACATAAATGTGAATATATTTCCTGTTTTTTTAGTTTAAAAGAAGTACATGCAAGATGTAAAAATCTGATAAATGTAATACTATGAACAATTCATAGATTATAATTACTCATAGATTATAATTCAAAATAATAATTACCGTGGTGACCATGATTCTGCCAAATTTCAAGTATATATTAAGGCAGGCATTTTATGGGCTATAAACTAATACATCATACTGCCATCTGTATGTGAGAAGAATGAGCTATATGACTCATAACTCAATTTTCTTACCTTTGTGAGTTTAATTTTCATAATATTCCTTTAACAAATGTTTGCACTGGATAATGTCTGTGTGTCTTTTGCTATTTGGGCTGAACTTAAAGGACCTTCTTAGTGTTTTAATAATAGAAGGAAATATGAGACGAGCAATAAATCTATTTTCATTACATGTGTAATAGCTTGTGGCTGGACTTTCTTGCTCTTTCATTCATTCAAGCATAGCTGTTATTTTTACATTGATTTGTAAAGCTGTCTCCGTGAAAGTTTATAATTAGTAGTGTGTAAAACATAACAATTCAATATTCAATATATACAGATTAAATGAAAAGGATATAAAAGTAATATAATTTACACTGATGAAAAATATGTTGACCCTAATTATTCTCAGTATAAATAAAGGCCCATTGGTCCAGTGATAGTTCCTGCAATCAGTATTGTATTTCAGATTCGGGATATGATATGAAACAATTTTTCAGGAGGAAATATTTCACTCACAGACTTTCTTACTTACTCAGTTACTAATAATGGTGCCAAAATGAAAATTTGATTGAACAAGGACTGAGTAAAAGCTGAGTAAAGCCATTAGAGCTGATTTAAGTAGAACATTTAAGTGGATCATATACTATCATATTTCAAACAATGGAAAATGGTGTGGTTTGTTTTGTTACATGAGTTTACCCAATGTCTTAGTTACAGTAGAGGATGATTCTCTTAAAGCTGGAATATAGTTGCAAAAGGAGTCCCTGATTGAAACCTTTGACATACGAGTATTTGGAAATGAAAATGACGATTTGAATATCAGTAAAGCCATTTCTGTATACAGAATTGTACCAAATAAATTAAAGGTGTCATTTTACATAAAGCAGGAATGTTAAAAAGCTTTTTCTTTTGTAAACATGTAACCAGTAAAATTACCTGCTCAGTGGCTGTCATGGTATATGTACAGCACCTGCAAGAGTACTGGAGATCTGAAAATGGCTGTTGACATGGAGATCATTGACCCAGGAATAGTGATGTAAGATAGACATGCATTGGGAGATCCACTTCTGATGAGGTTACAAGTTAAAAAATAATTTGGAAGGGATGTTGGACACATGGTAAGAAAGTCCAATGCTACATATCCATAATTGAAATTATGTGATTTTAATATATGTGATTTTAATATATGATTCTTCAGGGTTTATCTGTTTCTGTATATTTCCTTTTTCCATTAATAGCCTTGCTGTTCGTTTTTGCATAGGAGGGTATGTGATTGTGACATTGAATCTTAAAAAGAATAGACCCCAATGTAACTGCCACTGATTCTGTACCTTAGCAGATTGTAGGCATTCTAGGTTCTTATGGTCTTATGGTTAAAAGACTAGGATTGGGTATTTAGCCTTCTGAAGGTGTGTCACCTTGTCTCAAATCCAGCCTTGCTAGCAAGTAACTCCTTGTATGCCATTGCATAATTATGTTAAGCTATAATACTTTTTTTGTGAAAAATACACACATGATACATATCTTGCTAGTGCCTGATTCTTTAGGATAGTACGATAATAGTGACATCACAGGCATCATTCTCAGGGATCAAAGGGTAGTCATGATCAAGGTGGACCATCATTAGGGCAGACACAAAAGCTACATTCAAACATCAAGGGTGCAGCTATACTGCACCATTATTTCGAGATAACTAATGTTATTTTAAAATAACACAGTCATTCCATTATTTTTAAATAATTTTGAAATAACGGACGGCTTATTCCGAAATCTGTAAACCTCATTTTACAAGGAATAATGCCTATTCTGAAATAGCTATTTTGAAATAAGGCGTATGTAGACACTCCACTGCTACTCTTTTGAAATAACCCCTCACCAGGGCCATTCTAAGTTATTCCTCCCCAGTGCCTTCTGGGGCTCTAAATTGAGATAGTATGTCTAAATTAGGGAAGCCTGCCTAGGACTAATTTTGAGGCTTCCCTGCAGTGTAGATATGCTATTTCCAAAAAAAACCCAACCAAACAAACAAACAAACAATTTCAGAATATTTTATTTCAAAATAAGCGTGCAGCGTAGATGTACCCTAAACGTCTTAAGGTCTTTTGTAAACTAGTAAAATCTTGCAGATTTATAGAAAATGGCAATCATCAGGCTTTGGCCTCTGAGAACTCTGGAATAAACCTGTAAAAATTGGTAACCCTATAAACTTTTCCAATGCTCTGAGTTCTGCTCAATCCCAAATTGCTGATACTTTCTGAGAATGCAGCTGTAGTTCTTCAGTGACAGGATGAACCCTACAAATTTAACAGATGATTGATCAAATATGCATTTTTCCAGTTTTGCATGCAACCCATGTTCATTTAATTATGTCAGAACATCAAGGACATGATGGTCGGTGTTTGTTATTCACTAAGCAAACTAAGATATTGTCAAGAAATGCCTCAACTAACTGGTATTCAAATATGTATGGGTATGTCCACACTACAAAGTTAATTCGAACTAACAGATGTTAGTTCGAATTAACTTTGATAGGCGCTACACACGCGAACCGCTAGTTCGAACTTAATTCGAACTAGCGGAGCGCTTAATTCGAACTAGGTAAACCTCATTCCACGAGGACTAACGCCAAAGTTTGAATTAACTAGTTCGAATTAAGGGCTGTGTAGCCACTTAATTTGAACTAGTGGGAGGCTAGCCCTCCCCAGCTTTCCCTGGTGGCCACTCTGGGCACCACCAGGGAAACTCTTCTGCCCCCCTCCAGGTCCCGGAGCTCTTAAAGGGGCACGGTCTGGCTACGGTGCCCGTGCCAGGTACAAGCCTGCCAGCACCCAGCCAGCAGACCCTGCACCTGGCACGGCTCGAGCCAGCCACCAGCTGCCACCCAGCCCTCTGCCTCTTCCCAGGACCAGGCTGGTGGCTCCCGGGAGCCTGCCCAGGTCCGCAAGAGGCGGGCGCCCGCCTGGTCCAGTGCAGACATAGTGTACCTCATCCACGACCTCTGCACTAGGCACAGGAAAGTGGCCGTCTAGGGCAGGATAGCTGCCAGCCTGGCCACCCAGGAGCAGGTTTGCATGAAAATCAAGGTGGTCCACTGAGACCCCTGACTCTGAGCCCTGAGCTTAGAATGGCCATACTGGGTCAGACCAAAGGTCCATCTAGCCCAGTAGCCTGTCTGCCAACAGCGGCCAACACTAGGTACCCTGGAGGGGATGGACCGAAGACAATGACCAAGCCATTTGTCTCGTGCCATCCATCTCCAGCCTTCCACAAACAGAGGCCAGGGACACCATTTCTACCCCCTGGCTAATAGCACTCAATGGACCCAACCTCCATGACTTGATCTCACTTCCCTTTAAACTCTGTTCTAGTTCTAGCCTTCACAGCCTCCTGCAGCAAGGAGTTCCACAGGTTGACTATTTGCTTTGTGAAGAACTTTCTTTTGTTAGTTTGAAGCCTGCTACCTATTCCTTTCATTTGGTGTCCTATAGTCCTTCTATTATGGGAACTAACGAAGAACCTTTCTTTATGCACCCTCTCCACACCACTCGTGCTTTTATAGACCTCTATCATATTCCCCCTCAGTCTCCTCTTTTCTAAGCTGAAAAGTCCCAGTCTCTTTAGCCTCTCTTCATATGGGACCTGTTCCAAACCCCTGATCATTTTAGTTGCCCTCCCCTCTCCCACCTCCTTTTCCCAGTCTCCCTGAGTTTTGTTCAATAAAGAGAGTTTCTATTTTTGAACTCACGTCCTTTATTTTGTACATGAGGAAGGGGGGCTAGGGAGGGGTAAGTGGAAGGAGGTGAGGGAGGAATGGGGTACGAGCCCTCGATGGGGAGGACTGGGCTGGTTCTGCGGGCTCCTTGGGGTGGAAGCTCTCCTGAAGCCCCTCGATTGACCCCCCCCCCCCTCCGGATGGCAGCCTGCGGCAAGTGCAGCCGGGCTGATGGCCGAGTGCTGTGATGTGCCGAGTGTGGACATTCAGGGCACTCCAAGCCAGGACTGCTTTGCTATCCCTCATCGAATTAGACAAGCGAGCAGGGAACCCCTGAGAACTGTCTGTCCGGGGTGGGGGTCGGGTCCCTTTAAGCACAGCCCTCGGCTAGCCTGAGAAAGCAGCTCCACGCTCTAAGTCCTAATCTGATGCCCTGCCAGCACTGCTTCCGGCCATCCTTAACCCCAGTTCAGGGTCCACTCAATGTGGACATGCTAGTTCGAATTAGCATTTTGCTAATTCGAACTAGTTTTTAGGTCTAGATGCACTAGTTCGAATTAGCTTAGTTTGAATTAACTAATTCGAATTAAGTTAGTTCGAATTAGTGCTGTAGCGTAGACATACCCTATTTGACAAGGTGCTGGAAAGTGATGGTGGAGGTATCCCAGAAAAACTGCATCGCAACCAGGGAACGTCTGCTCTTCTGCTTTTATTTTTTTTTGCAGAAGAGCGGATGCGCTCTTTCAGAACCCCTGTCTTCCTCCTTCCACAAGGAAGAAGGGCTCGTCCACAAGAGGAGTCTCCAAAATGTGGCCTAGTGTAGATAGGCCAAATTTCGGAAAAGACTCTTCCAAAAAAATATCAGAAAAAAGTAGGCAAATCGTGGAGCTTATTTTGCATTTCTTTTCCCGATAGATCCTTGTAGTCTAGACATAAGGGCTACGTCTACATTGGCCCCTTTTCCGGAAGGGGCATGTTAATTTCAGCGATCGTAATAGCGATCAAAGTAGGAATAAGATCCTCCGGAAAAGGGCGCTTTTTCCAGAGGATCGGGGCCAGTGTAGACGCTCTTTTCCGGCTTTTCTAAAAGCCGGAAAAAAGCAGCGGACATTTTTATTTAAATGCCGCGGGGGATATTTAAATCCCCTGCGGATTTCCCTATTACGATCGCTGAAATTAACATGCCCCTTCCGGAAAAGGGGCCAATGTAGATGTAGCCAGCCTGAGTTTTGCTATAAAATCGTAAGAGTCGGCAACACTCTAAATCTAAGAAGCTGGGATCCCTCTGTCCTTTCACACACCTGGGCGCTCCCAGATCCCAACATCAATAACTTTCCATCAACTCCACCTCAACGGTCCTTTGCAGCCCATTAAATAATCGGCCCCTCAGCCTCAGCGCGCGGTGTGCTGCTTCCCAAGCGTAGCTAGACCGTGTGGCGGGGGAGCGGCCTCCCCCCCACCGGCCCTGCCCCTCAGAGAATAACGAACCAACCCAACCTGAGACGTAACTTCGGAGGCGGCCGTTAGCTCAGGCAACGGCCACGAAGGAACAAACGGTCCCCGCCTAACAGGTCACTGAAATCCACCTCTGAATTCCACCCACAGCTCTCGCCCCGCGCGCCCGCGCTAGACATTAAGGCTGCGTGCTCTGATTGGTCTTCTGCGTGGCCAATAGCGAGAGAGCGAAGCGCATCTACGGGCCAATGGGCGCCGGGCACAGGCGCTCATAGGCGGGGCTAGTTTATGAATCCACGGGGTAAGGAGGCCGGAGGAACGTCGCTGCGTCTTGTGCTGAGCCGCTTTGCCCTGCTCCTGCGTGGCAGTAGCCCGCCCGGCCCGGCTGTGCCTCCCTCCTCCTCCCCCCATGGCGGCGGTCGCGGCGCTGTTGCTGTGCGTGTGGTCGCTGCCGTGCGGGGCCGCAGCCTCCCCTAAGGCCGTGTCGGCCCGTCTGGCGGCGAAGTGGCCGGCGACCCCCCTGCTGCTGGAGGCGAGGTGCGTGCGGGTAACACGCTCCCCGCCGCGGGGCCCGGCAAGCGGGGCGACAGGGGCTCCTGGCCTCCCCGCGGCCGTTCTCATTCCCTCTGCCGCGGGGCCGGGGCCGCTGCCGGGGGGGCCCTGTCGGGTGCTGGGGGAGTGAGCCCCGGGAAGCGGCTTCGTGCCGGGCCTCTGGCTCGCGCTGTCCCCCCCAGCGTGCCGCGCCCGGTATCGAGCCGTGGCGCTCAGGGCGGCCGGGCGCAGCCCAACCCTCCACTGACGAGGGAGGACGAGACCTAATAGGAGTGTAGAGGTGCGTGTGCACAGCACCCTAAACTCGAAATAAGATCTGCAATGTATTGGCTCTCTCATTTCAGAACAGCTTCATAAGGTGTTATATTGAGCCATCCCTTAGCCCTCCTGCACTGAGATGGTGAAATAGCGTGCCTGTTATTTAGAAAAAATATTTTGGCGGCTTGTGTAGATGGGGGTAGCTATTTTGGGATACCTCTAGTGTCCCAGAATAGCTGCACAGTGTAAGCGGTACTCAAAGAAACCTTGCCCGCTTCTGACAAATGTCAATTGTCCACGACTGAGAGTGTTCTGTGTCAGACATGTCAGCCTCTCAGTCCTAACCCCTGTCACTTCTTAGTAGTTATTGCTGGGAAGAAAGGAGAGAATTTGGTCTGTTCGGTCAAGTATCCCCTCTGTGATAATCCAGTTATGATTATTTTCCTCTTTTTCTTACCCCAGTGCCCTACACTCTAAAATCTCCTGATCCCTAATAGTTAATGATTGATTTAAAGCCTGAAAGTTTGTCTGTGATCTCTTAATTGAGATGTAGAGGGCCAAATACTTCATACTGGTATAGCAGTTTTCCTCTGTAAGAGACATACATGCTGTTGGCTATTTTTAGTGGGGATGTGAAAGTGTAACTGTACGGGATGTCCTGCTATACGTTGGATCTGCACTAGCGTTATCAGGGCTTAACAATTAGTGTAATCTACTCGCCTGTGGCAAGTAGATGACAAGCTGCCACAGCTGCACAGCATGCTGAACCGCACGGCTGGTGAGCCCTGAGCATTATTGACACTTCTGATAGCTGTTCTGTTTTAAGTCTATTCATTCACCGCTCTTCCATCATGTAAAACAAAAAAATGGAAGTCAGCCGCAAGAAAAAAATTCCCTGCTTTACAACCTTTTGCTATATGTCTCCCTCCCCCCCTTTTTTTAAACCTATCTTGGATGTATAGTGGGGATGCCCTGTACAGAGTTAACTCATCGGTTGACCTTCATGGTTACACAGTGGATCCGGGTATGGGCCAGTAGCTTGCTAAAAAAACGCTCCTTGGATGCACTGGCTCCAGGCAACCTCCTCCTCCCTCCCCGCTTCTTCTGATACTGTGGAAGCTGTGTCAGGGGGACAGGTGGGAGCCAGTACGAAAAGCTGGCTCTATGAGTGTACCAGCTCCTGGGGAGTGCCTCCTCCATCCCCCTGGTTTGTAACTGACATTTTCAGTGGTCACACAGTTAATTAATTAAACACATTTTAACATCTCTGTTTTCTGTGGCACTGTAGTTGGAAGAGTTAAGCTATAGCATTTAAAAAGTGTAGTACAATATACATGAAAGTTATTATATTTTCCTTAATTGCACATTTACAGGTCGAACTGAGGAGCAGGAATGAGTTAATTGGTATAATGCTGAAAAACAAAATCAAGGATTCAGTAAAGGGTGGATAAATGAGCATACCTTTAATATTAAAGAACACATTTAAAGAGATACTGCTTAAATCTCCTCAGTTTTCAAAAAATAAGTTAAAAGTAGTTTCTAGTACCTGTTGGACCTCCCTGGTCTGGCATCCCCAGAAATTGAGCTGTCCCAGACCAGGTGCAGTAAATGCTGCCCTGCTGCCAGCTCCTCTCTGCAGGGCTCTAAAGGCTGGGGTTCCATGCCCTACCAACTTTGGCCCAGCCAAGGCTCCTCACCTGCTGCCACCAGGGGTTCCCCAGACAGGGCCTCCTGGCTGCTACCAGCACTGTTCAGCCACTACTGGCCCCAGTACCTTAGGGGGTTTCTCTGGGTTTCCTGGTCCCGAGGCCACCTGACCATCGCCTGTGCTGCAGCCTGGCCTTGGAGGAGGGGGGTGTTCCTTGCCAAGGCCACCTGGCTACAGCCGAACCCACTGCCACCAGGGATTCCCCATCTGAGGCTGCACTGCCACTGGGGAGTTCTCAGGGTTCTCCACCTTGGGCAGCTTCAGTCAACTAACCCCGCTGACACCGGTTCCCCGGCTGGAGCAGAGGCTCCCAGATGCCGTGTGGCCTGGATGACATGTGGGTTCCCATGCCTAGTTGCTGTTGACACAGCTGGGATTCTGCAGACCCTGCTGTCCTGGGGCTCTTCTGTCCAGCAACATCTGTGGCCTTGCCGGACCATGGATTTTGCTGGACCAGAGAGTCCTAGATTTGGGAGGTTAAACCTGTACTATATATGGGGTATGTCTACACTACCCCGCTAGTTCGAACTAGTGAGGTAATGTAGGCATACCGCACTTGCAAATGAAGCCCGGGATTTGAATTTCCCGGGCTTCATTTGCATAAACTGGGCGCCGCCATTTTTAAATCCCTGCTCGTTCGAACCCCGTGCCGTGCGGCTACACGCGGCACGAACTAGGTAGTTCGGACTAGGCTTCCTAGTCCGAACTACCGTTACTCCTCATTCCACGAGGAGTAATGGTAGTTCGGACTAGGAAGCCTAGTCCGAACTACCTAGTTCGTGCCTCGTGTAGCCGCGCGGCACGGGGTTCGAACGAGCAGGGATTTAAAAATGGCGGCGCCCAATTTATGCAAATGAAGCCCGGGAAATTCAAATCCCGGGCTTCATTTGCAAGTGCGGTATGCCTACATTACCCTCCTTGTTCGAACTAGGAGGGTAGTGTAGACATACCCTATGTCCTTAGTGCCTCTACCACCAAATGTGGATTTACAATTGCATTTTCCTATTTTTATAATTTTTCTCTCTCCTATTGCTGTATGAAAGATTATCATAAACGGAAAGTTGAACTGACTAGAGATGAGCTGTAAATGTACATATTAAACATTGGAAACAAAGATACATTTTCAGCTGATGTCCTTCTAACGCTAGACGTGATTAGAAAGAGTGATGCTAAATAAACTGAGGGCTTTAGTTCTTTTCAATAAAACCAAGCCACAAATGTGGTGGTAACAAATTAGCTATCTTTAAAAGTTCTGTATAGATTGGAGATAATACATGGCTCTCCAGCTACTTTATTTTTAATTAGTTAAAAAATTGCATCAGTGGCAATGTTTCAAATGTGCATTTTCATTTTTGGGAAACAAATATAGAAAAATGTGCATTTAATTGCATATGTATATTTTGTATGTTTACATATATGTGAAATAAAAACCATAAAATAACTATAAATTGTATATATTCCTATACAGGGTACTAATCAAATTTCACTGTGCAGCTCTGTTTTCTAAGCTTGAGTCACACTGAAAGCATTTGGTTCTGACTCTTACTTTAACTGAAAAAAATACAACTAGGTCAGTGTTCATCATTTTACTATATCACGCTTGTTTTGTCCTTAGCTCCTCTACCACTTAACACTCATATTAGGGATGTGAAGTGTAAACCAGGGGTCTGCAACCTATGGTTCTTGAGCCAAATATGGCTCTTTTGTCATTCCCAAAATACATGCAACTTTTAAAATTTAAAATGAAAAATTCAGAATTTTAAAAATGCATAATTGCTTAAGTAACTTGAATAAATCTGAGTTTGACCGGTTATGATGTAAACTTAAAACAAATGTGTGAAAAGATGCAGCAAAAATCCCATTAAATAAAGTCTGTATGTTTCATTTAAGCTATTATTAATCATCATGTCAATTATAAATAATATTAAAGTTGTATATTTTCAGTCATGCAAATGGGCATTCTTATATGGCTTTTTGTTGACCACTTGTTCTGAATTTTGATGTAGTTTAGCTCTTTGGTTTGAAAAGATGGCCTAGGCTCATCGGTTAACCTTCACAGTTGCACGCAGGGCCCCCCTCTACTTGCACTGCTGTGGCCGTGGAGCCACTTGCTCTCTCCCATGCGTGGGGTGGTCAGGCAGGACCCATCTCCCACCGTGCAAACATGTAACCACTGACATTTTTAATAAATGCATTTTAACATCCTTAACTCATATATTGCTAGATAACTTCAAATTACAGTAGTGTATATTTTATAGTGCTGTACACCTGAACAAAATCAACATGGAAAAATCACTTTAATTTATTTTTAAACAGTGAATTTATTGCAGAAGAAAGTAATGAGAAGTTTTGGCATTTTCTGGAAACTGTACAGGAATTAACAATTTATAAACAAAGAGGTAAGTAATTTAAAAGCATGTTAGTTTTAATCTGTTACACTACTACCTCATACAAAATACAATTGCAATCTTGTCATTAACACACTAGTTTTTAGTTAGGTGGGGGCTGCGTCTTCAGTTGCTCCTTGGTAAGGGCTCATCTGCTGCAGTGACAACACCTTATTTTGTGCAGTTGTTTCCCCTTTGCATGGTTGCTTAAAGCTGGTTTTGGTATCAAGTGTAGTTGCTCTAGCACACACTGCTGCTAGGGACATCTGACTTTGGATAGCCTATCTGTCAGATATATGGTATAGAAATCATTGAGAATTCTCAGCATATTTTCCTTCTCATTGTGGGAAGGGTTTTGATCCTGTGTGATAGCTCTGAAATCGAGCTTATTCAGGAAATTAAAAGGGATGTGAGTGCAAGAATGGAGTATTAGTAAGAAGGGTTCCTGCTGTTCCCAGATACCTATGGTGAAACTAGATGTTGCATGTGACTATCCTAGCAACACTAATTCCCATGTGTTTAAAAAAAAAAATTACACTCAACATGAGTTATGAGTGGTTTCATGGACCATCAGGTAAATGAATCCTCTGAAGTATTCTATTATGAAACAGACACATGGTCAAAAACACAATTTTTTGATGTATATAGTGTCTGTGTACTCACATATATAAATACTTCACTGTTTATTTAAAATAGCAAAATTAAAAAAAAAAGATGAACGGTGTGGAAAGAAGGGCAATGTATTGATATTTGAACTCACAAGCCAATTTTTAAACAGTTGTATTAAAGTATTTAAAGTCTAATTAAAACAGCCGTTCTGTCCCAGGTGCAGGTCAGGAATAGTTAGTGGCAGAGAGTCCAAGTTGGCTTTTGCTCCATTCCCATTTTACCTGATGCTGATACTTTCCCCTTTGTGCTGGCTTCTTGTATCCTTGCTGGTTCAGCCACCTGTGTAGGAGCAAAAGTAGCTGAAAAGGCTCTAGTAGATGATACTGTATTCAGAAGTTTGACCACAGGACTATTCATGTGAAGGGAGTAATGGCTCTAGTTGTCAGGGTTTTCTAGAGAGGTCCAAAACATGATTAAGGACCTCATATTTAATGAGTTCAAAAATTTTAATGAAAAGACAGAAAAGTCCCTTTACTGTCTAAAGAATTCAAGAGCCACTCTGATCGTTGGGGATTTACAGTCCAGCTGCCAGGAGGAAATACCAAACACAGCTCTTTAGACCATGGCTATACCCTCTGTAAGCTCCACATTACTAGTGTCTGCCTGAACCTCCATGTAAATGACAGAAAATTCAGTCCCTGTTTCTCAGGTTTCCCTAGTAACAGCCAGCATATTCCAAACTGCAGGCCAAAGACCATTTTGAGAGACAGGTCGAGACCCACTCTCTTTAAGTCATGCTACCTTTATCGTCCCTTGTAACGTTTGGAGGCCATCTTACTCTCTTTGCCCACACCTGTATAAAGACCACCATGAACTGTTGGCTCCTGAAAACCATCTATTAAAGATACTCCATAGAGTTTCTTTCCTTTCTTCCCTAGGTCTCACTTTCAATGTAGGGAAGCTTAGGACATCACCATAGATGCTAAGAGAGCATTAGCATTAGGTCTAAAGAATACAAGAAATCACTGTTTGATTCTTGTAGGGAAAACAATAAAGAACAGGAAATTGCATCTCAGTGCTTTTGTAAGTGTATTAGACTTCATTTTGAATGGTGTTGTAAGCATGCCACTTTCTCAGCAGGTTTTGGAGCGCTCTTGTTTAGGGTGAAACATATTGTTTGATGACCTGCCTTAGACACATTCTCATATTAGAAATTTATATAGCTTCCACTTAATAATTTTACGAAATGTTATTCCTTAGGTCTGGCATAGACTATTTGAAGAACTGAAGTTTATGAGAAGGAGAGTTTATGAGATTATAATGAGATATTTTGCATCAGCTGCTTGAAATGCCTTGCAGCACTTTAATTAAAGGCTTATAGAGGAAAAACCTCAGAAAGGGATTTAAAATAAGGAAAATTATAACATGCTTAATTGGCTATAAAAAGAGTGGGGATAGTATCAAGACTCTTTGGAATGCTTGGACTTGTAATTAGTTTTAAGGATAAAACTTAAATAAAAAGTAATAGTTTAAATATAGAAATCTAGTAATGGTGGATATAGTGTGATATAATGGGAAGACCCCATTACAGATAATATAAAGTTCCATTTCCAGTAGAAGATTCCAATATAAGGAATATAGGGATCCATCACCTATGATGCAATAATTACATTCCCTCTTACCTAATGGTAAATTCAATTTCCAGTAGGAAGAGCCTAGGAAAGTTACCAGTTTAGACAATTATAAATTAAGGTTTTAAATTAAAACAGTTGCTTATAGATAACAATATTGGTATAGTATAATTAAATACAAATCTTTTGGTACCAAGATGACCTCTGCATATTCACACTCCATGCCTGGAGACCTAATTTAAATTTTCTGTCTGAGGGGCAATGGAAAGAACTGATGGTATGCCACTCCCCCTTTCATAGTTTTGTTTTTCAACATTTGGCATTGGAAAAGGAGTTGCAGTGGGCATGATAGCATTCCAGTGATCTAGGGCTGTACCAGACCAAGTGTAACTAATGGTGTATCTCAAAAACAAACGTGTGGAGTCCATCTGAAAGAACTCTATTTACAAGTGAGTAACCTTATAGCCTGTATAAGATTATTTTGAACCACACAAATCACAAGCCTAGGGTAATTTTTTTAAAATGACAAAATTAATACATTGTAGGTAGTAAGTGAGGCTATACAGAGAAGCATTATTGCCTTTCTTGTTCTGAGAAGATTTTTCGGTTCCTGAAAATGTTCAGTGAAATGGTAAATGAGGCTATTTAATTCATACTTAGAGCTTCCACCTCCCCCAATTGATGTGAAGCTTTTAGATTTGCTGAGCAAAAGAGTTCACCAAGTGAAACTGTTCAAATTCTTTTGTATTTCATTGGCAGTTAATACTGGTGTAATATTTGCATGTTGCCTAACGCTAATGGAAGTGCCATTTGAGGCCACATACTAAATCTCCCCTTTGTTTTTAACAGATTCAGAAATTTCTTATTACAACTTAATCTTGAAGAAAGCAGGACAATTTTTATCCAGTTTGCAAATCAATCTCTTGAAGTTTGCTCTTTCCATAAGGGCGTACTCACCAACTGTTCAGATGTTTCAACAGGTGTGTAAAAATTAGCTGATCTAGTTGGCATTTAGATGTGCTTGATAGCTGTACTTCAAGTTAAATCATTTTTTTATAACATCAGTAGAATGTAATAGACATTACTTGAAGCCAATCATGATGCATGTTATAAATAAGTTATAATATAACATACTTTATAAAAGAGTTTTATTCAGTTGTGAGGGGAAAGTATGTTTTAATTTAAAGGATATATAGCTTTTCTTTTTAAGGAGAGTTTTATTGATCCTCTTTTTACTTCAGAGCTCAAGCTTATTTTCTGCACTGCTGTGAGAATATGATTTGCTCTTCACAATTCAGGCTTTGTCCAAGCAGGAGAATCTTTCCTGTTGTTGGCATTCTGGATTCATTCTCAGTGGGATTCTCATTTCTATTCTGCAAGCTGGGACTCCCTGACCACTGCGCCTCTGCCCCCACCCCCCCACCTCCCCGGTCCCTTCCGCTCTGCATCGTAGAGATGGTGCTGGGGGGAGGGAAACTGCTTTTAAGATGGTTCCCCCCAACACCAGCTCCTGTCCCCATCCCCCATTGCCTCTGTTGTAGAGGCTGCAGGGGGAGGGGAAGCGAATAGTCGACTAATCAACTACTCTTTTACAGCCCTAATTTTGGAAGCCGCTTTCTTCATTTTTTCTTGCTATCCTTTGTGAAAGTAAAGCCACGGCTGTAGCTGAGAGAAGGTAGGAGGAGATCTAGAGGATGAGGTGGTAGTTAATAATATCCAGGGACTTGGAGGACAGAAAAGTATTACAGGAATGGGAGTAAAAGGGAAAAATGAAAAACAGATATGAATTGTTTAATTTTGAGGATAGTGTTGTATTTGATTTTCTTTTGGCTATGTATCTATTTTTTTAAACATCTTCATTAATGATCTGGATGATGGGATGGATTGCACCCCAGCAAGTTCATGGAAGGCATGAAACTGGTTGGAGAGGTATATAAGACGGCAAGTAGGAATAAAGTCCGGAGTAACCTAGACAAATTGGAGGATTGGACCTAAAAAAATCTTATGAGGTTCAACAAAGACAAATGCAGAATCTTGCACTTAGAATGGAAGAATCACATGTGCTACTATATGCCAGGGACTGGATAAGTGACTGCTCTACAGAAAAGGACCTGGATACAGTAGTGGAAAAGAAGCTGGACATGAGTCAACAGTGTGCCCTTGTTGCCAAAAAGTCTAGCGGCATTTTGGGCTGCTTTAGTAGGAGCATTGCCAGCAGATCTAGGGGAGTGATTATTCCCTTCTATTTGGCACCCATGAGGCTGCATCTGGAGTATTGTGTCCAGTTTTTGGACCCCTGCTACAGAAAGGTTGTGATCAAATTGGAGAGAGTCAGCAGAGGGCAATGATTTATAAGAAAAGTCTGAGAGAACTGGGCTTATTTCCTGTGCAGAAGAGAAGAGTGAGTGCGGGGGGGAGGGGAGGGGAGGAACAGGGGGTTGATAGCAACCTTCAACAGCCTGAAGGGGGTTCCAAAGAAGATGGAGCTAGGCTATTGTGAGTGGTGACAGAGGACAGAACAAAAAGCAATGGTCTCATGTTACTGTTGGGAAGGGCTAGGACGAATATTAGGAAAATAATATTTTACTAGGAGGGTGGTGAAGCACTGGAATGGGTTACTGAGGAAGGTGGCTGAATCTCCATCCTTAGAGATTTTTACGGCAAGGCTGACAAAGCGCTGGCTGGAGTGATTTAGTTGGGGTTGGTCTTGCTTTGAACAGAACGTTGGACTAGATGACCTCCTGAGTTCTTTTCCAACCCTAAGCTTTTGTGAGTCTATGATTCTGTGATCTAATTATCATGCCAGCATGCCAGCCAACAACTCAAAAAATGGAATCCTTCTTTTGAATACATTCCACCAATGCAAAGTATGTGTGGGAGAGCTCTCTGCCTATTTTTCCCCAAAAGATATAACTGAAATTGGTAGAATGTTGTTCTGTGGAGAAAAATATGTTTACATGGTTTTATTCTTTTAACCTTTGTAATTATTGTCTTCACATATGACCATTTTTGAATGTATCTAGAAGTGCAACTTAATAGTAGCTGATAAGTTATTTTAATCAAAGGGCTTGCATTAATTTTAAGTTGTAATGCAATTAAAGCAAATTGTTTGAGTGTAATTGTTGAAATATTAAGATTGCAGCTGATGAATCCCCACCAGAAGGTTGCAGTGCATTTGTGGTTATCCATGAAAAGCGCACCTGTAAAACTAATGAAATTAAGAAACTTCTGAAGAAGGCAGCTGAGAGGTAAATATAAAGTATTGTCTTATACTTTCCAGCTTCAGCAAGAGTTAATCAAACTCATAACATTACCAGTGCACTCCATTGGATCTCTTCAGCCAATACGCTGAGTCAGTACTTGCTTTCATTGTACTTTTTCCAGTCAGTACTGTTTTTGTTTTGGACTGCTGGACCTTGGTACCCAGGCGATGGAGTAGAGATTCTGACTGCTTTTCACTGATATAATAAACCTTCCTCCCAACCTTGCTAGACGGAATTCCCTCTGTTTGAGGTCTCCTGTAGTCTGTGCCTGCAGAAACTAGCATAGCCCCTGGATGAATCTAGCCTGTCAGGTAAATTCTGTATATATCAGAATTATGTACTAAATACATATGTACAACTAGCAAGGACAATCACACTTACAAAAGATATAAAGAAATTAATGTACGTGGTCTCTAAGATCTGTATAGAGAGTTTGGGATTTTTTTTTTCTAATCGTCAATGCTATCATAAGTTTGGGAAGCAGTGCAGATGATACCTTCATTTCTTTTTAGAGGTAATTAAAACTGAAAGACTCACTTTCAAGACACATATCCAGGACTTTATGTATAAAATATAAATGACACAATTTCAGTTATACACCTATAAGTATACCTTTTTGGATTCTGTTGATTACAAAATGCTTTTGAGTTTTACTTACATGCTTTTTCCCCCTATGACCACAGCCTCTTGTTGAATTACAGTATATAATTTGGTTGCTTGCTTGTTGAATATCCATGGTTTCCACCTAACTACTGGGAACTCAAGTGCGTTTCCTGCTTTGAAAACTTTCTTCTAATTTAAAAGTATATATCAAAATATTGTACCTTAAAAAAAAAAAAAGTCAGTTATTTTGCCCATGCAGTAGGACATTTTGAGACCTTGACTCTCACCTCCAGCCTTTTTTATAAACTCTTGGGAATTATTCTAACTACTACTGCAAGGTGTTTTCTGCCTATTCATATTTGCAGAGATACATCTTTAACACTAATGAGCTTCAAGAGCCCTCTAGGAAAATCGTGACCAAATAACTCAGGAAGCATGCTCAAGTGCTCAGATGTAATGAGTTGAACCAAAAATAATCATGAGACTGACTTAAAAATCAGGAAATAGAAAAACAAATGTGTGAAATAGTAGAGGGGTGGTGGTGATTTGCCTTTTCATTGGGGGGTGTTTAGAGTATGCTCAAGTCAGATTAACAAGCTTTCCTCTACACCTATGAGTGTTAGACAAACACTTTTTAAAGTGAAATTTGGGAAGTTTTCATAATCAGAGGATTCCAGAAACTGGGGTTTAAGAGAAACAACAAATGTTAGGAGTCTTGTGATAAAATGTGAGTTGGCAATGCTGGAACATCTAATATATAAAGGAGAATGTTTGCATGTTTGTGCTCTAATAACTTGGACACTATGGCTGTGTCTACACTGGGCCACTTATTCCAGAAAAACAGCAGCTTTTCCGGAATAAGCTGCGAGCTGTCTACACTGGCCCTTGAATTTCCGGAAAAGCAACGACGCTCTATTGTACAAAATCAGCCGCTATTCCGGAAAAACTATTCTGCTCCTGCTCGGGCATAAGTCCTTATTCCGGAACACTGTTCCGGAAAATGGCCAGTGTAGACAGCCCAGTAGTCTTTTCCGGAAAAGCCCGTCTGCATTGGCCACAGACGCTTTTCCGGAAAAAGGGCTTTTCCGGAAAAGCAGCCTGCCAATGTAGACGCTCCTTTTCCGGAAAAACTAAAAACGGAATAGTATTCCGTTTTAAGCAGTTCCGGAAATTCATGCCAGTGTAGACACAGCCGACAAGAACTTCTGCAACCAAACCTTGCATGGGATAACCTTTCCTCCAGAAGAAGGTTTTAAGGTACTGTGAGAGGGAAGAGATGAGAGACTGACAAGATTGTAGGGGGATGAAGGAAGTGGGGCTGGACAGTCCTGCAGGGAGTGAGTGAGAAATGAAGCCCATAGCGGGGGAGGGGGTCTCCATTGAGTGCTGGCCCAAGGGGCAGCACTGGATGATGCTGGGTGGGTGAGAAATTAATCCAAGGCGGGGGGGGGGGAGGGGCTGGGATCCCTCAAATCTGGGCACTGGTCCTGGGTTTGATACTGGATGATCCTGGGTGTGTGTGAGAGAGATGCAGTCCTTGGGAGGGACAGCTGGTCAAGTGGGTGGTGCTGGAGGAGGGACTATAGAGGTGCCAGCAGGCTCAGGTAGTTGACTCATAGTTTCATCAAAAAAGATGGGAGAAGAGTTTGAGGTGTCACCTTGAAATCTCAGATTCAGTAGGGCCAGCCCCATTGATTGAGGCATCCCTATATTCAGCTCTTCGATGAGAATTTGCAGACCCAGCATGCCTATCCCCTACTTCCCTACCAAAAAAACCATTAGCTTCTATTAGGATAATTAGCAAAAATACCATCTGATAGGAAGCCAAACATTGCACTACTGAAGAGGGGCCTACATATGCTTCCAGCAATGGTGGGGAAACAAGCCTTGGTGATTTGGGGGCTCTCCCACTGTGCTTTTAATGGCTCCAAGACTCATGACATGGGAAGAAACAGAGACATAGTTTCTCTTGTGACTTGTATCTAAGTTTGCCAAGTCAAATAGCTCTGATTCTCAACGTTGCAATGCCTCTTTTTTGAGTCAGAGATTTTGCTTTATGCAGCAGTAGAAAAGCAGGAGGGTCTTCCATAATGGCCAAATGTCAGGCACTGACAGTTGTGGTGAGGCTGTCAGGACCAGCTTCTATTTTTCTAAATTTTGTTCCTCCAGTTTCCTGGGCAACTCTGGGTAAGTCCAGTTAGTAGGCTATAAAAAGGAAGTGTGGTTCCCAATTACCAGAGGCCATCTTTTTCATGGTAAGTAGCAAGAACAGGAATATTTGCCTCATGCAAAACAAAAATAAAAAATGTTAAGTTGACTGCATACAATTGTGTAGTTTAATACAACCTTTCATTGTTTCTGACTTTGTTTAGTTTAAATTTCTGGACTGGCTCCAGCTTCAAGTTTCATGACCATCATGACTGAGGCTATGATACTTTTTCATAGAAAAGTGTAATAAATGTTGTGTCATCGATGAAGGAAAACAAGGATATGTGTCTCAGAGAGGGGTGCAATGTAAGGATGTTAAGTATTGGGTAATTGACTAATCGAATAGTCGATGCATTTTTCATCAACTTTTCAATTAGTCGATAGGGTGCCTCTCCCTTTGAAGAGTAGCAACAGACCTAGGGCTCCCCACAGCATTTCAAAAAATGCGGTAGTGCCACACAGAACCTTGGGTCAGCTGGGGAGTCCCCAGATGATCTTAGGCTTCCCAGCTTTTCAAAGCGGCAGCACCACACGGAGCCTTAGCTGGGGAGTCCCAGACGATCCCAGGCTCCACGTGGCGCTGCCGCTTTGAAGTACTCCCTTTTCTTCCCCCTTTTGCTGCCTCTATCTGTTATATGCAGGAAGGGGGTGAAGCAACTAGCTGACAATCCTGTCGACTATCCAATAAGCATATGCTTATTGGGTAGTCAACTAGACCTTCACATCCCTAGTGTAGTGGAGGGTGCTGGAGTGGCTGGCTGAAAAGTAAGACCATTTGTACTCACTCTGCAACAGGGCTGTGCCTGGTTTCCTGCTCCAGCCATAGTTAACTGACCCAAGTGGTTGCAATACCACTTTGTTATGGCATGTCTGCTCCTCCACAGATGAAGACAGAGGGAAGAAGAGTCAAATTGTATTGGCATTGGACATAGAGCTGGACTATATGGTCTTAACATGAGTCAGATTTGACCCTGAAATCTCTTAATTAGTGAAAAATGGAAGCAGTAACCTGGATTTCAAAAGTGTTTTGTGTCTGGATATTTAGGACTGTGCTTAGACTTTTAACTTTAGTGGAACCATATAAGAGTGCCATTTTCATGCAGTGGCTCTTAGTGGATTAGACTGTATGTTAAAATGCAGTTCTAATGTTGACTATTACAACAGAACGTGGGCTTGATTTACTAATATTACATTGAAGGCATATCTGATATTTTATTATAGAAATCTGAAGGCCTGATACCTGGAGTGCTGTTCGCACATATTTTTGGTCACTTTTGATTTGGCATCAAGCTATGATGTTTGCTTTGGAAGGACAGGTCTGCAATGCTTATTTAATTAGAACTATTCAACCCACTTCCTTTTATTGCTTGCTAGATCCTGACAAGTGGGAATATGAAGAAACTGCTTTAAAAAGGAAAATTACAGTAGAACCTCAGAATTACGAACAGCAGAGTTATAAACTGACCAGTCAATCACAAATCTTATTTGAAGCTGGAAGTACGCAGTCAGCATGAGAGAACAAAAACAAAAAAGCAATTATAATACATTACTTGTGTGTAAACATAAACTACTAAAAATAAAGAATTTTTTTTTAAAAGTTTGGCAAGGTAAGGAAATTATTTCTGTTCTTGTTTTCATTTAAATTAAGACTGTTAAAAGTGTCATTTTTCTTATGCATAGTTCAGTTTCAAAGCTGTACAGGCAGTCCCCGGGTTATGTACAAGATAGGGACTGTAGGTTTGTTCTTAAGTTGAATCTGTATGTAAGTCGGAACTGGCATCCAGATTCAGCCGCTGCTGAAACTGATCAGTTTCAACAGCGGCTGAATCTGGACACCAGTTCTGACTTACATACAGATTCAACTTAAGAACCCCAGGCGTCCCCAAGTCAGCTGCTGCTGAAACTGATCAGCAGCTGATTCCAGGAAGCCCGGGGCAGAGCAACTCTGCCTCGAGCTTCCTGTAGTCAGCCGCTGGTCAGTTTCAGCAGCGGCTAACTTGGGGACGCCTGGGGCAGAGCAGCTCGGGTGCTGCTGGGTTGGTCCAGTAGCGTGGCCGCTCCTCGGCGCTACTGGACCAACCCAGCAGCACCCCAGCTGCTCTGCCCCAGGCGTCCTGATTCAGCCGCTGCTGAAACTGATCAGCAGCGGCTGAATCAGGACGCCTGGGGCAGAGCAGCTGGGGTGCTGCCGGGTTGGTCCAGTAGCGCCAAGGAGCGGTGCTGCGGGACCAACCGGCAGCGCCCCACCTACTCTACCACAGGCCCCGGGCTTTGCTCCATGTCTCCCTGGTCTGCTGGGGGGGGCACTAGCTGCGTCCCCCCCCAGCAGACCAGGAAGACGCGGAGCAAACCGGCGGAGGACCCGGGCTGGACCGCGGCGTTTCCAGATCAGCGCCGCGGTCAGGCCCGGGTCCTCCGCGGCTTTGCTCAGCGTCTCCCTGGTCTGCAGACCAGGGAGATGCTGAGGAAAGCGGAGGAGGACCCGGGGACGGACCCGCGGCCGCTTCCAGACCAGCAGACCAGGGAGACGGGGAGCAGCTTTTCTCGCCCCGGAGGAGGCGGGTGGCGGGACCAGGCGTCTCGCTGCTCCAGTCCTCTGGGGCGAGAAAAATCCCCGTTTGTAACTGCGGATCCGACATAAGTCGGATCCGCGTAACTCGGGGACTGCCTGTATTTAATGTTCAGTTGTAAACATTTGAAAGAAGAACTGCAATGTTTTGTTCATGATTATGAACATGTTAGAGTTACGAGCAACCTTCATTCCTGAGGTATCTGTAACGCTCAGTAATAGAGATGTAGTCGTTTTAGTCTGGTCTTGCTGAATCAAAAGACAGGACTATGCATCACTTTAAAGACTAACAAGATGGTTTATTAGGTGATGAGCTTTCGTGGGCCAGACCCACTTCCTCAGATCAAATTGTGGAAGCAAATTGGCATGACCATATATACCAAAGGGATACAGTCAAAAAAAGTGAACACATATAAAATCGACAAATCAGATTTTAGAACAGAGGGAGGATGGCTCTTTCTTTCTGCCCTACCTCCCCCATGAACTGGATTCAATTTTGTGGTGACCTTGATGCTTTCTTTCGCAGCCTCTGCCTACGGGAATATTTCCAAACTACCAATGAACATCAGATTCCCCCTATCAACACCAAAAGAAAAATAATTCTATATGGACTCCCCCTGATAGTCAGAATTATAATCTGGATTTCTATATACAAAGCTTCCACAACAATGCACAGACTGACATTATTCACAAATGACAACAAGTGACATACAATTTCAGCCGCGCTGAACACTATGCTATCCAGAGTCTCAAAAACAACCCAGACATTATAATCAAACCAGCTGACAAAGGGGGTGCTGTGGTCATTATGAATAAGTCCGACTATGACCAGGAGGCAACCAGACAATTCTCCAACACCACATTTTACAGACCTCTCTCCTCTGATCCCACTTCAGAATACCAAAAGAAACTACACTGTCTCCTTAAAGAACTCCCTACATCTACTCGCGACCAAATCCACACAGAAACACTTTCTGAACCCCGATCAGGATTGTTCTGTCTGCTTCCCAAAATACATAAACCTGGACACCCCGGACGTCCCGTCGTCTCAGGTATCGGCACGCTCACTACTGAATTATCCAGCTGTGTAGACTCTTCTCAAACCAACACTCCCAGCTATCTCCGAGATACTACTGAGTTCCTGAGAAAACTACAAAACATCGATAACCTCCCTGATAACACCATCCTTGCTACCATGGATGTAGAAGCTCTCTACACCAACATCCCACATGAAGACTGATTACAAGCAATTAGAAACACTATTCCAGAGGATACCACTACCAGTCTGGTAGCAGACCTATGCAATTTTGTTCTCAACCAAAATTATTTCCAATTTGGGGGCAACTTATACCTCCAGATCAGCAGCATAGCCATGGGTACCTGCATGGCCCCACAGCACACTAACATCTTTATGGTTGACTTAGAACAACGTTTCCTCAGATCCTGTCCCCTTTTACCCCTTCTCTACTTATGCTACATCGATGACATCTTTATGATCTGGATCCATGGCCAAGAAACAATGGATACATTCCACAGAGACTTTAACAACCTACCCTCCCATTAATCTCAGCCTGGACCATTCTACACGAGAGATCTATTTCCTAGACACCGCAGTACAAATCTCCAAGGGTAAATTAGATACCACTCGCTACAGAAAACCCACTGACTCATACAGTTACCCACATGCCTTCAGCTCCCATCCAGAACACACCATACGATCCATCGTCTATTGCCAAGCCCTTCGATATAACTGCATCCGCTCTAATCCCACTGACAGAGACCAGAAACTTCAGGATCTCTACCAAGCATTTATAAACCTCAACTACCCACCCAGAGACATAAAAAAACAAATTGAAAGAGGCAGACGAATACCCAGAAACCATCTACTTCAAGACAGACCCAAGAAAACCAACAATAGAACACCACTTGTCATCACCTATAGTTCCCAACTTAAACCCGACAGCACATTATCAATAAACTACAACCTATACTGGAACAGGATACTACACTCCAAGAGGCTCTGGGAGACAGACCCATAGTCTCCTATAGACAACCATCTAACCTCAGGATGATTTTTACCAACAACCACAGGACATACCACACTAATACCAACCCTGGAACTTTCCCTTGCAACAAACCCTGGTGCCAGCTTTGTCCACATATTTACTCTGCTGACACCATCATTGGACCTAACCATTTCAGTTACAAGATCAAGAACACATATTCCTGCTCATCCAGAACTATAATTTATGCCATGTGCCAACGGTGTCCGTCTGCTATGTATATTGGACAAACTTCTCAGACACTTCACCAAAGAATCAATTCACACAAAACAGACATCAGACAGTTTCACAAAGAAAAAACAGTTTCTTTCCATTTCAGCCAGACTGGGCATTGTCTTAACGATCTCACTACATGTATCCTGCTTCAAAGAGACTTTAACACAAGACTACAAAGGGAAGCCTCTGAACTGTCATTCATGCTTAATTTGACACTTTACGAATGGGCCTCAACAAAGATGCTAATTATCTTACCCATTACAAAGATAGCTTCCCCAATTATCACCCCTAATATTATCTCATAGACACTTATCTTCCCCTCTTCATCCACCCCCTCTGTTCTAAAATCTGATTTGTCAATTTTATGTGTGTTCACTTTTTTTGATTGTATCCCTTTGGTATATATGGTCATGCCAGTTTTCTTCCACAATTTAATCTGAGGAAGTGGGTCTGGCCCACAAAAGCTCATCACCTAATAAACCATCTTGTTAATCTTTGAAGTGCTGCATAGTCCTGTCTTTTGTTATTACTCTCAGGTTCTGCCTGATTGTGTATTTCCAGTTCCAAATGAGATGTGTGGTTTACTGGTCAATTCAGAACTCTGGAATTCATAATTCTGAGGTTCTACTATAATAAAAATGCTGTAAATCTGAAGGCTGTGTGATCCTCCATTGTTTAGCTATGGCTGTGACCATTGTTCCCACTAAGGCAGGGTGGAGAACCTCAGGCCGGGGGCCAGATGCAGCTTCCAGCTTGTTTGGATCCAGTTCCCAAGACTCAGGACTCCTCCCAACAGAATTGGGGAACCTGTGCTGGTGCGCCAGCCTCCCCACTCCCTTCACCCTATCATGGGGCTGGAGCACACAATATCTACTAGCCTGGGCTCCCCTAGGCTCTGGTGTGCAAGGGGAATGTGGGAGAGTGTTTTCTCCCTTCTCAGTTAGGGGCCAAGTCAGTGAGGGTTTGTTTTTGTTTTTGTTTTTTTGCTTCTCACTTGTGTGCAGCCTCCAACTGATTTTTCTGTGGGTCAGCAGCCTGGGACCCAAAAGAGATTCCCCATCTCTGCTTTAAGGTGCAAGGCAGCACAGCTTCACAGGTGATTAATCAGCCCCACCCAGTCAGTCAGCTTGGTGCCCTGAGCCTCTGACTGGGCAGGGCTGATTAATCACCTGTGAAGCTGTGCTGCTGTGCAGCTTCCAGGAAACCCTGGCTGTGACTTGATAAAATGTAATTTTATGTTTTGCTAATTTATGCTAATTTTAGCACTTTTGTTTGAAAACTAGTATTTACAACCCAATATATAATTCCAAAATTATTTGTTTTTAATTGCAGGCCCAGACCATATCTGTTTAAAGAAGAGCATATATTTCCTACACTCAATGAAAATGTTCCAGTAGTTATTCTTTATGCAGAAATTGGCACAAAAGACTTTGTTAAATTTCACACAGTTTTGTCTGAAAAAGTGCAAAAAAAAGAAATTGTTTATATTCTCCGGCATTATGTTCAGGTATGCAGCTCAAATCTTCTATATATTTGAGGGAGTTTGTCTGTCTGTCTGTCTAATCATCTGTCTGTTTGTACAATAACTCCTCCAAAACAGTAAGATCTAGGACTGCCAAATTTGGTATGCAGCTTTCTCTCATCATAACTTAAAGCAAGGTAAAAGTTTTGGTTGTGCAGGGAAAATGGGATATGCCTGGAAAGGGATTCCTTTTCAGAAAATCATAAAGAAAAGAGAGTCTGGCACAATTATAATAAAAATAAAATAGTGTCTTTCAACAGAGAATCAAGAACAACCTCAAACACAAGTCCTGCCTGTGATACACTGAATGTAGAGGCATAGTTCTGGTCAGCTTTCAGGGGTTCCTTACCATCCCTTCTCACCAATATAAGAGACAGCCATGTTTTTGTCTTAAATGTTTTACCTGACTCTATTCTCACATGTTTTTATTTAAGTGAATGCATATATGCATGCCGCTCTTGGTATCTGTGTGCCCAGTGCACAACCACCCGAAACATTTTCCCTTGGTGGAGTATCTGTTGGGTAGTTTGAGCTCCATCTGCTCTTGTATGCCATTATATATGGGTTTAAAAGCATTAATCCCTCTAGCCCCCATTAGTTCCTTCTTAGTGCCTGCAGTGGCTGTTGGAACAGTTCTTTTTCTCAGCCTTTGTGAATATAGGAGCTTCAGGGCGTAGCCGAGTTAGTCTGTTACAGAAACAACAAATGGTCTGGTAGCACTTTGTAGACTAACAAAATATGTAGATGGTATTATGACCTTTCGTGGGCACAGCCCACTTCTTCAGATGACTGGAGTATCAATTGACACCTAATGTTCAGAGAACCTGGTGGGCAATGGCTGCTACCTGTAAAAAACTAAGTCATGCATGGTTTACCTATGTGAGGGTATGTCTACACTTGCCCCCTAGTTCAGACTAGGGAGGTAAATGAAGCATAGCGAAGTTGCTAATGAAGCACGGGATTTAAATATCCCGTGCTTGATTAGCATGTTTGCGGCCGGTCGCCATTTTAAAATGCCGGTAGCCCGAATTAACTCGCTGATTGTAGATGCGATAAAATGATCCAAAACACTTCCCTTGAATTAACTGTTACTCTTCATTTCACGGGGAGTAACAGTTAATTTGAAGGATGGGTTTTGGATCGGACTGTCATGTCCGATCCAAGACACACACAGGCTGAGTGTCCCTGCACCTGTAGGCCCTGACTGTTAATGGTCTGGGGAGGAAATCTAGACTGGCAGGGCAGGGGCAGGGTCTTTTTTCAGCTGTGCTGTGCAGCGGGAGGGCTGCGCGGAGCCCAGCGTGGCAGCCTTAGAGCAGCTGTGGCCCAAGCAGCAGTGCTCAGCTGGTGGCTTGAAGGCAGCGCAGGGTTAGGTGAAGGGGGTGGGGCAGGCACTGGGTGCTCTGGGGGTGGGGCTAGTGCTGGGGGTGGAGCTAGTAGTGGGGGATCTATGGGAGCAGGGCTGGCACTGGGGGGCTCGGGAAGGGACTAATATTGGGGGCTGGGACTGTGGGGAGGCTGTAGGAAGGTTGGGTGCAGTGGGGCTCTGGAGACAGAAAGCTGGCTCGGGGGGGGGGGTCTGGTGGCATGGAGAGGTTCTGTGAGGGCAGGAGGCTGGCATTGGGTGGGGTTGGATGCAGGGGATGCTGGGGTCAGTGGCCAGTGAAGGACAAGTCAACTATCCAATATAAGCAAATACTTATCAGATAGTTGACAGGCTAATCGACTAGTCGCTCTCCCCCTCCCCCTTGCTGCCTCTATCAGAAAGAGGCAGCAAGGCGGGATGGGTGGGATCCGGGGGTACTTCAGATTGGCAGCACCACTTGGTGCCTTGGGCCAGACGGTGGGCTCTGTGCTGCTCCGCCACTTTGAAATGCTGCATGCAGCCCGGGGACAGCTGGAGTGTTCCCAGGCTGCACGCGGCGTTCCAAAGCGGCAGCAACACATGGAGCCCAGGGTCAGTCGGGGAGTCCCCAGCTGACCCGGGCTCCACCTGACACTTTCATCTTTGAAGTGTAGCAACAACCCTAGGGCTGTTTCTACACTTCAAAGGCGGAGGCACTCTGTCAACTAATCGAATAGTTGATGCAAAATGCATCGACTATTTGATTATTCAATTAGGCGATATTTAACATTCCTAGTCAGTGGCTGGCGCTGGGAGATAATGGAGGCATGGGGGGCTCTAGTAGTTAGGGCTGGCACTGTGGGACTCTGGAGGCCGGGGCTTTTGGCAAACCAGCAATGTTTTAATTGCATATTTATTATTTGCATAATAAATATGCAAATATACAAATGAAATGGTGCCTCTCGGTGCCTGTATTTCCTTCCTTACAGGACTCGGGCTCCTTGGCACTGCTGATACTTCTGCCAGTGATTCAAATTTCACTACCACAGTTACCTGCTTCTTAGACAAGTGGCCCGTTAGTACTGTCCAAAGGGAAACCTGCTACAGTGGTGTTGCTTTGTTCATTACAAGGCTTTTGGTACTACAGGCAGTCCCCGGGTTATGTACAAGATAGGGACTGTAGGTTTGTTCTTAAGTTGAATCTGTATGTAAGTCGGAACTGGCTCCAGATTCAGCCGCTGCTGAAACTGACCAGTGGCTGACTACAGGAAGCCCGAGGCAGAGTTGCTCTGCCCCGGGCTTCCTGGAATCAGCCGCTGATCAGTTTCAACAGCGGCTGAATCTGGACGCCTGGGACAGAGCAGCTGGGGCGCTGCCGGGACCAACCCGGCAGCACCCCCGCTGCTCTACCCCAGGCGTCCCCAAGTCAGCTGCTGCTGAAACTGATCAGCAGCTGATTCCAGGAAGCCCGGGGCAGAGCAACTCAGCACCATCTAGCAGAAAAGTGGTTCATGGGTTATAGGCATAGGCCTTCCACTTCTACTGCTCTGACTCCAGGCTCTTTAAGACACCGAGAAGCCACGAAGTAGGCAATTTGATGAGCTAGTCAAAATTAACCCACTAGTATTTATCTCTCCAAAACCCTTCACCTTCGCAAACTTCCACTTCCACAGTGCTTGGTCCAGCTTATTTGGGACAAGTGGATCTTGAGTTATACTCAGTAGTAAAAGCATCCTCCTATTCCTCACCTCCCTAAATTTGTAAACAGATACAGCCAATGGATATGTAGGTTCTGTTTGCTCTCCTGCAACCAACTGCTTACCTTGCTAAATAAGGTGGTTCTCCATTTGGTCTCACCACAGTGGGATATCACTAATCATTTCCCATTACTTTAGGTTCATAGTCCATAGGTTTGAGCAGGAAAGAGTCAAAGTGAAGATGTTTCCAGGGCCTTTTATAGCTTCTGCCATGTGAAAGGAATCCCATTGTTCTCACTGTGAAAAATTATAGCGAACAAAATGGTGTTTGGACTCACATGGACAAGTCACATGTCCATGCATATTTCATTTAGTCATCGCAGAAGACATTCCCTATACTGTAATTAGAATGTTGACAGGAAAATCCATTATGTGTTGATAGGCATCTACCATGGTCTGTTGTGAGGTAAGTATATCTTCGTGGCCATTTAATCTGAATAGTTACTTCACCATGTGCAGGCTAAATATCTGATGGGTGTTACCATAGGTGAGCAAACATTTGAAATGGAGGTACAGAGTTAATATTCAGAACTTCAGATGCAAACATGATACATGCACACAGATAGTGTAATCTTATTCAGCAAATCATAACTTTTCCATGGACATCTTACAAGCCAGACGTACAAGATTTGTTGCTGTTCTATAATAGCGATAGTTACAATGTATGAGTCACACATGGTCATATTTTAATCAGGTAACATCACAACATGCCCATAATGTTTTTAAAGGGCATAGTCAATTATTCCCTCAAGCATAAGACCCTGTCCCCACATGTATTGTCAAGTTGCATGGGTCCCCTATTCAAGCCATTTGTTAGCTGCTCACTGTTGCATGTCAATAAGTTGGCATTTTTGGTGGCCATTACTTTGGTTGGAAGAGCTGTGGACATTAATGGTGGTGCCTCCATAAATTATCCTTTTTAAGGACTCTTACCTGCATCCTTATCCAAAGTTTGTCCCTCTTTCCAGTCAGCCATCAATTTATTTGTCTATGTTCTACCCAAGACCACATACAACCAGGGAGGAAGAACAATTGCGTTCCTTGGATGTCAGAAGAGCCTTGGCATTTTATCTGAACAGAATCAGTCACTTTTGTAAATCCTTCTAGCTGGTTATAGCAGAGGCAGACAGAGTAAGAGGTCAATCATTTTGTACCCAGAGAATTTCTTCCCAGATCCCATCTTCAAACTCATGTGCTATAATGTGGAGAATGTTGCTCTAAGAGTCACAGTTCATTTAGTGAGGTCATAGTCAGCCTTGGCAGCCTTTGGCACAAGTTCTAGGTGCAGGTGTTTGTAGAGTGGCAGCTTGGTCCTACATTTGCATCTCTTTGTGCCGTGGCTCAAGACTCCAGAGAAAATGCTAGGGTGGAATGAATTGTTCTCCAGTATTTGACATAGACTCTGATCCTCTCTCATGGCTTCTGTGTCACTGAAAGTGGAACATATGCAGTCACCGGAAGAAGAAGAAATGAATTCCTTAACCTGTTCCAGAATTAATGATCTTTGAGTTGTGTTGCACATATCTACTCCACACCTCACTGTTCCACCTTATTCATCAGTTATGACAGGAAGGAGAAGGACTAGAGGTGGCTCTGGTCTTTTACCTGCATGCAGTGGTGCATGGCAGCAGGAGAAGTCCCTCAATGAGTGAAAAAGTTTCTGACAGCCATATGCTGAGTGCACTAATACCAAGAACGAAAAATCTATACAACACATCTCAAAGAAGACCAGTTATGGAACAGATTTGTAACTGTTTTTTTCTGGTTGATAGAACAAAAAATACTGTGAACAGTAATTGAAAAGATTAGTCTTATTCGAGTGTTCACGTGTATTCCATATAGGTGTGCGCATGCGCCATGTGCGCTCATTGTCAGAAAGTTTTTCCCTTAGCAATACCCTTTGGGCCAGCAGAGGAATCCCCTGGAGTGGTGCCGCTATAATGGCTCGTATATACCCCTGCCGGCCCTCCCCCCCCCATTCCGTATTACCACCCTCTACGGTTGTTGGAGTGTGCTTTGCTCTTGCTTTGCGAGTGTGACTTAGCAGTTCCCGTTGTTCTCCTTAGTTACGTGAATAGATTTTATCTTCTGTAAATAGTTCTTATTATCTAGTGTATATAGTTGTTTTTTGGCTAGGGGTTCACATTGTGTCCAGTGCCTTGTGTGGGGCATGCCCGGACCCTAAGGCTTCAAGTCCTATGTGAAGTGTCAGAAGTCCATGCCCTGCAGAGATCCTCCCAATCCTGTTTAAAGTTCCTTGGTGAGGCTCACCTTTCCTACTCCTGTAAGGTCTGCAGGAGCTTCAAGCCGTAGTCCAAGCTTGAGAGGGAGTCCCACATGAAGATTCTTCTCATGGAGACTGCTTTTCATCTGGCATCAGCGTTGGACTCATCACCGGTGACATAGAGTACTCCAGCTCCAGTGCGTGAGGCACCCAGTCAGTCGTATGCCTCTCCAGCGCTGTGTAGACCTTGGCACTGATCACAGTCTCCTGTGCCTCAGAAGAAGCAAAGACCTAGCAGAGGCAGGGCTCTGTTGAGGCATATGCCGAAAGTACGCCCTCAGTTGGGGCACTTGGCGTGGGGAAGATCGATACCTAGGGTTCCTGTGTTGGGTCAGAATTAGGGATGTGACAGTGTAGTCGACTAACTGATTAACCAATAAGCCAAAATTTATAGGCTAATGCTATAGACTACACGCATTTCCCGCCCTCCCCTTGCCAGTAATTGTTTAGCAGGCTTGGCAGCAACCTGGCTCAGTCCTGGCTTACAATGGACCTGGGACCTACCCCTACTGCGGCTCTGCATTTAAACTGTATTAGGAGTGGGTGGACAGGTAGCCCAGTTCAGGTCCAACTTGTACCGAGTCTGGGAGCTCAGTTCCCCCTTAGACAGGGGCTGCTGCTACTCTGCACTGCTGCCTCTGTATCAGAGGTAGCAGCCCAGGGTGACAGGCGGACTGGCTCCCCTTGCAGACCAGCACCTGCCTGGCGTTCTGCCTCCTGCCTCTGATACAGAGTCAGCAGTGTAACGTCTCAGGGTGCAAGCCTCGCCCCCGGGGACTATAGAATAGTTGACTAACAGGTAAGAATTCTTGAGGTTACTAGACTTTTCAGTTAACTGATATTTAACATCCTTAGTCAGCATCAGCTCATCCCATACTGTGATCCCAGCCCAGGGGAGGACCTTGCAGAGGTGAAGCCAATGACTCCAGACACTTTTGAGGCACTTAGAGACCTCATTGAACTCACTTAGTCCCCGGCTTTTGCCTCTGATTCCACAAGGGATTGGGACTCAAGGCTGCCCCATACTGCTACCCTGGCACTATGGCCTTCAGCACCGGCCCTGAGGGGACACCATCGGTCTCCTCTGGGACCAGCAGTGGGCCTGGTGCCAGCACCAGCTCCAGTTGTAGGCCTGGCACCGTCCTCGGTCTTGGCTCACTCTGTGCACCTGGCTATGATGCACAGAACCCCAGCACCAAGCCCCATAATTCCATGTCCTCCTTGGGGCATCACGGGAAGCCTAAATCTTTGTCCAAGCACTCACCGGTCCCCGGTCTCCACGGCTGCACCACCTCCCTGGTCAGCCTCCGATTACTCCACCAACTCGGAGTCCTAGTTGGTATTCTCTTCGACATGTGCCTCCAGGTCCAGGTCTTGGCACCACTTGTACTCCGGGCATCTCTCCTAGCACCAGAGTGCTTCTGTGCAGCTGTCTTGACCACCTCAGCCTGCTCCTGTCCAGCCGGTGCAGCCTGCCTGGCCACCTGAGTGACAGGCCCCTGTCCAGTGGCCATTCTGGACCCCCTGGGCTTACCATTAGGCCTAGGGTGCGGGACCTTCCAGACTGGAGTCGGTCTATTCAGGACCCAGGGCTCCCCCGTTGGCAACTCCAATGCCCTGCTCCCCTATGTTGGGGTGTTCGCAGGGCCTGAGGTCTGTTTCAGCCAGGGCTACTGAAGAAGGTGTGGCATGCCTAGCTCAGCCATCAACCATGGCCCTATTGGTAGCCTTGCAGGGCTTCTCCCATCACCAGGACCTGGAGGAGGTCATCCTGAAAAGGACATCTTCCTCCTCCTCAGATGAGGCCTTGGGGGATATCCCGTTGATGCTCTCTATGGACTTGAGGTCACACCAGGGCCTTCTCAAGTTCCTGGTCCAAAGTTTAGGGGTTCAGGTTGAGAAGTTGTTGGAGGACTCAGACCTGACCGTCGACATCCTTAATGCTGGCACATCTACCAGAGTGGTGTTGAATAAAGATCACTAAGTCACTCTAGCAAACCCTGGCCTCTATCCTGCCTGCAGACAACATAAGAACATAAGAATAGCCATAATGGGTCAGACCAAAGGTCCATCCTGCCCAGTGTCCTGTCTGCCAACAGTGGCCAATGCCAGGTATCCCAGAGGGAGTGAACCGAACAGCTAATGATCAAGTGATGTCTCTACTGCCATCCACCTCCACCCTCTGACAAACAGAAGCTAGGGACACCATTCCTTACCCATACTGGCTAATAGCCATTAATGGACTTAACCTCCATGGATTTATGTAGTTGTCTTTTAAACTCTGTTATAGTCCTAGCCTTCACAACCTCCTCAGGCAAGGAGTTCCACAGGTTGACTATGCACTGTGTGAAGAAGAACTTCATTTAATTTGTTTTAAACCTGCTACCCATTAGTTTCATTTGGTGGCCCCTAGTTCTTACATAATGGGAACAAGTAAATAACTTTTCCTTATTCACTTTCTCCACACTACTCATGATTTTATATACCTCTATCATACCTCCCCTTAGTCTCCTCTTTTCCAAGCTGAAATGTGCGTGTCTCTTTAATCTCTCTTCATATGGGACCCGTTCCAAACCCCTAATCATCCTAGTTGCCCTTCTCTGAACCTTTTCTAATGCCAGTATATTTTTTCTGAGATGAGGAGACCACATCCATACGTAGTATTAAAGATGTGGGCATACCATAGATTATAGAAGGGCAGTGAGATCTTCTCTATCCCTTTTTTAATGATTCCTAACATCCTGTTTGCTTTTTTGACTGCTGGTGCACACTGCGTGGATGTCTTCAGAGAACTATCCACGATGACTCCAAGATCTATTTCCTGATTAGTTGTAACTAAATTAGTCCCCATCATATTAAATGTAAAGAAAGTCAAGAGGTTTTATTTTGTGCCCTGGGAGGGTAATGAACACTTCTCATCCTTCGCTGGGGTCCTTAGTGGTCCAGGTCACACACCACTGTGAGAGGCAGGGTCAGCCAAGCCCGACCCACAAAAACGAGGTGAAGAAAATGGACCTTCTAGTTCTGCATAATGAACTACCAGGTGTTCCTAAGTCACTATGCCTACAATACCTGGGCTGCCATGGTCACGTTTAACGGTGCTCGTCCCTCAGGATTCCTGCTCCTAATTTAAGTCCCTTTTGGATGAGGGTAGAATCATTTCTAGGGTAGCCCTACAAGCAGCCCTGGATTCGGCAGATGCAGCTGCCCACACTGTGGCCATGGGCCTGGTGCTCTGCTGCAGCTCGTGGCTATAGGTATCTGGGGTGCTGCCTGAGCTCCAGACTACAATCCAGGACCTTCCTTTTGAGGGTCCTGGAATTTTATCGGAGTAGACCAATCACCATCTGCACAGGCTCAAAGACTCACAAGATGTGCTAAAATCCTTAAGAATTAAAACTCCTGACCCCCAGAGATGTTCCTTTCCCAATAGGAATGCATGCGATTTGTCAGGCTCATGGCTGCCTGTACATACATGGTGCAGCATGCCAGGCTTCGCTTTCATCTATTACAGCTGTGGCTGACTCAGGTGCACAACCCGTCTTCCCACCTGTGGGACAGGATGGTGACAGTTCCTCCTAGAGTCCTCTGCTCCTTGGACTCATGGCTCCAGGAGGAAGTGGTCTATATAAGAGTCCCATTCTCCTGGCCTCTGCTGTCCCTCCAGCTGGTGATGGATAGATCTGACACCAGATGAGGAGCTCATATCAGAGACATGAGGACACAAGGTATGTGGTCCTGGGAGGAACTCTTCCTACACGTACACGTTTGGGAGCTGTGGGCAGTCTGTCTCAGGTATCAGACATTTTTCCCTGCTCTTGGGCAGGCGTATCCTTATCCTGTCCAACAATACGACAGTGGTCTTCTACATAAACAGGCATGGTAGTACTTGTTCCCCTTCCCTGTGGCTTCAATAGAACATTTGCCCAGTAGCTCTTATGGACCAGCTGAGCAGGCCATTTGTGAGTCACGAGTTGTCTGTCAGGGCAGATGTTGCCCTCCAAATCTTTCACAGGTGAGGGTTTTCCCCATCTGGATCTGTTCTCCACCTGCCAGAACAGTACGTGTCCCTGATTCTGCTCCTTCATGGGGATTGGTTGAGGGTCTTTGGGGGATGCCTCCTCACTCATTGGCCTAGGGGCCTGCATTACTCATTCCTCCTGTTTCCTCGGTACACAGTGACCCTGAAGGCACAGGAGTTTGGAGCCTCCCTCATCGTCATAGCAGCAACGTGACCGAAGCAGCACTGGTTCACGTCACTCCTCAGCCTCTCTCTCGAGAGGCCGATAGCCCTTCCTTTGTTCCTGGATGTGATAATGCAGGATTTCAGCAAGCTCCATTATCCAAACCTGCAGTTCCTGCTCCTCATGGCTTGAAAGCTCCATGATTGACAGCCCTGGAGCTTTAGTGTTCAGAATAGGTGCAGGAGGTCTTACTAGGGAGTAGGAAGACTTCCACTAGAGCCACATATCTGGCTAAATTGAAGTGATTCGCTATTTGGGCTACTCAGCAGAGAATGTCTCCCATGGACGCCCCAGTCCCATTGGTCCTGGACTACCTCCTTGATCTAAGAATTCAGGGGTTGTCCTCCTCTTCCATCAGGGTCCACCGAGTGGCTATCTCCGCTTTTCACTCAGGCTCCCAGGGTAAGAGGCTTTTCGCAGACCCCATGGTCCAACAGTTACTGAGGGGCTAGAGAAGGCTTTACCCACATTTATGGCAACCCGTTCCTCCATGGGACTTCAGCTTAGTCTTACCAAGCTTACTGGGCCCTCTCTGAACCTATGGAGATGTATTCTCTACTTCACCTCTCCTAGAAGGTGTCATTCCTGGTGGCTATCACCTCCGCCAGATGGGGGTCAGAGCTCAGGGTGCTAACGTCAGATCCCCCTTACACTGTCTTTTTTAAGGATAAGGTCCAGCTCTGCCCTCATTTGGCCCAAGATAGTGTCTCAGTTTCATGTTTCCCAGGATATTTTCCTTCCCATGTTTTACCCCAAGCCTCATGCCTCTGATAAAAAAAACAGGGCTTACATGCATTGGCTGTTAGGAGGGCCTTAGCCTTTTATTTAGATAGAATGAAAACCTTTCATAAATCCCCACAGTTATTTGTGGCAATTGCTGAGAGGCTGAAGGGCCAGCTGGTCTCTGCTCAAGGGATTTCTTTGTAGATCACTTCCTGTATCCAAGCATTCTATGATTTGGCCAGGGTGCCGGGCCCTACTTTGATGGCCCAGTCCACCAGGGCCCAGGCCTCTCTCCACAGCCTTTGCGGCTCAGGTGTTTATCCTGGACATCTGCATGGCAGCCATCTTGTCCTTGGTCCACAGCTTTGCCAACCATTCTGCGCTGGTTCACGAGGCTAGGGAGGGTGTGCTCTCAGTAGGGAAGTTCTCTGCTCCATGGAAGGTTAGGACTCCAACCCCTCCTCCTTGGTTTCTGCTTTTGAGTCAGCTACATGGAATGGACATGAGCAGTCACTTGAAGAAGAAACAGTTACTTACCTCTCGTAACAATTGTTCTTCAAGATGTGTTGCTTATGTCCATTTCAAATCCCATCTGTCTCCCCTTTATTGGAGTAGTTCGGTAAGAAGGAACTGAGGGGGTGGAGGGCCAGCAGCAGTGTGTTTCCTCTAAGCTGCGCCGCAGCACAGCTTCACAGGTAATAATTCATCAGCCCAGCCCAGTCAGAGGCTCAAGGCTTTGTGAAGCTTAGAGAGAACGCTGGCCAGCGGGGGTGTATTTGAGCCAATATAGCGGCACCACTCCAGGGGGCTCCCCTGCTGGCCCAGCGGGTAGTGCTAAGAGAAAAATTTTCCAACGATGCATGCACGCAGCATGCATGCACCCACATAGAATGGATTTGAGCAACACATCTCAAAGAACAACAGTTAGGAGAGGTAAGTAAATGTTTTTTTATATTAAGTAACAACTTGTTCAAGATATTTTTAACTTGATTGTGTTAGATTATGTTCATTTCCTATTAAGGACACTTTTAAAGTTATAATTTTCACTTGTTAAAATATGTTCAAACAGAAACCAAGCTCCAGGAAAATGTATTTGTCTGGATATGGTGTGGAACTAGCTATAAAGAGTACAGAATACAAAGCAGTGGATGACATTCAGATTAAAGGTATATTTTTGTTCTGTGTATTGTGTTATTGGAGAAAATATTTCAAAATATTTGACAACATCTTGAATTGTGAGAATAATAATGCTCTGAGTATATTTACATTTTGTTGACATATACAGGCAGTCCCCGACTTACGTGGATCCGACTTACGTTGGATCCCTAGATACGAACGGGGTGAGGCAACTCCCGCACATGCGCAGCAGGATTCCCGGGGCTCGCTCACCTGGGTCCTAGGATCCTCCTCCTCCTCGGGCTGGCTCCGACTGGGGTCCCGCAGAGCTGCCGGGCAGAGGAAAAGTGCCTCCCCACGCCCGCTGCCCCCCCCCCACCTCCCTGCCAGCAACAGGCTGCCCCCTCCCCTGAGCAACAGCCTGCCGAACAGCAGACAAAAGCAGCCTCTCCGCCCCTCCTCCCCCTATACATGCTGGGCTCCCTGGGCAAACAAAGACTCCACCAAAACAAACAAAGTGCTGGCCTCATTGTGTTAGCAAAAAAAGGACCCTCCTCCTAGAACCCTGGGTGGTGTGTGGAAATAAAGCTATTAGCTCAAAGCATGGTGCAGAGCTGTTTGGTATTTGATGAGTTACTCCTTTAGTCCTGAGTTTGTCACAGGGACAGAAATAGATGTGAAATCTTCTGAACAGGGGAACAGACAGCAAAACAAACATTAGAGGGGAGTTAACCTTTCCCTATGCTATCCAAAACTAAAAAAAATGTTTGGCTAGAGTTTCCCCTACAATATGTACCAGTTCCGACTTACATACAAATTCAACTTAAGAACAAACCTACAGTCCCTATCTTGTACGTAACCCGGGGACTGCCTGTATAGTTAATTTTTACAGGATATGTTAAAAGTAGTCTCAGGCGTTGAGATTAACTTAGAACTCTGTACCCATGTTTTATAGACGAAAATATTTAAGGCTAGGAAGTTATTTACTAGTAGCTATTGTTCTCTGAAGATATACATCATCCAAAGCCCATATTCCTTCTTCCCCTGTAAATTGAAGGTTCTTTAATCTTCTTAATAATTTTAGTATTCTGTCTCTATCTGTTAAGTTATCTCTAAAGTGTCTAGTAACATTGTCTAGGTACTAGGTTTTTATACATATGAAAATAATTTCACTTCCTTGATGGGAAAAAATTTGCCTGTTGAAGCACATTCACTTTCAGAGACTGAAATAAGACACATACAGTTGAAACAAATGACTTTAGTACTTTAGACTTAGAGAGATCCCTCAAACGTTGCATAGAAGTCAAAATCCAAGAGTAGCAATTTATTATGTATATCTTCATAAAACAATAACACATCATGTTCAGTTTCTACGTGGAAGTGTTTACAGCCACAGCCACAGCCATGTGTCTGTTGTATTTCTTTCCTCCTACCTCAGTACATGCTGCCTGATAGAGTGGGAGGCTATATTAACAACAATGTGCTAACCCTTGAGAGCTCAGCTGAGTGCTAGTTTATCATTTAGTAGCAAGACACTAGTTGAGAAATACTCTACCCTCTGACTCCACAACCTCAATCAAGCTTCACAAACATCATTTCTGTGTACAGTATTACATTGTTTAAAACTCATTGTGTGTGTGTGTGTGTGTGTGTGTGTGTGTGTGTGTGTGTGTGTGTGTGTGTGTGTGTGTGTGTGTGTGTGTGTATATATATACACACATACTCTCATTTTTCAGTTGAAAAAAATTCTCTGGAACCTACCCCTCACCCCATTAATTTCTACAGGGAAATAGGATTCACTTAACATCCTTTTGCTCAAAGTAGCACTTTTCAGGAACTTAACTACAACGCTAAGCGAGGAGTTACTATGCTATGTACAGCTAAGTCTACTGCTAATACCTTTTCTCAGGACTGGGTGTAAGAAGCCATAGGACTGATTTCCTTCAGTTGAGCCAGGAGCTAAGCCTAGCTGAACTGATTGGCTGAAAAGTGCCCATAAACCTGCATGTAAGCTCAGCACAAAGGAGCAGGCCACTTGCTGCTCAACACTAACATCTGCAACTGTGTCTGCCTTGTATCTGGCCTTGCTCTCAGGTTGTTCCTGTCTAGTTTCAATTTGTTCTTGTCTTTTTCCAGCCCTTCTCCATTGCCCAGCTTCTGACTCTGATTCTTGTTATTGAGTCCTGGCTCTGGTCTGATCCTTGGTTTGATTCCTTGTTCTCCATCAAGTGGCATCCCTGTGGATGCTCCACTCAGGTTTCTGTGTGTCCCCGCGCCGCTTATTGGAGGTTTTTGGGGAGCAGTGCCCCTCGTGCTGTGCCTGCGCACTCTGTCTCTCATGCTCCTGCTGTTCATTGAGTGTGTGTGCGGCGCGAGGCTCCCTCAGTTCCTTTTCTACTGTCCTCAACTAAAGATGGAGTCAGAGCAGTGCTCTTCTTTTCTGATGGGAGAGACTCATGCAGCACATAAGTGCCCGCATTGTCTAAATATGACAGCCAGGGCCAGAAAAGATCGCAAAAACCTCCTCTGGGAGAAATCCCTACAACCATCAGGAGTAAGTCTGAGGAGACACAGCATTACCAGCGCTGTCCTGAGCCTCCCATTCCCTAATGCCATCAGTCTCTGGCACCATGGAGAAACACAAGACGACATCAGCCAGGAGAACTGAGTCAGAGCTTAAGCACTCAGCACCGGCTGGTGCCTCTAAGGCAACAGCACTGACAAAGCCGCATATGCCACCTCTGCCAGCCCACACAGGCACCCCTATTCTGCCTGAACAAGCCGTCCCTGCAGCCTGAACCTGAATGCACTCCAGCACTGGAGCATAAGAAAGCGTCACATAAGATGCATCATTTGCAAAAAATCCCCACAGCTGAGTACACTTCTGGGACCAGGAACCTGTTTACTGCACTCGCCAGTGTTGTCTCACGCAAATGTGCACAGGCACATGCCAGAAAGGGCTCCCCATTCTCCTATGCTATTGTCACCACAAACTAACTACGGTAACAGGCAGAGGTGTAGATTTTCATCATGCCATTCATCCCTATCAGGATCAGTGGCTTCCTGGCATTCATATTGGGTTCATTCATGCCCAAACCTGCACCCCCCGGTGCCACCTTGGGACTTGAACCTTGTTCTTGACATGCTCACCAGGCCACCCTTTGAACCATTAGCCACTACATCACCACAATACCTGTCCATGAAGGTGGCCTTCATAGTGGCAATAACATCAGCAAGACATGTAGACAAAATTGCAGTCCTCATGGCCGATCCACCTTTCACTACGTTTACAAAAGGTAAAGTTATACTCAGGCCTTACCCTAAGTTCCTTCCCAAGGTCATATCCGACTTCCACCTAAACGAACTCATACACTTATCTTCGTATTTTCCTAAACTACATACCTTCTCCAAAGAGGATGCAAGACGAATTATTGCGTTATACTTTACATAGAACTAAAGAAACCGGAAAGTCGGATAGGCTCTTCATCTCTTGGTCCGGGTCACATAGGGGAACAGCCGTCTCATCGCAACGTATATCCAAATGGATTGCCTGCTGCATATACACAGTTTATGAACTTTTTGGGAAGCAACCACCACAGATTATCAGGGCTCACTTAACATGTACGTTGGCCACAACAATGGCCTTCCTACATAACGTACCATTGGTGGACTTTTGTAGAGCAGCTACATGGTCCTTCCATCACACCTTCACACAATATTACACCCTACAGAAAGGACCCATACCCGCCACATCTTTGGTAGATGCGGTCCTTCCTTCCCCTACATAAATGACTCCAGTGCCCACCGCCGTCTGGCAGTACTGCTGCTAAGTCACCTGAGTAGAGCACCCACAGGGACATCACTCGATGGAGAAGTAGTAGTTACCCTGTTATGCAGTAACGATGGTTCTTTGAGATGTGTGTTCCTGTGGGTGCTCTGCTATCCTCCCTTCCTCCCCTCTGCTTGGAGCTCTTTAATGGACTTCAGGTAGAAAAGGAACAGAGGGAGGCTCGCACTGCTCGTGCACTCAACGAATGACAGGAGCGCAAGACACGGAGTGTGCAGGCACGGTGCGAGGGGCACTGCTCACCAAAAACCTCCGATCAGCAGTGCGTGGATGCTCTGAGACCTGAGTGGATCACCCAGACAGGGACATGCATCTTGAAGAACCATCATTATTGCATAGGGTGAGTAACTAGTTCTTTCTGAATCTTACATTTGTTCCATGGCTCTGGCTCCTATCTCCTGAATCCATCTCTAACCACTAGGTCAGATTGCCCAAGTTCTGTTCCTGACATAGGGTAGCTTTTGTAGAGTACATCAGGCCTAAGAATGGCAATGTACAATTATTAGCATGTAATTAAAGCGTTTGTCCTTATCTGGGAAAGGAAATTGTGTAGCAAGAGAGGATGAAGGTACAGTATTTGGAGTTGTATGTGGAAGCTGGCAGGGTTCAAAACCAATACTGCTCATCTCTTATTTTATGAATTTAAATTCATACTTTATTTGAAAAATAGAACCCAATAATATTTGATTATCCACAATGGTTACCATTTGATCAAATTGAGAAAAAGTCATTTTAAGAAGTGAAACTGTTAGCTGCACTGTCTAGCATATATTTTTTAAAAAATTTTATTTAAACAGTAAACACTTCTCTAATTATTTTAAAAAATAAAATAAAACTATAGGATCACATAACCTCTAAAGAGCTATTCTAAAGCCAAAATAATAATCTGCAAATTGGAATCACATTTGAGAAGTATACATTTAGTTTGTATAATTGTAATGGCAGGATGTTCTTTAACAGTTTTATAATTTTGGGAAATAAAATGTACTGGTAATTTTTTTGTTTTGTGTTTTATGTGTGGTCTGTGTGTTCAGCCACAAATGACACAACGGAAAAGGAAGATGACGAGGCAAGTGAAATCCAAGGGTTTCTCTTTGGCAAATTGAAGTGAGTTAATTTAATTTACAATTACATTTCTTCAGTTGTCAAATAGTTGTTTTTGTTCTTAAAATAAAAGTCCAGACATATGATGTGAAAATGTATTGTGGCAATGTGTTGACCTAATATTATCTAAAATACTAGTTTAATTTTGTGTGTTTGTGTACTTCCCTGTTTAACTGTATTTATAAATTATTTATTCTCATTTCAGATTATTAAATATAACATTTTGATATTCTTGGCATATGTATATAACCAAACTTTTTAACAGAAAATGTAGTTGGATTGATACTCTTAGAATGTAGACAGAATCAACTGATTTTCCTAAAGTAAGGCAGAAATTAAAATAAAGAAAATGTTTCTAGTGATGCTGGAACAGTTTGTATAGTGGGAGTGCTGAGAGCCATTGAACCAGACTGTAAATCCAGCACCTCTAGTTCCAGCACCTATGCTTATTTCCCATCCTGCTCCCTGCAACCCCCCTGAACAACTTCAAGGAACACTAGGCCTTCCTTAACAGGGTGTCTGCCAACTTGAACTTAACAATTGAAGAGGTTGTGGAGGAGTCTGACAAATCTTCAGTGTGATCTCCTCCTCCACACCAGCCCAGGTCATGCAGCTTATCCACTCAGGAGTCCCTAAGATTGCCAAATCACTGTGAAAGATCCCTGCCTTTTCTAAGAAGGCAGAAAAGAGGCATTACTTCCCTGCAGAAAGCTTCATAACTCTGTATGCATTCCTTTCAGTGGCAACACTGGTCATGTCCACTGTTAATGAAAAGGGCAGACAGGGCCAGGTCAGTAGTTCATCTAAAAAAAATGAAGCCAAAGGCTGTACTTTTTGGGAGAAAGATCTATTTGATGGCAAGTCCACTTGGCCACTATTTTGGCCTTCCATCCACCACTCAAAGGCAGTCACTGTAGAATTTCACAGCACCACCTTCATTACCGACACCTTTGGCCAATGGGACCTGTGAGATTGTGCTGAGCAGGGCAGTATGTGAAGACTCTGCTCACCTTCCCATGGCGGCACACAAAAGAGGCACATGGCTCCCACAGCCAGCCTTTCTGAACAGCATTCAGGGGTGGGGCAGAAAGAGGAAATGGGAGGCACACAGAGCCCTCTATATGAATGGGAAAATGAGGCACCTTGGTATGTAGGGGAGGAATGGAGAACACACAAAGGTCCTGTCATGGGTGGGGATGTTGCAGAGAGCCCTTGAATTAAAGGACAATAGAAGGCTAGCACATAGGGAGATTCTGGGGATGAATGGAAGGATTCAAGGGACCTCTGGTATATGAAATAAGATCAGCCTGCAGAAGCAACAAAGTGTGTGAACTTCTTATATGTAATACAGTTTGGTAGGTGATTATGGTGAAAATAGTTTAAGGACATATGCAAAATACAATTCTTATGTAACTCCACTTGGTACAAAGTTAATTTCATAGACAACATCATTGTCTAGTTGCTAGAAATGTATTGGTTAAATAACTCATCGACTTATTTAGGATCTGACTTAGAGAATTACTGAGTAATTGCCATTCTCCTTGAAATCATAAATGGAAGCTGTTCATAGTTAGTATTTTCAAGATGAGTCCCTGAAATTGTAACCACATTCATAAATCCTAATCTCTGTTTATAGAAGTGAATTAGAAGTATTAAATTCTTGTTTGTTACCTTAAATATCAAACCATGATGAAGCCATAAATAGTTTTGTAAGTGACGGAGGGAGGTAATTTGATTTTTTTAAAATGTTTTGGTTTAGACAAATGTATCCTGACCTTAAAGATAATCTGAAGGAGTTCAGAAAACACCTAATTGAAAGTGCTAATAACTTGGAACCTCTGAAAGTTTGGGAGTTACAAGGTATGTATTTGGTATGCTGTGCTTGTTTGTTGGTTTGTGCGTTTACTCTTATTTTGTTTAATTCTTCTTTGCTGAGTTGGTGATTATAAAAGCTATAACAAAAACTGCTTTTCTTCTTCAAGTGTGTGTCCCTGTATGCTGGACTTCAGGTTTCACAGTCACTCTACGACCTGGGGATGTTTCCCTAGCAGTGTCTATCTGGTCCACGCCTGCACCTCTGCCACCTTAGGCTATGTACCAGAGAAAAAAAGGGAGCTGCTGGTCTGCAGTCACTTTGGTTCCTCCTCACTACTCTTGGGAGCTTTAGGGTTCATACTGACTTCTTAACATCTCTCTGCTAATAATTTTAATATTTTGTAGTTAATTTGTTATGAGATATTTTTATGGGTTTGGTTCCCTAATTCTTGGAACTACCAGTCCAGCATGGAGAATTATATCTGTGTAAGCTCACACACATCCCATCAGCCTAATCTTGGTTATCTTCATTTTCAGAAGTATATGCTAAAAATACTCAGCTTTAAGCGCTGCATCAAAGGTCACAAGTCACTCCTGGTTATATACTATGAAGACACATATGTAAATGCTTTTGCCTTGCATTTGGAAAGGACAAATCATTTCCAAAGTCACATGACTTTGTATAATTTTTGGAAGAAATTAAAGGAGAGGCATTTTCCACTGAGAGGCTGTCAGAATGGATCTTGTGGTGCATCATACTCTTATTAGGTGAACTTTGAAGTGAGAGCACACTCAATAAGAACTCAAGCAGCATAGGTAGCTTCCTTTACAGACGGACCTGTTACTGACATTTGCAGAGCAGCAACTTGGAGCTCTGTTCACAGTTTTGCTAGACAATACACAGCAGCTCCTGTTGGCTGTTTGGGCAAGACAGTTCTGCAGTTTTTTGTGACATAGGACCCAACCAGATACCCACCTCCTTGACAGAGACACTATTTGTGAATCACCTTGTTATAAATAGGAGCTGCTAAAGAGAATCTGACTTACCTGAAGAGTGAGGAAAGGGTTAAGCAACTGGAGATGCACCTAAGGAGGGGGTTCGGGCAGCCAGCCAATAAAAATGCAGATAGGAATTTCAAACAGGGAAAGAGTTTTTCTTTCTCTTTTTTGTTTGAGATCAGAGCCGTTTCTCCCAGGTATTGAGGGAGATGGGAGACAAGTTGTCTCTCCAAGACTGGACTTCTTGAAATGTGTAAGTTGGGAAAAGTTTAGATAGTCCATTAGGGTTTATTGTTCTCCTTCTTTAGGGATTTGGAAATCACGTCTGATCTGACTAATTGTTTTTCTCTTTTGGGACTAATGATTACAGCCCAGGGATTTTCCCTGAGTCTGTCACTTCATGGCTATCTAATACCTAGTCATTTATTATGCTTGCAACAGTGGTTTTGTTTTGATAATAAAAGAGTTTTTCTCTTTGTTTTGATTAACCAGTATTGGTTGATTGTTGTGTCCTTACGTTTATGTGCCTAGTTACCCAGGCAAAGTCCATTGTTCTCTGCAGATTTCCTCAGTTTGTTTTCCCAACTCCAAGCAAAACAGAGGTTGGAGATGGGGGGAGAGCTTTACTTTAGGGAGAGGATTCCCAAGAGACCTCTTCCCTGGAAAAGGGTTTATTTTATATGTTATTAACCCACTTGGGTGGTGGCAGCAGTTTCTTTTGGGTCTTAGGGAAACCCAGTTTATCTCTGGGAAGTTACAGTGGCAGTTCTTCAGAATCTCTACACTCAACGTGTCAGGTTGGGAAATTGAGCTGTGACACCTAAAGTGCATTGCACTTCGTGAGAAGCACTTGAAGACGGATGGACTACTCAATGGTAACTTGAGTTCTTCAAGATGTGTTTTCCCTGTGCATAGTGCACAATTCACTCTTTTCCCCTACTGTCTGATTTCCCCTGCTGGGGTCAAAAGGTAGAGAACGAGCTCAAATGGCAGCAGTCAGCAGTCTTTATTTCTGTAGTGTGGAGTCAAAGAGTAAGGAACATCTATGAACCAGATAACACTATTAGGCAAAAATCTGTGGTTCTAGACGTAGAGATTGCATTTGCAACTTTAAGTACATGACAGATAAGGACAACACTGCCATGCTGTCTCAGATGAGTCACAGGTTGAGGGAGTAATTTCAAGTCAGGTTGTTAAAACCAGGCAGACACTCCCAAACTGGTGATATATGGCTGGTTAGAATTTAATCAAACCAGCAATTTATGCTTCTTCTTCGAGTGATTGCTGATGTGCATTTCAAGTGCACAGTCATTGAAAAACTTTTCCCTAGCAGGAACCCATAGATGAGCAGGAGAGACCCCTAGAGTGGCGCCAGTATGGCAAGGTATATAGCCCCCTGCCAACTATCCCCTCGCTGAGTTACTTCTTACCGCCAGTGACAGTCATTGGAGCTAGCTTCTCTTGCCTCGGGCAAGTGTTTGTTCCCTAGCTATTGTTCGTAGATAGTTATGTCTTTCAAGTTAGTTATTTGTTAGCAGTTGATAGTTCTCTGCAGGGATTCTATGTTCTTCCCTGCTATTTGCAGGTCGTGGGACCGGACCAATCAGCCTCTGTGCAAAGCACACCATTGTCAGTGAGAAGTGCACTGGCTCTGCATAAGGAGTCGAAGAAGACCTCTCAGCACCAGTGATCATCTGCACCAAAGGCCGCTTCACAGCACCACTCCTATTCTCCAGTGCAGAAAAAGCAGCAGAGGCGAGAAAGGATCAGGTCCCTTACTTCAAAGGCTTGGAAATCCAAGGGGTTGCATTCTGAGTCAGAACACCCTTTTAAACAACCCACCCTTCTGGCACCATGAGTCTAGCACCACAGCTGATTCCATCAAGTCCGGTACCAGTGGACTCTGTCACACTAGAGCCAAATGGGAGATGTGGATATGCCTTCCAGTCCCAAAAAATATGAGGCAGCCTGGGACCGCATTGAGTTAATATCTGGATGGTTGGCGTCTCCAAGTAAGTCCCTGTCAGGATGGCCAGCACCGTCACCAATATTAGGATCGGTTCAGTCAAGAGGGAAACCCCCTATCTTGAGGAGGTCACCTTCACCTCGGCACCGTTTGCTTAGTTGGGACTGTTTGCCTTGGCATTGATCCCAGGATAGCTCCTGTACAAGGTGGAATCCTCCCGGTAATCTCACCCTGCCAAAAAGGCCACTTTTGTGGTACGTTACCACTTCCCTGTGGTCTCCACATTCCACATATATGTCAGAGTTGGAACCAGAGTCTCGTAGGTCCAGGTGGTGGTGCTTCTCATTGCATAGTCACCCATAGAGGAGGCAGGAGGTGTCAGTGTTGTGGCCTGCTCAGTGACAGGTGCCACCCCATTAGCACTTCTGGACCCCCTGGGCCTATTACCAGGCACAAACACTTGGTTTGAGGTTGATGTCAGTGGCTCTATCAGCAGGAGCACCCATCAGTGGCCTTAGGAAGAGATCCCTCCATAGGGGTTCAATCTTCCTCCCAGCAGAAGGCTCAGAATTTGGGCCTACAAAGAGGATGTCATCAAGGACAGAGATCCTATGGTGGAAATTTTGTCATCGGGGGTGGGGGTGTCTAGGGCAGCACTCCCTTTTATCAAGACATTATCCTCCACCATGAAAGCCTTGTTGCAAATCCCAGCTTTCATTCCTCCTACTGCCAATGGGGTTGAGCACAGGTACTTTGCCTCATATAAGGGGTATGAGTACTTATATACACACCCACAACCAAGTACTTTGGTGGTGGATTTGTGCCTACTTCTCAATGTGCAAAAGTCAACTCTGGCCCCCACACAGGTCTTAGAGTTGATAGGTGCCCTCATAGACTCTGTGACAGCCAGGGGATACCTTCTCTAGCCCTGTTTCAAAAGTATGTGCGAACTGATATGGGTCTGGGGGCCTTCCCCACGATGGCCTGAACCTGCCTGAAGCTGCTTGGACCCATGGCATCATGCATCTATGTCATCTGCTTCGCCAGACTATTGCAGGCGTGACTGGCCCGGGTATACAGTCCGTCTCGTCATCAGCTGGACAGGGTGCTCACTGTTTCACCATTGGTGATAGAGAATCTTCATCAGCAACAGTAACGATGAGGAGGAGATCTCATTCTCCCCATGACACTCATTGCGAAAGCCAGCTGCACAGATACAGCTACAGCAGCAGATGGCTGAGCCCCAGATGTGGTAGCCTTTTCCATGGTTCCCTCCCATCCTGCTCCCACAACCTTGGCAGGGATGGGACCCTTTTGGTACCTTAAAATCTCAAGTACCGGCACCTCAACTGATGCCACTACCCAGGCCTCAGATAGTGGCCCACAGGCCCCCTATACCCATGAAATCTGACATAATGCAGGAGGAAATAGTGGACTTGCATGATTCTCAGGGCAAAGATACATTATATCCATTGCACATCTTGTCCTCTTCCCCTGATAAGACATTATTGCCCCCTATGCCAACTGTGAGGCACAATTTCAAGTCTTCTCAAGGCTTATACAAAAGGGTGGCTAATACCCTCAACATCTTATTGGTTAAGCTTCCCGAGATGCAGCACAAACTCACCAACATATTACAGACCTCACCTTCATCAAAGATTGCACTGCCAGTCAATGAGGCCATATTGAACTCAGCAAAAATCATATGGCTAACACCAGCTTCTATTTGCCCCAACATCCAAAAGAACAGACAGGAATTATTATATCCCAGCGAAAGGAGCTGAATTTTTATTCACACACCCAGCACCAAATTCCTTGGTTGTTGATGCATCCAGCAACAGAAGCAAGCAAATGTGATATAAATCCACCCCTTATGACAAGGAATAGAAGAGGCTTGATATTCTGGGCAGAAAATCATATTTATCTGCCCTCCGTCCTGAGCAGAATAGCTAATTATGAGGTGCTGTTAGCAAAGTATACATATCAGCATTTTGAGAACATGACCAATTTTATTGAATGACTACCTGACGATAGTAAGGGTTCCTTGCAGTCCAACATAAATGAGGGCTTCCTTATAGCTAAGATGGCAATGCAAACGTCCCTTGACATAGCTAATACTGTAGCATGATCCTTAGCTACGTCAGTAGTCATGCAGTGTATCTCCTGGCTGCACCTCTCAGGATTCCCTAGGGAGGTACAGAATACTGTTGAGAATCTTCCATTTGAGTGCCAAAATTTTTTCCACGACCACAGATGCCTCACTATATTCGCTCAAGGACTCATGAGTGATATTAAAGACCCTGGGCATGTATGTTCCCCAACCAAGGAAGAAACTACATTAAACAATTTACACCTCAGAGCAGAGCATCCTCATTGTACTCATCCCAGAGAAGCTATGATTTAAGAAGGAGACAGAGGCAACAGAAACATAGAGAAACACAGAAACAACCTACCACGTCCCAGTCCACCAACAGCTGACAAACTTTTTGAACATCTGGTCAAGGGTTTGACATCGTTTCCAACAAATGCTTGATAGCAATTCAATCTGCAGTCCTTTTACCATGCATGGGTCGATATCACCACACACAATTGGGTCTCAGAAGTCAGACAGAAAGGCCTCACGATACCATTCACCAAATTCCCTCCAGCCAAAACCCTTCTCTGTCCCTCTTCAGGGACCCTTCTCATGAGTCTCTGCTACAACAGGGCTGTGTCTACATTGGCATCCCTTTCCGGAAAAGGGATGCTAATGAGACACATCGCAATTGCATTTGCATTTACATGGCTGCCGCTTTTTTCCGGCTTGGGGATAAGCCGGAGAAAAGCGCCAGTCTAGACGTGATTCTCCGGAAAATAAGCCCTTTTCCGGAGGATTTCTTATTCCTACTTTCAAGTAGGAATAAGAAATCCTCCGGAAAAGGGCTTATTTTCCGGAGAATCACGTCTAGACTGGCGCTTTTCTCCGGCTTATCCCCAAGCCGGAAAAAAGCGGCAGCCATGTAAATGCAAATGCCGCGAGGGATATTTAAATTCCCCGCGGATTTGCAATTGCGATGTGTCTCATTAGCATCCCTTTTCCGGAAAGGGATGCCAATGTAGACACAGCCCAGGAGATAAACAGATTACTCCAGATTGGGGCAAACGAAATTGTACCAGCTCATCACAGGGGAAGAAGATTCTACTCAAGATACTTCTTCTTTCCAAAAAAATCAGGAGGCTGTAGACCCATCCTGGACTTACACAGACTGAACAAATATCTAAAAAAGCAATGATTCACTATGGTAACTCTAGCAAAGGTAATTCCATCCCTGGCACAAGGAAACTAGATGTTGTCTTCAACCTTCAGGATGTCTATTTTCACATATCAATTTGATTGTCACATAGAAAATTTCTAAGATTTACTCTAAAGCACCAACATTATCAGTACTGGGTCTTCCCATTCGGCCTGTCCTCTGCACCCAGAGATTTTCCAAAATATTGGCCGTGGCAGTAGCTCATCTCAGAAACTGGGGCATAATAATCTTCCCATATCTGGATGATTGTCTAACTATGGCATGTTCAGAACATGAGGCCATCCCATCCACTGCAAAGACAATCCATCTATTCGCATCTCTAAGGAATAAGGGATCTTCTGGAAAAGGCTTTATTTTCCGAAAGATTCCGTCTAGACTGGCGCTTTTCTCCGGCAAAGCCCCGAGCCGGAAAAAAGCGGCAGCCATGTTCATGCAAATGCCGCGGGGAATATTTAAATCTCCCGCAGCATTTGCAATTCCAACTGGTCTCATTAGCATCCCTTTTCCGGAAAAGGGTGCCAATGTAGACACAGCCAGGGGGAAAAATAACTGAGGAGAGTTGGCAGTTTTTCAAAGGGACATTGTTAAGGGTCCAAAAGCAAGCTATTCCTCTGTGTTGGAAAGATAGAAAATATGGCAAAAGACTGCCTTGGCTTAACCACGAGATCTTGCATGATCTAAAAATAAAAAAGAAGTCATATAAAAAATGGAAAGTAGGACAAATTACAAAGGATGAATATAGGCAAACAACACAGGAATGCAGGGGCAAGATTAGAAAGGCAAAGGCACAAAATGAGTTCAAACTAGCTACAGGAATAAAGGGAAACGAAAGCTTTTTTATAAATACATTAGAAGCAAGAGGAAGACCAATGACAGGGTAGGCCTACTGGTCAGTGAGAAGGGAGAAACAGTAACAGGAAACTTGGAAATGGCAGAGATGCTCAATGACTTCTTTGTTTCGGTCTTTGAGAAGTCTATAGGAATGCCTAACATAGTGAATGCTAGTGGGAAGGGGGTAGGTTTAGAAGATAAAATAAAAAAAAGAACAAGTTAAAAATCACTTAGAAAAGTTAGATGCCTGCAAGTCACGAGGGCCTGATGAAATGCATCCTAGAATACTCAAGGAGCTGATAGAGGAGGTATCTGAGCCTCTAACTATCATCTTTGGAAAATCATGGGAGACAGGAGAGATTCCAGAAGACTGGAAAAGGGCAAATATAGTGCCCATTTATAAAAAGGGAAATAAGACCAACCCAGGAAACTACAGACCAGTTAGTTTAACTTCTGTGCCAGGGAATAAGTAATTAAGGAGAAATCATCTGTAAACACTTGGAAGGTGGCAAGGTGATAGGGAACAGCCAGCATGGATTTATAAAGAATAAATCATGTCAAACCAATCTGATAGCTTTCTTTGATAGGATAACGAGCCTTGTGAATAAGGGAGAAGCAGTGGATATGGTGTACCTAGACTTTAGTAAGGCGTTTGATACGTTCTCGCATGATATTCTTATCAATAAACTAGGCAAATACAACTTAGATGGGGCTACTATAAGGTGGGTGCATAACTGGCTGGATAACCGTACTCAGAGAGTAGTTATTAATGGTTCTCAATCCTGCTGGAAAGGCATAGCAAGGGGGGGTTCTGCAGGGGTCTGTTTTGGGACCAGCTTTGTTCAATATCTTCATCAATGATTTAGATATTGGCATAGAAAGTACGCTTATTAAGTTTGCAGATGATACCAAGCTGAGAGGAGTTGCGACTGCTCTCAAGGATAGATTTAGAATTGAAAATGATCTGGACAAATTGGAGAAGTGGTCTGAGGTAAACAGGATGAAGTTTAATAAAGACAAATGCAAAGTGCTCCTCTTAGGAAGGAACAATCAGTTTCACACATACAGAATGGGAAGCGACTTTTCTAGGAAGGAGTACGGCAGAAAGGGATGTAGAGGTTATAGTGGACCACAAGCTGAATATGAATTAGCAGTGTGATGCTGTTGCAAAAAAAGCAAACATGATTCTGGGATGCATTAACAGATGTGTTGTGAGCAAGACACGAGAAGTCATTCTTCCGCTCTACTCTGAGCTGGTTAGGCCTCAGTAGGAGTATTGTATCCAGTTCTGGGCACTTCATTTCAAGAAGGATGTGGAGAAATTGGAGAGGGTCCGGAGAAGAGCAACAAGAATGATTAAAGATCTAGAGAACATGACCTATGAAGGAAGGCTGAAAGAATTGGGTTTGTTTAGTTTAGAAAAGAGAAGACTGAGGGAGGACATGATAGCTGTTTTCAGGTATCTAAAAGGGTGTCATAAGGAGGAGGGAGAAAACTTGTTCATCTTGGCCTCTGAGAATAGAACAAGAAGCAATGGGCTTAAAATTGCAGCAAGGGAGGTTTAGGTTGGACATTAGGAAAAAGTTTCTGTCAGGGTAGTTAAACAGTGGAATAAATTGCCCAGGGAGGTTGTGGAATCCCCATCTCTGGAGATATTTAAGAGTAGGTTAGATAAATGTCTATTAGAGATGGTCTAGACAGTATTTGGTCCTGCTATGAGGGCAGGGGACTGGACTCGATGACCTCTCGAGGTCCCTTCCAGTCCTAGTATTCTATGATCCTCACTTGACACAGTTGATAGCAGTCTTAGAATATCTTATTTTATTTAAAAAAACCCAGAATCTTTCCAATTCATCCATAAAGGTACACCTAGTGGATCTCTCAAGCGAGCTCAAGGTCATGGATGGCCACACTGTATTGTCACCCCACCACTAAGAAGTTTCTAAAAGTCCTCAACAATATTTTTCCCCCTATAAAGTTGGCAGCGGTCTCTTGGGATCTCAGTCTCGTTCTTAACACCCTGAGCTGCTCACTCTTTGAGCTCAGGCAACATGTTCCCTCACTACATAATGTGCCCATCAAGGACTTCTGTAGGGCAGCATCTTGGGCATCAGTTAGTACATTTACAAAACATTATACTATAGATACTTACACTTTGCAGTTTCCTGCTTTCGCACAGGTGGTCTTCACTGCTGTCCACCATCCACATCTGAAACCCCTCCTTCCACAGACTGAGGGCGCTGCTCTGTAATCACCTAGGGCATGTCTAAACTACACCCCTCTTTCAAAAGAGGGATGTAAATAAATTGAAATGGCAAATGAAGCCCGGATTTGAATTTCCTGCACTTCATTTGCATAATGGCGGCCAGAAATGAGGAGTATAGGATCTTTTGAAAAAGGGCTTTTCGACAGTAAAACCGCCATCTAGACGGAGTTCTTTCAGAAAAAAACTCCTTTCTCAAAAGATCTTATACTCCTCATTTCTAGACGGCAGTTTTACTGTCAAAAAGCCCTTTTTCGAAAGAACACACAGCCGCCATTATGCAAATGAAGCACGAACAATTCAAATCCCAGCTTCATTTGCAATTTTGATCTGTCTAATTTATATCCCTCTTTTGAAAGAGGGGTGTAGTTTAGACACACCCCTTCAGTTGAGCCCCCACAGAGACACTTCTTGAAGAAGAAACAAAAGATTACTCACCTTGTGCTGTAACTGGTGTTCTTTGAGATGCGTGTCCCTGTGGACCTGCTCTCCTCCCCTCTATTTCCGAGTTGCAACATCTCTTCATGGTAGAGAGGAACAAATGTGGAATTGATGGCGTGTGTGTGTTGACACATTTGCACTACCACCTGGGGGAGGTAGTATTGCTGATGAAAAGTTCCAGTTCTAAGCACAGAGTGCCAAACCGCCTACAGTGGAGTGCCCACAGAGACACCCATTTCAGAGAACACCAGTGCACGAAGTGAGTATTCTTTCTTGTTTTGTGGCCATTTCTTTGGTTAGATGAGTTTCTGAAATTTAAGCATTAGTGTCTGAACCCCCCCATACTGTTGGTTTTTTTTAAGATAAGGTAGAACTTAGATCCCACCGTTCGTACCTCCCAAAGGCTGTCTCCCATTTTCATGTGTCTCAAGACATTTTCCTGCCAATGTTTTACCCCAAGCCTCACCTTACCACTTGGGGACCAGTCTTTGCATTCCCTAGATGTGAGGCGTGCCATAACATTTTACCTGGAGCACACTAAGCCATACAAGAAATCCAGCCAATTGTTTGTGACCATAGCAGATAGGATAAAAGGGCTTCCTGTCACCTTCCAGAGGATCTCCTCATGGATTAAATCTTGCATTCGCACATGCCATGTCCTGGCAAAGGTCCCAGCTCCACCTATTCAATTCAGGCTAAGGCCTCAGCAATGGCCTTTCTTGCTCATGTCCCTGTCGAAGACATTAGGTGAGCAGCCACATTCATGTCTCGCTATGATATCCAACATCAGGCTAGGGATGCTGCTGCACTTGCAAACAGCAGTAAGGTGATTTCTGATCCCTCTGCCGCATAGCAGCTTGGGAATCACCTAACTTGGAATGCACATGATCAATCGCTTAAAGAAGAAAAGACAGCTATGTAACTTCTGTGACTTGTGTTCTTCGAGATGTGTTGCTCATGTCCATTTCAAAATCCTCCCATCTCCTCTCTGGAGTAGCTTGTGGCAAGAAGGAACTGAGGGAGGGAAAAGTTGGCAGGGGGCTATATACTTTGCCATACTGGCATCACTCTAGTGGTCTCCCCTACTACCTACAGATTCCTGCTAGGGAAAAGTTTTCCAATGACTATACAAGCGGTGCACTCACACCTAACTTGGAATGGACATGAGTAACACATGTCAAAGAACACCAGTTACGGAAGATACCAGTCTTTTCCCATGAAGCTACTTGCAAGTCCCTTTAGGTACACCAGCCTATTTTTCCATCCAGATCAACTGTATTTATGTGATGGAAGACTATTAGAACTAAAATCACCACTACTTAGGTTACACCTGGCTCCAAAGAGCCACCCTTTACCCTAAGTCAAGGTACGCTTCATATCTCACCAAAGATAACGCTGCCAGCTAATTATTTGAGTAAACTAAAGTTTGTTAACTCTAATCTTTTTTGTTAGATATTTGACGTTAAATTCAGGTAAAATATATTTCAGATTAATTAGAGTTTGTAAATGCAAAATGCTAGCAGAGATGGTGGGTTTTTTATAAGTCTCTGTAGTTTATGCAAAGAATACTGGAGACCTCAGTCTTTTGTTCAGATTTTTCCTTGTTAGAATTCATCAGTCAAGAGCTGTGGTATGTAAGAGGTACCAAAAGGTTTCCCTTTTTTCATCTTGACCATTTTTCTGTAAAAATCCTGGCTGTGACATGGGGTCAAGGAGTTCCTTGCTTAGGTACTGGGTGAAACAACTTCAGCAAGGAGGTACTCAGTTACCAGCCCTTCATTTGAATTGCAAATTTTACCTATATAATCTTTGTAGAATGTGTTAATATGAGATGTCTCTGAGACTGATTAGTAGGATCATTACAGGAGAGTTAATCTGTAGGCATTTCTCAGACTTACAACATGTTTGAGTTACAGGCATGCAGAAAAATCTCATAACTCCAGACACAATGTAAATACACATATTATAATATGACAGTAACATCCAGCAGACCACAACTTTTCCAATGATAGCTCACAAGGCATACTTAGTGCAAGATTTATCACAATTTTGTAAAAGTGGTGACTACACCAGTGTATTGCAGTACAGGCAGTCCCCGACTTACGCAGATCCGACTTATGTCGGATCCGCACTTACGAACAGGGCTTTCTCGCCCCGGAGGTCGAGGGAGCGGATTGTTACCTGCGATCTCCGGGGCGAGAGAGCCCCGTTCGTAAGCTGCTCCGGTGCCCCTGGTCTGCTGGAGACCGTCTCCAGCAAACCAGGGGCACCGGGCGGGTTCCCGCGCTTCTGAGGCTTTGCCAGAGCAAAGCCTCAGAAGCGCGGGAACCCGCCGCTGCTGCCGCTTCAGTCCCATGCCTGTGGTCTGCTGGGGACGGTCCCCAGCAGACCACAGGCACCGGGACTGAAGCCGCAGCCGCGGGGGGGTCCCGCGCCTCTGAGGCTTTGCCAGAGCAAAGCCTCAGAGGCGCGGCACCCCGCTGCCGCTGCGGCTCTGCTCCCCGTGTCCCTGGTCTGCTGGGGGGGGGGTGCGGCTAGTGTCCCCCCTCCCCCCAGCAGACCAGGCTTTTGTTTTGGACCCTGGAGCAGAGCAGCTAGGGCGCTGCTGATTGGTCCTGCAGCGCCGTTCTGGGCACTACTGGACCAACCCGGCAGCACCCCAGCTGCTCTGCCCCAGGTCCTGATTCAGCCGCTGCTGGTCAGTTTCAGCAGAGGCTGAATCAGGACGCCTGGGGCAGAGCAGCTGGGGTGCTGCTGGGTTGGTCCAGTAGCGCCGAGGAGCGGTGCTACTGGAGCAACCCAGCAGCACCCCAGCTGCTCTGCCCAAGGCGTCCCCAAGTCAGCCGCTGCTGAAACTGACCAGCGCTGACTACAGGAAGCCTGAGGCAGAGTTGCTCTGCCCCAGGCTTCCTGGAATCAGCCGCTGATCAGTTTCAGCAGCAGCTGACTTGGGGAAGCTTGGGGTTCTTAAGTTGAATATGTATGTAAGTCAGAACTGGCGGTCAGTTTCAGCAGCGGCTGAATCTGGACGACAGTTCCGACTTACATACAGATTCAACTTAAGAACAAACCTACAGTCCCTATCTTGTACGTAACCCGGGGACTGCCTGTACCTTTTTTATACAGAATCACAAACACATCTTGAAGAACTCCAGTCACAAGGTGAGTAATCCATTCATTCTGAAGAGTTCACCTTTCCTGGAAAGGTTAGTATTTTTAAAATAACATTAATTTGATGTTGTTCTTATTATTTTAGTAGTAACAAACTAAAGGAAAGTTTCAAACATTTTACACTATAGAAAACCGGGGGCATTAATTTGGTACATTTGATTTCTGAACTTTTCTATTAATGTTAAGTCAGACAGAAAATAGCACCTCATCCTCACAATCAGATCCAGGTAAAATACAGAGAAACACATCTTGGGTTCTATCTTTTTTTTTAAATTCTGGGGTTATTATAAAACCATTGTATGTCTCACTGACAAGTTTTTAAAATGAAACGTCAAATGAAAAACACACATTATTAAAAACTTCCTTACAAAAGAGAATGGGAGAACAGATGTGAAGATATTAATTTCTATGAAGCTTCCATACTGATGACCTGCAGGGGGATAATCTGTGCCTGAAATGCAGTTTGAATTGAATTATAAATCATTGTAGAACTGTAGTTTTCCCTCTTACTGTTTTTAGTAATGTTTCATAGAAGTAAGTCTGAGGTATTTTCAGGTATTGTAACATATAATCGATTACTTTTATCACACCTATCAAATGGGAGAAGTTGACTGTAAAACTTAGAGAAAATTAGAATTCTTTAAATAGAATTGAAAAGTTTATATAATAGGAATGTGTGTTGCTTTCTGTAATAACTGATAAAAGATTTTTCCTACATTGATAAAAAGTTCATTGAAAAAAAAGTTCATATTCATTATTTGTGAATATTCTCAGATTTAAAACACCCTAAATGGAAAAACCTTATCTTCTGCAAATGTGTTGATTTTTACAAAATATAAACTATGTTGATTTATAGTTGCGTTCTCCAGTGATATTTTTTTCTTACAGATTTAAGTTTTCAAGCAGCTTCTCAAATTTTCTCCACCCCTGTTTATAATGTCTTAAAGGTAATGAAAGGCATTTCTCAGAACTTCCCAATAAAGGCCAGGTATGACAAAATTGTTTATTATTGAGTATCAATTGTTTATTTATTTATGCTTGTGTTTGAATTTAATGAATATTTTAGAGATTTGGGTGCAATCCTGCAAACAGATAATCATGGTCTTGTACAGTTACTCTAGGAAGGAGTCCAAGTGACTTCAGTTAAAAGAGTAACTGTTAGAAGGACTGAGCTTAATGATTTTCCGTCTGGTTCATGGAGACCTTTATAAATTAAGGGTTCAATCCTTCAGACACTTGCTGTGTCTAGACTGCAGGGTTTTTTCAAAAAAAGTAGCCTTTTTTCGAAAAAACTTCAACTGTGTCTAGACTACAGCTGCGTTCTTTCGAAATTAAATCGAAAGAACGCGGCTTTTCTTTCAATGGCGGTAATCATTTCCCGAGGAATAACGCCTTTTTTTGAAAGTGTTTTTTCAAAAAAAGCCGTTCTTGAATGCAAACAGGGCTTTTTCGAAACAGAGCATCCAGACTTTCTGGGTGCTCTCTTTCGAAAAAGCGGCTCACTTTTTCGAAAGAAGAGGTTGCAGTCTAGATGCTCTCTTTTGAAAGAGGCTTTTTTGAAAGAATCTTTCGAAAAAGCCTCTTTTGAAAGAGGCTTGTAGTCTAGACGTACCCTTACATATGTGAATAACTTTGTTCATGGGTATGGTCCTGTTTCTCTCAGTGGGATTGGTGGATTTTCCAGGCTTCATCAGATCATCACTTGTCAGATGCATGGAGTGGAGACCTCTGTAATTTCCACTCCATTCATCTGATGAAGTGAGTTTTTGCCCACAAAAGCTTATGCCAAAATAAATCTGTTAGTCTTTAAGGTGCCTCAGGACTCCTTGTTATTTTATTCATACAATGTTCTCCTCAGTCCTCCACTATCCTCTCCCCTTCACATTTTTTCATAACCTGCCTCCTCCAAAAACATGACATTATGGCTAACAATGGTTGGGCACAGGGACAGTTAGTAATTTATTATTCACTTATCTTACTATAAAAAATCCTTTTAAGCATTGGAGATAACACATCCAAAATTATGTTCCCGTTCTGTTTTGTATCTACACAGTGCCCTGCATGACGGAGCACTAATTCTGATTGAGGCCTGTATGAGCTAATTTAATACAAATAATAATATAATGAACTGTAAACAATGCCAAATGTAGTCTGATTCACACAGAACCAAATTACTTTTTCTTAAAAAATGACTCGCTCCTCCAAGACTGAAAATATTGATACAGGGCCAGAATGGTATGTACTGTGTTGATGATTATACATCACACAGTTTTTTAGCCTAGTACATCCTACTTATTTAGTGGCTAAATTATTCCTCTGGCCAATTTAACTCTCAGTAATAATGTCGATCAATTATAGAAATACTTTATGATGGAGAAGATGTTATATAAGCTCAGTGTTTCTAAATGATGCTTATTGCTTGTATCAGGCTCTCTCAAAACTCTGCTTCAGAGCCAATTGCTTTCAGGCTTTAGCTTAATGATGTTTTTTCCCCCTAATCTTTGTTCTTCATTTCTCAATTGGGTGTTATGCTGGCATTTCTAAACCACTTAATTTTTCTTATGAATCCTTATGCTTATATTTTCTTTATTATAATTCTTCATTTATATATGTTTGCATTTTTGAAAAAAATCCTTCTATCTTGTTTCCATTTTTGCTCTTCTGCATTCAAAGTTTATACTTTAAAAATACCAGTTGATACTTATAGTAGGATATTCAGTGTATTTGTGTGTGCATAGAGATATTTATGGTTCTGAGGTTATAAAAGTTTTATGAGGATGACTGTATTATTCATGAGATGTGAAGGCATGAATAAGTATTCAGATCATCCCAAATATTTACTAATATTAATACCTTTATAAACCACAATCTAGTCTGTATTTTTCTAGCTCTCTATGATATAATAGACCCTGAGTTTCTACTCCTCACTTTCTTTAACAGTTGGAATGATAACTAATTACTAGCTGGAAATTTTGTGTTCTCTGTAGCTCTCATTTCTGTTTTTCCAATTTTATTCTTGTCTCATATAGGACAGTGCCTTCCTTAGAGTTGTCTTGCCATCATTTTCTTTCCTTAGAAATGTATTATCTGAAAGCATTGAATAAGAAAAAGCTAAATTAAAGGAAACAAAAAGCTCATCTGTACCCCTTGCAGCTATTGAGGCTTTAAGTTGTTTTGTTCTCACAATTAGGGTATGGCTACATTAGCCACCCTAGTTTGAACTAGGGTGGCTAATGTAGTCATTTGAACTTGCAAATGAAACCCAGGATTTAAATATCCCGGACTTCATTTGCATGTTCCGGGCGCCACCATATTAATGTTATACTAATTCATCTATCCTTTTCTTGAGTGCTAGAACAGGTTCATGATTTTTTTCTGTCAGCTAAATCTTAACAAGAAAGCTTTGCTTGTCCTTGGAAAAAAAAATCAGCTTGAAAGCCTCTAACAACCTCTTGAGGCAGCATAATGTGCTTCCTACACTTTCTCCAGTGGTCTTTCTTGGAGATGGATTATATTTTTGGAGGCATATATTTACATACATGAAATAAAGTTGATAAGATCTTCAACAACTTTCTTAAATGATGAAGGGGGCAAAATATGGTTGCTGCAGATATAGGAGAAATTTAATTTAAGTAAAGATATCCACTGTTAATAATACTTTGAACTTGCTATAGAGCATCTCCTGCAGAGATTCCAAAGCATGTTGGAATGCTAATTAAGCCCTGTTATGTGTGTGTTGTTACCATTTTTTAGTTGGGTAATTTGAGTTGCCGAAATGAGTTGGAAACATAATTTAGGTGGCTCAGTCCCCAAATACATTATCTAATGCCTAGACTACCTTTATAAGTGGTTGTTAATAACATTTTCCAGTGGCCTAAGGTCAGAATTAAGAACTTCAGACCACTTTGATTTAATTGCCTAGATATGGAGATAACTAACTTAAACGTCTACATTTGAAATTATGGACTAAGATGATATATCTTGGAAACTTTTGTAACTTCAGTATGTACAAAATGCTAGGTACACCCTAAAATTAACATAAAGAAGGTGGAATAATATCTTAGATATTGAAGCAGCTTTAGATTTGGTTTTTTTTTTAAAGCTGCTCACTGTACTCCTTAAAATAACATACATTATGTATGGAAGAACATTTGTTTAAATGTAGAATGTCTGAATAATACCAGTATTTTATTCCTACAGATCTTTGACCAGAATTCCTGTTAACCAGCAAATGCGAAACGAGATAGAGAAAAATCAGAAGGTATGCCTTTGTTTCTTGAATTATGCATACAGTGACAATCAAATTATACCTATGGAATATTTTTGTATTAATGTAGCAACTTTTAATTGATTTATAATAAAGAGGAGTAAATTATTTTAAATGTTGATCTGTTCTTAAATTAAAACAATTGATTTCAAATCCCTTCTTTTACTTCACTTTTCTTGTGTTTAATTCACTAATTATGCTCTGTCCTCAGTTAATGAAAAGACATGAGACTATTTTGTAAGTCTGCTCAGAAACCCAAATCTCATTGAAATGAATGAGAGTTTCAGACACTCATCTTGTTGGGAAATCAGGCCCTAATACCTTATGGAGTAGGCTTTAATCTTAACGCAGCTGTTGTAAGTTAAACATACATTAACAGGATAATTGCATATATACAATGTACATAGATTCTGTCCAAAAGATTACATAATTTATAAAGCATGTACTGCAAAAATTCTTATGCATAACATTCAGTCATCCAAAAGTTCCCATTCAGTTGTTCAAAAAAGTGGATTTCTCCTTTTTTTGCTTATGCTTTCAAAGTGTGACCAGTTGAGAGTGCCCTTATTTCTAAATGTTTCATAATGCTCCTTCATTCATTATCCCAAAATCAGTTCTTTTATGAACCTATTTGGTGGAGGAGTTGCCAGTTTTCCTGCAGGGTTCAAGAAAGAACTAGGTAACTTCATGGAGGTTAGGTCCATCAATGACTATTTGGTGTCCCCAGGGGCAGCCTGTGACTGTAGGCCGAATTGGCTGTTGCCTAGGGCGTCGCCATCAACAGTGCCCGATGATGACATCACGGGGCGCCCGGGGCGCCCAATGATGATGTCACTCCATTGACGGCCGTGCAGGCGGGGGTTCCGATCGCGCATACCGCATGGGGTGCTAGCTGCCGCAGCCCGCTTTAGGCCGCCCCTGGGTGTCCCTAACCTGTATCAGAGGCAGGGAATGGATACCAGGAGAGGAATTGCTTGATGATTCCCAGTTTTATTCCTTCCTTCTGAGGCATCTGGCACTGGCCACTGTCTGCAGACAGGATACTAGGTTAGGTGGACCTTTGGTCTGACTCAGTATGGCCATTTTTATGTTCTTATGACAGTGGTGTCCTCCTAAGGACTCTGCCCTCCAACCGTGCCCAGATCTCCATTTTCCTCCCTTCCAGGAGTGTCAGCAGTCCTCGGTCCTGGCAACCTGTTTCTGTGGCTGACCTGGGGAGTAAGCGGTATTTCAAAGGAAGGGTTTTATCTCGAAATAACCCCATTTTCTCTCTCGAAATAACGCTATTTTGAAATACCGCCATAATGCGATTATGCAAATGAAGTGCGGGATATTTAAATCCCCGCTTAATTTGCAGTTTTGGGTGTCTGCATTTGAATTCTTTTCTCTTGAGAGGAATGAAGTGTAGACATACCTGAAGTGAAGAAATATTCTCTGCCAGTTGCTTACTTGTTCCTCTTGGTCTCTTTTTATGCAATTTTCCTGAAAAAGAGAGATCAATATCACACAAAACTCAGAGCAGCTGCTTCTGCTGCTGCTGTTAAACATCCTTTGACGGATCTAGGGATGTATGTCTGAGACAGAAGTACAGGAAATATTAACAGAACAGCAACTGCATAGCAAGTTCTGTCAAATTCATAAAGGAGACAAATCAGGGGCAAACACAGAAAATAGTATTTCTTTAACTTTTTACAATTTTAGTTATTTCACAGGTTATGTGTAATATTAGAAAGTCACAGTTCTTTATACACTAGTGGGATTTTAAGTTTGACCTGTCTCTTAAATGTTGCAAAACTCAGGGTTTTTGCATTTAATAATATAGAAGCTTATTTCTGAAGAAGTTGTCTTCAGTGTTTATATACTACTTCTAGGTAGCAATTTAGAATATGCAATAAAGGTTTGTTTGACTTTGTGTGGAGAGAAAAGGGTATGGATAGTTTTTGAAAAATCAAGTGCCACTTTCCCATATAGCTGAAAAGTATCAATTTTCTAACAAGAGATAATAATAATGTTAACAAGTGTATATTATAAAATGAGTATAAATAATATTGTTTATATAGTTTTTTTCATTTGTAATAAGAATTCACAATATGTAAAATTATGTTTATAATAGGACATTGTCTATCTTTTCTGCCAAAATTCTGCTGAATTTTTTAAAAATGAAGGAGATTAGATTTTCCATGTATTCCACAAAATTTGCAGGTATTATGGTAGGATTTACTTTAAGTTCTAAATATGTGATTGTTTTATTATTGACATTCATCTTAGAAAACTAGCAATTTTTCTGTTTTCCCTATCAAGCATTTCCATGAAAAACTCAGAATTCAGCCTGGAGAAGCACGTTTATTTCTAAATGGCCTTCCTATTGACCTGGACATTCATGATCCATTTAGGTAAGAAATTCATTATTGAATGTATAAGTTTTACCGTTTGTAGAAAACAGTTCTTTTGTGTTCACAGTATTAGTCTGCTGCAGTGTTCTCTCTAAGCTGTGCGGTAGCACAGCCCCACAGCTGCTTAATGAGCCCTGCCCAACCAGGGGCTCAGGACTCGCACACAGAGCTGCCTAGCACAGGTAAAGGCACTTTTCCCTCAGGGACAGCAGCAGTTTCCTGCTGAAGCCAGAGCAGTGAGTCTCTCCCAGTTAGTAGGGAGGGGACATGTCCTTACGGGCTGAAGGAGAGTTGCTGCTCTGTCCTCAGAAGGGAGCTGCTGTTGTCATTGTGAGAGAAGTGCCCCTTTCCAGCCAGGCAGCTCCAAGTCCTGAGCCCCTGGCTGGGTGGAGCTCATTAAGCAGCTGAGAGGCTGGGCTGCCACACAGCTTAGAGGGAGTGCTGATCTCCTGTGTTTGTTAATTTGTTGTCAACTTTATCACCAGTATTACAATACAAATTCTTGTAGAGCAGTGGTTCTCAAAGTGTGGTCCATGGACCACTAATGGTTCGTGATCATCTTGCAGGTTGGCCAGTGGCTCAGGGCTTGCTCCCCACAGTGGGTAGCCTACACTGATGCTCCGACCCTGCCCTCCCCCCATGATGTTGAAACACGATCACCAACTTTCTACTGTAGGGAAGAGGGGGGGCAAGCCTCGTGGGTCAGATCTGGCTGGCGCAGGAAGGAAATATTTCTGTGCACTGCTGCTCTCTCTCCCCCTAGCTAGGGGAATGTCAGTGCAGGAAACAGCTTGCCTGGAGGTTTTCCCCACTGTTCCCATTGGCTGGAATCATGGCCAGTGAGGACAATGGGGGGCTGTGGTGCCTGGGAACTGGGAGTGGTGGCAGGCACAGAGCCAGGTAAGTGCCCTCCCAAACCCCTCATGCCCAGACTCTGCGTCTCCATCCCTCTCCAGCACCTTCCCTCCCAGAACTCATACCCTCAACCCCCTTAAATGGGCATACATTTAATCTGGGCCTCTATTATGGCAGTCCATTTTTTTAAATACTAAAATTATCCAGATTTTTGTCAGACTTTTGGAATGTGTGTTCCTGTATATAAAGACATATATTGTATAACTTGTATTTTGTTTTAATACAAAGTATTTTGGAAACTCTGAAACTGGAAGGAAAAGTGCTTCATGGACTTCATGAACTTGGAATCAAAGAGGAGGCCTTCAACAAATTTATTAGATTACAGATCCATCCTGTGGATGACATTTGTGCATTAGATATCCGTCACTCTTCAATAATAGTGAGTAACCAAGTAACTATTAATTTAAAAATTTTCATATATGATGGTGACAAAATTTGACAGTTTGTATTTTTGAATTATATGTCTTTTCTTACATATTTTTTGTTTTGTCAGCTTGAAAATATTAGTACAAATATTAATGTTTGTAGACAATGGAAAAAAATGTCAGTGAAAGAGATGATGTCTGTTTGTACAGCATGAACATGTCCATGTTACCTCAAGATGGGGCGCAGAGATAAAAATATCTGGGATCCATTAATGACTGTTTCTTGGAGCAGTTAGTTCTGGAACTCACAGGGAATTCCACTAGTTCAGAAGAAGTGTTAAATATCTCCTTTTACTACAACTGCCTTGTTGAACAATCATATCTACACTCAAAAAGAACCTTTCACCAGTCTATCTAAGCTCTGTACCAAATATGAATTTACCCTCACAGTACCTTTCTGTGGCAGATGACTGGAACCCATTTATAGATGAAAAACTAAGTTACAGAGATTTTCTGTCAATAGTTGCTTGTGACGGCCCTAGTGAGGCCCGCACTGATCCGGGGGAGATCTCGTCCCTCCTCCGGCCCAGAAGTCAGTACGGTGTCGCGTCAAGTCCTGGCAGCCCTGACGCCCAGCTTGCCGGAGCTGAGTGCGGCGGGATGTGTGTGGCCCTGTTGTGGAGGAGGAGAGGCCAAGCCATGCCAGCCAGACGCCGACGGAGTGGCGTAGCAGGCTGACCCCGGGAAACCCTCAGTGCGGGGCTCCTAGCATACAGCCCAACGACGTTGGGAGTGGGCACGCCGGGGAGACGGGGCAGAAAAGCAGCCGGGACAGAAGTGGAGGGGTGTCTCAGGGAACAGGAGTCGCCGACTGACCTCTAGGAGGATGGCTATTCCCCTGCGCTGGAGAATCAGGAGGGGACAGTCGGACCCCTGGAACACCGGAGAACACTGGAAGGGAACAGCGATAGGGTAAGCCCCCAAATCGTGCTGACAGACTCGGTGATCAGGGAGGGGGAGAGGAAGCAGCCCAGATCAGAGTGCTTCTGGCGCCCATGGGTAGACACGTTTCGGGACTAAACCCCATCTGCCGTGCAGCAGTGCGTTAAACCCTGCACTTAGGGCCCGGGCTGGGACCCAGTAGAGAGGGTGGGCCCGGGTCCCCCTTCCCCGCCGCTCTTTCGCCCTCACTCGTACACCCGTGAATGCTGGAGTTGGCCAACTCCGGAACTCAGGGCAGATAAACGCCGCCCCTGGGAGGGACCATCCCCAAGGGGAGAGGACCCCATAATACTAAACTAAACTGATGGTGGGTCCGCTGAACCCCCCTGCTTGGGCGAGAGGGGGCGCTCACATAAAACTCGTCACATTGCTCAATAACTCAGTGACAGTCAGGAATAGGATCCAGAAATTTTGACTCCTAGTCCACCGTTCTAGCCATTAAACGCTCCCTCCCCTTTTAAGCTCTGTCAAAGAATTTGATACAATTTGCATTAGAAGCCAAGTTTATTCATGGAAAAAACTGTAAAAACGTTAATCATTCCTCATCTGAAGGCACCATATTTCATTCTTTTATTTATTATCTTTACCCGGGCTTCCATGAAAAACAATTAAAGAACAGTCTGCAATGACAAATGATATATGTCTTTTAATTGAGGAAAAAATTAAAAAGCAAAAACCTCATGGAATGCTAAATTACCTCTTTATTGAAGACTAATGATAATTGAGCAAATTTTATTTATTTTTTGTGATATATATACACTATTGTCACAGTGTAGTGGATTGAATCCAGAAGAATAAGGGGTTATGCCACCTTCTGCCCTGTAACCTTGTGTGTCTCATCGTGCTTTGCTGGTGTAGCTACCAACCTCAGCTGCTCACAGGCAGCATGAAGGTCACACTCTGAGTGTTTGTGCACTAGACAGTCTGGTTCAGCATGTTTTACTGCAGTAGTCTGTCTGCAGCCCCACAACTCCACTCTCGTTTTCATCAATCTTGGTTACTATTTTCAGGGTGATCTGAGCACACTCTGTCCCACATTATTCCAGAACCTTGAGCTCTGCAATGTCCAGCCCTCTCCTGGACAATTCAAGGAGATAATGTGGTTAATTTGTTCCTTTGAAGATACAGAACACACTGCTGCTTATTACCTTAATCGGGGGTAAATACATGCTTACAACGCTGAGTTGGTTTAAGGCAGGGGTGGGGAACCTAAGGCCAAGGGGCTGGATGTGGCTCCTGGCTTGCCTGGATCCAGCCCTCAGGCCTGCCCCCAGCATTGAGGAGCCTGTGCTGGTACTCCAGCCCCCCCTGCCATCCCTACGAGGGTCTGGAACACACACAATCTACTAACCTGAGCACCCCTCCCCCAATGTTCTGGTGCGTGAAGGAAATGTCTCCTTTTCCATCAGGGGCCACCTCAATGAGGATAGTGAGGTACTGTGTGGCCCCTGACTGATTTTTCTGTGGGTCAGCAGCTCCCAACCCAAAAAAGGTTCCCTACCCCTGGTTTATGGTAACAATAAATTCATTAACAAAATATATGGTAAGAAAATAGAAAGTTACAAGTAAAGCAAAACAAAATATACCTCTAAAGGTCTATAATTTAATCTAGGCTTTGTTTATTATGGCTTCTCTCACTGGTCACTTTTTTCCCCAAGACATTGCTGATTTTCTTCTTAATCAGGACCTTCTTCAGTAGTACAAGATGCTGACTTTACTTGTCTTGTAGGTGAAAGATCTTTACCTAAGCAGTTTAGTCATCTATATTTGGTTCCAAAGACTTCAAACCCCTCTTGAACAACCCATCTTTGTCACCTTACAAGAACTCTAGCTTCTTAAGACTGCCCTGTGAGAGGTGTCAGAGTTGGCTTCTGTCCTTGCTTCAGTCTCCCAAAGTTCAATGAACTTGCTTCAAGAGTCAGGCTGACCTCAAGTTATTCTTCCTTTTCTGTGGACTTCCCATCCCATTGTTTGGTTTTTATGTAAACAGGGTTTCCTTTGCCTGTATAGTTAACATATATGAGACAAGTAGACAGTTGTGACATACCCTTCTGTCTGGGTAGACTGTACAGCCTTTTGTCAATGAATATCCATGATTCCTTAAATTGTTTTAATAAATAATTTTTACAGTGCTATTCATCCCCAGTGTGTCATTATCTTCAGAAAAGATTTTATTCACTCTTATAATACAGTAATATTGTATACCATCACTTGATTCAGTTTCTTATTGCTTGTAGTTAAGCCCTTTGTTATATAAATCAGTGCACTTTTTACATAGATTCTTCTGGAAGTACTTCCTCGGAGTAAAGTTTATTCAAGCAGTTCCAAAAACAACATGGAGTCTGCTGAAGAAAGAGTTTCTGTGGGAGGAGTTTTCCCACTTGTGTTTGCCAAAATGCAAAATGTTTTGTTCCCTGCCATCTCCTCTAGCTGTCTTGATGAACCTGTTTATTATTTACATGTAAATTGAGGTAAACACATATTCCTTTGTTGAAAACATACCTAAATTATACACTTCCGTTATAATTGGGTCATATGTTCATAACATTTAATAACAATCATGTACATACATCACAGAAGAAAACGATTGATCTGTGAGTTATTAGTTTTCAAAAGGCATATTTTGTATGAAGATTATTACAGTGATGTGTAAGATGTGAATGTGGGGTGTTTAGTGGCACAATATATATCGGGGTGGGCAAAATCCTGCCCGCAGGACTGGCCCGTTCAGCTGATTAGCAAAGTGTGCATACTTAGAGCTGGCAGCGTGTGTTCAGCTACCCCTTCCCCACCTGGCTGCAGCCTGCAACTGAGCTGTGCACATGATTCTCCTGCTAGTTGTGCGGGGGGGGGGAGAGTGTGCGTGGAGGGCAGAGGGGAGTGCTGAAGTCAGGGTGTCCCCTTTCCCCTGGACTCCATCTCTGCAGACCAGGGGTCAGGGAGAGGAAGACACACAGCGAAAGTGCTTCAATCTGAAGCATGGATGGTAAGTGACTCCGAGGAATGCCTGTATTAAGAGGCAGTGCACTGTTTCTAAAATTTCAGTGTGCATCCATGGTGGTCTGTGCTTGCTCTCTGTCTCTCTCTTCCCCCCCGCCCATACCTCATCTCTGCAGAGCAGGGGAGGGGGCAGACAATAGAGCAGAACAGCTTTCCCTGTCTTAAAGAGACAGAGCATGGCTTCTCTCAGAAACTTACCCAGCAGCAGCCAGCACAGAAACTCTGTGTCCCTGGCACACAGAGTCTGTGCCACGCTGTCTCTGTGCCACACATACTTTCTCAGTCTCTGTGCCACACACAGTCTTTGTCACAGATTTCTGTCTCTCACACACAGTGTCTGTTGTACTCATCTCTCTCTCTCTCTCTCTCTCTCTCTCTCTCTCTCTGTAGCCCCAGCTCCACCTCTTCCACCTAATGCCCCACGCCTTCTGGAGGGCCTTGAGCCAGCCCAGAACCACGTACAAAAATTCATGAAGTGGTTTCCTGGCAAAAATAATTGCCAACAGTGCCGGCTTTAGGAAGTGCGGGGCCCAATTCAAACCTTTTTGGCGGGGCCCCACCCACCCAGGATTTTTTTGTTGAGCAAAATAAAACAAAAAACCACCCACACACAAATATCACATCAGAAGTAGATCTGATCAAAATGTATATCAATATAGTTGAACATTTAAAAAAAATGCCATCCTTTATTATGTAGAATTTTACACAAAATTAAATCAGTTGCCTTAAGTGTAGGTCAAATATTTTCAATTGCAAACTATCCAATTTTTTCAATCAAATTTAAAGTTTGATTTTTAAAAAGTTACCAGAGAGCGTTGCAGTTTTCTGTTACATTGATTTACTTTTTAAATAGCAAAAATGGAGTCTTTGTTAAGAAAATGTCAGTTCTGTGGTCAAATTCCATTCCTTAGTGATTTCAGCACCAATGATTTCACTAGGTAATATGGTGCCTCACCACCATTGCCTCCTTTGCACTGCTCTTCAACACATTGCCTGCATGTTGAGTCCAAGGTCAGTCTACACAAGATTTTATCAATGATTTTTGCTCAAGTGATCACTGAAACAAGACAAGGACTCTCAATTGATTCTAGTCAGCTCTGCCTTTAAACACTGGATGTAAAGTGTCAGATATAATTGAGGATTCCCAAATAGACTCTACAGCACCTGAAATAAAACCTGTTTCCATATTCTGTGACTTTCAGTTAGATGTGACTCACTATCCTCTGCTTAGTGTTCAAGTTATGGCAGACCCTAAGCCAGGTCATATTAAGTTCAGGTTTTTTACCTTTTAATCCTACAATATGGATAACAACATTTCATTCTCCCAGCTCCAAGTATTAAGTGAATTTCAACCCAAAAGAGTCAAAATTGTTCACCTTGACACAGCAAGTGTGTCTACTGATCTCTGTGGTAAAGTAGGTTGTCTGTATAAATAAGGTCTGCTCCTGAAGCCTTTTCCTACAGTTGATTAACAGATGGCAGTAGATAGCTCATTCAGACCACTGGCTGATAATAGTTAGTCACCCTGACCAGTCATTAACCATAGTCATGGACTCACCGTACTCTCCATTGTCTCTATGATTCTCTAATGACAAAAAAAGGAGAGTGGAAAGGGAAACTGAAGGGAGAGACCTCTCTACATTCACCAGTCAAAGAGCAGTATTGCCAACCCAAAAATCACAAGGAACGCCTACACAAAGTTATGAGACTGGTCTACAAATCATAAGATTTTTTAAAAATAAAACATGTTGGATTTTTATTGGTCTTTTGTTTCTTGAGTATTTAGGGTTCATGTTTTTTAAAGCTTTCCTCCTTAGCTGTAAGGCCCAGAAGTATAGAGAACTTTTTTTAAATGAAAGCTGAGATTCCTGCATAATCAATTGACTCCAGACCTTTAGAAAAACACCAAATGTTTTGAGACTCATGGTAAAACAATAGAGGAATTTTTGTGAGTCCATGCTTTTCCCACAGTATAAATTTAAAAAAAACCAATATCTTCTCCACTAAACATCCTAATGAGATACTACAAATGAGGAACTGAATTCAACAGCTCCTGATCTGAACAGGTATCAACCTAGTGTTTCATATTTGAGATGGGTTACCAAGAATCATACATGATAATATGAAATCTTTCCACTGTCAAGTCAGCATATTCACAAAGCACCTATAATTTTGATCCATGCATTTATTGGATAGTGAAAGAGAAAGGAGGGGAATTAGTGTAGATAAATGTTCAAATTAAAAAAAAAAAAAAAAAGCCTGAAGGAATTAGGACTGGGCTCCTACATCTCACGTTCAGAACTGACTAGGACACTTATCACCATATTTTCAAAGGTGTGTAAAGATTAGATAGGTATCTTTGAAGATCCGAGTTGGCAACTGTCTCTTTAGGAGCTTAATTACCTTTGAAAATCTGAGCTTAGATTTCCAAGTCCAATTTTCAAAAATGACTTTAGTCACTCTCAAGTGCTTTTGAAAATTTTAACTGGAGGCCTAAAATGACAAACATAGACAAAAGGCAGGAGATATGGTATTCCTTTTAAAAACGTGACACATCTATTTTTCACTAAATTTTATATTTTTCTCCCAGGGGCAACTGACCCTTCCGGTCCCCTCACTACGCCGCTGCCCCCCCTCCTGCAGATCTATCATCTTATGCATGTGCAAGATCTGTGAGAGCCATCCCATGACTCTGCAGTTAGTGTCTGCCGGCTTCTGGGTGGTGTCTCAATGCTGCCACATTCACCTCCAAAGAGGGGGCTTCCCAAAGCAGGTCTTTGCTGCAGACCCCCAAGGCATCCACAGGTCCAGTCTCCATTCAATGGGCCCACTTCCCAGGGCTCATTGATCTTGGATCTGGCTTCCATCCCCTCTCCAACCTTTGCAACTGCCCAGAGGTGCTCACCTTCCGCCTTTTCCATTCCCGTCTCATTCACCCCACATGGACAGTTTCTGCCTCACATGTCCTAGGGACTGTTCTACCAAGACGTAATACAAAGTTTCCATGTAAAAGGACTCACTACAAAGCCAAAAACTTCAATGAGAGAATGATTAATACAGAGACGTGTCTACATCTGCTACAGGGAGACACCTCTGCCTGCCTCCACCCCTCTCCCCCAGAGTCTACAGCCCCATTGCAAAGCGGGAGAGTGGAAGGAAAGAGGCTGAGGCCCATCAATGGGACTGAAGCAGTCATGAGCAAGCCATGCCCAGGAGCCATTCTCCTGTCCATTGCTGGTGCTGTGTTGCTTCAGGCACGCTGAAATGCAGTCACCTCTAGGGTGGGCTGGATAGCTGTTTAACACTTGCACAAGGTTTCAGGCAGGGGGCAGTGCAAGCTGCCTTCCTGCGGAGCCCCCATCAGAACTACTGTGCCCTCCTGGCTTAGGAAAAGAATAAATAGCAGTATTGGAAATTAACCTGCCCAGTCTCAGGTCCTCTAGGCAGGGAATGAGCCATCTACATTAGGCATCAGCAGGAATATCATGTCCAGTTCTGGGTGCCACATTTCAGAAAACGTAGAGAAACTGGAAAAAGTCCAGAGATCAACGTAAATGATGAAAGGTCTAGAGAACATGAGATATGAGATAAGGCTGAAGAAATTGGCCTTGTTTACCTTGGAAAAGAGTAGACCGAAAAGGGAGATGAGAGCAGCTTTCAAGTATCTAAAAGAGTATCATGAGGAGGAGGAGGAAGAAAAATTGTTCTGTTTGGTCTCTGAGGTTAGGATGAGAAGCAATGGGCTTAAATTGCAGCAAGGGAGGATAAAGTGGACATTAGGAAAAACTTTCTGCCTGTCAGGGTGGTTAAACACTGGAATAAATTGCCTAGTGAGATTGCAGAATCTCCATCACTGGAGATATTTAAGAGCAGGTTAGACGGACACCTGTCAAGAATGAGCTAGGGCAACTCAACTTTGAAAGACCCAGGCGCCACACTGATACTTACAGAAGATGCTGAGGGCCTCAACTTAAGTGTGGTTGCATATGCAAGCAAATATATACAAATAGCTTCTCTCACACTGACAGGCATGAATACAAAGATTAAAGGCAACACAACACACAAGCCCCGTTTAAGTCAGTTCTGCTGATATTAATAAAATGCAATATTTACCTGATTTCTACCCATGTGACAGCACTTTTCATGAGCAATGACAGTCCAAGAATTTAACTATTAAAACACATATCAACAGACGATCATTACACTGACTACTTTTTTGTTTCGGCTCCCACTCACCAGCCATGTATTGATCCCCACATAAACCCAAACTGCACCGCGAGGCACAAACAAACTGGCTGTGGGCAGCACAACGAGTTAATAAATACTTTATAAACCTTTACCTTTTATCTCTGCTGCCATGTCTACTCTCCTTGCTCCATCATCTCCCCTGGTGCCTGCTGCCCCCCAACTCCTCACCCTCCTCTGCTGTCCTGATTCCTGCCCTTCTCACTGCCCTCAGCCCTCCTGCGACCTGCCCCCCTCCACCAGCGCTTCTCTCCCCCCTGTGCCCTCTCCTCCAGTAGCCCCACTCTGATCATGTGAGCTAACCCACCTCATCCCCTCTTCCAACACCTCCATCTACACACCTGCCCTGCCTCTCTCCTCTGGTGCTGGTCCCTCCCCTGCAAGTGTCTGCCCTTCTGCTTCACCCCCAGAATCCCCTGGCACCTGCACCTTCCTTTAGCCCTGCACCCTCCTGGTGCTTCCCCCTTCTCCTACTGCCCCTGCCCCCTTTGCCCTCTTTTTCCTTTATACCCACCCCCTCACCACTCTTTGCCCCATCCCCCTCCTGCCCCTCTGTGCCCTCACACATGCCATGCCCCATCCCCACCCTTCTCATGCCCACCCCTTCTTTCAAACCTTCTCCCAGCACCGCCTCCTCTAGCCCCCAATGCCCTTCCCCTTTCCTCTCCTCTCCCAGCATCACCCTGTCCCCCCTCCCACTGACACCTCCCCTCCTGCCCTGTCCCTCATTGTCTGTACTTGACCCCCTGCCATTTGTCTCTCCTGCACCCCGTCTCTTGGTGCCTTCCCCTGCCCTCGCCCAAGCTCCTTCTCCTTCCACCGCTCCCCCTCCGCCCCCTGTCTCTGCCCGAGCCCCTCCCCTCCGCCCCTTCCCTCCGCACCCGCTCAAGCCCCTTCTCTCCCCCCCCCCGCTGCCGCCTCTCCTCTCCTCCCCCCGCCCAAGCCCCTTCCCGCCGCAGAAGCCCGTTTCCTACCTTCTGCCTTCCACGTTGCGGGGCTGGAGTCTGCGCTCAGGCCCCGGAGTCTGAACCCAGAGCCAGCGGGGCCCCACAACATGCCTCCCATGAGTTTTAAAATCCCAGGCTGTGACGTCACGTCATGCCTGGGCGTCCTACCCGCCCACGTGCAACGCCATGCGTGGGCATCAGCAGACGGTGAGGAGGAGCCGCGCACGGCGGGGACAGTCCGGGGCCGAGGGGGACGCTCTGGGGGCGGGGTGGAAGCACGCATGGGGGGTCTGGGCCCTGCTCCAGGCAGAGCTGGGGAAGAGACCCAGCTCCACATATTGGTGGAGCAGGGCCCCCGGCTCTGTAACTCGCCGGCACTCCTGGGTTCAGGGGCGCGGGGCCCCCTTAGGTGCGGGGCCTGATTCAACTGAATTGGTCAAATCGGCCTAAGGACGGCCCTGATTGCCAAACCCTGATTTATATATTCGCATGGGTGATAGAATATTTATTTTACATGTTGAATCTCTGAAAACCAGTACTCTCCAGTACGGCAACATCCATGGTCCAGTAGGACCATGACTGCTCCAGGACCAGAAAGCCCAGGAGCCTAATGATAGGAGGGCCAGCAGTGGGACCAGAGCCCCATAAAAGTGCTGGGGCCAGGCTGGAGAATCCCAGCAGCCCGCAGCATCATGAGGCCAGAGGAAGAACCTTGGCTACCTGCAACACCACATAGATGAATTCTGACAGCCCATGGCAGCGTGGAGCTGCAGAAATCTGGATGCCCATGGTAGCACGGAGCCAGGGAAACGCAGCAGCTTGGAACCAAGGGCTGGAGAATTCTAGCTGCCTGCGGCAGCATGGGGCTGCGGAAACATGGATGCCCCATAAGCGCGGGAACAGGGAACCACAGCAGTGCAGGGCCAGGGGCTGAAGAACATCAGACACACATGACAAACCGTTGCCAGAAGACCAGTGGCAGCAGGATGGACAGCCTGGCTGAAGGGAGCACAGAATAGAGGAGGTCAGAGGCAGAGAGCCATCTGGCTTCAGGCAGGTGGCAGGGGATACTTCTCCTGGTTCATAAAAGTCTCTTGTTTTGGGACCGGTCAGGTTCTGATGTTGCCCGACCAGGGAAGTCCAACATGTACGTGTTTTACCTTTTCTTTTATGAGAGAATTGAAATTTGTTTTACTCACTCTGTAGCTCAGAATTATAATCACATCTTTCCTCAGTTTGTATAAAGATAATCGTAATTAAATATCTCTTTTTCCCATTTCCTTGTTCCTGTTAAGTCAGTATTTCATAACATATCTTATTTCAAAAACCTGTGAGTCTTATTTAAAGAAGAAAACTTAAAAGTATTATTATTTCTTGGCACTTTCAGGAAATTTGATATGCTAGCTGTATCATTAATCATTATATGCCATCATACTTTACCACAGGTAATAAAATTCTGATTTTTAAACAAGTCCCACTAGCCCAGGGGTGGACAAATTCCAGCCCTGGGGCTGGATCCAGACTGCAGAGTTAGTCCCTGGCGCTCCCACACCTCCATATTTACTTGCGCCTCTGCAGGTATCGGAGGATCGCAGCTCTGGTTGGCTGTGAATGGCTGTTTGCGGCCAACACGAGCAGCAGGAAGCAGTGTCCCAGTCCATGGTGCTTCTTGCTACTCGCATTGGCCATGAATGGTGATTCGCAGCTAACTAGAGCTGCGACCCTCTGATACTTGCTGAGATGCTGGTAAACATAGTGGCTATGGCTCGCCAGGGCCTAATCCTGCCAGCTGAGGGTTTTTGTTGCCCACCCCTGCACTAGCCTATCTTTATATATTTCAGTAGCATACTCAATATTGCCTTGATCCAACAGAGCAGTTAAACACAAATATTTTTTTAGCAGAGATCAAAACGTTTTAAGCATAAGTTTAAACATGGATCTCAATAATAATAAATAGAAAAATTGTACTTTGGTGACAACTTCAGTTTATTCAAATAAACTTATATTAGGCCAGGTCTGCAATACAGGTTGAACCTCCCAAATCCATGGCAGGGCCACGGATGTTGCTGGACTAAAGAGCCCCAGAGGTGGGAGCAATGAAGGGGTTGAGGAGTCCTGGCTAGCCCAGGTGGCATATGGGGAATCACCAGAGTTAGTGGAGAAAGATTGTTGGGAAAACCCATCCCCAGCTTGGGAGCCCAAGAGCTCCCACCCTGGCGAAGGAACCCCCCCAGCATCACCTGAGCCATGTGATTAGGGAGTCCCAGTCCCAGCCAGGGAACCCTTGGCTACAGCTGGGCTTCTGGTAACTGGGCAGCCCTGGCCAGGAACCCCAACAACCCCCCAGTGGCAGAGGAATCCCCTGGCTGAAGAGGGGCTGGCAGAAGTGGGCGGCAAGAATCCCCAGCAGTGGCTGGGTAGGCAGATAGCCCCAGCTGGGGAAACCCTGACTCTGGAGGGCCGGCGGCAGGTGACCCCTGCCAGGAGCCCAGAGAACATCTTGCGGCAGCAGGGGATGGCCACGGCCAAAGGGTGTCCATCAGCGGCCAACTGGTGCCCACCGGGAACCCCAGGAGACCTCAAAAATGAGGCTTAAGGGTTACTTCGAGGGAAGAGTTTTATCTCGAAATAACCCCGTTTTCTCTCTCAAAATAGTGCTATTTTGCAATAGCACCATAATGCAATTATGCAAATGAAGCACGGGATATTTAAATCCCCGCTTCATTTGCAATTTCAGGTGTTGGCATTTGCATTCCTCTCTCTCGAGAGGAATGAAGTATAGACATATCCTTAGAAAGAAATTGGTCCTTTTTACTTGCTCCACCGGATTTTGCAAGAAAATTGTGTATTTGTTAACATGTCTTTGGCTATAGATATTTGAGCCAGGTAAACCTTTGTGGCCTTTTTGAACTACATACTTGCTTTGTTTTCCTTTTTAGTGGGTTAATAACATAGAAGAAGATAACATCTATAACAAATGGCCCACAAGTTTTAAGGAACTGCTTAAGCAGACATTTCCAGGAGTTATACAGCAGATTAGGCGCAATTTGTATAATTTGGTAAGTTTTAAGTTACTTACATTCATATGTTGTTGCCTTGTGTATGAAGAGAACTATGTGTGGATTGATCTTATGTTTTATGAGGAAATTTATAGCACTGGATTTAGTTTTAGGTTAATTAGAAATTCACATTTTTCATTTAGGTCCTTGAAATCTGAGCTATAATTTTTCTATTGGTTAAATATTATATGAATATCAGGCTTGATCTTCAGAATTGCTTAATTTCTGCTGATGCTTTTAACAATAGATGTGGTTCTGAGTGCTCAGTTCTCCTGAAAATCAGACCTTTTTAGTACAAAAAGCATTACATTTCAGTTAAATTGTTATCAGAATTACAACTAATGTTAAATTGTGTACTGTATAATAAAGACTGCTTAATAACAGAGATTTTTTTTAATTTATATGTATAAAAATCATGTAAAATGTCACTATAAATGTCACATTGCCCAGTATAGTTTCTCATGTAAAATAATAATAAGCAAAGATATTGGCTTTGCCCAATTCTTCTTATTCAAACACTTTCTCGTGTGCAGGAGTTGAGGGGCAGAGTTATAGTTTACACATTAAACTTGATTCTAGATTTCCTGGGCCTAGTTGTCATATTAGTTGTCTGTGGGGAAGTTAACTTGTGTGATCTTAAAATTCAGACTTTGTATTCGGGTAATAGAGATTTTTTTAATCAGACACTTTTATATTAGGGAACACTTTAATCTCCTGTCTGTCTTTTTTATTCCCATCCTGGCCAAACTTCAGTATATGTATCAGGTTCCTGCTTGTATTATACAGTACCATGCTGATTTACACTATCAGGTCACCTTGATATCTTCCACAGAGAAAGGTCACAGAGGAGCAACCATTATCATTAAAGTTCAAAGGCATAAAAATTAACACCACCTTCCCTTAGAGATGAACAGGAATTTGTGTTGCTGAAATAAGGAGGTGCAACGGTGACAGGTTAATCTACGCTATACACGGCAGCCTGACTATAAATTGCCCAGTATACATTCATTCCACACTGAAGTACAGGCAGTCCCTGAGTTACGGGGATCCGACTTATGTCGGATCCGCAGTTACGAACGGGGCCCGTCTCCCTGGTCTCCAGCAGACCAGGGAGAGGAAGCAAAGCGGCGGAGCACGCGGGCAGTGGGACAGCTCAGACGTGTCTGGGCTGTCCGCTGCCCACGTGCTCCTTGGCTTTGCTCTGCTTTGCTCCCCGTCTCCCTGGTCTGCAGACCAGGGGGACGGGGAGCAAAGCCGCGGAACACGCGGGCAGTGGACAGCCCAGACGCGTCTGGGCTGTCCGCTGCCCGCGTGCTCCGCGGCTTTGCTCTGCTTTGCTCCCCTTCTCCCTGGCCTGCAGACCAGGGAGACGGGGAGCAAAGCAGAGCAAAGCCAAGGAGCCCGAGGGCAGCAGGACAGCCACGGCGTGTCTGGGCTGTCCCGCTGCCCCCGTGCTCCGCGGCTTTGCTCCGGACGCCTGTGGTACAGCAGCTGGGGTGCTGCCGGTTGGTCCCGTAGCGCTGCTCTGGGCGCTACTGGACCAACCCGGCAGCACCCCAGCTGCTCTGCCCTAGGCGTCCCCAAGTCAGCCGCTGCTGAAACTGACCAGTGGCTGACTACAGGAAGCCCCTGCCCCGGGCTTCCTGGAATCAGCCGCTGATCAGTTTCAGCAGCAGCTGACTTGGGGATGCCTGGGGTTCTTAAGTTGAATCTGTATGTAAGTTAGAACTGGCATCCAGATTCAGCCGCTGTTGAAACTGATCAGTTTCAGCAGCGGCTGAATCTGGACGCCAGTTCCGACTTACATACAGATTCAACTTAAGAACAAATCTACAGTCCGTATCTTGTACGTAACCCAGGGACTGCCTGTAGTTGATACTTGTAGGAACCTTTGTGTTATAAGTCCTTCCATTGCCCACTCTTAAGTTGCTCAACCTCCTCCTCCCCCCCCCTCCAATTTGCACAAATGGAAGTTACCCGCAGGGGAAAAAAATCCCGCTTTAAATTGTTTTGCTATAAATCCAAGTTTTTTTGAACAGATGTTAGACTTATAGCATGGACAGCCTGTACAGACATAATCAGTGAGAGTTAAAAGGAATTTAAGTACAGCACAGAGTAATTTAGGAAGATCAGCTGGTTCCACTTACTGAGAAAAATAATTCATTGGTAATTCCATTGATTTGTGAGATGAAATTTTCACACTCTAAAACATTTTTGTGCTGTCTCAGATAGAAGGAGAGTAAACCGGGATTAGAATGCAAAGTTGCTGCAGTCCAGCAAAATGAGTCTGAACTCAAAGGGCTAATGTGGTTTTGGAAAGAAGAAATGGAGGGAAGCCTGAGTTGCTTCCATTGTGGTGAAATAAGTAACACTAACTGCTGGGAGTGCCCATGTTTGGGAAATTCTATTTTATATATTATATTGTATATAAAAATCACATTAAAAGAATGCAAAGTTTGCAAAGTAAAGCACTTAACAGTTAGGACATCCTGGAATTAAGGATGCACAAGCATTTTCCCTTCTCTTAGTTCCTATGTCCAGTGCCCTGTGGCTGTGAGGAGAAACAATTGCAGGCAAAGTCCTCCTCAGTCCATGAACCCCTTGTGTTCAACATGCTCATTGTAAACACAAGTTTTGGAGAATTGTCTACTGAGTAGGTGCAAATTGAGACTTACAGAGGTTCAAAACTTGACATTTGGGTGGATTTTCATGAGATTGGAAAAAACACTTCCCTGATGATATGGCTGTTCCCTTATTAAAATTCAGATCTCTGCAACAAAGGTACTACAGCTTTTCAGTGAAATGGTTGTACTTTTGTAACATTGGTTTTGAGCTTAATGAGACAAATACTTGGCATAAAAACATTCAGACCAAGTACAACAAAGTCATAAGCAACTGAAAGTATGGTCTTATAGTGGAAGTGTGAGACATTCCCTGATTTTTGTTGTTCTTAATCGTGCAGTCTTAAAGGTACATTCCATTATCAAAGTTATTTCTGCTCCATGTTAATACATAAAATATTGAAGATAAATGTTAACTAGTGTAGGCCTTTTAAAATTAGTTATTAACTAATATTTAAGAAGAAAATTTCAAAATATGTAGTTACTGTCAGTTGTTAATTTTAATTTATTATTTTGATGTGAAGTATAGTTTCTCTGTAGCTGACCATCTTTTCAGTTTTACATTTGTTTCAAAAGTAGGAGTGAAAAAAGATTCTGCTAAAAACAAAATTATTAATTTGGTAATAAAAATGCACGATAACCTTAAAGCACATAATAGTATATAAAATAAAAAATTTTGTTTATAATAAATATGTGCGCTCATATGTGTGTCTATATATAATAGAAAGAGAGTCTGTGTGAGTGCATGTGCACACATATCTAAATATTGGTAAGTAAAAGGCTCTACGTTGTAGAAACTTTACAACTTAATAAAAGGCACCGTTGTGTTTAATCAAAGAGTAGGTTTTAAGGGTTTTTTGCCCAGTTCTATAAAATGTTGTTATAGGTAATGTATGTTAAATAGGAGGCAAATTATGATGAACACTAAACTGGATTACATTGCAGGACTGCATAGCAAAGGTTTTAGTTCTGTAATCTGATTCATGTAGATACAAGTGTCCACTCATGTGGATTAGTTGCATTTTCATCTTCTAAGATTGTAAGTAAAGATGATTTTGCATTTCAAGCTAAAACAAATCAACAACAGCAAAAATAAAAACCGAAAACAAAAATGCAGCAGAGAGAAAGGTGAAGGGTTTTTTTTTTCAAATTAAAAATGTTTCTAATTTTTGCACACAAAGTTAGATGGGATAAATTGTTTAGCTTTATATATTTATTTAGCCATTACTCCTGTTTTTCAAGATGTATTGCAGGAAGTGACAGCATATTTAGAACAAGGTCTAAGTTTATGAAAAAGATATAGCTCTCTACATTTCAAAAAGAGAATTGTAATTTCACAATTATGGTGAAATGGAGTTGATGTTTATCTCTAAATGTTCAGTTTTTAATACAAATACATAAACTCTGAAGTAGTTTGCATATGTACTCCTAATATTTTCTTGTGATGAATTTCTGAGATGACAATAGAGAGCTGTATGTAATACTACACAATTCCTTTTGAAATCTCTATACTATATTGTATTTGAAGTCTGAAAAAAAACTAAAGAGATTATATAGTAACTATATTATGTACTTTTTTTTCTATTAGATACTGTTTATTGATCCTGTCCAGACACATGCGGTTGATTTTGTGAAACTAGCAGAATTATTCTTTCATCACAATATACCACTTAGGTAATGTAAAATGTCAGTGTTAATTGATAACTGCTTTTTGATTAATATTATATTTCCCTTTTCATCTCCCGTTTCAACGGAACCCCTCCAGTGCTCACAATTACCAGACACCTCACTAGCAGGTTGGAGGGCTCATCTACAGGATCAGGTAGTCCAAGTCAGGTGGACACCGGACAAGCAACACAGACACATCAACTTGCTAGAGCTCAGAGTATTTCAGTATGCATGCATGTGCACTTCTCTCACATAATACACAGCAATACTGTCCACATACTGAAGAACAACATGATAACAATGCACTACATCAACAAGCAGGGTGGCATCTGCTCTCACCAACTCTGTCGGGAAGCAGTACAGTTGTGGGAATGGTGCATTCTCTGTTACATTAAACTCATAGCCACATTTATTCCAGGCAAAGACAATATGTTAGCGGACGATCTCAGCAGGAACTTCTCCCTCAACCATGAGTGGGAGATGAACAGATCAGCCATCAATCATCTGATTTGCAGATGGTTGTTCCCTACGATGAACCTTTTTGCCACACACAGAATCTCACTGTGCCCTCATTACTGCTCCAGTATGGGACTGGGCCCAGCTCTGGCCAAATATGTTCAGCGTCACATGGGCTGCACCCCTAACATATGCATTCCACCGATCCCATTGTCAGCCGACGGTCAGGGCAGTGTGTGTGTGTGTGTGTGTGTGTGTGTGTGTGTGTGTGTGTGTGTGTGTGTGTTACCGAGAAAAGGTTTAACGTCTGTATCTTTACTGCTAGAACCGGGATCCCGTCGCGGAGGGCAGCCAACAGGCTGACAGACACCCCAGAGTTTATAGGGAGAGCTTATTACATCTCAGATTTCAACTGCTAGGATACAGGATCCCTGTGCAGCGGGCAGTTTAGGGAAGACTGAGAGATGCCCCAACAGATCTGTCCCCTGGGAGGGACCCGATCCAAAACGCCCAAGCTCTTCCTATATCTGTCCCTTATGACCGGCTGAAGTTCTTTTAAATTGTGCTTGGTTCTGTTACAGCAACTGAAGGAGTCGGGTTAAAGCTTAAACAGTTACAGGTTTATTAAAGAAGCTTATAAATCATATGGTTACAATGGCTATTGCTCTATTTCTTAACTGCTAGCAAATATAGATCTTAAAAATGGTTACAAAGAAAATAAAGATAGAAAACAGATATAATGGTACCAAGTGACAGCTTAATCTTTAAAGAGCTCTAAGTTTATGTGTACACTTAAGACAAAGGACCACATCCAGGTACAATTTTTACCCCCTTCTGTGCCTCTCGACTCCAGCGGGTCAAGCCAGGGCCAGTCCCTCAATTCCTAGGAAAGATGAATACGAGGTGGGCATCGCTTTGGAACTTCGGGAGGTCAAACACCTAACCTGACCAGCAGATAAATGGTAGATTGACACTCAGAGTAAATGTGCTGCTGGACCCATCTTTATACCCATAGGGACCCGTATCCTCTTTCTTATCTAAGATACCAGATTGTACTAGTCTGTCTTTGTGACGCCAGTTCTTAGAAGCAAGTTTCAAGTTAATTTACACTTGCAAGAGAGAGAACTAAATTGTAAGTACTGGACACTTTTTTTTTTTACTGGGCAAGAGATTCCTCCTCCGCAGACGGCTGTGTGTTCGTATCAATATGGGTTTCAGTCAAGGGCACTCCTCAGCAGCCTCTTGGTCAGCAATTGGCGTATCTCTGTTTACGGCCATTCAGGGTCACACAGCAGCCCGGGCCTTCTGTTCAAGGCTTTTACTGCTCTGTGTGCCCTGCATGCACCAGGCAAGCAAAGATGGATGTTACAGGGGGGTTCCTGTCTGGCTACACCCACTCATCTAGAGAGTGATATTAAAGATAAAGCAGGACAGAGCCAAAGTGATTCTGCTGGCACCAAGGTGGCTAAGACAGACTTGGTATCCAGCTCTAGTACACATGGCCAGACATCTACCACCTCACCTCACTGCTCACGCAACAGAACAGGAGGATCCATCACCCTGCCATCCAGTGCCTTCACCTGCGTGCGTGGCTCCTTGCTGGCTAACCACAACAGAAATCTAGTGTCCTCCAGAAGTTCAAACCCTTCTCACGAACCTCCCTTCTGCTTTGGAAAACAGCATGTCCGGGTCAGAGAAGGAACTTGGGGGGGGGGGGGGGGGGGGGCGCTGGACGCGCATGCGCAATAGCCTCCTCAGAACACACACCGGCTCCCTGCACGCGTGGCCAGCCAGGGGCACTGCTGTCACAAATCTCGGGCTCAGTGGCACTGAAGCACCTCAGATGGAGCACCCAGGGGGACAACTATCTCGAATAACTCCAGTTACTACACAGGTAAGTAACTGTCCCTTCCTCAAGGTGGTTGTCCCCGTGGGTGTTCCGCCACCCACCCTCCTCCCCTCTGCTTTGGATTTCTGCTTGGGTCCGGATCTGAGAAGAACTGACGAGTTGGCTGGCCACGCATGCACATTGCACACACCATGCGTCTTGCATCTGAGCCTTGCACACGCCGCCAGCTGAGGGGGCACTGCTACTAAGAATCTCTGGTGGGAGCAGCAGAGCTGGCACACCCAGGATGGAGCACCAATGGGGACAGCCATCTTGAAGAACTCCAATTACTGCATAGGGTGAGCAACCTTCCCTTATAGGGCGTATCTAGACTACACAGAATGGTCAAAAGAGGACATGCAAATTCTGCAGATCTTTCGAAAGTGTGATTAGAAGAAGAAATGCAAATTTCTGTGGAATTTGCATATCTTCTTTTAACCATTCCCTGTAGTCTAGATGAGCCCATATTCTCTCCGAAATACAGGACACTCCCTAAGACTGGGATATATGCTTACAAGACTGCAATCACATAACCAGCCTCCTTTCTCCAGGAAAAAATATCGCAGATATTAATTTGTAGAATATTGGTAGAAAATCCTTGCATTGTTTGTGTTTGAACAATCATGAGAAATTGCAGTATTTTCATTCTGTTTTCAATAAAGTTTAAAAGCCAGATAATTAATACTTACCAAGAATTTTTTTCCCTCTACAGAGTTGGATTTGTTTTCATCCTAAATACTAATGAAGAAGTTGATGGGAATAAGGATGCTGGAGTAGCTCTTTTTAGAGCTTTTAACTATATTAGAGAAGAATCTGATACCACTCAAGCTTTTATCTCCATGATAAATGTTAGTGCCTGTAAATAGATAAAAATAATGCATAATATTTTTTTAAAACTTTTTGCTTTCCTGTAAACGCAGAATTTCCCCTCCTTGTGACTGCACAGTATATTTTCTTATCCTTCAGTTAGAAACAAAATTGATGTTAGATTGCTGCAGGATGTCTTACTGAAAAGTATTTTCATGCTCCTCACATTCATTTTGGTAATATTGTCTGTCTACACATTTTCTTCAAGGATGAAAAGAAGGTATTTTAGTAGTCAGTATTTTCATTTGGAGTCATAGTTCTGGGCTTTTTATATGGCTTTTTCATGACTGCCTTATCATTTGTGTTGTGGCACACATTGGAATAATGATATTTGAAGTTATTTAGGCCATTCCTTATGCTTTATAGAAGCGGTGCACAACCCAAGGGGGTCGCTGCTGTCTTTTGTGGGGTGGGGCACGCGCAGCACTTTGACTCAGACCGACCAGTATTTTCTTTTCCAAGCATGGCACCCTACGTACATATGGCATGTACCACTACTTTATAGGACTTCTGTGGTCATTTTATACTATAGAAAATGGGGCAGACTGGATAAGACATTTTTTTTATATAAGCATTTGCCTAGTCTACTTGACTCTTCATGTCTCTAGAAAAGCATAGAAATCATTCTGGCTCAGAGATTGCAAGAGAAGTCTGTCATCCTCTGCAAGAGTGGGTGGCTTCAAAGGGGAAATTTAGGGAGTATTTAGGGACATACACAGGAAACATTGGATGACTTGAAGCATAGGAGATCTGCAAGGACTGTTCACAAAATATTGAACTAGAGAATAGGGTAGAAACAGATTTTTAAAAAATTTGTAATTGTATATAATGCATTTTTTAATTTTCTTTGTCCAGTACCATTCTCTAGGAGCAGATGTATAAAAACTTACAGTGATGAATGCATTACAGATTTCTTAGGTAGGTAGGTAGAAATGGACCAGAGAGGAGAAACTGGAAGAGCACTTTAAGGGCCAGACTCAAATGTGAACAGACATCTCTTCATTTAATATTATTAGAGAGATACTATTGGGAATTTTGTCAAAATGGGAGACTTTATTCTCTAATGGGAGAATTTAGACTTGGAATTTATTTGAATCAATTATATAGGAATTATTTGCAATTTACATTCTAAGCAAGGAGAAAAATTGAACAGAGAAAGGCTCTAGACCTAAAGTGGATAAATAACCACTTCAAAAGTATTTTAGGTATAAGTAGAGGGACCTGAGGGAATAGAAGAAGGAATTTATCAGCAAAGGAAGCTACATAATGGAGTTTAGAAAATGAAGGAATGAATTGAGACTTGCTCAATTAAATTAAATAATAAGGGATTTTTTTAAATAAAAAGAATAAGGAAGGATAAGATTTGGCTGCTGTATACCATGGAGAATATAGATGATCTAGATATATCTCAAATACCAAATAAATACTTTGCCTTGATTTTCAGTAAAGATTATAATATTGAATGTAGGATGGCTGATGGAAATGGGTGTATAGAAATGACCAAATCTGGGCACTGGATAATTTTCATGCCAAAATACTGAAAGAACAGTAATACTGTGATTACTAGTCCAGTAACTGCGATTTTTAATACATCTATCTGTTCCGAGATAACATTGTATGATTAGAGAACAGCTAACATTACACAGGATGAACATCTTTAGTCTGGTATCCTCAGGGCCTGACTGGTGCTAAATCAGAGAATTTGCTGAACCACAGGAGGTCAATATTGTGTAGCAGCATTACCTACACTTCCACTGCTTACTGGTCTCTCAGAAGATATTTAGGGGTAAATTAGAGCTAAATAACAACACAAAACACTGAGAGTCAGGTCTGGTGGCTGTAAACAAACTTTCTGAGACTGCAGGAAGCTTAGCCATACCCATGATAAGTGGACATCCAGCTAACTAAAATCATTCCAGACCATGGATGTTGCCAAAACAGAGCACGCTGGACTAGAGAGGATAAACCTGTACCTATGTTTAAGAAAGGTTAAAAAAGTGATGTAGTCAATTACAGATTTATACATCTAATCTTGGTAATTGATGAGACTTTGGAATAAATTGCGAAGGAAAAAATTTTGAATTCATGGAAGTAAATAGAAATGTGGATGTAATTCATCATGGATTTGCCAAAGGAAGATCAGATTGTGCCAGATCTACTTGATTTTTTTGATAAAATAACTGGTTTTTAGAAGAGAGAAATGCAATAGTTCAAATATGCTTGAACTTCAGTAGAGCATTTTACACACTGTGGAAAATAATTAAGTTAGGGTATGTCTACACTACCCCGCTAGTTCGAACTAGCGGGGTAATGTATGCATACCGCACTTGCTAATGAAGCCCGGGATTTGAATTTCCCGGGCTTCATTAGCATAAGCGGGGAGCCGCCATTTTTAAATCCCCGCTGCTTCGAACCCCGTGCAGCGCGGCTACACGGGGCTCGAATTAGGTAGTTCGGACTAGGGTGCCTATTCCGAACTACCGGTACACCTCATTTCACGAGGAGTAACGGTAGTTCGGAATAGGAACCTAGTCCGAACTACCTAGTTCGAGCCCCGTGTAGCCGCGCTGCACGGGGTTCGAAGCAGCAGGGATTTAAAAATGGCGGCTCCCCGCTTATGCTAATAAAGCCCGGGAAATTCAAATCCCGGGCTTCATTAGCAAGTGCGGTATGCCTATATTACCCCGCTAGTTCGAACTAGCGGGGTAGTGTAGACATACCCTTAGAGAAGATAGGGACTTAGAACCAGAATGGTAAGGGAGTAAGAATTTGGGTGAAAGGGAGAAGGCAGCTGGTGATGCTGAAAAATAAACTCTTCAGTTGGAGGGTGGTTACTAGTGGATTTCCTCAAAGATCAGTCTTGGAACCAATCTTGTTCAATATTTTCATTAATGACCTTAGAACAAAAAGTGGAAGTGTGCTAGTGAAATTTTCGGATTTTACAAAGGTTAGATGGGGGCTTACTTGGAAATGGTTGAAGAGATGAGAGACCTGGGTATGTGGGTTGGTCACAGAGTTATGATAAGTTACCAGTATGATGTGGCTGTGAAAAAGGCAAATATAATCAGGTGAGGCATTTCTAGTAAAGAAAGAGAAATATTAATGCCCTTGTACAAGGAACTTTTAAGACCTCACTTGGAATATTGTATTCAGTTCTATTCACCCATGCTCAAGAAAGAAGAATTCAAACTAGAACAGGTATAGCGAAGAATTAGTAGGATGATCAGGGACAAGAAGCAGCTATCTTATGAGAAGAATCTGGAAGAACATGGTTTGTTCAGTCTAGTAAAAAGAGGGCAGAGAGGGGTTATAATTATTCTGTATAAATGTATGGGGAGTGAACATGAGGGAGGGTGAAGAGCTATTTAAGCTAAAAGACAATGTTAGCACAAGAAGACATGGGTATAAAGTAACTACGAACACATAAAGGCTGGAAATTAGAAGGTGTTTAACGGTTGGAGGAGTGAGGTTCTGGAATAGCTATCAATAGAGATTGTGGGGGCAAACAACTTAACTAGTTTTGGGAGAGAGCTGGACAAATGTATAAGTGGGACTGTATAACAAGGTTGCTTGTGATGGCGGAGGACTGAACTCCGTAACCTGGGGAACATTCATTCGGTTTTATGTCTTTTTTTCCGTAAAGTTCATGCTAAGAGCTAAACAGGAAGTAGAAGGGAATTCTTCTCAGCCATTAAAAGTATTGCTAGCTGACCCAGAATATTGGATGTACTTTCCTCTGCAATATCAACTATTAACTACTGTCAAAGATAGGATAGTAAACTATTAAATCAAATATATCCTATATTCTACTTAAAACAATGTATATTGTTATGATAAATATTAATATTATTTTATCTGTTTTATAATTTTTACAGATGTACCATAAAATGAAAGATGGAGAAGTTTTCACTGTTAACCATGTGAGGAATGTTCTTAGAAATGAGTTCCCTCATGCTGATATTCAGAGTATACTGGGTGTTGATTCTGATTATGATGACAAAAGAAAGGTATGTTAACAGAAGAGTTTCAACAAATAGTTCTCTGCACAGAGCTTAGTTTTTTATTTATTAGTTTCTAAGAAATTAATACTTAAATAAAATGGGTTAGATTTTTTTCAGACTATTGCAGTGTTGGAAAGGCCAATTTGGATTATTTCCCTCAATAATAATATTTCATGTTGATTCCTATCTACTATGTACAGCTGCGACTGTGGAAGATACTTAGTGGTAAATTTATTAGGTAAGTATCATTTGCTATAGATGCTACGTTACCCAAGGAGCCTGGCTAAGGAAGCAATTCTATCTTCTTAGCAAATCATATCTTCCTGGGAGAGAATCTGCCTTGTGGATATAACCTTTCTGACTCAGATTCCCAAGATTCCTTTGGTCAGACACTGGAGTGTTAACAAAATCACAAACAGGAATTATTAATGCATATGTGCATGTAATATTGACCAATCAGAGATTGCTGGGGAACTTTTTCAAGCCCTCAGCTGATCTGAGATGAAATGAAATTTATGTTATTTAGAAAGTGACTGTGTACTGTGAGAACTTTGCTTCTTCTTCAAGTGGTCCCCTTGGGTGCCCCACTCTAGGTGTTGGGCTCATCCGGGCATCACTGGTTGGAAGTTTCCAATAGCCATTGTCAGCCAGACCACGCATGCGCGGTCAGCTTCTTGCGCCTTCAGTCATTGCATGCAGTCCAGCTCCTGCCAGTTCCTCTCAACCATCCTCAGTTGCTGATGGAGCTTCCCTCGTCTCCTCAGTCAGACGGAGTTTTCTGTGTAAAAGTTCATAATTAATTATAGTTACATAGTTCTTATGTTTATAACAGTTGTTAGTATGTAGTTATATATCAGAGTTAGTTCTTCATTACCGTTACCTCATATTTGATTGTGGGCTCTTGGCAGTCTTTCGGCCAGACCCCACCATGCCTGGTTCACCAGGTTCTAAAAAGTGCTCTCTCTGCCAGGAGGCTATTCTGGCTTGGATGGCCATGCAGCCTGTATCCGTTGCCTGAGGGAAGCGCATATTCCCCAAAAGGGTAGCCATGTTTAAAACTTACAGCCAGGGCATGCAGGGACAGGGAAATGTGGCTGAAGCTGATTTTATTTGATAAGGCCTGTGCAAGCGGCACACCACCGCTGACTTGAGACGCAGCTGTGGCGCACAAGCGGAGAGCTTCGTCCCCCGGGGCGACAGCAGCAAAGAAACTGAGAACATCCCCCACACGCTCTTTGCCTGCTGCTCGCACCGTAAGGGTCAGCAGAGGAGATAAGCCGGGCACATTGGGATCTACTCCCGTGGCCTCAAAAACATCCTTGGTGGCCATATCTAAAAAATCGGCAGTCCCAGCACCCATCGCCAGCAGCCTGTTGGCACCGAAGACAGTTCCGGGACCGAGAACCGCTCATAAACAAGCTTCGCAACCGCCAACAACATGATCTCCGGCACCAAAACTAAATGTGACAGCGCCAGAACAAGCAGCTGCACCGTCCGTGCCGTATGCTCCAGCACCGCAGAGCGCGAAGCCGAGTCAGACATCGGCACCAATAGCAGCTGATAATGGGGAAGAGCAGACAGAGTGGACAGCGGCACTGTCCCGGCACCAAGGAAAGCCTCTTGCAAAACGAGCATGCATCTGCCATCACTTTCACCATCCCCAACTTTCTCCCCGGCACCGTCCCTCTTACCTCATATGCGCCATTCCCTTATACACGGGAATCAGTGGTCTCGCACCACCAGAGCGTCTGTGTCACCTCGGCTCAGCCCCAGATCACTGCACCAAGAGCTGCCGCGAGACCATACAACACACTCTCACAGGCACACCTCACTTTCACCTCTACCATCTGGCAGGTGTTTGCCTCATTTACTGTGCTCAGCAATGCTATTACAGAAGGCATGGCAGCATAGCATCCTTGAGACTATCTTCCCCAACTTATTCTGACCAGTACTATGATCGATATCACAGATCACACTGTTGTTATAGGTCTTGCTTCTATGCCCGATCGTCATGCTACTGCTACTCTCCGGACTATCATCACATTCCAGCTGTGACACACGCACAAAACAGAAGGAGTACCCTACTGCCCCGCCTTCGAACAGTCCTCTGACACAACCACATCAGTCTGAACCGGAGGAAAGTCAGATATCCAAAGGAGGATCAATCTCCGGAGACTTCGCCAATCAACCAGTCTTCATTCTCTCCAGATGAGGCAGTCTTCCCAGGCGACCTGAGGCAATTTCAGGAACTTTTTAAGTGGGTTGCTCAATCTCAGGACGTGCAGCTAGCGGAAGTGCAGACCAAACAATATCGTCTGCTGAAAAATCTCCATCTGCAACAATGATCAAAAATTGCCCTTCCGATAGACGAAGCAATCATGGAGGCTGCAGAAGAAATTTGGCAGACCCCAGCATTTACGACACCAACTAGCAAATGGGCCTGCAAGAAATACTTCATGCCATCGAAGAGCCTGGAGTTTTTATTTAATCACCTGCAACCTAATTCTCTGGTTGTGGATGCGGCCTGACAAAGCTCAAAGATGCCGCAGTTGAGAAGCACCGGGGCAGACAAGGATTCAAAGAAGCTCGACATCTTCAGCAGGAAGGTTTACTCGTCTGCCTCCCTACTCCTGCGCATCACAAACTATGCCGCTCTACTCTCGAATCATAATTTCGACAATTATTCAAAGTTAACTGAGCTGGCTCAATATCTCCCTGACTCCAAAAAGCCGATCCTGAAGGTAGTGGTAGAAGAAGGCTATGCTTCTTCTAGGGCAGGGCTTCAAATCACGATGGATGTCGCGGATACAGCCACACGAATCCAGGGCCACAGCCATTTCTATGAGAGGAGCGTCTTGGCTAGCCACAGTTGGAGTCCCCAAAGAGCTGCAGAGCAAGATGGAGGACCTTCCGTTTGACAAACGGAAACTGTTCGCAGATCAAACGGTTGAGGTCCTCCACTCTGGAAAAGATTCCTGTATGACCTTGCACACACTGGGAATATACACCCCTCCCTTTAGACATAAGTAATATTATCCTTACCAGAGAACATATGACTACCAGTATCAAAGACAACATCAGCGGCCATAAGAGCAGACACACACGAAACAGCTACCTCAGCGTAGACTTCCCCAACCAGTACGCGTGGCCAATCCACCATCATCGAAGCATAGGTTTGATGGCTCGGTCGAGGGCGTGCAAGCATCTCACGTTGTTACGAGCCAGCATCACATTCCTCCCTTTTCCCACCATCGTTTATAGCCGTTTTACCACCAGTGGGCCACTATATAACATCTGACTGATGGGTTCTGGAACTTGTGGTATCTGGATTCACGATTCCATTCATCTCCATCCATCCCACCAACCCCTTCCTTCTTCAGGGACCCATCTCACGAGGATCTCTTAAGACAAGAGGCCCACCGCCTTCTCTTCATCAGGGTGATAGAGTGTGTCCCAGATCAATTCAGAGGAAGGGAGTTTTACTCCCGCTATTTTCTAACTCAAAAGAAGACCAGAAGATGGAGGCCCATTTTCGATCTGCGGAGATTGAATTGTTACCTCCAGAAACAGCGGTTCAAGATGGTGACTCTCACCACCTTAATCCCATCACTTCACAACAGAGACTGGTTTGCAGCCCTCAAGCTGCAAGATGCTTATTTCCACATCGCCATCCACTCAGCACACAGGCGATTCCTCCGTTTTGTAGTAGGAGACGACCACTTCCAATATTGCATACTACCGTTTGGTCTAGCGTCCACTCCCAGGATTTTTTCAAAAACGCTTTGCATTGTGGTGGCACATCTGCGCCGCATGAATGTTATCATCTTCCCTTATTTAGACAATTACCTTGTAAAGGGCAGAACACAACACGAGACGTCCCATATGGTTATACTAGCCAAACAGACTTTTGACTCCCTGGGACTCATTGTTAACGAACAGAAGTCCACACTAGATCTGACTCAAAATATAAAGTTCATAGACGCCACGCTTGATTCTGTCGCTGCGAGAGCATATTTACCAATAGAGAGATTCCATGCAATACAAGACCTCATGAAGGTTCTCATATGTGCCCCTACAATGTCGGTGCACACTTGCCTACAGCTGATGGGTCATATGGCCACTACTACATCTGTGGTGCTTCATGCGTGACTGCATTTTCGATGCTTCCAGCGTTGGCTAGCCTTGGTATCATACCTTCAAAACACAGCATTCAAAAACCAGTAGCACCTCCAATTTACATCTGCAGATCCCTTGTATGGTGGACAAAATCATGCAACCTCATGGCAGGGGTCTCGTTCCATCGTCCGCAACCTTCCAATTAACGTCTCCATCACCGTCTGGGGCGCACATGTGAGCGGAATGAAGGTGCAGAGCAGCTGGTCAGATTCCGAGTGTGCTCTGCACATAAATCTTCTGGAACTGAAGGCTATCTCTCACGCATGCAAATACTTCTGCGCTCAAATAACCGGCACTACTGTCAGAGTGTTGATCGTTAATATTGCCATGATGTATTACATCAATCAGCAAGGAGGAGCAAGATCACATTTCCTATGTGCGGAAGCGGTCCATCTGTGGAACTGGTACATTTGAAACAGCATCTCTATCACAGCATCCTACTTACCTGGCACCAACAATGCTATTGCAGACTCTCTCAACAGATAGTTTCCACTGGACCACGAGTGGGAAATACAAGCAGACATCCTTCGACGAATCTTCCGCATGTGGGGAATGCCTCTAATAGATCTATTTGCCACCCCACACAACAGGAAGTGCCAACTTTTTTGTTCCAAGGCAAGTATTGGCAAGGGATCACTGGGGGATGCACTCCTAATCAGCTGGAGGATGTCATTGCTCTACACATTTCCCCCAACGGTACTTATACCTAGAATATTGGAAAAAATATTTAAATCCCCGCTGCATTTGCAATGTCGACCTGCCTAATCTGCATCCCTCTACCGACAGGAGGGATGCAGTCTAGACATACCTCTAGAGTGGAGCACCCACAAGGACCACTCGAAAAAGAAGTTACTCACCTTCATGCAGTAACGATGGTTCTTCAAGATGTGTCCCCGTGTGTGCTCCATGTCCCGCCCTCCTCCCCGCTTTGGAGATTTCTTTGCTTCTAATTGCAGATAACTAAGCAGTGAGAGGAACTGGCAGGGGCCAGACCGCGTGCAATGATCAAAGGGCACAAACAGCGCGAGATGCTGACCTCGCATGCGTGGTCTGGCTGACAATGGCTATTGAAAACCTCCAACCAGTGACGCCGGGACGAGCTGACACCTAGAGTGGAGCACCCACGGGGACACATCTCGAAGAACTATTGTTATTGCACGAAGGTGAGTAATTTCGTCTTCCAATCATGGTGTAAATTCTAAGGAGAACAGATATATTTAGCTGATATACGTGTAGAGTTGATTGGTAAATGGAAACGAGGCCATCTATAGGGAATTGACTGTACAATCTCCAGACTAAGATGTAATTCTTAAATTCAAGGATTATCAAGAAGATTTTGTTGATACATGCCCTCTTGATGATATGAATGTTCAGTGAGGGTGCATCTACACTGCACTGTTATTTCGAGATAACTAGCATTATTTTGAAATAACAATTTGATCGTCTACACAGCCATTTTGAAATAATTTTGAATAATGGATGGCTTATTCCAAAATCAGTAAACCTCATTCTACGAGGAATAATGCCTATTTCAAAATAAGGCATGTATAGACACTCACTGCTGCTATTTCAAAATAGCCCCTCACCAGAGCCATTCTAAGTTATTCCTCCCCAGTGCCCCCTGGGGCTCTAAATCAAGATAGCACATCTACGTTAGGGAAGCCTGCCTCAGACTAATTTTGAGGCTTCCCTGTAATGTAGGCGTTCTATTTCAAAATAAGCTATTTCGGAATAACTATTCCGGAATAGCTTTTTTCAAATAAGTGTGCAGTGTAGACATAGCCTGAGACACTAAAGGCAAATCTTCCAGAGAAAAAATGAACATTTATGAAGTCTATTTTCTCAGTTTTAGTTTGATGTAGCCAGTATTTATCATTTGAAGTATAGAGTTGAAACCTTTCTCTTGTTAATTTAAGTACCAGGTCATATATAATGGAGGTGAGCATTCTTACTGAGGTCTGAGAGAGTAGAATGTGTCCTATTAAATTTTAGCCTAGTTTATTTTTTCATGCATTGATTTCTCTATACAGGCTGTCCCCGGGTTATGTACAAGATAGGGACTGTATGTTTGTTCTTAAGTTGAATCTGTATGTAAGTCGGAGCTGGCGGCTGACTACAGGAAGCCCGAGGCAGTGTTGCTCTGCCCCGGGCTTCCTGGAATCAGCTGCTGATCAGTTTCAACAGCGGCTGAATCTGGACGCCTGGGACAGAGCAGCTGGGGCGCTGCCGGGTAGGTCCCCAGGGAGCAGACCAGGGAGACGCGAAGCAAAGACGTGGAGGACCCGGGCCGCGGGACTGCAGCGCGTCTGGGCAGTCCCCTAGCTCGGGTCCTTCGCAAGCGAGAAAAGCTGCTCGGGGCCCCCAGCAGACCAGGGGGACGCGGAGCAAAGCCGCGGAGGACCCGAGCGGCGGGACCGCCCAGACGTGCCGCGGTCCCGCCCCCCAAGTCCGCTGCGGCTTTGCTCCGCGTCTCCCTGGTCTGCTGGGGAGGGGCTCCCCCCTGCAGACCAGGGAGACGTGGAGCAGCTTTTCTCCCCCCGGAGGATGCGGGCGGTGGGACCACGGTGTGTCTGGGCGGTCCTGCCACCCGCGTCCTCCGGGGCAAGAAAAGCCCCGTTCGTAACTACGGATCCGACATAAGTCGGATCCGCGTAACCTGGAGACTGCCAGTACTAAAGTCTCACTGAATTGTTCTTCTTGAATGTAAGATTTTTGGTGAATTGGAGTAGAGATTTTTTATAGAGGGCCACATTGTTGGCAAGAAGTGGAACTGTGCTGTTTTTTCTGTTATTTTGAATGCTTGTAATTTTCAGATGGAAACATTTTTCCAAGCAGGGACTTGCTCAGTCAGTTAGTACAAATATGTCTCTCTTGAAATTGATACTTTCTGTTATCAGAAGTTGTTTTTTCTATTATCAGTAGATGTTTCTTTAAAAAGTATTCTGTTAGATCATAATATTAAAGGTCAACCACTATATGTAGAGGAAAGTCACCATACTTCTCTGTCAGTGAGGTGAGAGAGGCATAGTAAAAGGAAACAGGAAATATAGTAGTGAATTTTATGCATAATATTGGAAGGGAATATTTTCTTTTATTATTAAAATGTGGGTAATTTTCTGAAGTTCATTCAGACACTGTTTTCAACTATATATCTTAAATAATGTCTTAGCTATAATATCATCTGTGCTGCATTTGATTAATATTCTTTAAATAGTTCATGATAGTGACATAAAAACAAAGGTCTAAATATTTTTATATGAGTTTACAGTTTTTTGTCCTTCCTTTTTTGATAAATGTGTGCTTTATGTACAATTTAACTGTTTATTTTTCCAAGCCACGTTCTGAAAAATCCTAACAGAATTGTGAATTTAGTTTACACTTTATGATTCATAAATGTAGGCCACAGCAGAGAGGGCTTAGATATTAGTGTTCCTTGTGTCTTGATATTAATTTTCTTTCTTATTACAGTCAACCACATTCTGTTTAACTCTGTGATATTCCTTATTTGAATAGGCAGGAGCAACCTTTTATAAAAAGACTGGCCTGGGCTCATTGCCTCAAGCTCTGTTTAATGGTGTGCCCTTTATCGGTAAAGAGATGACTGCTGCAGAGTTAGAGACAGTTATTCTCCAGAGGATCACTGATGCCACAGGGTTCTTCCAGAGAGCAGTTTTCATGGTATGCTTAGCATTTATGAAAGAATGTAAGGTGAAATATTTGACAATAGATTGTTATAGTCATGCTTACAACCTGTATTTTATAATGAGATTGTTTGAAATTATTGTTACGAAAGCTGAAATGACCATTACTTTAATTTGCATTCATGAATTTGAAACTTAATGCATATTGATTATTGAAGCTCTAAGGTTACACAGTACATGTTAATCTTTGAGATGTTTTCAGACAAGAAGTGAAGAAAAATTGTAGCTATTCATAAGGAAATTTGGACCTGAGCTGTTAAAATCTCTTTCATAGATTATTTATACATTTATTTTCTGTTTAAGCAATCCTTGTCTTAGCATTGGATATCTAAAAGCTCTAAATTAAAGAGGAATAGAAATTCATTCTAGTCTGACTTCTGTGCTGTCACACAAATATAGATTGTAAACCATGTATGTATAAAAGTAAAAAATGGATGAGAATTTAAAAATTGGATGGTAACACATTGTGATTATTTCATTGATTATTCACCCTGGTGATATTCTAAACAGAGTTTTCAGCCATGCTTATAGCAGTTTCCATCACTTCATGCTGAATCCACAGGTATTCTAGGCTTCCAAGTAGGGTTACTGTGTATGTTGATATATTGTTGTTTGGCAATTGTTAGTGTGTGTCTAGGCTATTAACTGTTAGATTTGTGTTGATTTCTTCAAGTGGCAAATTATGGGTATGTGATGCCATGAGGGGCTGGATGTGTTGTGTGCACTGTTTGTGTTATTGTATTTGAGTTGTGTAATATTGGGAGCAGGGCTTTGGAGCAGAGCCCGGAGCTGGAGCGCAGAGCAGTGGAGCTGAAGGTTTTTGCCCGGAGCTGGAGCGGAGCCGAAGCTCAGAAAATCTTGACTGCTCTACTGCTCCAGTTTTTGTTTTTTGTTTTTTTCATTTTCAATCCAAAATGAATGATATTTTATCAAGAAAGTCCTAAAGGTGCCAAAACGTTTCAGATTTTATAACAACTGATATTAACATCTACTTTACCACTTTACGTGATATGTCACATTTATTCTCACTTCAGCCGAAATCAAGATTTAATGTACAGATACAAAATTACAAAGTTTTTGGAGATATGTTTTATTAAAGAATCAGGTAATTATCAGAAATCCGGCAACACTGCAGACTGCTCCCACCCTTGTGCCAAGGTTAGGCAAGTACGTACTCGCGTAGATTAGATAGATTAGTATGTGATTATTTTTAACCTTGTAACATGTAGCCTTGTTACTTCCCAACAACTAATGTTGTAGAACAGGGATAGCATATGCTAACACTATGGCACATACCAAATTTCATTGATATGTCTATATTAAAGCGTTTTTGAGATATTAATTAAAAACTTGGAAAATATTTTGAATATTTTTACCACAAAATGTCATAAGAAAAACTAACTTGCAATTTATAAATAAAAATGTATATTAATTATGTATATTAAAATACTTCTTACTTCACTAAAACTGCAAGAAACATGATAAAATATTAAAATATGCTTTAATAATAATTTTGTGTAAAAAGAAAATGCGATCATTTTTGTACAGAAAATCCAAAATACCTTAACCACTTCAGGTACTTTTAATTTATCACAAGTAGGTACATTATAAACAAATTTAATGCTTTTGTTCATTGCTTTTCGAAGATCATAACAAGAAACTTTTGAATGTGGTAGCAGCACAAGAAGATTTGGCCATGGCTTGAACAAAAAAATCAAATCTGTCCCCCATGATTGATAGCCGATTTACGGAAAAGGATCTCAATAACGTCTTTACTTTTAATTTGAAAAGCCCAAATTTGGGCTTCTGAGAAAAGCAAAGAAGAAATTGGCAATGTTCAAGGTGGAAAAGGAAATGAATGGTGAGCTCAAACCATGTAGCTTCTAAACAAGTGAAGCAAGTGCCATGAAAAGTTTCAACCTTTGGTGGCAAGTAAAACATAACCATCCTGAAAACTTTGTGGCTCTGGCTACAAAAAAGGACCAGGAAGATGAGGCAAAACAGAAAGGTGACGCGGCTAAAAGACGTTCATCTGGCTCTTTGAAAACTCCTGGAGAAAAGATTTTTTGCGGCACTTCATCTGAAAAGAAACCCAAAATTGAGCAAACAAAACTTGACTCCTAGTTGAAGTCCTCAAAGGTTACAGTCGCCATGGATGCTAATACTTTCCGTGAAGGGCTGATGGAAATGGTTTGCTTGAGTTCAACACCGCTCACTACCTTCAGGCTAAAGAACAAAGGATTCCAAAAAAATTGCAGGTGAAATGGGTCGGCAGCTTCGTGTTTCCACGGGGCACGATGCAGTTCGTCATGTAGTTGTCAGCACAGCTGAGTTTGGTCACAAAGAGGTCAAGAAAGCTTTGGAGCAAAAATTGTGCTACCTGAAAATGGATGCGGCAACCCGTGAAAACAGAAATTTCCTGGCAATCAATGCTCAGTACTATGAAGAAGGAAAAGAGAAAGCTGTGGTAAAAACCTTGGACATAATCAACACTGAAGGGCGTCACAATTCTTCCTATGTGAAAAGTCAAGTAAAAGCTATTTTAGAAAAATTTGGGATCAGTGAAATGCAAGTACTGAGCATCTGCATTGACAATGCAGCAAACATGACGTGTGCCGTCAAAAATGTCAACGAGGACAATGAATCCATTTCTACCTCTGAGAACAGGGATGTGGACAGAACTGAAGCTATTTTTCCTGATGAACGAACTAAAGGAATGGATGAAATCGAACTCAACGTGGATGCTGCTGCGCAATGGGTTAATGAACCTAGCCTCATACTTCCAACCTAGGTTCATGTGGACGACTCAAAAGTCCAACTGATGAGGTGTGCTATTCACACTCTTTGGTTGGCAATCTGGGATGGACTGAACAAATTTGGCAAAAATTTGGCAAAAATTCAACAAGTCGTCGTCAAACCACGAACCCCAGGTATTCAAAGTGTTCTGCTTGATCTATATGGGCTAACTCAATCATTGGATACTGTGGCTCGCTGGGGTTCAACATTTGCGATTATTGATCGGCTTCTTGTTTTTCAATCTTACTGTGAACAGGTGGCTGCTGCTGGAACAAGAGAACTCAAGTTAACAAAAGCTGAATGGGACGAAGTGAAGAACCTGCAAGACCTCTTGGCAAAGCCAAACCAAACAACCGTGTATCTTCAAGCTGTCGATGTAACCCTGGGAGTTTTAATGGCGAAAACTGTCAAAATTCTTGCAAGAAAATGGTGGACAAATCGCAGAAGGAATTCTGTCCTCCATGCATAAACGCAAAGAGAAGCTTTTTGATAATATTTATTTCTTTGCTGGAGTTTATGTTGACCCACGGTATTGGATTCTTCTTATCTCAAGGAAAATACCAAAGGCAAAGGGAAGGGCTCCTTATATTGCTCAATGACTCGAAAAACAAAATCTATTGCTACATTTGAACTCAGCAAAAGAGATTGAAGAAAACGAAACACAAGAAAAGGAGTCACCAACAAATGAATTTATGGTTTTGGAAAGTTTACATCCTTCAGAAATAGCAGGCTGTTCTCAACTTCTGTCTCCACTCTGAACTTGTTTAAGCGTCCATCCCTGAGATGTCTTCAACCATCACAGGGAAATGGAGATAATTCAAGCACCAATTCTTCAGAAGATGATGACTTCAGAAAGGAATTGGATAAACAAGAAAGATGCCGTTGAGTTTCTGCGATTCATAATTGTAATGAATTATTCGAGAGAAACTTTTGGGAAGATTGTGAGGCGATGGAGTCTATTGGTAGGATAAAAGTTAAGTCTGTTTTTGAGGCCATTCACAACTACCCACACCGCATTTAGGCTGCCTGTAGAATTGCTTCGAGCATGCCAACAACTCAAACTAGTGTAGCGCAACAGTTTTTGGCTTTAAAGTTAATTTTAAATGATCTGCGGCAGGCTATGAAAGACGACTTAATTGCTGCAATAATTTTTTACAGATTGAATTATGAATTATTCTAGTTTGTATCATTGTTGATGACATTTACATTGTTTTAAAACTCTGAATAAAAATAATGTTTTTTCAAAATTAAAGTATGTACTTTTTTATTTAGTTAAAAATTAATTTGAGTCAGAGCGCGGAGCGGAGTCAAAGCGGAGCTGGAGCAGTCACTATTGGTGCCGGAGTGGAGCTGGAGCGGAACAATTTAAAAATTTGATTGCTCCAAATCCCTGGTTGGGAGAGTTATGTAGACATCAGAAAAGGGATGTGTGCTGCTATGAGGAGCTGTGTGCTGCTATGAGGAGCTGTGTGTGCATATTCTCATTTATGGGTACTATGCTGCTTGGTGTTGCCTATTGGTAAAACCTTTCCCAAGCAATACATGCCAGATCACGCATATGCTCTCTTCTAGCTTTTCCTAGGGTTGCCAGGTGTCCAGTATTTACCTGGACAATCCAGTATTCACGTCCCCCATCTGGTAAAAAAAACCAGAAAATACCGGGCATGTAAAATGTCCGGTATTTCCTGTTTCCCTTGGACAGAAAGAAGCCTGGCGGGGACAATTTTCCCCTGCCGCATCTGGCAGCAGTGGGAGAGTGAGGAGCGCGGGGCCATTTATAGGTGCAGCACTTTTTTGTTTCTCAACAACTTTGGTCCCCCCCCCCTTTTTTTTTCAACAGAATTTTTTCCCCAGTGGTTTGTGGGATTTTTTTTGGGGGGGGGGAGGGGTTGGTATTTTTGGTTAAACCACCTGGCAACCCTAGTTTTTCCCTAGATGTTTTTGAATATTCCTGAGGGCAAGGGGGCGTCTGGACAGAGGCAGGAGGTGTTTGGGCAGGAGGAGTCGGGGGGGACGGGACACTTACGTGTTGTCACATCATATGGCAGGCACCATGTAGCACACCTACTAGCAGTTCCCATTCTCCGGAAGAAAGCTTGGTATAGCATACTTGCTTGCTAGGTGTTCTAGAGCAACTGAGAAAAAGCAGATTAAAGCACAAAGAATTGCTTCCCCTGGGATTCATCTTTAAGTACAGAGGTGGGGAGAAGGGGCACATGGACTCCGCACAGAGGAGTTTAACCAAATAACAAAACAAATAAAATAACCTAATCATGTCTCAGTGAACATTTCCTATCACTTATATATCCATATCTTCAAGGTCCAGTCTATGCCTAGGCATGGGTATTCTTTTTCTGGGTAAGGGTATATCTGTGGTTCAGTTAATCTTTTTCCACCAGCTCCTGGTTTAAAATTTCCACAAAAGAGAAGAAGCAAGCAGATTTCCTTTCAATTCAAATCTCAACACTTTCTTCCCATTGGTTCTCCTGGCTCCCTGCCAACATTTCCTAGCTACCTGGGTTTTAACCATTTAGTTGCTGAATGCTGGGGTGTTTATCTCTCCCATCCATCACAGTAACCTTCATTCGTTATATGCTAAGGCTGTGTCTACACTGGCATGAATTTCCGGAAATGCTTAAAACGGAATACCATTCCGTTTTCAGTTATTCCGGAAAAGGAGTGTCTACATTGGCAGGCTGCTTTTCCGGAAAAGCCCTTTTTCCGGAAAAGCGTCTGTGGCCAATGTAGATGCGCTTTTCCGGAAAAGAGCCCCGATCGCCATTTTCGCGATCGGGGCTTTTTTCCGGAAAAGACTACTGGGCTGTCTACACTGGCCCTTTTCCGGAACGGTGTTCCGGAATAAGGACTTATGCCTGAGCGGGAGCAGAATAGTTTTTCCGGAATAGCGGCTGATTTTGTACAGTAGAGCATTGTTGCTTTTCCGGAAATTCAAGGGCCAGTGTAGACAGCTCGCAGCTTATTCCGGAAAAACGGCTGATTTTCCGGAATAAGTGGCCCAGTGTAGACACAGCCCACTTGTGTTGTGTGGGTAGTTTTGAAGTGCTGTGGCATTTGAATGAAGTAATCTACCATCTGTGCAGTCTCTCTTAGACAGCCAATGAAATTGTTGCATGCATAATAGCTGTAGAGTAAGAGTGATGCCTGGTTGAGTTATCTCACATGTTACAATGGTATTGTACTCTTGGCATGGTATAGATTGGGGTGGGGAACCTAAGGCCAGGGGGCTGGTTGAAGGCCCTGGTTTGCATGGAACCAGCCCCTGAGGCTCAGGACTCCGACTTCACCCCCCCCCCCAGCATTTGGAGAGCCGGACTGGGGCTCCAGCCCCCCTGTCGCCTCACCATGGGGCTGGAGCACACATAATCTACTAACCTGCCCCCGCCTTGGTGTGCAAGGGGAATGTGAGGAGTGTCTTTCTCCTTCTCAGTCGGAGGCCACATCAGTAAGTGTTTGTTTTTTATTTTTTGCTTCTCACTTGTGTAGCCCCCGTCCGATTTTTCTGTGGGTCGGCAGCACCCAACCCAAAAAAGGTTCCCCACCTCTGGGGTACATTCATAGATTCCAAGACTAGGAGGGACTGTTGTGATAATCTAATCTGACCTGTATATTACATGTCCTAGAACTTCCTTGGATAATATTTTTTGTAAAACATCCACTCTTGATGTAAAATTTGTCAATGATGAGAGAATCCACCATGGCTCGTGGTACATTTTTCTAATTACATACATGTAACATGTCTTGCTGTGACATGGATATAATCCATAAAGTCAAAATGGCTTGAGAACATAAAAATTGGACTGTGATAGCAACAAATCCCACTCGTGATTGAATCTAATGGGTTTGTGAACAAAAGGAATTCTCAGCCATACTTTTAGCTGTTTCCGTCACTTCACATTGACCCCACAGACAGTCTAGGCTTCAGAATGAGAACCCAGAAATGATCCTGAATTTCATTTTAAAAATAAACTAGAAGATTTACCCAATATTGCTTGAGTCCTTAACTCAAATAAGTTTTGTTTTTCTTCATTTAAATCATTGTTCTGGGGTGGGTTGGGAATGCGGGGTTCAGCATGCAGACTGATCCAGCACTCTCTCAATGTGACAGCTTGGGGACAGGTGAGACGTGCCTGTCAATTAAGGCTGCAGCTGGCATAGCCTGGGGAGAAGTAAATGTCCCCTGGGTGGGACAGACAGACAGATAGACAAACTCTCTGAAATGTATAGGAGATAGCTGTCCCGTTCTCCAGCCCTGCCCTCGCTGCCCTCATTTGGTTATAGCTGCCCTAATCCCCATCTCTGGGCCTTTGCTGCCTTCCTATGGTTATTCTTCATAATAATTCCCTCCTACCAGAACCCTCCCTTTCCATTTTATGAGAAATAATTGAATTCCAGGTACATACCATTGTTCTGGCACAAGCAAACCTTGACCTTGCTTTAAGATATGATAAGAGGAAGCTGTCTTCCAAATTTGGTGATCATAGCTCTTACTATTTAAGAGCAGTTCTTGAACAAATGGACTCATAGTTGAATGGACAGACAGATGCACATTTCTAAATATATAGTAAGATGGTCATCTTGTGTTTATCTTAAACTTGTTGAATTAAATTATACTTATGGAAAAGTTAGATTTATTTTTACTATTACAGGGTTTGCTAAGTGATCATATGGATGCAGTAGATTTCCTCTTGGATCAGCACAATGTAGTTTCCCGTATAAATCCCACAGTTCTTGACACTAAAAGAACATATATAAATTTCATATCTACATCAGGTAAATACTTTTCCTGCCTGATTTGTTATAATTTTTTTCCACTCCTAATAGTAACAAATTATTTTTTAAACTTTACAGTTCCTGTTGGTGTGGAAGATTTCTCCACTTTCTCCTTTTTGGATGCACAAGATAAGAGTGCTGTAATTTCACAGAACATGAAATACTTATCAAAAAAGGGTAACTTTATTTTGTACAACCTTTTAACAAATAATATTGTTTTTCTGCAAATATGGAAATACTTATTTGGAAACTGAGAATAATAAAGAAATGTTAGTGTTGGTCGAGGTAAATATATAAAGAAAGATTGTTCTAATAAGGATCTGTGTAAGCTTGATTTTTTTTTGTTTCTTTTTGCAACATCCAGTATCTCTTGGGTCAGTAAGCTTGTTTGATGATGGACTTGAAGTCATTATGAAAGTTGTTAAAACAATGGCTTAATGGAAGTAGATTAAAGTAATCATGAGAAGTAATCTGATTACTTAAAAACACAAAAAACGAACACAGTGCCTTGTTACTTTTTCAAATCTGTCTTTAATAATGCAGACACAGTCGTATCTTGATGCCTAGTTCAGTCATAGTAACTTTGAAAATAGTTCTTACTTGGCTATTGATTCAAAACTTACTGGCACTGTAGCAGCATGAATGGGCAAAGTCCCCACACTTCTGTCAATGCATATATAGTTCCTCCTCCAGAAAATATGACTCCTTTCTACCTAAATGGAATCTTACAACATATTCTTCATATGTCTAATGCCCTGTTTTTTCTATAGATGTAGGCAAAATTGTTGGAAGGCTTATTCACCTACAAAAATACTTAATATCTAGGTTGCTTTGTTGTGGGAACTCCTTATTCAAATTACTTCAGATTTTCCCCACAAACTCCAATTTTCCAGGCTCATATGACTTGACTTGAAGATTTTAGGGCGATTACAAATTTCAATTTAAAACAGAAACTTAGCTCTTTGTTATACTTTTTCTCTATTTACCACACTTAGTCTCTACATTTATTATAACTCTATCTTGGAAGAAGAGGAAATTATTTACTTGAAGTTTTCTGAAGACTATATTCTGGTACACTTGCTAGCTGAATAAAAAGATTGGATTCTGTAGGTAGTGGATGGGTTTTTTTATTGTCTTTATAGTACATTAGAGGTTTGCAATGTACTATTTAGAATTTTAGGGTATGTCTGCACTAGCCCCCTAGTTCAATCTAGGGAAGCTAATAAGGGTGACCGAAATTGCAAATGAAGCACTGGATTTAAATATCCCGCACTTCATTAGCATGTTCCTGGCCGGTCGCCATTTTAGAAATTGACTAGCCCGAAGTAACTGTCTGCATCTACACGCAGCAGTGAAACAGGATTCCGAATTAAAGCCCTAAATCGAATTAGCTGTTAAACCTCATTCCAGGAAGAATAACAGCTAACTCGATATTTAAATCCCGTGCTTCATTTGCAATTTCGGTCGCCCTCATTAGCCTCCCTAGATCAAGCTAGGAGGCTAGTAATAGACATACTCATAGGTAAGTTCCCACCTCACTAAAAGGCAGGAGCAGAGATCATAGTGGTGATCTAGATAAGAAATAATGTGTAGCAGGACCTCACGGGACAGAATAGCTTAATTAACTAAATATTGATGTTTATCATCTGATTATGTTATATCGATGAGAGTCTTTCCTTGATTTAATCTACTCAAACTTTTTGGAGTAAATTTCTTTGCTTAATTTTGCTTTTAGGTGAAGATGTAATATATGCAGTTACCATCTGGATTGTTGCTGATTTTGACAAGCCAGGTGGAAGACATTTGCTTTCTAAAGCTTTGAAACACCTGGTAAGTTTCTAACAATTCCTGTTGGAAAATAATGATTTTAGTGGCCGTGATTATGGAGAATATGAATACTGTCCACAACTCTGTTTTTTAAATTATAGCAGACTAGTTGGAGTTACCCGGTGTTTCTTGGGAAACTGGAGGACCAAAATGTAGAAAAATAGTAGTCCCTTTTTTTTTTTTTTTTTTTTTTTTTTTTTTGAATGGTAGAAAAGTTGCACTGCTTTCTATAGGGATTAAAATATAGGTCCATGTCATCCTCGGGGGAGACATATCACACTGAAATGTATGTACATTATTTATATTTTAATCAATTTATTTTATAATAATATGGTGAAAATGAGAAATAAGCAAGTGATATGATACTTTTGTACTTTTATGTCTGATTTTGAAAGCAAATAATTTTTAAATGAAATAAAACTTGGCGGTTCAAAAGACAAATCAGACAGGTATAGTAATCTGTAAAAGATAATGACCAATGTTCTAAGGCTATTTCCCTGCATAGAGGACTAAGAAAATAAGTAAACATCAAGTGTGAGAAGATTAAACTGTAAAATTAAATTTATATATATTTCTTTGTTTGCAGAAAACAAGCAATCATATGCGGCTAGGGATTGTGAACAATCCAATGTCAAAAATAATGGAAGATAACACAGCCATTGCCAGGGCAATTTTGACTGCCTTTTTAACGCAGAAAAACAGTAACTTAAAAAGTTTCCTAAGTAAGATATCTAAGGAGGAGACAGCAAAAGCCCTTGCTACAGGAACTAAAATTAAGAAATTGCTTGTTGCGGTCAGTGAAAAACATTTTATTGAATAATAATCATTTGATGACTTTATATAAACTATTGCCCATTTCTTTCTTTGTTTTTCCTTTTCCTTTTTCCATTTCATACTTTACTTCAGTTACATGAGAGGTGGCACATTTCTAGCTGAGAATAACTTTTTATTGCCTGATGTTATGAAGTATAAGACATTTTTATCTCTTATTCGAGTATTTAAAAAGTCAAAGGTTGCTGCACCAACAGTTTCTAAGTGGGTTAGCGTGTTTGTTCATTATTCTTATAAATTAGTAATCATCCACTCCCCATGAGGGAATAGGTTCAGTTCTTCTAAACTAAAGCAGTGCCTCTGTCGTTTAAAAGACATGTCTCACTAACTGAAATATGCAACATGGAGTTCCAGCCACACAATCAGGTATTAGATTTGTCAGGGTAGGTCTTCAAACACTCTTTAATTTCTTCTTTGAGTAGCTTCTACATATTCCCATTCTTGGTCTTGTTTAGCAATTAGTAATCACATTACATGGAGTCCCAATTAATGATACTCACCCATAACCAGATGCTGCATATCTGTATAAGGAACACATCCATTTTGCTCCTCCTTTTGAGTCTTGATTTCCAAACAACCTGAGTGAGATGTAGAAGGAACTGAGGTTGGCAATAGTGCCACCACACATCCTTTTATAGTCTCACCATCACAATGTTCATGATGTTGAAAGGAAAGGTTGGCATGATGCTTGTGTGCTCCAACAAGCAATGCCTATTAAAGTTTCACCATCTAAACTGCAACTGATCAGCTCATCCCACAAATGTGAATATATAGAGTACAGTTTGAAGAACTCCAGTTACAAGTGAGAAATTTTTATTCATGAGAAATTTTATTTTTCTCCTTCATAATCAATTTTTTTCTGAGTAAGAGCACAAAATATTTTAAATTAACAAAATTCTGAACTTCATTGTAGTAAGAGTCACGATTCTTTAAATGACAGTGTTCTGAGCGCTTCCTGGTAAAAAAATTGCTTAAACTCAGGCAGCCTGGTTCTTCTGTTGTGCTGTTGGTCAAGGGGGAAGTACAAATTAGCTGCTTGGGAGAGACGGAAAGAACTTCTCCAGCCTTAGCTTCAGAGATTGGTCTGAAGTTAAGGCTGGAGGAGTTCTTTCCTACTGTCCTTGTTTTTATGTTGTTTAGTTGTTGTTGTTGTTGTTGTTATAAACAATTTTAAAAAACCCCAACTGACTATCACTCTGTTTTGTTTTTTGCTGAAACTGGTGACCATCTTGCACCTTACTTGTGCTTTAGGGAATGGATGACAGTACTTTTGAGAAGAAATACAACACTATAGGACTGGATATAATTCAGACTCACCAGCTATTCTGTAAAGAAGTTCTTAAACTGCTTCCTGGGCAAATGGCTGTTGTCAGCAATGGTAGGGTAAGTAAACAAGCAGTTTATTTTCATATTCTCCATGTAAGTTCTCTTTCTTCTTCGAGTGATTGCTCATGTGCATTCGAATGAGGTGTGCGTGTGCCACATGCACAGTTTCTGGAGCGGTTTTTCCCCCAGCGGTACCCAGCAGGTTGCCTCCTGGAGTGGCGCCGCTATAGCAGGGCATAAGTACCCCTCTGGCCCTCCCCCTTGTCAGTTCCTTCTTACCGCCTGTGACAGTTGTTGGAGCTTCTCTATTCTTGTGACAGAACCCAGCAATAGCTAGTTGTTTTGCCTGTTGGTAGTTTCTTCTTCCAGTTATTAGTTTTCTAATAGTTTCTAGTTTGTTGTTACCGTTCGTGCTCTCTCCCTCTGGGGAGGGGGATGCCAGGCCCGCATGGCTTTAAACCCTGTATGTCCTGCACGAAGCCGATGCCGAGAGGAGACCCCCATGACTCATGCCTAAAATGTCTGGGAGAGTCTCATCTCACTGACTCCTGTAAGATCTGTAGGAGTTTTAAGCCTCATACGAAGCGGGAGAGGGATTCCTGCTTAAAACTGTTACTGATGGAGTCGGCTCTCCAACCGGTGCGTAGTGCACCGATGCTAGTGTGGGAAATTCAACCGGGGCCTTCCCGTAACATGGCACCGAAGAGCTTGGCACTGAGGCACCAATCCCAGTCTCCGGTGCCGAAGAAGGGAAAGGAGGCGAGTGGCAAATCGCCTAGTCACAAGACCCATGGAGGCTGGCCCTGCCCTCAGTCTCCACTCCTAGACTCTCTTAGAGGCAGCCACAATGTCGGTGCACAGGGGAGAAGGGAGACTACTGCACATGGACAGAGTTCGGGACCAATCCTGGCGCACCATCCATCCACCCCGGAGACCTTTGAGGTGGCACAGAAGCTCATTGAGCTAACGACTTCACCTCCGTTGTCGCTGTGCCCTGGAGAACTTTCGCCTGCAGTACTAGGGGCAGCACCAGTAGCGGCAACTACACTGGTGGCCTGGTCAGCACTGGCTTCTGCACTGGCAGTGGCGGCACCGCCACCAGTCCAACAGGTTGCGATGTTCCATGCGGCACCAACTGTTGCCGCACCTCCCCAGAGCTCCTGCCATCTGCCGGCACCGCTTACCTTGGCACCACTATTGGTGCCTGCAATATCGGCACCAGGTCAGGTGCAGACGGCTCCTGGTACCGGTGCTCCGGCACCATTGTCGATGGGGCCGCCGAGACAACCGCATGCGGGGAAGCCCGAGTCTATGGAGAGGTACAGGCTACATCACCTCTCCAAGCCACCCTCTACAGCACCGCTATGGTCTGCTTCAGACTACTCTTTGGAGTCAGAGCTGGAGTCGGTGCGCTCCGTGGGCTCGTTTAGGGTCTCTTCCCAGTACCGCTCCCGGTCTCAGCACTGTGCTGGGACTTCTGAATTCCAGCAGACTTGGCCCCCACAGGCCCAGCCACCCTGGCCTTTCTGGATGCTGTGGGCCTATCATGAGTGGCAGGTGCCCATGCCACTGTTGTGGGGATTTAGTGTCTTGCACCGAAGAAGTATCCCATATGCCTCAGTGTCAAGACCCCCCAAGGCGGCTAGGGTGGACAGCCTGCAGAGGCAGGAACTGACTGTTAAATGAGGAGAAATCTCTGTTAACTCCTTCTCAGGACATAGAATTTGTGGGAGCCTACATAGACGCCACAAGAGGAAGGGTGTATCTCCCCATGGCCATGTTCCAAACTATAGCGACCATGGGCACAAGACCTTACGCTGCCTCCACTTACAACGGCCCGGACATGTATGAAGCTTCTCAGACATATGGCGGCCTGTACTTATGAGGTTCGCCACACCAGGTTGAGACTCAGACCCCTACAAGCCTGGTTGTCGAGGTTGTTCAACCAGGCCAGGGCTCATTGGGACTCTGTCCTGTCATTGCCTGTGGGGGTAGTGGACTCTTTGCAATGGTGGACTCGACAGGAGGAGGAGTGCAAGGGAGTCCCCTTCCTGGGTGAGGTACCCTTGGTCAGACTGATAACAGATGCCTCGGATGAAGGGTGGGGCGCTCACATGGTGCACCACAGGACGCAGGGATTGTGGGCCCCTCACGAGAAGGGCTTACATACAAATGTTAGGGAGTTGAGAGTGGTAAGGAGGGCGTGCAAGGTCTTCCTAGCCCAACTCTCAGGGAAAACAGTGTCAGTGCTGCTGGACAATACAGCAGCTAAGTTTTATATAAACAAGCAGGGGGAGGGGCTTGCTCCTCTCCCTTATGTCAGGAAGCTGTTCTCTGTTGAGAATTGTGTACAGCCCACAACAGTCACCTCCAGGCAGCATATCTGCCGGGTAGCAAGAATACACTGGCGGACACGCTAAGCCGGTCATTCAGGGCCCACAAATGGTGCTTGAAGGATGCTGTCCTTTTACCTCTCTTCCAGAGGTGGGATCATCCCCAGGTGAACCTGTTCACTACAGAAGTGAACAGGAAGTGCCCCCATTATTTCTCGTTCCTGGGCCACAGTGTCTCCTGCCCATTCAGGACCTGGTCCCTCAACCTTGGGACGGAGGTCTCCTGTACCACCCAAACGTCAGGTCCCTCCACCTTACAGACTGGCTTATCCATGGTTGACAGAGCCAGAGCTGGTTTGTTCCGAGGGTGTGCAGACGGTTCTTCTGAGGAGCAGAAAGCCGGCTACCAGGTCATTCTATGCAGCCAAATGGAAGAGGTTTTCCCTGTAGGCAGTCAGTGGGGAGCTAGACCCTTGTTTGGCCCCGGTACCAGTTATCCACAACTACCTCTTTGAGCTGCGTCAAACGGGCCTATCTACCTCTTCCATCAGGGTCCATTTGATGGCCATGTCGGCCTTCCACCTCAGGGTTGGTGGCAGATCCCTTTTTACTAACCATGTTAAGAGGTTCCTCAAGGGCCTACATAGGTTGTTTCCTCACGGGCACCTGTGTCTCAGTGGTACCTTAATCTGGTGCTTACTAAGCTTATGTCTCCCCAGTTTGAGCCCTTAGCCACGTGCTCGCTTAAGTACCTGTCGCTTAAGGTGGCCTTCATAGTATCTATAACCTTGGCGCAGAGGGTGTCCGAGCTCAGGGCTTTGACGGTAGAACCCCTGTATTTGGTGTTCTCCGCAGATAGGGTCAGCCTGCGTCTGCACCCGGCCTTCCTCCCTAAGGTAGTCTCCTCGTTTCACATGTCTCAAGACATTTATTTACCTGTTTTCTTTCCAAAGCCCCACCACTCCCCTAAGGAGTAGGCCTTACATTCATTGGACGCGAAAAGGGTATTAGCCTTTTACATAGACAGAATGAGTTACTTTCGCAGATCATCTCAGTTGTTAATTTCTTTTGCGGAAAGAGTGAAGGGGTTGCCAGTATCAGTCCAAAGACTGTCCTCTTGGATTTTTTCGTGTGTCCGGGAGTGTTATATCCTGGCACACAGGGAGCTGCCCCAGGTTAAGGCTCACTCCACTAGAGCCCAGGTGTCCTCAGCAGCTTTTGTGGCACAAGTCCCAATAGTGGACATTTGTAGAGCGGCCACGTGGTTCTCTGTTCACATGTTTATGGCGCACTATGCTATTAGCCAGCAGGCCAGGAATGATGCTGCTCTGGATTCCGCGGTTCTCAGTTCAGTTCTGTAAACCTAAAAACAAAAAAAAAAAGTTTGGTCAATATTTAAGTACTTCGGATGAGTTGTTTATTGTGTTGAATAAATTTATGATTGATTTGTTATGACCGTTGAGCTGTGTTGTCCTTAGGAGTGCATCTCCAACACTGCCTCCGTATGGTTTTAGCTCGGGAGTCACCTCATTCAAATGCACAGGAGCGATCACTCGAAGAAGAAAAGACGGTTACTTACCTGTGACTGTTCTTCGAGATGTGTTGCTGGTGTCCATTCAGTTCCCCCCCCCCCCCCCCACACACACACACCTCCTCTTCATCGGAGTCTCCGGCAAGAAGGAACCGAGGAGGGGGAGGGCTGGCAGGGATACTTATGCTCCACTATAGCGGTGCCACTCCAGGGGGCGACCTGCCGTCCCAATGGGTACCGCTGGGGGAAAAAACGCTCCAGAAACCATGCATGCAGCATGCGCACACCTCATTCGAATAGATATGAGCAACACATCTCAAAGAACAACAATTACGAGTAAGTAACCTTCCTTTCTTCTCCTTGAACTTTTATTTGTACTCAGGAATATAGGAAATGCCATGCTGGAATTGACCATAGGCCCATATGGTTCAGCATCTTGTTTTTGACAAAAGAATATATGAGAAATACTGCAGTACCCGCTATGGGATAGCCTGCCTGCAGAGAAGGATTCTCGTAACTCCAATAATTAGAGGTTGTCTTATGCCATAGTGTAAGGGATTATATCCCTTCCAAAATTCTTTTATAAAATATATATTTGTATGACTTGCTCAACAATTCTCAGTCTGAAGTTTTAAAATATTCTGGAGGTTCTTCTTCAAGTGCTTGCTCATTTCCATTCTATTTAGGTATGTGCGCACTGCTTGCATGGATTCCAGAGCTTTTTGCCTCAGCAGTACCTGTTAGGCCAGCCAGGGAGCCCAGTGGAGTGGCGCTGCTATATCAGTGCATATATATCCTTTCTGGCCCTCCACCCCCTCAGTTCCTTCTTGCAGCCCGTGTCTGTAGTGGTAGCGCCTGACTGATTGATAGTCCAACCCTCAGCTTTGTGTCTATAGTAGTTAGTATTAGTTGAAGTTTTTTGTTAGTTGTAAATAGTTTTCTGGTAGTTAATTAGTGGTTAGGGGAGTTTTCTACTTCTCTCCACCCTCTGGAGAGAGGGGATGCGCAGGCCACATTGGGTTCAAGCACTTAACACACAGCTTGAATCTATGTGGCCTGCGGCAGCCACCATGGCTCTTGTTTAAAGCATCTGGGAGAGGGCCAGGTACATTGCTCTTGATTTAAAGGACACACACTTTCACATCTCTGTGATCCCAGCTCTCAGGAGATTCTTGAGATTCACCATAGGGCTAGATCATTTTCAGTTCTTGGTCCTCCTGTTTGGCCTCTCTACAGCACCTTGAGTCTTCACAAAATGCATGGCAGCTGTAGCAGCCTTCCTAAGGAGGCATAGAGTGTAGATATTTCCCTACCTGGATGATTGGTTAATCAGGGGTTCGTCCAGGAATCAAGTGCTATGACATATAGATCTAGTCAAGGGCCTATTCCACAGGTTGGGTCTCCTCATAAATGAGAAATCCATGCTCAATCCCACTTAATAGACTTTGTGGGGGCTCATTTGGACTCCACTACTGAGATGACCACCCTCCCCAAGACCAGGTTCATCGCCATGAGGGCTGTAATTGAGGGACTCAAGTTTTCACCTCTTACAATGTCAAGAAACTGCATAAGACTGCTGGGCCATATGGAACCCTGTACTTATGTGGTGCAGCACGCCAAGGAGATTTATTTGGGCATAAGCGTTAGCATATCAAAAGAAGGGAGTTACTTACACTTGATATCCCTTCTTTTGATGTGTGTGTGTGTGTGTGTGTGTGTGTATTTTTTTTAAAAGTTTGTGCATATGTCTGTGTGTCATCCACCCATCTGTGAATCTGTTTGTTCGAGAACTCCTCCTAAATGGTAAGAGCTAGCACCATCAAATTTGGTATTCAGCTTTCTCTTATCATAACTTACAGCAAGGTCAGCATTTGGTTGTGCCAATACAATGGGATGTATGTGGAATATGATTGTTTCACATCAGTTGGAAAAGGAGGGGTGTGAGAGCAGGGACAATTATACTCACGAATGACCGAAGAGGGGCAGCAAGCACCTCAGCCACAGGGAGCAGTCAATGGCCAGCAGCATGGCCCCTGCCACCCATGCCTGCTCCAGGGAGTAGTTGCCAGTTTCTTTGAGGCCCATGCTGCCCCAGGCCAGCCTTGTTGAGAAGCCAGAAGTATAATGCTAGAAGGAATAAACCAATTAAAATTTTCTTTAGTCACTATTGTAACAAGATGACCCAAAATACATATAACAATCAACATGTTGAATAAGATCATGCAGTTTTTCAGAATCACATTCCTGGCCAAAAGAACACTTTATATATCTCTGCTTTTCATTCAGTTATTCAGTGTCTGATGTTTTATTTAGGAATAATAATAACTTCTAAGACCTAGAATGAAATCCTGTCCACATAGAAGTTGGTGGCAAAACTCCCATTTGAATTCCCATTGCCTTTTCAACAGTTTCCTAAAATTAAATTGAAAAACTTCTCTAGTCTGTACTAAACCTCTCTAGTCTGCCACTCTCCAGTCCGGCAACATCCGTGGTCTGGCATGTTTCCTGCAGTCCAGTAAAGTTTGTTTACATCCACCAGTCCCCACTTTCATTGTTCTGTGCTGTTATTTAATTCTAATTTACTCCTAAGTGTCTTCTAAGAGCCCAATAAGCAGTGGAAGTATTGGTAATGCTTCTAGACAATATGGACTTCCTGTGGTTCATCAAATTCTCCAGTTCGGCACCTGTCAGGTCCCGAGGGTGCCAGACTAGAAAGGGTCAATCTGTGTTGCAATAATGTTTTTAGAGTTTGATTCAAAACCCATTAAAATCAACTGAGACACTCCCACTGACCTTAGTGGCTTCAGTTAGGCCCTTCAGTAATCTTCATTAATGTAGGCCCTTTTACTTAATTTTCTGAAAACATTACCTGTCCATTTACTTCTACTAAGACAGGAAAGCTGAAACTTCACTATTTTCTTTTTACAAAATCATGTGTTTTGGTGTGTGTAAATGTATTCATGTTCTTATGTTTTGGCATGTGTATGATAGAACGTATTGATTTCCCAAATTTTTTTTAGACGTTGTGCACACAAATATACTAAAATAGTTCTGATATAGGACACGATCAAGGTATTATAGGATTAAACAACTAAGCAGAAGATGATTGTTTGTGTTCAAATGTTGTACTTTTTTTTATTTGAGCTTTTATTTAAAAGAAATTTATGTTGCTGAATAATAAATTCCTATACATAGGCATATATAATGGGAATTCTGTGATAGTCCTATTCATTTTGGACCTCCCTGGTCCAGCATTCTCGGGACCTCACCAGTCCCGAATAAGGGAGTTTGCTGGACCTGGAGAGGACAATTCTGTCCCTCTTATGGTGGACTCCTAGCTCTCCCTGGGTCTGTCAGCTGACCCAGTGGTATTCCCCTGACCCTAGGCTAGTAGCTTCCTGGCTCTGCCATCCAGTCCCAGCCTCCACTGCCCCAAGGACACTGGGGCTGCTGGTTTCCACTCCCCAGGACTGCTGGGGCTTCCAGGCTCTGTGGCTCCAGAGCAACCAGGGCTTCCCAACTCCAGGGCCGCTGGGGCTCTGCTCCTCGGGGCATCAGCTGCTGTAGCTCCACTGCCCCAGGTCCACTGTGGCTCTGCTTCCCTGAGGCAGCAGGGGCTGCTGCAGCTCTGCTACTCTGGGGCTGCTACAGCTAGCCCCATGGCCTCCCAGCTCTCTGGTCCAGAGAGTCCCAGATGAGAGACGTTCAAACTGTACATTCAGTCATGGATGTTCCTCTTGTAACTGTTATTAGATACATCCCTTGTTTGCCTGATTAATTTTTCCTAATTGCTGTTAAGGATATCACCTTAATGGAGGAATGTATAAATAAAATATGGTGTAGTTGAATTTAATTAATAGTATATTGTAAATGTTGGAATTTTCACAGCATAAATAGTAAAATTTATTGGTATTCTGGAGACAGATTCTTAATACTTTAATAATTTTTAAATTATTAAAAATTGAGCATATTTTTTGCTTATACAGGAAATATTTTTAAAAACCTAAGCTTTTACTAAAATATTATCATTTGTTTTTCTCTTAAGGTCCTGGGTCCTTTGGATGAAAATGAATTCCATACTGATGATTTTCATTTGTTGGAAAAGATAACATTTAGTACCTCAGCAGAGAAGATTAAAGGCATTGTCAAAGAGATGGGGATCAGCTCGCAGCGGTAAAATGGTTTTGGGAATCTGTTGTCTGAGTGCATTGGAAACTCATTGAAGTTATTTTTTTATCACCTGTGACTAATCATTTCACTTTCTTCTAGAGTACGTCTAGGTCTTTTAGTTTTTGTCCATATATATTGTACTCTAGGGGTGCATGTGCCCCATGTGCTTGAGCTTGGATTCTTTTGGCCATTGTCTTCTGTTGAGACTGTTCTTGTTCTCCAAGGGTATGTCTAGACTGCATCCCTCTGTCATCAGAGGGATGCAGATTAGGCAGGTCGACATTGCAAATGAGGCAGGGATTTAAATATCCCGTGCCTAATTTGTATAAAAATGGCTGTCGCGTTTTGCCGACTCAGCACTTTGTCGGCAAAAAGCAGCAGTCTAGAGGGGGATCTGTAAAGAAAGAAAGCCTTTTTCGACAGATCCTGTAAACCTCCTTGCAGGAGGCATAAGGGATATTTAAATCCCTGCCTCGTTTGCAATCTCAACCTGCCTAATCTGCATCCTTCTGCCGACAGACCCCAAGTGTCCTTGTGCCTACCATCCAAAGTAGGGATGTCAACTTGTAGCTGACCACATAATTAACCGATAAGTCTTGGTTAATCCTATCGACTACACACACTCCCCCTCACTTGCTGCCTCTGTATGAGAGGCAGCAAGGGGGTTGCAGGAGTCAGTACCCGTGAGGAACTGGTTTTAAGCAGGCTCCCTACAAGCACCAGATCTGCCTACCCCGCACTTCCTTACTGCTGCCTTTCATAGAGCTCCCCGCAGACAGAGCCTGGCCCCACCATGGACAGCAGCTGGTCCACGGCAGCAGCCACTGTCCGTGGAGATCTTGGACACACACCCCATGGACAGGCACTGCTGCTACAGAGTAGCCTGTGTCCCCAGAGAGCTTGGACCCCTGCAGACAGGCGCTGCTGCCACCCCACACTGCTGCCCCTGTATCAGAGGCAGCAGCGTGGGTGGCAAGCAGCCAGTCTGTGTGGGGAGCTGGTTTTTAAACTGACTCCTCTGGCAGACCAGCTCTCGCCTGCCACTCCGCACTGTTGCTTCTGATAGAGGCAGCAATGCAGGGTGGCAGAGCACTCCCCAGGAAGGGGGCCAAGAGCGCACTGGCTGCTGGCTCTGCCCCCTTGAACTATCGAATAGTCATGTAACAACTAAGATTTCATACGGTTACATGACTATTCAATTACATGATATCTAACATCACTAATTCAAAGGCATAAAAGGTGGAGTGACTCCAGCTGTCCCTTATTTCCTACTTACTACCTATGGCTTTGGGTATAGGCACTTAGGCAGTGTCTCAGGCTATGACAACACTAGCACATACTGCAGTACAGTATTAGTTATGTCACTAGGGGGTGTGAAAAAGCAGTCCCCTTGAGTAATACAAGTCACACCAACTTAAGCATTGATATAGACAGTGTTATGTCAGCTTTCCTTCTGACACAGCTGCTGATTTACATGAGGCTAGAGTTGTTAAGCTGACAGGAGACCTTTTACCTTTCTCCTTTGACAGTTACACTAGAGAATTTACAGCATTGCAGCTGCATCTTTATAGCTCTGCTGCTGTAAATGTTTTAGTGTAGCTGTATACTGATCTTCTCATTCACATGAGCTCATGTTCTTGTGTGAAGAGTTGTAAATAACCTTGGAGTTACTTGCATTACTCTTTAGTTGTAGGTTTTTCACAATGTTTCCTTGAAAAACTAAAAAAAGCAACATACGATTTTTTTTTGGTGAGATTTTCCTAGTTCCTTATGGTGAAACAAGTCTGTGGGACTTGAAAACTGTCCTTTTCTTTTAAGATAATAATGCCCTATAATGAAGGGTATACCAGATGTTTATTATGCTTTAATAAAAAAACACATTCCTGAAAGGTGTACCATTTGCAAGTCATGCACCCCTCTTCAAATCCTTTAAAGCTGGTTCTCCACGCCTGCCGACTCTGCTGAGCCAACTGTCCCCCACCTTGCTGCTTCTCCACAGAGATCTGCAAAGATAACTCCTGTTATCTATTGGTGTATTTTCCAATGCTGCTGTTATTGCCACAATTTCAGCTGCTTGTGCTGAGTGAAGGTATACACTGGCCCCCAAAAACAATCCCATCTGGTACTTTTACTGCAGAATATCTTGTATATGGCTTTCTTTTATTATAGTAGCTAGACCCAACCACAAATCTTCACTTTTTCTGATGTCCCTTAGCTCTGCTCCATCTCTGAACACTGAAGATTCGTTCAGAGGGAATTCAAGCAGGGGACATTTCTGCTGTTCCCCTTCTATCATAAGACCATATGGAAGTGGAGCTAGGACTGGCACCTTTTACTTGATCCCATTTTTATTTAGTAATGCTAATATTAATTTAGCTATCCAGGGACTAGAAACATGGCCATCATTAATCTTCCCTGCTAGTACACTTTACCAGAGAGTGGGATGTTTTAAGAGGTATTGGAAGCAATCTTATAAAATATTCCCAATGAAATAGGGCCCGAAAAGTTCCTGCTCTACCCCATTTAAGATCTTACTGACATATGCTACCAGTTGAAGTCCTGTTTTGGGATCCTGACTAACACTGCACTTACATCCATTATCAGTGATAGTTAACTATAGTTTGTTTGCTTGCTTGCTTGTTTGACAGAACAAAACTAAGAAAGCTGAGAAAAAACAATAAAAACTCAGATAAAACATTGTAGAAACTCTAGGAATAAGTAAGATGCAGACAAAAGATGGACTGATTAGCTGTGGCTGCTCATGGGAGTTCTCAGAGGGAATTTTTCAACCAATAGCAAAAAGAAAGGAACAGAGATGTGTGGCTACAAGTGGATTTTTACACTTAAAACTGCAGGACTGTGTATTCCATCTCGTTAAATGCATGGAGGGGCACGTCTCCAGAACTATAGATGTAGCAGTTCTTGGTCAGTCATATTGTAAAGGCTTAGAGACTCAAGATTAAAAATCTTGTGACTATAATGTCCTTAAGGTATCATATTTTGCCTAATCCATTATGCAGACATATATACATTGAAAATGAATCTTTTGTTCTCTTTTTATTAGAAAAATCATGTATTAACTGAGTTTGTTTTATTATACCAGTGGTAGTGATTTGATTATGAAAGTGGATGCCCTACTCTCTTCATTGCCTAAAAGAGGCGTTAGACAAAAAGTTGAGTTTCTCAAAGAGCAACACAGGTAAGTTCAGCCTCTCATCATAAATGCATATACAGTTATGACATCTTAATATTAAAAATTAATAATGCTTCAAGTACTGTATGAAATCTTCCAGAACTTCAATAAACATTTTTTTGTTTTAAAAGAAGAAACTGACTTTGTGATTGTACAAGCAATTTGGAAACCTAATGAGCAACGTGGTCCTTTTTAACCTCACTATTGAAACAGGACTGTGCCATTCTGATGGATGATGGTACTGCTCCTCATTGCTACCTCTGTTTGTAATAAGAGTGGGTAGGCTCTTACTGCTGTGCCTTGGCTGCTACAAGAATATATTAAAAGCTAGCAGACCTATTTACATTGTGCTTCAGAGCCATTCAGTGAGTTTAGAGTATGTGTTTGTTGCTTACCCTGTCTCATTGACCCTGGACTTGGGGAGCCAGTGAGAGTCAGTATGTCACTGGAGTCTATTTGTTGCTAATTGAAACTGGAAAATACTACCGTTCACATCTTTAAATCTGTATTGGGAGGAATAGAAATGGGGCAAGAGAAGGTTGACTCCTTTCTTCTCAATGGTAAACTCACAGTAGCCATCTTTAGTTTTACTTTCTTTCAGTGGCAGAGACTTTTTTAATATGTAAAGGCAGAAAGGGCAACATTAGAACCATGAATGAAAAACGTGAATAATAGAACCTTCCTGAACACTCATTTATCCTCCTGTAATCACCACTCCCAAGTTCCTGTTCAGTTTTATTGGCAAAGTTGCTATTGTGTACTATGTCTTGCCCTGCCTTTGTAGCATAGTGAGAGGAAGAAAAGCTGTACCAGCTGCCAGTTGCAAGTACCTTAGCCCTGTTTCAAAGCAAACTGAGAACTTGAGATGACATAGTACTCTCCCATGGAATGTAGGATGTGTAACTTCTTCTTCGAGGGTCCCTGTGGGTGCTCCACTTAGGTGTGTCTGCACTATTGCGCAATTGCCCCAATTGACCTGGTGACCATTCCCTCAGTTCCTTCTCATCCGCAGCTGGCATCAGTCGCACTTAGTCAGTCTCCCTAATAGCATCAAAAGGAAACAGAAAGAAGAGAAAAAGAAAAGAGAAAAGAGGAAAAGGATAACAACAGAAAGAAAGATTCAGGGGGTAGCTGAGTTAATCTGTATAGGATAAACTTAAAAAACAACAAATGGTCTGGTAGCATTTTATAGACTAACAAAACATGTAGATGGGATCATGAGCTTTCGTGGTCACAGCCCACTTCAGTGGGTTGTGCCCACGAAAGCTCATGATACCATCTACATGTTTTGTTAGTCTATAAAGTGCTACCTGACCATTTGTTATTTTTTAAGTTTAACAGAAAGAAAAGCAGGCGGAGCTGCACACGGGTGCTTCTGCTGCATCCCTCTTGCCTGAGAGACAACACAAACAAACAAACAAAAACCTGTTCTGCCCTCATCATTGGGCTTTAAAAGGTCTACAGAGTGTAAGACAGCAATCTCAACAGCAGACGGGCATGACAGTGCCTTCGCGGGCTAGGGCAAGACCATCGGTCTCTGCCTGCATTGCTAGAAGCCTACCCCACGCTCTAAGAGCGTGAAAGAATTACACAGCAGACTGGTATTTTTGGACAACATGGCTGAGTCACAGCTTCATTCGACCCTCCCCCAGTGATAATCCTCTTGGGGAGGAGGGCAGGAAGAGCACTCCCTCGCAGGGACGTGCTAGAGAGCAGGACCTGGAATGAAGAGTGAGAGTGGGAGAGATAGCAGCACTCATGATGGACCCATTGTACATCGAATTCCACAAGGACAAGGTTGTTCTTGGAACTCACCCGAAATTCCTCCCCAAAATATCTACCTCATTCCATTGTAATGACCGATATATCTATCTATATTCTTCGTGAAACCACACGAGGACAGCAACCAGGCAGCGCTGCACATGCTGCATGTACGCAGGGCATTAGCCTTTTACCTGGAACGCATGAAATATCCCCGAAGAACATCCAGACTATTTGTGTCTTGCGCAGATAGGTCCAAAGCTGAACCTGTCTCCAAACAGCAAATATCCACATGGAGTCCTACTTGCATATAGTTGGCTTACTCCCAGAAACACAGACAGCCACCAACTGTTCTCTGGGTGCGCTCCACGAGAGCAGTATCTACCACAACTGCGTTCCTCAAGGGTCTTCCAATAGACATGATTTGCAGAATTGCAACATGGGCTTCGGCCAATATCTTTGCACGACATTATGCTATTCGGTCCTTTTAGGACTCAAACACTAGATTTGGACATACCATACTGTCCAACATCCAACCCTGCATCATGGAGCACCCATCACCAAGCAGGAACACTGCTTTGTAGTCACCTAAGTGGAGCATCGATGGGGACCCTGGAAGAAGAAGGGAAGGTTAATCATCTTGTGCAGTAACTGGAGTTCTTCGAGATATGTCCCCGTGGGTGCGCCATACCCACTTTCCTCCCCTCTGCTCCAGGCTAACACAATCTGGCGTAGAGAAGAAACAGAAGGAATGGCCGCCAGCATGTGCCTAACTGTCAGTCAGGGTGATTGTGCAATAATGCAGCATGCGCTGGCAGCCGGGAAACTGCTAGCAAAGATCTCCAAGCCATGTGCACAGCAGCGCTGACACACCTAAGTGAAGCACCCACAGGGACACATCTCGAAGAACTCCAGTTACTGCACAAGATGAGTAACTTTCCCATCACTTTCCCTGTCTGCACTCCTGGCAGCATCTAACTGATATGTTGTTTAGTGAAAAATAGTGTGAATACACTAAGTGTATTTGTAATGCATGATTTATTAACTTATGTGTTAAATTAGGGACTACTGTAATTTATTCCTTATGGTTCTAGCTTTCTCTAATCAGGGATCTATGATTAATATATTATTTCCTTTTAATCTGGTTTGCCAAAACGAATCCCATTCTATTATATTTAACATTAGTTTTCATTTTTTAATTAATTTTTTACATCTAATTTCCGTCTCTGTTGACTCTTACTAACGCTTGCAAAATCTGATGATTCAGGGTAGAGGATAATGGGCCATTCCGGCAGTTTATTTACTTACCAGCTCCACAGCCAGAGAGCCTCGCAGCTCCCATTAGATCTGGTTCACTATTTGCAGCCAAGGGGCGCTATGAGAAGCGAGACTGGGTACTGGTGGCTTCAGGTTGAGATTTGTGTAAACTTCATTTGCCATTAAACTAACCCAAGAAAGAGGTACTGTGAGTTACAATATACACTATCTGGTGTACTTGAGGGGACTAATGGGGTCGGGTGCGCGTCAAGCAACCGCTGGCTATGAAGAGGTGCTCAGTAGGCAGCCACAAAATTGGGTAGTGAGTAGGATCAAAGACACTCCCCACACCAAGGAAGGAAATGCGTATTAAAAAGATGGAGAATTTTTCTGTTTGTGAGCTAATCAGTAGCAAAAGGCAGAAACCTTCCTCCTGAAACTTCTGCAGAAGCAAAGGAGGTACATTTTTGCCAACCAGTTTCAGTAAGAGGAGTCCCAAAGGGGCACTCAGTAGCTGGCCACATCTCTATACTGTGGTTATGGGTACTTGAGGAAGATTCTGGCTGATATTGCTTCCATGAAAGTTTTATAATGAGCAGAAAAAAGGAAAGTATTTCTGTTCTTACTGTGCTTTTCTGGACACTTCACAAGAAGACTCTGATAAATGTTTGGAACAATGTCTTGTATTGAAAAATTCTTAAAGGTGGTGTAAAGTGCTAAAATAAGATACATTCAGAACTAAGAAAACACATTGATAATTATTTGCACACTTTTAATTTATAATTTTTCATTTCACTTATGTTTAACATTTTTTAACAGCGTAGTAAAAATAGATCCTAAAGAGAATGAACCATTCTATGATGTTATTGCCATTGTTGATCCTTTAACAAGAGAAGCACAGAAGATGGCACATTTATTGATTGTAAGACAATGTCGATTTCTTTTAATTTGTACTTTTTTGTACTTTATCTTATACTAAGCATGTTTTGGTTTTTCTTATTTTTACGTGAAATACATGTATGTACATAAAATATGTAAAAAAAATTACAGCCTAGCATTTATCTGACAGATGAGTTTAACTGAAACTGTCAATTGCTTAATAATATAGAAAACTAGAAGATTTGCCCAGCATTGCTTGGGTCCTTTCAGGCAGAAGGTTGGGGGTGGGATGCAGAAGTCGAGGCAGGGGTTTGGGAATGTGGTGACTCAGGGCCCGGGGCTGGAGGAGTACAGGAATCAGGGCAGGGGTGGGGGACTTAGTATAGGGTGTGCAAGATGTGAAGGGCACAGGGCACAGGATTCACAGGGGGCTTATGGTAGAAGACTGGGAGATCTTGGGGGGGGGGGCTCACCAGGATCACCTGCATTGGTGAGGGTGGTGCTGCTCTGGTGGCTGCGACTCCCTGGGGTGTCCAGAGCCATGTTGCCCAGCCGGCGGCAACTCCCAGAGGGCTGACTCTGTGCTGGTGGCTCCTATGGACGGGTGGGTGGGGGCTGTGCTGTCCAGTCCTAGCCAATGGCTCCTCAGGAGCGGGGGTAGCTCTGCTGCCCAGCCCCGGCCCATGGCTTCTGTGGGAGACGGGGAGGAGTTGGATTCTGCTGCTCAGCCCTAGCCCCTGTCTCCTCCAAGGGGAATGTGGCTCCACTGTCTGGCCATGGCCTGCAGCTCTTTGGTGGGGGGCGGGATTCTGCTGCTTGTCCCCAACCTGTGGCTCCTCGTGTGGGGGCATGGCCATGCTGCCTATGAGGTCATGTTGGCTGGGACACTGGTCAGCAGGGCTCCCACTCTCCATCCACCACTGCGGCTGAGAGCTAGGGGAAGAAGGGATTGGGGCAGGGGGGCCACTTACTTGTGGCTGGTGGCCAGCAATATGGAGAGTCCTGACCCCAGCTGGTGACTCTCTTCCTGGTGTGGCTCCCCCTGTGGTCACTGCAGTATAACTGTCCCCTGAGCTTGCTGCCCCCAGTGGTCATTGTGGAGCATAACTGTTTCTGCTCTCAGTCCCTTTTTCCTTTCCATGTAATGGAAAACAATCCCATTCCAGGCACTTCCCGTATTCCTGTCACAACCAAATCTTGACCTTGCTTTAAGTTAGGATAAGAAGAAACTGCATATCAATTTTGGTGATCTTAGCTCTTATAATTTTGGAGGAGTTCTTGAACATTCAGATGGACGGACTCCCAGACAGATAGGGTGCATCCAGACAGCACCCTTCTGTCGGAAAAAGCTACGCAATTTGAACTACATATATTATGTAGCTTATTCCGAGTCTAGATCCAAAGAGCTGATTTTGAAATTTGGCATTGTGTAGACAGTGCCAAATTTCAAAGTAAGGCACTATTCTGACAAATCTCTTAACCCTTGTGCAACAAGAGTTACAGAGATGCCAGAATAGCGTGCACGTTATTTTGGGAAATAGAGGGAGCGTTAAAAGATGAAGTGTTGCTATTTCGGGATACTTCTGGTATCCCAAAATAGCACCGCAGTCTAGACGTACCCATAGAGAGATGCATAAACTCTCTAAAATACATATATGTAGATGAATGTCTTCATTAAAAGATCTCCATAAAGTTGGTTCAGAATGCGGCTACTTCCCTGGCTCTGGAGCTCAGTAGGTCCTTCCCCTCCTGCAGTCTGCTCCAAGTGAGTCGCTGTAGGGCTTTTTATACTCAGGCTCGCCTGTGATCATGTCCAACAGGGCCATGGGGGAGGGGCTCTTCAGCTAGCTGGGCCCAGCCCATAGTCAGTTCTTCAGTGCAGGTCCAAAGATACCCCGTTACACTGGGGAATGCCGGTTCAGAGTAGTGAGTCACCTGGGCCAAGAACTGCTCCTTAACCTCTTCAGTTCTAATGTGGAGTAAATATACCCCATCACAGAGGGAAATGATTTTTCAAGAGAATAATTTGTTTCCAAAGCCAAAGAAGCTTGATCACTCCCAAACCAATTTTTTAATATAGAAACAAAATTTCTTTTCTGTTAGGTACTTGGAGATATTGTCAACATGAAACTGAGGCTGTTTATGAACTGTAGATCTAAGTTGTCAGAAGTTCCTTTGAAGAGGTGAGTAGGAAATTATAGCTGTTCTTTGAGAGAGGTGATATAATATGATTAAAAGGAGCTGCAGTGATACTATCTCATCAAAAAATCAGTAATGTTTCAATGAGGCTGATTTCTGCTGCTGGACTAATTATTTTCTGCTAATTTAAATTGAATAATACTGTAGTAGTTTATATATAACAGGATATATTATGTGAGATAAAAATAATGAATGGGAATGCATTTTCCAAATAAAAATTACAAAAATATTTACACTTAAAAACACTGATTATTTTTTGTCCATTGCTTTTTCTGCAACAGTTAAGCTTTTAGGTATCCAAAAAAGTTGAGAGCACAACACAAGAGGTCTTTTAACTAAAATGCATAATACCTGCTTCATTTATTAATGACATATATTTAACACTTATTCTTTCTACAGAGCATTTATGGAACTCCTCCCTGTTTTTTGTATTTCCATTTCATTCTTTTCTACAACCCATCAAATTGTTTCACTTAACTTTTACATGAAGGTACGCATTTAGATTAACACATAGAAAAGTCTTAGAAAAAGTATTAGGGCTTATCCCTTTTACAAAACTCAACACTACTTATTCAATAGACATTTTGAAAGAAATATAATTCTTAGAGGAAAGTCATAAAATTGTAGAACCAACACAAAACCAAGAAACAATAATAAAATCTTAGCATGATGCTCTAGAATGGGCCATCAACCAGCCATTTTTCTAAAACACAGGACTGCTTACTTTAAAAATTCCTGAGCCCTCACTATCTGTGAGTACTAGAAGTTTTCTGCTCAGTTCTCCTCTGCATCTTTCCCTCTCCTATTATCTCTATGATATATAGGGATAATAAAGCCAATTTCCTCAGAACAATAATACTTTGGTGCATATTCTATCTTCATTGTTCTTAAATAAATGGGATAATTACATGAATTGATGAACTTCAAAAGACTGAACAGATGGATGAAGAAAAGGAGACTCAGAGAAGGAGACTTTTAGCAACCTTAGTGACTGTGGCAAAGTGTACACCAGAAAGTTTTGTCATCATAGTTATCTCAGTTAAAAGTGTGAAAAAATCTACACCCCTGACCAAAATAGTTGTGCTGGCAAGCGTCCCCATGTTGATGCAGCTCTACCTGCAAGAGTCCTTTTGCCAATATACCTTATGTTTGAAAAGGCAGTTTACAATACCAAAAAAATCTTTGTATGTCTATACAAGCTGCAGTTCCACTAGAAGTCTCTGCTGGCATAGCTGTATTAGCAAAATGTTTGGAATTGAAGGAGGAGTAATGGTAGTTCGAATTAGGAGCTTTAATTTGAACTACTTAGCCCGTGCCACGAGTAGCCGCAGGCAGGTAGTTCGAACTACGGAGCATTTTAAAATGGTGGCGCCTGGGAACATGCAAATAGAGCCCGGGATATTTAAATCCCGGGCTTCATTTGCAAGTTTGAATGACTGCATTAGCCACCCTTGTTCGAACTAGGGTGGCAGTGTAGACATACCCTTACTGACTTTTTAACTACAAAGTCAAAGCCGGTCCAGAAGTTTCCCAGATTCTTTGTCCTCATAGTGGAGAGAATTAAAGGATAAGTAATTACCATCTGGAGACTAAATGGGCCTTGGGGTGCATTACGCACTGCTATCAGTTGTCAGGGTGCTTCTCATCAGATGGACTATGAGCCCATTCCACAAGATTGCAAGTATCAACCACAGCTGCACTTCATGGCATGCCCCTTACAGACACATAAAGCAGTCCTGTTGAGTTTGGTACACACCCTTTTCCTCTCACTATGCTATGATATATGATTCTGTGATAGATGCCTCATTCAACACAGTGGCCTGTATTCTACAGTTCCACTGTCTTTCTCTCACTCTTCTCCTCTCTAGATACTGCTTGTCAATACAGTAGTGACCATCATTTGAAGAACAGGAGGTTATTTACCTGTAACTATAGGTTCTTTGAGATGTTTGCACCCTATATTCCAGTCCTACCCTCCTTCCTCTCTACTGTGGTTCTGTAGGTCTGTGATGGAGAAAGAATTGGAGACATGAACAATCTGCTCCACCCTTTATTTCTTGCCTCTAAGGAAACCACAAGGCAAAACAAGGGTACATGTGCAAAACACTGAGCAGTATTACTTTGAAAAGCTCCTGCTCCAGGAGCACGAGACATGCACATAATCTTCTGTAAATATAGATAAGGATCACACATCTTGAAGAACCTTCTGTTACATCACATCAGAATTGAGGTAAAATACTGTGATTGGTACTGTTTGATGATCTGGATTTGAACAGTGATAATTGTCATTTTCTCTATCTGAATGACCAAAAACTGTAGTAGTTTAGGCAGTAGTATTTTAGATTAAAAACCATCACAAATAGAAAATTATTTTTGAAAATAAGATTTCATCCACATAACTAAATGATCACTGAAGTCAGACTGTTAGCTTTCACAACTACAAATAAAACTACACATCAATCAAATTTAATTTTAATGTCTATTATGTGAGAATCTTTTTGTATAATAGCATAATAACAGCACACTAGTTAATTTTATTTTTTCATATTTATCTTGCTTATTACATAATTTCACCTCTGCACATGTTGTCAGTTTTAATGTTGATGACTCTTTTTTGTTTTGAGTATGAATAAAAATTGATAATAAAAATTAGCTTTTTTCTGACAAAATAAATGATCTATTCTAGACAAGGAAGCATGTCTAACTCCATTGTAATTCCATCATAGTTCACCATAGTTAACTCAGTAATGGTAACTTATGCTTCCTATAATTGTTGATCTTCTTTAAAGAAGATTCTGATCGATTGAGCCATTGAGGCATAATATTTTAGTATATTAATCTTAGTATATATTAATCTTTTTACAGTAGCTAGTAATAATACACTGGCAGTGGTTTCTTGTTATGTCCTTCCAATCACATATTCAGTTCATTGCCAGTTAGACTGCTATAAATTATCCAGGTGATTTCACATACAGGCAGTCCCTGAGTTATGCGGATCCGACTTATGTCGGATCCGCAGTTACGAACAGGGCTTTTCTCGCCCAGGAGGACGGGAGTGGCGGGACGCCCAGATGCGCCGCGGTCCGCCGCCCCCGTCCTCCGGGGCGAGAAAAGCTGTTCCCCGTCTCCCTGATCTGCAGGGAGACGGGGAGCAAAGCCGCAGAGCACGCCCACAGGGGGACAGCTCAAGCACGCCCAGGCTGTCCCGCTGCGGGCGTGCTCCGCGGCTTTGCTCCCCGTCTCCCTGGTCTGACCAGCAGACCAGGTAGAGGGGGAGCAAAGCCTCGGAGCACGCCAGCAGTGGGACAGCCGTGGTGCGCCTGGACTGTCCCGCTGCCCGCGTGCTCTGTGGCTTTGCTCCGCGTCTCCCAGGTCAGCAGACCAGGGAGACGGAGCAAAGCCGTGGAGGACTTGGGCGATCCCGCCACCCCCGTCTCCCTGGTCTGCTGGGGGGGGGTGCAGCTAGTGCCCCCCCCCCAGCAGACCAGGCTTTTCTTGCCTACCCCTGGGGTAGAGCAGCTGGGGGCTGCCGGGTTGGTCCCGCAGCGCCGCTCCGGACCAACCCGGCAGCACCCCAGCTGCTCTGCCCCAGGCGTCCTGATTCAGCCGCTGCTGGTCAGTTTCAGCAGCGGCTGACTTGGGGACGCCTCGGGCAGAGCAGCTGGGGTGCTGCTGGGTTGCTCCAGTAGCGCCGAGGAGCCGCGCTACTGGAGCAACCCAGCAGCACCCCAGCTGCTCTGCCCCAGGCGTCCCCAAGTCAGCCGCTGCTGAAACTGACCAGCGGCTGACTGCAGGAAGCCCGAGGCAGAGTTGCTCTGCCCCAGGCTTCCTGGAATCAGCCACTGATCAGTTTCAGCAGCAGCTGACTTGGGGACGCCTGGGTTTCTTAAGTTGAATCTGTATGTAAGTCAGAACTGGCATCCAGATTCAGCTGCGGTTGAAACTGATCAGTTTCAGCAGCGGCTGAATCTGGACGCCAGTTCCGACTTACATACAGATTCAACTTAAGAACAAACCTATCTTGTACGTAACCCGGGGACTGCCTGTAATCTATTTTTCTATTGCCCAGCTTCTGTCTTTGTTCATCACTCATGATTAATTCCCCCCTCCCTGCCTATGAAATTCAGAGGAAGTCCAGTCTTGTTTCTGGAGGCGCCAGGATTAACCTCTGCCATTTGTCCTAGGCATCCAGGTTTTCTCTCTCTGGAAATATATTGTTAATTCAGTTTCTACTGATTATTTGGTTGTATAGCTTCAAGTTTTATTTGTTTTCATGCAATGGTTACTTATTTTCTTTCATTTCTTCTCCTGGATCAAATATTTTACAGGTAGGTGGTTTCAACCACCCAAATATGCAGTTGCAAACCTGCTTTCTAAGACACCTCTACATACCCTCCCCTAGGCCTTGCAGAATTACCCTGCAAATCCTGGGCTAAATCTAAATGGTTTTCCTATCTGAAGAAGCATTTACAGAATCTACAGAGTGCAAATTATGTGTGTCTATTTATAGACAGCCAGATCTTATGCTTTCAGGGCACAGGGCTGAAAATCAGACCATCATGTAGAGTTACTTCCCATTCTGCGACTCCACTGTATTTCATGGAGAGAATCAGGAATAAGTCCCACAAAAGATCCAGGCCAGTAACGGAAAAATCCTGAAAGGATCCTAGAGTCCCTCACGTAGTCTTTTCTACCAAATACAAACTGATCACAGAGCTTGCTTACTCACACAGTAGTTCTTATACATTAGGTGGTGCATTCAGTTCTCACATTTTTACTTTCTCATTAATAGGGATGATTGTCTTGATTGTCTGTCCCAAAATCTTGATATGGGGTAGGCAAAAAACACATTTTTCCTTGTTTAGCAAAAGTACAGACTGACTTTGGACTTCATTGAGGATTTTGTAGTGTTTTCCCAATGAAGACATATATCACAGTGGTTCATTAATGGTTCTGTCATCTTTCTCTGGAAAATTTCAAGCGCATTGGTAATCTCAGAAGGTCATCTTCAAAAGTAAAGTCTCTCAAAGGGTGTGATAAATATAGTCAATTTAGTGTTTTCTTTAATTTGCCAGATCTGCTTGAGGTATCCATCTTGGAGAATACTGTATCTACTGTATCTCTTTTTACTATTGAGAGGAAGTCATCCAGTATTGGAAGAATGTATTTTTCTTAGATCTTTTGAGACCTCCACAGATTTATATTTTTTTCTGTTTTTGTTTATAACTGGTACTATTGAGGTATATCTTACTTTTGGCTCAGATATTTTCTTGGTTATGCTCCATTCTCTTTAAGTTGTTTTCCACTATATAAAGTAATGGAATTAGGAATCATCAAGATATATGAGTACACTACTGTAGAACTTCAGAGTTATGGGAGCATCAGAGGGATGAACTAACTGATCAACCATACATCTTATTTGGAACCAGAAGTATGTAAATGGCAGCAGCAGCAGAGACAAATAGAAAAAAGCAAATTTAGTACAGAATGGTGTTAAACATAAATTACTAATAAAAAAGGAAAATTAATAAAGAAAGATTTGACAAGGTAAAAAACTGTTCTTTGAGTGCTTGCTCGTGTCCATTCCAATTAGGTGTGTGCATGCCACATGCATGGATTCTGGACCTTTTTTCCCTTAGCAGTACCCATTGGGCCAGTTAATGTGATTTCACACATTCTGTGACTGCATAGCTTTTGTCGTCTTAAGTTCTGAATTGGCCCATGCAGTTCAAAGTAACTGCAGTATTGGACAAAGCTATCTGTGTGAAATGACTTCATCTCTGGGAGGGGTTGAGAATGATTAAAAGTGCCTTTTGAGATAACTGTGATGTCAACTCCTGAGTCAGTTTTAAATGCAATAGTCTGTCCATGAATATTCAGTTTCACTCTATTGGTAAGCTCTATATCGGGGTGGACAAATACCCATCCCATGGGTTAGATCCAGTCCTCCAGGATTAGCTCCTAGCAGGCCTCCACCATTATATTTATCTGCACAACTACAGGTACCAGTGATTGTAGCTCCTGTTGCCTGCAAATTGCAAATCCCTTCCAATGGCAGCTTCAGGAAGCAATGTCCTGGTTTGTGCCGCTTCCCGACACTCCCATTGGTTGGGAACAGTGATTTGCAGCCAACAGGAGCTGTGATCACAGGTACCAGCAGCCATGCAGGTAAATATATTGGCGGTGGCCTACCCAGGACTAACCCTGGCAAACCACTGCCGAGTTATCACCCCTGCTCTATATCATCATAAGAGATAAAAGTCATTTTCATTACGATCTGATTGTCTGTAATATGAGTTGATTCTGTGACTGCTCTGGTGTGGCAAACAACTGCAAAATATCCATATCTCATTTATTTATTACACTGTGTCTTTGGCTGAATATGCATCATATCCTAAGATATGCCTTTTTCCATATCTTGTGCATGTAAGCTGAATTTATCCATCTAAATCTGGTAGTTCTCTCTTTTCCTTAGAGGTTTTTATGACAATGACTTTTAACACTCAAGTGTATATTTATAGCTTCTAAGCTGCTTTCAGGTTTTTTAAGATGTTCCTGCCTTTTGTTCTTTTTGACTAATTTTGATTGCTTTTGCTGCCTGTATAACTGTGGCAAGGATTAAATCTCCCTTCAGTTGTAGATGGTATGGAAAGTTTTTACCTGTTAACCAATATTTTTATGTTTTGCATTTCTAAAATTGCAGTTTCAGCCAATGCACACACAGCTCTACAAAATATTCAGCATTTCTGTCTGGTTCTTCAATCCCTGCTGAAAAAAATACTCTTTCATGAACCATTTCTCTGGAATATAACATGTTCCTCAAATATAGCCAGGTTCCTTTCGTAGTAATTTTTGTCACTGTCTTTAGTAAAGCCAAAAGATTTAAAGATATGCTCTGCTTCATAGCTTAAAATAAAGATACCTGTATATCTCCACTTTCTTTGTGGAATTCATTTGCAATTTGAAATTCTTCCATTGTGAAGATTTGTTAAAACTTAAGTACTCTGTGCATTGAAGACTAGAATATTGATGATGCGATCCTGCAACCTTTGTTGCTTTCTTCCATCTGCAACCTTTGTTCCTGTTTTCCTTTAGTAACTGTTCTTAATTTACTCTTGAGATGATGTCATGTACTTGTGTACCAGGTATGGATTGGTCGTAGAATTTGCTAATACACAAAAGATGTCTTCATCATAAGATTCATTCGTACTCTGCCAGGAATGGCTGAGATTTGTTTAAATAAGGTATTTTACACACAGTGCCTTCTAGTGGCTGAAAAGTATAATACAGTTTTAGCGTTCCATTTTAGTCCCCATTCCAGATTCTGAAGCAGGTCCTCAACTTCCTGGTGAAAGAAGCTGGGTTGCCACATAGTTCCCCTTCCTCTCCCTGTGAATCAGGGGATTTTATGATGCTAAAGGTAAGTCTTGCAAACCCTAGAAACTCAAAAAGGATCCCAGAAAAGCAAACCACCTTTGCAAGGCAATAATTATTGTTATTAATGAGCAAGTGGTATGAAAATCAGGATGTGAATTTCTTTTCACTTCCCTCAGACTCCAAAAGGAAGTGTTTGCTGGAGCTTTTTACTCCTATTAGAGCACTATAAGAGAGCCTCTATATCAAGCTCACTATTCCTCCCCCACCTTGCAGCATATCTGGGTATGCAAACAAGCTTATCACTCTGGTGAAAGCCTCCTTCAGGTTGCAGTGTAATGAGAATTTGTCTGGCTTTCAGCTCAAGGACACTCTCTCTGCCAGGGAAAGGGACTCAGGGTATGTCTACACTACAGCATTATTTCGAAATATCTGATTTCGAAATATCTTTTATCTTATCTAATTTGAAATAAGTTATTTTGAAATAACATGTCTACATATAAAATGCATTTCAAAATAGAGTTTTGCTATTTCGAAATAGTGTCTACACTGATTGGACGCTGAATCACATTTAAGGGCAGCTGAAACCAGTTCCAGCAGTGCATCAGGTCAGTAGATGGTTTGTGTGGCTGCTGTCTGAGGCTATCTGAGGCTTGTACTTAAAGGGACCCCCCCCTAGTTTCCTGCTTTCAGGTTTTCCAGCTTGCTTGCTTGCCTACCTCACTCAGGGACAGCAAAGCATTTTTTTTCTCCTATTGCTTTGGTTGTCCTGACTCGGGACACCACAGCCCTTGGCACCATGGAGCCAGAGCTGCCTCTGGGCACTCTAGTGCTCGTTTTGGATGTCTAGCTGCAAGCTCTGGAGACTGCCTGGCAGCTTCTGCAGCAGCCCAACCCCCAGGTCCTCTTCCAGACCCCCATGGGGACTGTGGAGGAGCAGCGGCTGGACGCCAGCGTGCCCTGCCGCATCTGGCGTCTGGACACCAGCAGCGACCGGTGGGACGGCATCATCCTGGAGCTCTGAGGAGACCAACAGTGGACCCCGAACTTCAGGATGAAGAAGGCCACCTTCCTTGAGCTCTGTGAGTGGCTCGCCCCTGCTCTGCGGCAACGGGACACACACATGAGGCCCGCCATTCCCCTCCACAAGCGCGTGGCCATCGCCCTATGGAAGAGCTCCATGCCGGATAGCTACCAATCCATGGGGAACCAGGTCGGCATGGGGAGATCCACCGTCGGAGCAGTGCTCATGCAGGTATGGCAGTCTCCGGCCACTGTGGTGGTGGTGGTGGGGTTGCGAGGAGGGGATGGGCTACCCTAGGGAAAAACAGGGCAAGGGAGTGTAAGTCCCCTCCATGGGAGGGTTTGTTCTGTCCCAGCCTCACTACGGACTGCCCGTGGTGGCCAGGATTGCGGGGGGGGGGTTACTCCTGGGGAGGGGGGCACAGGGCAGTGGCGGGGAAAGAGCACTGTCAGCCACCCTGGCACCCCAGTGACTCTCAGTTTTGTGTGTCCCTCTGCAGGTGGTCAAGGCCATCAACAGAGTGCTGCTCCGCAGAGTCATCTGCCTCTGTGGTCATCGAGGGATTTGGTGCCCTGGGCTTCCCCAATTGGGGGGGGGGAGGCAATCGATGGGACGCACACCCCCATTTGTTCCCTGGAACACCAGGCCTCCTTTTACATTAACTGGAAGGGGTACTTCTCAGTCATTCTGCAGGCCGTGTCTGACCACTGAGGCTGCTTCCTGGACATCAGCGTGGGCTGGTCCGGCAAAGCACACGAAGCGCAGGTGTACCACAGCTCCTCCGTGTGCCAGAGCCTGCACACTGGGACCTTCTTCCCTGACCGCCACATCAGGGTCGGGGACGTGGACATGCCTGTGTGCCTGGTAGGGGCTGCGGCCTACCTGCTACAACCCTGGCTAATGAAGCTCTAAATGAGACACTTCAGCCCCTCCCGGCAGGGTTTTAATGCCAGGCTCAGCAGGGTCTGCATTGTGGTGGAGAGGACCCGATTTTGATGCCACCTCACCAGCTTTGACCTCTCTGAGAGGAATATTCCACACGTGATGGCAGTGTGCTGTGTGCTGCACAATTTGTGTGAGCGGAAGGGGGAGGTTTTCCTGCCGGCCTGGATGGCAGAGGCCAACCACTTGGCTGGCCTGTACGCACAGGTCCACACGGCTGCCACCCAGGAGGTCCATCGGCGGGTTATCGGTATCTCGGAGGCCCTGCAGGAGAGCTTCCAGACAGAGGAGGAATGAAGTCTCCCTGGTATGCTCCACTGGGGCCTTGTGCCTTATTCCACCCTCAAATCCTTCCACTTTCCCCTCCCTAACCCCCCTTCCTGATGTCAAATAAAAACACACCGGTTGCCAAAAAAAAACCCCTCTCTTTATTGACCATAACTGGAGTGGGGAGAGGGTAGGAGTAAACCTGGGAGGAGGGAACTGGAAGGGGGAGGAAAGAGGAGGAGAAGCTCAGGGTTGGAGGTCTTGCCGGCCCCCCTGTCTCCCAGCACTGTGGGTGCGGGGGCCTCAGCGTCCCTGGAGGGGAGTGGGTATGGAGGGTACGTAGCATATCATGTGCCTTCATACATACATGTGTGTGGGTAATGGGCCAGGGCCCCTGTGTGGCAGCCATCTGGGACCATAAGCCCTGGCTGGCCCGGCACATGCACAGGTTGCTGCGTAATCCAGGCTCAGCAAGGCCCACATGCACGGTCCCTGGGCTCCCTCTCCCCCCTGCCGCCCCGCATAAAGGGACAGTGTTGGCACTCACATTTCGAGGGCTCCCCAGACTCGGAAGACAGTGGTGATAGTGCTGCTGATATATGTCGGGGGTCCAGGGTGAGTGCCACTCTCCCTCCAGGCTCCTGCGACTCCTGGCCATCCTCCTCTTCTTCCTGCTCCATGTCCCAGAGTCGATGACCACATGGGGGGCACAGGCCGTCCGGCCCCCCAAGATGCGGTCCAGGGCTTCAAAGTAGGGCAAGTGATCTGGATCTGCCACTGGTTGGGAGCTGCCCCCCTGTGGCCCTGGCACAGGCCTGCCTCAGCTCTTTTATCTTCATGCACACCTGCTCCTGGGTGCGCATGTGGCCTTTGGTGGCCAGGCTGTCAGCCATCTGTCTGTTCTTCTCTTCTGGAGTAACAGCAGAGGAAAGAAAACCAAGAGGGCCGTTTTGTGACTCCAGGGGTCTGTTCTTTCTGGTAGGCAGGGAGATATCTCTCTTCTCCTCTGTACCCCTTCTTCTGTTGGAGCTAGTCAGAAACATGTTTTGCCCTGAGAGCCTTTTCTTCTGTCATGTAATGCTGCTACTGGCTGGAATTCTGGGAAGCCGGAAACTCGACAGCCAGATGGCTCCTCTCTCTTCAGACTCCCTGTCCGGGGTCCCCATTTTACTACGCATTGAGAATCTTCCATGCCAGAATGAGTGAGAGGAGAAATATTCCTCCCATGCTTACTCTTTAGCCCATTTGTTAAACAGTATTACATGAACACATCTCACAAATACATGGTCCTGTCATATTCTCAAACTTTGTTCATATAGTAAATGGACTTCTAACATGATTTTTTACAAGAACTTTCTTGTAATTAAAATTCAGCCTGCATATTGTATAATATGTAATCTTTCTATGTACTTATTTTCAACAGCTTTTACCGTTTTGTTCTGGAGCCAGAATTGTCTTCTGGGGCTGACAAACTCTTTCCTTCTGGACCTGTGGCAAAATTTCTAGAAATGCCAGAAACACTACTTTTGACTCTAAACATGATCATTCCTGAAAGCTGGTTGGTTGAAGCAGTAAACAGTTCTTATGATCTTGATAACATTCATTTACAGGATGTAAGTAGTAATTTCTGAACACCTTTCTAAACTATAGCTGGATCACATAAGTAGAAACCAGTAATAATTTTGCATAAATGCTTCATATTTCATTGAATTATTTTGTTAATCTCCCCTTTTAAATTCTATCTTCTCCCTTCAAAATCCTCAACAACATTGTTTCTTTATAAAATAAACAAAATGCAAAGAATTAAGCAGCAAATTATACAAAAATAGCAAAACATTTTAGTGTAAAATAGCAGCAAAGGCAATTACATTTATATGTTGAAATAATAGTGTATTTTTGAAAGTGCTCCTCTTCTTGAGTTAGGATTGAAACAATGAAGTAGGCCTTCCATATGTTAGCCTTTTCTCTTCTCTTCTCTTCTCTTCTCTTCTCTTCTCTTCTCTTCTCTTCTCTTCTCTTCTCTTCTCTTCTCTTCTCTTCTCTTCTCTTCTCTTCTTCATCTGTCAATAATTGAGTTTTGAAGTTTTCTGTCTATTCAGGATCTTCCATGTGTTTTGTTCTTTTTCATTTTTGCTCGTTGCATACTATTGAAGAGTTTGTACTTTATTGGTTTCACCAATAGATTATAAAATGTTTTAATAAATCCTACATTAACAGAAACTGTTTAATTTACTCACTGTCTCTTACCAACTTTCCAGTTGCACTCTTCCATAGAATCATTTATTTAATCTTTATTATCTGTAGAATTTAGTAATGCACATGCATAATATTGTTTCTCATATCCTTTAAACGTAATGTGTCGAGTATGTATTTGTGAACATATTTGGAAGAATAACATCTACTACTTTATTTTCCAGCAGTACTCACCTTTTTTTTCAAAATAAACTATAGATTCTTCAAGTGATGTCCCTGTGGGTCCTCTACTGTAGTTATTCATGCACCCCTCTGCTTATAATCAGAGATTTATGGTAGCAGTGCCTGGTTGGATCATACATGTATAATCTCTGTCTTGTGCTGCTGCAATGATTATACCTCCCTCAGTTCCTTTTTTACTGCCTTTGGCTACAAGTCAGAGCAGTTAGAGTTTACTTAGCATAGAATAACGAGTGCTAGTTTTCTTAGAAATAGTCAACTGTTTTTGTTTGTTTATTTCCATCTATTCTTTTTTAAAAAACGGTGTTTTTTTCTTGATTAGTTGTAGGTTTTATAATTATTAATCATTGTGGTTATTATTGTTACATGTCTCACTGATCAGTATAAATCAGGGCAAATGTATTGACTCCAGTGGAAACTATCCAAAGGAAGAGAAATGTAGCAGTCAAATTGTATCACATATTTTAAATAGCTAGAAAACAATACCCCTTTAATATATACCCTCCCTTGCTCTATATCATACCAGATATTCTAGTGATAAAATATTGATTTCCACAGGTAGAAGGAGTTGTTACAGGAGAATATGAACTAGAATATCTCCTACTTGAAGGACATTGCTTTGACGTAGCCACTGGACAACCTCCTCGGGGATTACAGTTCACTCTGGGCATGAAGAATAATCCTGTTATGTTTGACACCATTGTGATGGCCAATCTGGTAAGTATTGACCATGGAAAAAGTTGTTGTGTTTTAAAAAGAGTTCATTCTCCTTCTTTGTGAAATTTCTTCAAGATACTCAGAAAATGGGTATTCTTTTCTAACAAGCAAAATCTGAACTGCTAAAAATAGTTCTCCTTCGAGTGGTGTCCCCGAAGGACACCACTCTGGGTCTTCTGGGCTCCACTCTGGGTGCTGGTACATCCTTGCATCAGCAACTGGAGACTTTTCCAGCAGTTTCGACTGTGCCGCGCATGCGCTGTAGCACCCCCTTGTGCCATTGGAATTTGTTAGGTGTGTGCACGCGTGGCGTGGCTCTTCAGTTCCTCCTCTACCATCCTCGACATCAGACAGACCCTCTTTTCCTCTCAAGTCCTTTGTAAAAAATTAGATAAATATCCAGTTAATCCCTCCAGTTACCTCGTTATCCAAGTTATTTGAACCCCACTATCTGCCCCAGTCAAAAGTTTTAAAAAAAAGTTTTTTGTTGCAGCTTGCCGCTTTTCCCCTGCGCCTCATGCCAGGATCTCTTGGCTTTAAGAGTTGCGAGACGTGCCGTGATGCTATGCCCATTTCTGATGGGCACTCCAAGTGTATAAAGAGTCTGGGGGAGTTACATCAAACATAAAAGTGCCCCCACTGTTCAAAATTCATGGCTAGAGCGTGCCGTGAAGACTCTCCTCTATGAGAAGTCTCTTCGACCACAGTCAGAGGACACTACAGCGGCTCCAAAACCATCCTCCTAGATCAAGGGTATGGATAAATCTTGTCCCTCTGCCCCCACACGGGTCAGCACTGCGGATAGGCCCGGCACATCTGGTATGGCACCGTCCAAGACGCCAGCACCGCATATGAGAACCCATTCGGAGCCAAAACAGAGACCATCGGCACCGGCTGCACCAGCGGCAACGGATACATCTATGGCACCAGCCGCACCGGCGAGCCAATATAAGGATTGCTCGGCACCGACATCCATGCCGAAGAAGCCCCTCACTGACATGCCTCTACTGGGTCATTTGGCACTGAGTAAACCACATGGCTCGGCACCGACTCAAGAACGAGCGCACTACCGATCCCCAGTAAAAAGCCACATGCCAATGGCACTGATTTTGCTGGGCTCCTCCATTCAGTCGGTGCAGTCCCACAGATCGTCTCCGAGAGAGGTGGGCACGGAATCAGGGAGTAGATTTTCCTCCCAACACTCCAGTCCGGCTCTCAGACTTCCCTCTTGGCAACCCAGCTCAGTGCAATACACACACTCTCCTCCTTCACCACCATGGTATGCACAACAGTATGGTTACCCACCACCACCATACACCACTCAATGGCAGCCGTGGGAACCACGTCCCAAGAAGAGCCACCACTGTGCCCCTTCTACTATCTCCAGACCACTACCGGCTTCACCTCCAATTACTACTTCAGTAACTGAGCCGAATTCTCCAGCTCACTCCGAAATACAAGACTCCCTCTCAGAAGGGGAAGACAGATTCCCCTTGCACAATTCCTCATCCTCACCTGGTGAAGCAGTCACAGCCGAAACCCCACCATACGGCGATGACTCAAGAAAATTCCAAGACCTTTTCAAAAGGGTGGCCTTAGCTCAAGAGCGAGACCTTCAAGATATACAAGTGAAGCAATACCAGCTCCTACGTACACTGCAACCTCCCACTACTTCCCGACTAGCACTCCTGATGGACGAGGCTATTATGGACCCTGTGGATAACATCTGGCAGACCCCTGCGTCCATTATCCCAACTAACAAAAGGGCAGACCACAAGTACTTAATTGCTCCTAAAGACATGGATTTTCTTTTTACTCATCCCCCACCAAACTCATTAGCTGTGGACTCTGTTCGACATAAGGGAAGACAGCCTAACCTCAAGACCACTCCACAAGACAGAGACCACAAAAAAGTCGACATCATGGGCCGCAAAGTCTATTCCTCTGCCACCTTGCTCCTTAGAACGGCAAACTACACAGCGATTCTCGCAGATTATGACTATGCCAATTATTCGAAACTACAGGACCTGGTTCAACACTTACCAGAACAGAAGAGACAAATTCTACTTAACATCATGCAGGAGGGCCACACCGTTTCCTGTACTGCCCTACAGTCCACAATGTAGCAGGCACCATGGCCCATTTTACATCATCTGCCATCGTACTGCGCAAGATCTCATGGCTGCAGGCATCAGGAGTCCCGAGAGATTTACAACAGAAAGTCAAAGATCTACCCTTTGACAAGACCAACCTCTTTGCTGCTAAGACAGATGAGGTGCTACATTCCATGAAGGACTCCTGTACCACCCTCAGGACCCTGGGAATGTACACTCCCCCCCTTTAAGAGAACGAGGTACTCAACCTACCAGAGACCCAAGGAGCCTTTTAGATAACAACCCAGATATGATTTCTGTCAAAAACAAAGGTCACAACATCGCAGACCCCAACGCCAAGAGCAATAACACTCCTCTACGACCCACCCACCCGTGGCCAAACAACAAATTTGAAAAATATGTTGAGAGCCAGAAAACCACCCCAATACCACTTGTGCCCAGTCTTTCTGAATTCAGCCATCCTCTCCGAGCTTTTTTCTATAGATGGACCCAAATAACATTGGGCAAATGGGTCCTAGAACTGATCCAACACGGTTATGCCATCCCCTTCGCTTCCTTGCCTCCCACCACATCCCTCTTCAGGGACCCATCTCACAAAACCCTTCTCCACCAAGAAGTCTCGCACCTTCTTCAATTGGGTGCCATAGAACAAGTACCACTAGAATTCCAGGGTCGGGGCTTCTCTTCAGCTTACTTCCTAATCCAAGAAAAAAATGGAGGATGGCACCTATATTGGATTTGAGGAGACAACAAATACATTGCCTACCACCGCTTGAAGATGGTAACCTTAGCAACAGTTATCCCCGCATTGGGTCAAGGGGACTGGCTTTTGGCTCCCAACCTCCAGGATGCCTACTTCCACATCATGGTCCATCCCACACACAGACGCTTTTTACGATTCATGGTGGGCACCCAACACTACTAGTACTGAGTGCTCCCCTTTGGCCTCTCAACTGCCCCCAGGGTATTTTCCAAAACTCTGGCTGTCGTAATGGCTTCACTTCGGCGTTAAGGAGTCATGATATTTCCATATCTGGATGACTGCCTCAAAAAAAGGTCGTCCCTTCAGGAAACCAAGGCCATGACCAACATTACCATGGGCTCTCTGGTCAATCTCGGCTTCCACATAAACCATTCAAAATACACGCTAGATCCAACCTGGAAATTGAAGTTTATAGGGGCCTTCATCGACACGGTGGCAGCAAAGGCTACTCTGACCGAACACAGATTCAACACCATTTGCGACCTTGTCACGAGCGCACAATCAGCTCCGACCATGATGGTACACGAATGCCTCAAAATCCTTGGATTCTACAACGTATGTCGTCAAGTTGGCCAGACTCCATGAGGGGCCTACAGTCATGGTTGGCCACAACGTACAAGCCTTCTAGGGACCAACTGTCCAAAATAGTGACTATCCCACCATACATCCTCAATTCCCTTCAATGGCTGGAAAATCCTCGAAACATGCTATATGGCATACTATTCCAGCATCCTTCCCCCACACTCATACGTATGACTAACGTGTCACTCATGGGTTGGGGAGCCCACTTAGGGTATGACTACACTTGCACCCTAGTTTGAACTAGGGGTGCAAATGCAGGCATTCGAAATAGTCAATGAAGCAGGGATTTAAATATCCTGTGCTTCATTAGTATGATGAAATGCATTCTAGAATACTCAGGTAGAAGAGGTATCTGAGCCTTTAGCTATCATCTCTGAAAAATCATGAAAGTTGGGAGAGATTCCAGAAGACCGGAAAAGGCAAATATAGTGCCCATCTACAAAAAGGGACATGCAGGTGGTGTTGTCTGTCATTATAGTAATAGACTTGCGAGGGTGCAAGTGTAGACATACCCTTAGGGACCATCACAACTCAAGGCAAATGGTCCTTCATGGAACAAACTTTTCATATCAACCTCCTTGAATTACGAGCAGTCAGATATGCATGGCAACACTTCCAACCATACATAGCTCGCAAGTCTATTACTATAATGACAGACAACACCACCTGCATGTCCCTTTTTGTAGTTGGGCACTATGTTTGCCTTTTCCGGTCTTCTGGAATCTCTCCCGACTTCCATGATTTTTCAAAGATGATAGCTAAAGGCTCAGATACCACCTCTACCTGAGTATTCTAGTATTCATTTCATCAGGCTCTGGTGACTAGCAGACATCTAACTTTTCTAAATCATCTTTAATTTGTTCTTTTATTTCAAGTAGGAATAAGAAATCCTCTGGAAAAGGCTTTATTTTCCGGAGAATAACGTCTAGACTGGTGCTTTTCTCCAGCTTTTCCCCAAGCCGGAAAAAAGCGGTAGCCATGTTAATGCAAATGCCGCGGGGGATATTTAAATCCCCTGCGGATTTGCCTATTCCAACGTGCTACATTAGCATCCCTTTTCCGGAAGGGATGCCAGTGTAGATGTAGCCCCTATGTCTCTAGCTAGATTTAGCTTGTTTTGTGCCTTTGCCTTTCTAATCTTGCTCCTGCCTATTTGCATTATTTGCTTATATTCATCCTTTGTAATTTGACCTAGTTTCCACTTTTTATACAACTCCTTTTTGACTTTTAGAGTTCACGATTGATCCAAGGTCTTCTCCTGCCATACTTTCTGTCTTTTCTATGTAGTGGAATAGCTTGCTTTTGGGCTCTTAATAATGTCCCTTTAAAAAACTGCCAATTCTCTTCAGTTGTTTTTCCTTAGTCTTGCTTCCCATGGGACCTTCTCTACCAGTTCTCTGAGTTTACTAAAATCAGCTTTCTTGAAATTGTCTCTATTTTGCTTTCTCTTTTCTACCATTCCTTAGAATCATGACCTCTATGATTTCATAATTACTTTCACCCAAGCTCACTTCCACTTTCAAATTTTCCCCAGATCTCTGTGCACTGTAAATAGCTTCTCTGAATCATCAATCCTCATAATCAGTCTGGAGTAAACTGTGATATTCCATCAGTCATCTTCACCACTCTGTGTCTATTCCCTGACATATCCATTAGTGGGATCCAACTAAAGCAAGTTGACAGTGTTACTTATCTTAGCAGTAATATCCCCAATGATGGATCTCTTGACAAATCACAAACCGGGTACAGAAAGCTTCTCAAACCTTGTAACAAAGTATTAAAATCCCACAACACCCCTCTCAACAAAAACAAAACTTTATAATGCTTTTGTGCCTGCATCTCTCCTCTGTGCCTGTGCGACCTGGTATCATACAAACGGCATACTGAACAGCTAGAGACCTTCCATATACAGTCTCTGTGCCATTATGGGGATCTGGAGGAAAATTACCAACCTGGAGGTTCTCCAAAAGTCAAATGTCATAAGTATTGAGGCCATGCTGACAAAAGCCCAATTACACTGGACTGGACACAGCATTAGGATGCCTGAACATCAATTCCCCAGAAAAAAATTCTATGGAGAATTCGCCCAAGAATATCAGAACCAAGGCCAACACAGAAATCACTACAAAAACATTTTTAAGAACAGCCTACACTTTGGGGCAATAAAACTGGATGATCTTGAGATGGCTGCATTAAATAAATCAGCATGGCAGTACACAATGCTTGTATGTTCTGGGTGATTGAGTGAAGAGAAGGGAAGAGCTGGTAGCTGATCACCACTTAATGAGCTGGATCCCATGTATTGGACACCAGCTAGATAGGCAGAGGAAGCCCAAACAATCAGTATGTGTTGCCTGGGAATGTCTGGTGGAACACCAGAAGGAAAAGACTTCAATTATCACTTCTAGAAGAATGTGTCCTGCATTTTGGGTGAGATCTTGGACATTGAGTATGAATGGACCATTATTCAGGACCTCAGTTGTTGAGGGAGCCACAAAAAGCTGTGGTCTGAAGGCAGTTTGTGCCTATCATGGTGGTAACGCTAAGACATGCTCTAGTAGTGAGGGAACCTGCCATATGGAAGGAGGCCTGAGAAATGCTCATAAACTGGATTTCTGATACAGCTGAAAGGTACCAACTGGCTAAGAGGGCTGTAGCAGTCTGTCACAGGGTTGCGCACCCTGCATCCCTTTAGGAGAGGGGAATATGACCTAGCGGCCGAGTCTGTACAGCCCCTGTCCGGGGGTCATCTGGCCTAGCAGCCAAGTCTCTGCTGCCCCCTGTCTGGGGATCAATATGGCTCAGCAGCTTAGTCTGTACTGCCCCTTGTCTGCAGGTCAATTTGGCCTAGCGGCTGAGTCTGGGCTGCCCCCCCCCCCATCTGGGGTGTCAGGTTAGGAGAGTAGAGGGGCCCGGGCCCTCCCTCTCCACTGGTCCGCAGCCCAGGGCCCTCTGAGTGCTGGGTGGCTCCCACCACTAGCTCAGCAGGGAGCCATCCCCTAAGTATGCTGAGCTTTCTGGGTTATCTCCTGCCCCGTGCCCTGGGCTGCTTCCTAACCCCGCCTGCTGGCTGGCCTCATTCCCACCTGGGCTGGCGAACACACCAGTGGCAGCGCTTGGCCCGGTGATGGCGGTGGCTGGCTCTGTAGCAGTAGGCATTGCTGCTGTGGCAGTCAGTTGTGACAAGCATGATAGCTGCTGGGGGTGGCTGCGGCGGCTGTGTCTCTGGTAGGATTGGGGGCCCTGGAGGTAGCTGTGGAGGCTGCAGCTCCAGCTGAGACGGCGGCTCCGGTGGTGACTGTGGGTCCGGCTGGCGTGGCCTTTCTGGCTGATCCCTCGGGTGTGGTCGCTCCTCAGCTCTGGTAGGAGCTCCTTCCCCTTAAGTGGTCAGCCCTGACTGAGCTGCTCTGCTGGCCTTTATACTGACCCTACAGCTGGAGCATGCCCAGCAGGCTGCAGGGGAGGGGCCTTCTGAGCCCAGCGAGCCTGGTTAGCTCCTTCACTACCAGTGCGGGGTTGGTGTACCCCATCACACAGTCTTTGAAGTGAAAGCCTGCGATTGAGAAGAGTTTAGAGAGACCATGGAGAATGCTGGATGTGGTTTGCCCAGAGATGTTGAAAGCACTGGACAATATTGGAGTGTCATGGTTAATATATATCTTCAGTATTGGTGCAGTATCTCTGCACTGGCAAACCAAGGTAGTGGTCCCAAATCTTTTAAGAAAAAAGACTAGAGGGTGTGTTCCAACTGAGGTTCGCACTCCTCAACTTCCTGAGCAGCAAAGGCCTATGTCAGGTTGCTGGATAGGAGATTACACCCATTAGTTGAATATCAGATTCAGAAAGAACAATATAGATTATTACCCAGCTCTGAAGCAACAGATCAGCTCTTTGCTCTGTCACAGATATTCAAGGGGTCATGGAGTTTGCTAATCTGGTCCACCTTTGTTTTGTATACCTGAAGAAGGAATATGACAGCATTCCAAAAGGTGTGTTGTGAGGAGAGCTATGGGAGTGCGAAGTGTTGTTATTCTTTTGCTTGCTAATCAGTACCTGTATTCTCAGAATGATAGTTGAATTTTTATTCTTGGCATTGAGTTTGTTCAACCTAGACCTCCCCCACTGTAACTTGAGACCACTGCTCCTTGTCTGCTGTCTGTCACTACTGACAACAGCCTCTCTCCATCCTCTTTGAAACCTCTCTTCAGGAAGTTGAAGGCTGCTATCAAATCCCCCCTCAGTCTTCTCTTCTGTAGACTAAATAAGCCTAAATCTCTTAGCCTCTCCTTGTAGGTCATGTGCTCCAGCCCCCTAATCATTTTGGTTGCCCTCTGCTGGGCCCTCTCCAATGCGTCCACATCATTTTTGTAGTGGGGGAGCCCGAATGGGACACAGTATTCCACATGTGACCTCACCAGGAGCGGCCACTTTCCTGTGCCTAGTGCGGAGGTCGTGGATGAGGTCCACGATCTCTGCACTAGACCAGGCAGGTGCCCGCCATTTGCGGCCCCGGGCAGGCTCCTGGAAGAGGCAGAGGGCTGGGTGGCAGCGGGTGGCTCGCTCGTGCCGTGCCAGGTGCAGGGTCTGCTGGCTGGGTGCTGGCAGGCTTGCATCTGGCACGGGCACCGTAGCCAGACCATGCCCCTTTAAAGGCTCCGGGGCCGGGAGGGGGGCAGATGAGTTTCTCTGGTTGTGCCCAGAGTGGCCACCAGGGCAATCTGGGAAGGACTAGCCTCCAACTAGTTCGAATTAAGTGGCTACACAGCCCTTAATTCGAACTACTTAATTCGAACTAGGCATTAGTCCTTGTAGAATGAGGTTTACCTAGTTCGAATTAAGCGCTCCGCTATTTCGAATTAAGTTCGAACTAGCGGTTTGCCTGTGTAGCGCCTCTGAAAGTTAATTCGAACTAACAGCTGTTAGTTCGAATTAACTTTGTAGTGTAGACATACCCAAAGGGACTAGATCTGCTTAGCTGCATGGGCCCAGCTCCCTCTCTGAGCTGTCCTAGGTGCTGGTGTCCCCAGTCGGCCCAGAGGTCTGCCTGGGTCAAGCTCCAGGTTGGAACTGCCTAGCCTTCACTAGCAGCTCCTTATATAGTAGCCTGTCCTACTCTGATGGGCTACAAAGGAAGCTGCCTCTCTATCCTGCTCGGAGGACTTCTCCACTGCCCTGCTGCTGGCCAGGGAGCTGAAAGGCCTCCCACAGGGAGGTCAGGCTCTGTCTTCCCTATCACAATGCCATTAGGGTTCTTGGCTACAAGAGCACACTGTTGACTTATATCCAGCTTCTCATCCACTGTAATCCCTGGGTCCTTTTCTGCTGAACTACTGCCTAGCCAGTTGGTCCCTTCTGTTATGGTAATCAAGCTGTGGAATGCATTTGATATGGGGTATGAGAAGTGGCATCTCCGCTGTTTGCAGATGATGAGATCCTTTTTTGCCTCTTCAGATTGGTATCTCTGATAGGTGCATATGTGCCTAGTCTACATATGATGTACTGTGATTTTAAGTATGAGACTGTTTTTGTTTACATAACTGAGCAATAGCATAAAATGTTTTGCTGTTGAGTATGAACTGGCTGGAATGAAAGTCAGCACCTTCAAATCAGAGGTCATGGTGAGGTGAGGTAGGAGCAGCAGTCTTTAGTGGACGAGTTTAAGTATTTCGGTGTCTTTTCATGAGTGATGACAAGTGGAAGTATGAGATCAGCCGAAGGATTAGTGCAGCAGCAGCGATATGGGGCTGTACCAAACTATGTTAATGAAGTGAGAGCAGAGTTCTCGGATAAAGCTCTTGTTTTATTAGTCACTCTACGTCCCCATCCACACTTATGGTTGTGTGCTTTGAGTAATGACCAAAAGGATGAGATTATGGGTACAAGCGGTAGAAATGAAGTTTCTCCACAGGGCGGCTAAGCAAACTCTCTGAGAGAGGCTGAGGAGCTCAGCTATTTGGGAGGGCCACAGAATAGATCTGCAGATCTGCTCCAGATTGAGAGGAGCCAGTTGAAGTAGTTTGAGCACTGATAGTTCAGTTGGAAATACACTGGACAGAGGCTCTGAGGTCAATCCAGAACACATTGGAGATACAATATCTGGAAGTGCTGGGGAAACCCATAAGAGGACCTGGAACCTGTTGAGAGAAAAAGGAGTCTGGTCCTTCCTATTCTATGTTGCCACTGCAACCTTCACCAAGAAAAGTAGAAAGAACATTCTTTAAATCAATTCCATATTCAGATAGGAGCAAATCTGAGTCACTAAGAACTTGTGAATGTGAACATGAAGGGGAAAAGGCACTTGACTGCATTACTGTAATACTGATTTCAGGGCTAGAATTGCAGCAGACTATGTGTAGTAGCCTAGGTGACTGACTATGCTGAATGCTGTCTCCAGTGTTTAGTCATGAAGGTGGTCATTTCCAAAGGTTTGATAAAATCAGACTGTGCTACTATTTCTCTTTGTTCACAGGGGTATTTTCAGTTGAAAGCAAATCCAGGAGCGTGGACACTGAGATTACGCAAAGGAAGATCGGAGGACATCTATCACATATTTGCGTAAGCAGTAACCTAACTATTACAAACTTACCATTACAAACATATTTTGTAAAAAGTATCACAGTCTTTACAAAATATGGAACATAGTGAAGTAAAACAAACGAAAACAATACACAAATAAGAACTAACAGCTAGCAATAATGATGATACTGATTAGGAAATACAGTGGAGAAAAAGTGTGAATTAGTGAAATTTGAAAAGGTTAAGTGTCAGTGAGGATCTCTCCTCATGCAATTTTTGTTTTCCAGAAAATGGAGCAACTACCAAAAGGTTTTACTGCTTAGCCTCATAAAGTAGGAGGCGGAAGTAACATTTTGCAGAGATTTAAAATCCTCATTAGAGTTGATTCTGAATTGCCTTTGTTAATTGGGAGCTACTGGAGATAAAATGGGAATTGAGGATAATGGGGCCAACCCACATTCTTGTTTTTATGATAATATTTCAGTGTCATTACACTAAATCTCTGTGTTAAGCAACTTGGACAACATCTTTTCTATAAATGCTGTAAGTCCTAGTTTTCTCTAACTGGCTAGCATGCCAGGAACATGTATGTTGCAACATTTTTTTTTTTAGTAGATCTGCTTACATCTCCAGTTTTTAATCAGGGCTATGTTCTCAGCAGTGATAAATACTGAAGGAGGAAAACAGTTTGCATCTGCACTTCAGGCTGATTTGATGTTTTGTTCTCATTCATTTTTTTCTTGTACCATCCACTCTAAAATATCATTTAGGGTAGTCACTAAAGCTTATAGTTTACCTTGCCTGCCAGGATTGATTTCTTTCGGTATTTTTTTATTAGTTGGCTCATTTTCTTTGTCCTTCTCTGTATTTTCAGTATTTGCTATGTGTTTAGGTGCCTAGTCTACATATGATGTACTGTGATTTTAAGTATGAGGAGGTTTTTATTTACTTAACTGAGCAGTAGTATAAACTAGAAATGCAAACAAAATTATTTCTTTTAAGTTTTGCAAGTATTATTTAAAAGGACATGTTAAGAAAAAAGAGCTTACCATTCTACAGGTTTGCATGGGAATCCAGTGCAGAGAGCAAAGGATAGACTTTAACAGGGTTCAAAAAAGAGCTAGATAAATTCATGGAGATTAGGTCCATCAATGGCTATTAGCCAGAATGGGTAGGAATGGTGTCCTTAGCCTCTCTTTGTCTGGAAATGGATGACAGGAGAGGGATCACATTATGATTACCTGTTCTGTTCACTCCCTCTGGGGCATCTGGCATTGGCCACTGTCTGCAGACAGGATAATGGGCTAGATGGACCTTTGATCTGACACAGTATGGCCATTCTTATGTTCTTATGACTTGAAGCGAATGTGGTAGCTTTTATTGTTGAGAAGTTTATTGCTGCATTTTGTCTTATGTAGTTTCTTAAGAGTTGATGGCTTCATGCTCAAATATATTTCTTTCCTCTAGTCTTCCTGTCCAGAAGTGACACCAGCATGTATTCAAGCTTTTTGGGGCAGAGATTATCTTTTGTTCTAGGTTTATACAGCACCTAGCACTGTAAGGCCCAGTACAAAGGGGGACTGGGACTCCTAGGCACCACAATAACAAATAATAATAGAGGTCTGATCATTATTAACTTCAAGCCAGCCAGAGCTGGAAAGTATTACTCATGGATGCTGATGAGATATGACCTCCACTGATGCAGCAAAATCACTCGTCCAGGACCCATCAGGTCCTGGGGGGTGCCGGACCAAGGAGGTCCAACCTGTATTTCCTCCTAAAGTCTGATTGAGAATGTTGAATAGGACAGGAAAGAAAACTGATCCTTGTGATGTGGGGACTGGAACAGAGGTGCAATCTCCCACAACTGTTCCTTGGGTCTGTCCCTCCAGGAAGGATTGAAACAATTTTAACATGATTTCCTTGCCACATCTCTTAGGCAAGACAGCAGTATCTCATGGTTCATAGTGATGAATGCTTTAGAAGGATCCAGAAGAATGAAGATTAAATGTCTGCCTTTGTCAATCAGCACCCTGAGATCATCTATTATTATTGCAGAAGCTGTTTTCATTTGGCTTGTAATAAAGATTATGCTTTTTAATTACTTCTTTGTTTCAGTTTTCACCAAGGTTGGTGATAATTGAATAGTGAACATAGTGAATACCAGTGAAAATGGGGTGGGTTCAGAAGCTAAAATATGAAAAGAACAAGATAAAATTACTTAGAAAATATAGACTCTTCAGGTCATCAGAGCCTGATGAAATGCATCCTAGCATACTCAAAGGGCTGTCTGCGGAGATATCTAAGTCATTACCTATCATCTTTGAAAAATGGAATATTGGAGAGGTTCCAGAAGATCAGAAAAGGCAAATATAGTGCCCTTCTGTAAAAAGGGAAATAAGGACAACCCAGGGAATTACAGACCAGTCATCTTAACTTCTCTACTAGGAAAGATAATGGAGCAAGTAATTAAGGAATCCATTTGCAAACATCTAGAACATAATAAAATGATATAGTCGGCATGGTTATGTCAAGACAAATCATCTCAAACCAACCTGATATCTTTCTTTGATAGGATAACAAGCCTGGTGGTTTTGGGCGGAGGGGGAGGGGAGAAGGTAGAGGTGATATATTTAGATTTTGTAAGGCATTTGGTACAGTCTTGCATGACCTTCTCATTAACAAACTAGGAAAATACAACCAAGATGGAGCTACTATAAGATGGGTGCATAACTGGTTGGATATCCATTACCAGAAAGTAATTATCAGTGGTTCACAGTCATGTTGGAAGGGCATAATGAGTGGGGTTCCTCAGGAAAGATGTGGACAAATTGTAGAAGGTCCAGAGAAGAGCAACAAAAATGGTTAAAGGTCTAAAAAACATGACCTATGAGGGAAGATTGAAATAATTAGGTTTGTTTTGTCTAGAAAAGAGAAGACTGAGAGGGGATATGATAGTAGCTTTCAGCTATCTAAAAGACTGTTACATGGAGGAGGGAGAAAAATTATTCTCTGATGATGGGACAAGAGGCAATGGGTTTAAATTGCAGCAAATGAGGTTTGGGTTGGAAAAACTTTAGGAAAAACTTCCTAACTGTCAGGGTGATTAAACATAGAATAAATTGCCTAATGAGGCTTTTCCATCATTGGAAATTTTTAGGAGCAGGTCAGAGATGGTCTAGATGGTGTTTAGTCCTGCCTGAGTGTGTGTGATGGGTCTTGATGACCTCTCGTGGTTCCTTCCAGTTTGATTATTTCATGATTCTGTGATTCATGTAGTACACAGTGTCAGAAAACCAAGGAGTTTTATGTGATTGGTAAGGCTTGGGCCAATTATCAAGACATACAATGGTTCTACACTATGATTATGATTCATCCAATTGTTGATTCCTTGTCCTGTGAGTGGAGTCCTACTATTTGGCATTTAGAGAGTACATGAACCTTTCTGGATCTGTCTTGTTTCCTGGCAACTAAGAACGCTGACCACTCTACTTCAATGAGTTGATAATTTGTCCATGACAGTAGCTGTTTTGTCATGTTCTCTATGATATCTAATTTGAAGAACAAGTCCAAAGAGTAAGTGGCTGAATTGGTTTGTCATAGGGTGATTTATAAAGCATGATGCACCTACATGTTAGTTACCTCTCAGTTGGGTTTTAAAGAAAGCACCAGCACCAAATAAATGGAAGATCATACAAGATAGGTAAGAAATACTTGACAATACAGATGAGGAACAAGGAAGAGGACAGGTGAGAGCAGCCTGTGAGAAACCAGGTCATTGTAGAAAGAAGAAATTTCTGCATGCTCTCCTTGGGAATAGAGAGGATTTGATTAGGAAATCAATGAAGAACTTAACCTGCTGACCTTGCTGAGCTGGCAAGCCAGTGACAAGAGGAAGAAAAAAGTGAGTTTTTGGATTGTTTGGGTAGAAGAGTCATGAGACTAATCACTCTCAAGTGGATGATCTGGAGAGTGGTGACCTGGAACACGGGCATAAAGGACCTGGGATCCTAGTGGACTTGTGAGTGGATTACCTGAGAATGGTGTTCTTGGAGAGGAAAATGAAAAGTTACTGTACCATGATATGTTTTACTGTAGAAATTGGGAAAACAGGTGTACCTTGAAGTTTCTATGGACTGTTGTAGGAATATTTTAATATATTATGCATAGAGTGGGACTCTGAATGGGCAGTGAGCCTGTACTCTTTATGTGTGGATTAGAGGGAAATTGAGGTAGGCATATCTGTTAGTATGGTTTTCCATTTGCTTCAGGTCTGGCAACAACTAAACCCCAGTGCAGAACCCTGGGCCCTCACTAAGGGTGGGGCAGGACACAAACATAGGTATCAGAAGTTCAGCGGGCCAAGGGCTTATTCAGGCAGGGCAGCAAACACACAGAGTCCCGGATGCCCCAGCCCTAGGTCAGGGCGGGGCAATAGATAAACAGCAGTAAACAGTTCAGAGAGCCCGGGCCCTGGTTCAGGCGAGGCAACAAGCAACAGTTAGTCCAGCGTCCAGCCGTCGGTCAGGACAGGGCAGCAACTAAACACAACAATGACAACAGTACTATTAGTCACAGAGTTCAACAATAGGCAATCAGTTCATGGCCCTAGCCCTGGTTCAGGTCAGGGCAGCAAACACTATAGTTTGTCTCCTGGTTCGGGGGGATGCAGGCAGCTCGCCTGTGGTGGCAGAGAGAGGGAGACTGCCACCCAGTAGGTGGGAGGACACAGGGCCGCCCATGCTACTGTGTCCTAGTATAGGGCCCTAGAAGCAGCAGAACAGGCTGCTGCTGGCTCAGCAGGGGCTCCTGCCCAAAACACGCTAGCCTGAGGCCTTTAACAGCCCTCACTACTCCATGGAACACTTCCCTTCTCCCCCTCCGCGCATACCTGGGGGTCTTGCGGGTCTCTTGGGGAGTTGAGGGTCCGTGGGTCTGGGCCAATCCTCCACAACTTGCAGGTCAAACGGGCTCAGCCAGTTCTCAGGTGCAGGCTGGTGCAGATGTTTGGGCTGGTCCTCTGGGTCAGATGAAGTTGGGGGTCAAGGCCAACCCTCAGGCCTTTGCAGATCCGGTGCTCCCAGCTAGTCCTTGGTACAGGCTGGAGCAAGGGTTCAGGCTGCTCCTCCAGGCTAGGCCAGGTTGGAGGTCCAGGCCAAAGCTTGGCCTTCTAGGCAGGGAGCACTGAGCAAGCCTCTGGCTCCTCCAGAGGCAGGGCCCAGACTAAGTTCCCAGGCTGGGCTTTTATAGCCCAGGCATGCCTCCTAGCTTCTGGTCGGGTGACTGGAAGGGATCAGGCTCTGCCCAAAATGGCTGCCAGAGGGGTTCCTCTGTCTCCAGGTCAGTGGGCAGCCACTCTGCCCATGACAGTAGGCCAAATGGATGCCACTATGAAAAATCTGCCATCAAAGGTGCATGGGGCTCAATTGCACCTCTAGAGAAACTCCCATGGGGAGACACATCTTGAAGAACTGTAATGCCTGAACAAGGTGAGTAGCCATTTCTTGTGCAACCTATTATAAGGAAATATTAAGCAACCGTAATAAGAAGCCATGTTACTAATCCATACCTGCTAGGGTAATTAAAAAAATAATTGTTTTAAGAATATATTTAATCCTTGTATTTAATAAAATTGGAAATTCCTGTAATCTCATTTATATAATATAGGTTATTAATTTTAAATGCTCATGTGATTGAAGAATTATCAAGTAGTGTCGCCTGTAGGTTTTTCAATAGTAGTCAATGAAATAAAAAAATCAGTATTCAGTTAGCTGCTGTTGTTTTTTCCCCACATAGCCATGAAGGAGCAGATTCTCCAGTCCACATGGAAGATGTTATTGTGGTATTAAACAACTTCAGGAGCAAAATCCTCAAAGTCCAAGTATGTAAGAAGTGCAAGTATGTAAGCAGATAATGGTGTGTGTGTTATTTCTTTAAATGTATTAATAACACTCAGGTGACTTGAGTTATGTTTAACAGCAAGATGAAAGTCAGACTATATTATACATATTTTTGATAATTAAATCTCCAGATGCATGAATTCATGCCATCAGTTCATATGATGCATGTTTTTGGTATCACCATAAAATATATCATATCATGATATTTTTATGAGAGTATTTTTTTCAATAGAATAAATATTACAATTTTATTATAAATACTAAGCCCCAAGTTCCTTCCACAGAAAAAATTCTGTATTGGTGACAAAAATTGAGCTTTTCCATTTGGAATTTCCTACGAATTCTTTCATCAGTGAAGGTACAAGACTGATCTTCCTGGTGAAAGAAACAAGAGGGCTTAGCTCCCACAACAGACAAATTCCTTACAGTCAACTGGAAACCAGAGCCAAGTGCACCAGATATGCCACCCCTCCACTCCAGTCCCTTTATCATTTCCAATATATTTGCTCTGTTGGAGCTGCTAGGGTATTTTTCCATCTCTGATGCTGGCTCTTTTAATTTTTACTCAGCGTTCCCCACAGATGTGCCTTTGAACTGTCCATCATTTTAAAGGATATCACTCATTTTATTCCCAGAAATACCTGCATTCCATAAAAATTGGTATCCCTTTACATATATAGTTGCAAATTATCTCAGAAAAAAAGAAACATGAAAGTGAGATTATGTGAAAAGCTATCTATTGTAAAGGAGTAAAGAATCCCAAAATACTTCCCATTTCTGGTAATTTTTTTAAAGTTTCTCCGTTTGGGTCATCTTCATACAGTATGCTTTGGGGTTGGACCTTTAGAAGCTGAGAAAAGTATAAGCTATAGGGAAGAGGCAACAATTCATGTTTCCTCCGAGTCTCCTAGTCCCATGGATATAAATTTCCAGGATCTCAGGGAAGGGAATAAAATGTCATGGAGAAAGCTGACCCCACCGTGTGCCATGCTGATACAGAGAGATCTGCATGTTCAACTTCAGCACACAGTCTAGGTCCAAATTATGTAAATAATATGGTTGGAAATTCAGCATCCTTGATTGTGTTCTGTAATCAAGTAATTTAAATAAGTAGAGTTGTGTTAAACATGGCAGATAGCTAAGGCTACACCCTCGTTTAAATTAGTTACTATCATAAGTCAAATCTAGGACATATCTTCAGAGACAGTTCTATGAAGAAACTAAAAGCCACATATTTTTACTGATTCAGAACTGATATAAAGTTAATAACAGCTTAACAAAAAATTAATCTGGATAGATTTATATACATACAGATATATTAAGTGATTAAAAAACAATTTGAGTTGAAGATATGCAATGCCTGTAGTTCAGAGAATGAGACCATCTAGCAAATTAAATTGAAACTACTGGGCCTCAGCATCTTGGACTTCGGCACAAGAGAGCAGAAGGAGTATAAATACAGTTCATTGAGGTGCTTACACTATGAAAGGAATGTCACAGTTTTCTTGTTTTCCAAAGCAGGGGGGAGATAAGGACACAGCTCATGATTCACTGAATCATATTGTGCCTCATGGGCTGCTTCATGGGTAGTGCAACAGCAAGTTTCCCCTAAAAATGGTCTATGTCACATACTGATAGCCTAGTTTTTTATGAGCAAAGATCAAAAGAAGTGATACTAATTTGGTGTATTAGTTACTCTTTGCATGTACAAACACAAAGGCTGCGTCTAGACTGCATGATTTTGCGCAAAAGTTTTTCCGTTAAAAGTATTTGCGCAAGACATCGTCTACACTGGCATGTGCTTTTGCGCAAAAGCATCTGTGCCAGTGTAGGGGCTTTTTTGCACCAGAAATTAACGTTGCTGTCTACACTGGCTTCTTGCGCAAGAGGGCTTATCCCTGAGCGGGAGCATCAGACTATTTGCACAAGAAGCACTGATTTTGTACAATAAAACGTCAGTGTTCTTGCGCAAATACTCTTGGCCAGTGTAGACAGGCGGCAAGATTTTCCGCAAAAGCGGCTGCTTTTGTGCAAAATCATGCCAGTCTAGATGCAGCCAAAGGGTTTAAGCCTGCTCTTTGATTTGAGGATGTGAATTCTTACATGTTCTTGCATAATCAGCTATTACATAATTAGTTACTACTCTCTGGCATTCTTGGAGTAAATTTTACAAAGTACACAGAAAGAATGGGTCACTTAGCTAAGAAAGAAAGAGGAATGAATCTGAGAAATGCATATAGATAATATTGTAGAATATATACTATTATGAAAATTGTTTCAAGATCCTGGTGGGCAGCATTGATTAAATGTGTATTGTGTGCAAAATACTTACACTTGAATAGTATGAAACAGTGTTATTACAATGTAATTTTAAACAATTAAAGCATTAACTTGCTGATTTAGAAAACTAGGACCTGTTGGACATCTGGCCATTAGGTCCACTTTACTTAAATTTTACGGTTACTATATTTATTAGCTATTTTCCTAAATTACATTAGTTCTGTATTTTAATGACTAGGTACAAAAAAAACCTGATAAAGTTGATGAAGATCTCCTTAGTATTGGGGTTATAGAAGAAAAAGGAGCATGGGAATCCATTACAAGGTAATTAATAAACTTAATAAACAAATGATCTTGTAGTATTTTATAGACTAACAAAACATGTAGATGGGATCATGAGCTTTCATGGGCATAGCCCACTTCTTCAGATGACCGGAGTTTTGAGTTTAGTTGTTTGTTTCCACTTGGATCATGTCAATACAGCTTGATTATAATAATGACTGGTTTATTATTTTTATAGTGTGTTGATTCGCTAATTGTGACAGTGAGTTTGTAATTCAAAGAGAAAAGAGGAAAAAGCGTAGAAACAAACAGTCTGGGTAATATTAGGTAAACATTTTGTTAGTTAATTTGTTTCCCTGTTCATCCTTCTGTGCTGTTTTCTAAACTCTACAGCCAACTTACTTAATCAATATGCGTTCTACCACTTTATGGCATTGGCTCAGTTTTATTAAGAAAATCATGGGGTATGGAGAAAGAAATAAAAATATCAACTGTTAATACAGTACTCTGTATTAAACTGAACTCCTAAACCAGGCTATTTAAAGGCAATAAAAAATTATGTTTGCAGACAAAGTTTGTGAAAACTCAGTGCTTCTGCATTTTCTTCTTTCTGGTATATATTAAAGCGCGAATTTAAATAATTTGAATTTGTTTTATAATTATATAGTGATTCATAGTACAGAAGGGACCATTGTGATCATCAAGTCTCACCTCCTATACAACACAAGCCATAGAACTTCCCCAAAATAACTCCTACAGCATCTGTTTTACATATCTTAATACATTTTAGATACAATTGTGATTGTATTAATCTGAATAATGTAAAATTTTTCAATAATATTCTCAAATTGAAAGTGGAAATCGCTAGGAAGATATGGAGCAAAATCCAAAGACCAACTCGTAAGTAAATCATAATTCTTCTTTGAGCAGTGAAAGGCCACACTCACAACCTGTTTACAGCTGCCAGCAGGCAGTGCAAGAAATTCAATTTGAAGGAGCATCTGGATCATCAGTCCATGGAAGAAACCATTCTTATTCTTTGAATGAGGGTTTTTTTTCTGCACATTTTCTAATACTGTTAATTCTGAGAGTGTTGAACAAGATCAAAGAAGACAAAGCCAGATTCATTCAAGTTGTACCAACTTCTCCAACGCCTTATTCAGTGGTGGTGTTGGCCATTTCCCATTTGCTGTCTCAGGATTCCAGTTGAGGACTATCTGGACTTAGCCATCCTCCAACACAGAGCCTGATTTTTTTCAATGGCTTTCAGCAGTAGAGTTTTCCTTCAGTCCTATAAAACCACAAAAAATGTCTTTTAGAAATACTTCTCTTAAAGCTGGAAGAGATTTCACCATTGGTGTACTTGGTGACAGTTTTTATCTGTTAATTCTTCCTTCTGTGCTATACTTGATTGCCTGTTGGATTAAAAGAAGCAAGATCTTTTGATGGGTTCAGAGTTTTTATTTGACAGCTGTTATAGCCTTTCATTTCACTATGCAGGGATTCTTTGTTCTTCCTACCTTGAGCCTTTAGCTAAGTTTCTTCTGCTGTACTTTCCTATGACAATGTCATTCTTAGTGGCAATCTTTTCTGCTTGTGTAGTCAAGAAACTAAGATCATTAATATGTGATTTTCCCTCTGCATGTCTGCCATTCTCTTCAAGAAAAAAGTATTATTGTGCCCATGTGTCAAGTTCAGACTTAAAATATTCTCTGATTTACATATTAACCATGTTATCCATTGTCCTGTTTTTTCCCAGTGCCACACCAATATGAGAAGGATATTAGCCTTCTATTTGGATTGTTTAGAAGGTCTTCTGGACAATTTATCTCAGTTTTGGAATGACCTAAAGGATCCACAGTCTCTACACAAAGACTGTCAAAGTGGATATTTGGCTTGTTACCAATCTGCTGATGTTCAGACCCCTGAATAGCTCACTCTACAATATCCCAAGCTAACTTTATGGCACTATTAAAAATGTGCAAACTGATGAAATTTGCGAAGTGGCAACCTGGATATCAGTGCACTTTTTCTAAATGCTGTGCTCTAGTATGTGCCTCTAAGTCAAACACTGCTGTTGGCATAGGAGTCCTTCTGTACTGGATCCAGCTCCAAATCTGCCATGGGATACTGTTTGGGAGTCACCTAAAGTGGAGCACTATTAGGAACACTATTCACTTTGTGCAATAACTAGAGTTCTTCTAGATGTGTGTCTCTATGAGTGCTTCACTACTTGCCCTCTTTCCCTTTGACATCAGTTTGATTTTACAGGATTTCATGGTAGAGAAGTAAGGGCAGGCAGTTCACCTGCATAGCTCTACATATTCTTGTATATGACATGAGGATGTCTAGAGTCAATGTACAAGCTGAATAGGCACTGCTACCAAAAATCTCCAATTAAAGACTTATGGGATGCAAGCACAATTGAAGTGGAGTATGCACAGGGCACACATCTTGAAGAACTCCAATTATTATTTCAGTGCTTGCTCTGGTTCATTCCATGTTGGATGTGTGCACACTATGTGCACCAGTGCCAGAGATTTTTTCCTCATTGGTAACGGTCAAGCTCTCTTTAGCGGCCTCAGGTGTCTCATGATCATGAGCTGGCATAAGGGCCATTGCCGGTCTCACACCCTCTCAGTTCCTGCTTACTGACCATAATAGTTACTGGAAAATCTCCTCTTGCTTTGGCAAGGTGTTTTTCAGCAGTTTTCTTTTCTGTAATTTAGTTTATTAGTAATGTAAATAGTACGTTAGTGTGGAGGGGCTCCCTATGCTCCTGGGTCCAGGTGTGCCCTGAGCTTCAAACTTTATGCCTCTTTTGGCAAGTATAAGTCAGTGAGCGATCTACTATCCAGTTGTCTGAAGTGTCTGGGAAAGGCTCGCATTCGAAAGCACTTCAGATTTGCTGGGACTTCAATCCTCATAGGAAGAAAGAGAGGATTATGCTTAATGGAAGCCACTCTTAGACCTACAAAGCACACCTCTGGCAACCCTGCATTTCTTGGCACTGTTTTTCAACTCCTATACCAAGGAAGAAATTTAAGAAGCAGCACTCCAAAAGCAGGCACCCTTGCATGCTGAAGAGAGGCAACCAAAGGGTGGCAATGGAATGCGACCCCCATTGGGCCACTCCTTCTCCACCCACCGTTCCATGGTTATACTGTTGGGTCTACCTAGAGGAATGGTGAGTATAGCTCCAGGAGCTCCCACAACATCTGGATGTCATTGTGGCATCAGCAGAATCACAGTGCCTTCTATGTGAGAAATCTTTGTAGTGGCCAAGAACTTATCACTCCCGGTACTGGGGGGCAATCTGACCCTCCTTTCTTCTGCAAGGTCATCCCCAGTCCAGCACCAGTTCTTGAACAGACCGCATCATATGGCAGAAGTGAGGAGTATTAATCCTTCGTGGTGACTTAGAGGACTCTTTGTGAGAATCTGAGATGGCACCCTGCCTCCATCCCAAAAACTATCACTGCTACCCCATCCTATGTTCCACTGGATCCTGGTGTGTGTCCCCATGCTGGTTCCAGTTGCCATTCTGGAAACCACAGTGGTTTCTCCCAGTATCGGGTCTGTTGTCTCACCAGTCTTACTCAGCTGCATTCAAGAAATGTATTTTTCCCCAGTAAGAACAATGGGAGTCCCTCCATATGGGAGAAGATATAAAAGGCCCTAAGAACTCCACTATTTTGCTTCTTTCCTGCTCCAGCTTCACTACTCCTGAAGCCTCTGGACTGTGGATTTATGCCAATGGGAACATTCCAACAAAGGAACTGAGTTCCTTCCAGTGATTTGGAAGTAACCAGAAATTTGACTTAACATAAGAATGGCCATACTAGGTCAGACCAACAGTCCATGTAGCCCAGTATCCTGTCTGCCGACAGTGGCCAATGCCAGATGCCCTACAAGGAGGGAACACATGAGGTAATCCTCACGTGATCCCTCTCCTGTCACCCATTTCCAGACAAAGCAAACAATTTATTCCATCACTGATGCAAGCCTGAACCAAGAACTTTGCAATTGTTGTATGTATTGATTCCTTTAACAAGTTTAACATTCATCTCAATTTTTTTTATGAACAGATCTTTAGATTAGATACTAAAGGATTGGCAAAAATGTGATTTTTGTGTAAGATATGAGTTATAAATTGACCTGGGCAGTGTGGCTGGTTCTTCTGAGTTGGAAGAACCTATTATTTGATGAGATTGGTTTTCATAGCCACTCATCTGTATAAGGAGTGCTACTGGTGGTAAGACAGTGGAACTGGAATGTCTGAGGAAATTGCTTCTATCACTTCTTGTTAGCCACTGTGTTGAAACAGAAGTTCTCTTTTTGACTGGTTGGTGTATTGGTAGGTGTCCTCTTTTTGACCTGGCGAAGGACCCCTTGTCTTGGGGTGTGGCAGCCCTATCTCTAAGTAACTTCTCCTGAATTAGATGCTCTAAGTCAGTGGTCACCAAGCAGTAGATTGGGATCTACTGGTAGATCTTGGAACCTCAGACAAGGGATCCTATTTGGTTTGGCCAAGAGGCTACCAAGTGCCAGCACTTCAACTGTCCCTCCCCCCACTGCTGCTCATCACCTGCCCTTTGCCTTGGAGCTGTCCCCTCAAGAGCCTCCTGCTTTCTGTGTATAGCAGGAGAGGCAGAGGAGGGGTGCTGATGTCAAGGTGCCCCTCTTCCCACTCTCTATTCTCTCTCACCAGAGCAGAGAGGGGACACAACAGAATTTGAGATGGAGTTTGCTGGTTGCTTTTGGGAGTGATGCAGGGCTAGGACAGGGGTGAGCCTGCCTTAGCTCCACTGCACCACCCCCCATGAGCCACTTGAGGTAAGAAGTGCCATGATGGAGCCCACATCCCAAACCCCTACCCAAGTCATGACAGGACACCTGCACCCTACGCTCCTGTTTTAGCCCCGAACTCTCCTGCATGCAAACGCCCTCCTAGAGACTGCACGTAGAACCCCCTCCAGCATCTCCAACTGCCTGCCCAACCTCAGTTCAGAACCCCCTCACGCTCCAAATCCTTTAATCCAAGACCAAAATCTGCACCCCAAACCTCTGCCCCAGGCTGCTGAAAGTGAGGGAGGATGGGGAAGGGAGTGAGGATGGAGTGAGCAGGGGTGGGGCCTCAGAAAAGGTGCACAAAGGAGGTGGGGCAACGGTATTTGGATTTGAGGTAAATCTTCTATTGCACTTAAATTCAAAAAGTGATCTTGTGCTTAAAAATGTTGGAGACCACTGCTCTAAGTAGCATCCCACCAGAGCTAGGAATGCAAGAGAGTAGTCGATTAGTCAACTACCCGATAAGCTTAAGGTTAAGTAGTTGAGTCAATTACTTGCATTCTCCAAACCTCCCCCCCCCAACACATACACACACCCTCTATATCAGATTTGCTCTATCAGAGACAGTGGGGGTCAGGGGAGGCTAGTCCGGCAGCAGCCGCTGGCCATGCTGCAGGGGATCCCAGACAGAAGTTGGGACTCCCTGTGGACAGGGGCTGCTTCACAGGCAGCAGCCACTGGCTGTGGGGGGGTCCCATCTTCCCACTTGGACCCTCTGCAGACAGAGGCTGCTACCATGAAGCAGCCCCTGTCTGTGCTGGGACCCCCAGCGGCAAAGGGCTGCAGGCAGGAAGCCTGGCTTAGTCCTGCTCACGCCGGGTTGGGGATCAAACCTCGCTGTGGCTCTGCAATTTAAAATGCAGTAGGAGCTCGGGAGCAGGCTGCCCCGCTCCTACTGCCTTTTAAACTGCAGAGCCCCAACAAGGTTCGGTCCCAGTGCCAGGATTGAGCGGAGCTGCCTTCCCTTGTCGAGTAATCGAGTAGTTGATAAAAATTCTATCAACTACTCAATCACTAAAATAACCTCAATATGACATCTCTAACCAGAGCACGACTGGTTACAACTATGAGGCCCCAGTAGAGGCAATAGAAGAAGAAGAAGAAGACTCCCCCTCTGATACAGGCTTCTTCCTCTTCTTCAGATGAGGCCATATTGGGACCAAGTGGCTTGCCACTGAATGTCAACTTTAGAATCCACCAGGAGATTCAAAACAGGATAGAGGCTAACCTGAGATTAGAGTTTGAAGTGCTCAGGGAGTATTCTTGCAGCTTCATTGACATTTTGGCTGCAGCTACCTTTAACAATGCTATAATGGGTCCAATCAATGCCCTGTGGCAAATCCCTCTTCTGTCTTTGAAGAGGGCAGAGGAAAAAAATAATATATGCCAGCGATGGGGTCTGAGTACTTATATTCTCTCTAATTATATGGACAGCCAATGAGAGGGATAAAGACCAAACAAGCGCTATCTCCAAACAGAAAGACTTAAGGAAACTAGATATTAGGCAGAAAAAAAGTATTCAACAGGTGGAATATCTCAGACAAGGAAGCCCTGCTAGGCAAGTATGAGGACAACAAATGCAACTTCATGTTGATATTTAAAAATCTGTTGCCATTTAAAAATCTGTTGTCTCAGGATTCCTGGCAAGAGTTCTCCATGCTCTTAAAGGAGGGAAGGAACCATAGTGAGAGCCTCAGTTTAGGCAGCACTGGGCTAGGGATGTAAAATTTTGATTATTTAGCTAATCAAATAGTTGATTCAATTTGCACTGACTATTCAATTAGTCGAAAAGGGCACTCCCGCCTTTGAAGTGTAGCAACAGCCCCAGGCGCTGCCGCTTTGAAACACTGTGAAGCCCAGGGCCAGCTGGGGACGCCGGGCTGCCCGCGGCATTTCAAAACAGCAGCGCCAAGTGAAGCCTGGGGTCTGGCCCCAGGCTCCACCTTGTGCTGCCACTTTGAATGAAGCACACCCTTTTCAACCTCTCCCTTGCTGCCTCTTTCTGATAGAGGCAACAAGGGTGGGGGAAGTGACTAGCTGACTATCCTGTCAACTAGTTGTTCACATCCCTACACTGCATGTAGCTAAGCGTTTCCCAAACTATGGGCCGTGGCCCAGTAGCAGGCCACGGGAAAAAAACACCGGGCCTCAGCATGGCTGCTGGGAGGGGAGCAGAGCGGGGCGGGCTGGGAGGAGGAGGGGAGGAACCGGCCACTGGGAAGCAGTGCTGGGGGCAGCAGGGCTGCCCTGGTGGCGATCCGGGCAGGCGGGCGGGCGGACAAAGGAGGACTGGGAGCAGCAGGTCTGTCCCGCAGAGATCCGGGCAGGCAGCGGAAGCAGGGTTGGGGGCAGTGGGGCTGTCCCGCAGAGATAGAGGCAGGTGGCTGGGCGGCAGAAGCAGGGTTGGAAGTAGCGGGGCTGTCCAGCGGCGGAGATCAGAGAGGGCAGGCGGCGGAACCAGGGCTGCATGGGGGGAAGAGGAACTTGCCAGGGGAGATCAGGAGAACGGGAGAATCAGTTGCCGCAGCAGGGCTGGATGGGGGCAGTGGGGCTGGTGGGAGGGTTGTCAGGGGAGCGGGGCTAACTGGGGGAGATTGGTGGGTGGCAGGGGAAACCGGGCTGGACGGGAGCAGCAGGGCTGGATGGGGGACATTGGGAGGAGAAGGGGTGGGGGGAAGCGGGACTGACCTGGGCACACGCAGACCCTGGCAGACGAGTAAGTCTGGCCGGGGATTCCATTTTTCCCCTTCCCCTCCTCCCCCCCCCCGCCTTCCCCACATACCCTCCCTGGAGTAGTTGTGAAGTGCCTGGCAGGTAGACATACTCAGACAGCGTGAGCACATCTACCAACCAGGAAGATAAGGACTAATATGCCTAATTAGAAAATACCAGGCATTTTGTATGTCTGGTAATTTCTCAATTTCTTTCCTAGACAAAACGTTCAAATACCAGACTGTCCAGTACAAAACCGGACATCTGGCAAACCTACCCTTCCTTGCACCCTCCCTCTTAGCCAGATACGCTACCCCCAATCTGCTCCTGCTCTCGCCTCCTGAAGTGTTCATGTGGCGCCGGGTCCCACAAGCCCTGGTCCAGGCTGGGTGGAAGATGCAGCCAGGTGAAACACTGAACATTTGTTCATTTTTCATTCTTTTTTTTTTTAATACGCATTTATATTTTTGGACTGCAAAAGACAGTACTGAAAAAAACCGGGTTCCAACTAAAGTAAAAAGTTTGGGAAACCCTGATCTAGCCAGCTTTCTGTCCATCTTACAGTCCATTTATCCAGTTCACAGTCCCTTAACTTGCTGGCAAGAATATTGTGGGCGACTGTATCAAAAGCTTTGCTAACACTGGTACTGGGGGCTTTGGGAGGACCAGAAATAACTTATTTGAATATTCATAATTTGCTTATTGAATATGCAAATATGCAAATGAATGTTACCAGTCCTCCAAAAGCTTGTGAATGGATTTACTGGTCCCCGTGTCAAAAAGTTTGGGAACTCCTGATGTAGCTAATGCAGCAGCCAGAAGGATGGCCCCTGCACTGGCCATAAGAGGATGATCTTGGCCAGGTCTGGGCAAAATATGGCTCGCATGCTGGATCTGGCCTGCCAAGTCACCGGATCCAGCCCGTGGAAGAAGCTGGGAGCCTCATGCAGGCTCCCCTGTTTGCCCCGCAGCCCCTCATGCCATGCAGAAAAGTGGGGGAAGGGGGGAAGTTTTAAGAGCCACCCCACCCCCAGCACATTCCCATTGGCCGGTTTCTGGCAGAAACCAGCCAATGGGAGCTGCTTGTTAAGATGACAGACAGCTAAGAAGAATCACGCCCCCTCTCCTGAGCTCAGTTATTCATGAAGCACATGGCCAGGCAACCAGACTAGCTGGCTGGGAAACATTTTAAGCTCTGCAGGCTAGTTTGGCAGCTGACAAGTAAGTCTCTTGGCCACAGCCTCCTTCTGCCACCCCAGCCCTTTCCTGGCCCGGCTCCCCCGCACTCAGTATTCCCAAATCCTCTGTCCCCCTCGTACACCTATACCCCCTTCCAGGTCTGGCACCCCAGTCTCCTGCCCCAGATCACAGTCCCCTCCTACCCTAGGTCACATCCCAATTCCCTGCACTCCAGACCCCTGCCCTATGTCACAACCGCCTGCTTCATCGCTACTCCCTCCCAGACTTCAGTCTCCCTCCTGCACCCCAGTCACTTGCCCCAAGCTCCCTTCTGCACCCAACCTCCATTCCAGACCCTGCATCTCCATTAATATCATGGAAGAATATGGTCCTCGACCACTTTCCAAAATCTTTGAGTCTCCCAACCCCCCCCATCAAAAATTATTGCCTACCGCTTATCTTGGCTGTAGTCTCAAAGCACTTGCCTATTTTTAAAGCAAACAAACATAAAGCATCATGGTCTGAAGGACTGAAAGGCCATGCTAATGACTCTAGGCCTCTATACCCTAACTCTTCCAAGGAAGCACTTCAGAATCAAAAACTGACTTGCTATTCATCTCTGCTGCCATGACAGGACCTGTTTAAGAAAAGGAACAAGGGTTACAAGAGTCACCAAATACTTCCATATACTTCAGCCCAGCCTGCTGGGCTCACTTAGGTACTCTGGGCCAAAAGAGAACATTAGAAGATGCACCCTAAGGCTCATTTACTTAGATGAAAGATTGTGGATCTATATTCTACAGAATTTTTTCCATAACTGCTTTTCCCTTTTAATCCTATTCAGATATTTTCATCTAGCCAGCACAGATTAGAGACAATGCAAAAAAGAGCCACAATGTTTATTCAGTTGTTCAGAAAATGCTTTTTAGTGAGAGATTTAGAATTCAATCTGCTTATCTTATCAAATAGAAGACTGAGAGATGATTTGATTACAGAGTATAATTATCTTCAAAGGGAGGAAATAATAGGTATAAAGAGCTCTTTACTCTAAAGAAGAAAAGGATGACAAGAACCAATGGTTGGAAGTTGAAGCCATATAAATTAATTTTAGAACGTTTTGACAGAGTGCTTAACCCTTAAGCAAACTACTAAGGAAAGTGATATATTGTTCATCTTTTGATATCTTCAAATCAAAACTAGATGCCTTTTCACAAGGCATGTTTTGTCAAACATAAGTTATTAGACTTCTTTGTGGGCAACTATGTGAAATGTAGCTACCTATAATATGCAGGAGTTCCAACTCAATCTGTTGGTCCCTTCTTGTCTTAACCTCTGTGAATCTCTGAACTTTAATTTTACCCTTTTGTTATAATCTGTCATTATACTAATTATATGAACATAGTCTGTGCTTTCTACAGGACATCCCACTCCTGTCTTCATCATTCAGAGTGCAAGTATATGGTGCATGGTAGATATGGTAGTATAGCAAATGAGAGAGTTTCTGTAGATATGTGTCTTATCCTTAGCAATGTTCTTTTTTGCAATTTCCACTTGTAATTTGTCAATACATACAAATTTTAAAAGGTTTTACCAAGAGCACAGTTGAGCTTCCAGGAGACTAAACAGATGATGGTTAGTGATTGAGGTGGTTATCCACTTGCTGAACGATGATTACAAAAACAAATTTTATTCTCATGCACATTCACTCTGTCTCTTTCACTGTGCACTGAATTGAAAATTCACCGGGTCTTGTAGGAAAATAGTATGTTGTCATGTAATTTTAAAGACTGTATTGTAACACACATGCAAAAGATGGGAGCAGAATTGAGCTTGTATAGTAACCATTATTTAATGATTCTGTCAATTTATAACCTACTATTAATGCAGTTCTTTGTGTGGCTTAGAGTTTTTGTCCTTCTTCCTAGTTACAAAGCCTCTAATTGATATTTATTTTTAAGTTTTTCAGGGGATATTCAAACAGAAGAAAAAGAGAAGAAAAACAATGTTCTAAATATTTTTTCAGTTGCTTCAGGACATTTGTATGAACGCTTTTTAAGGTAATTTAAGCAAGAATCAATAGAGTATGCTATGTCAGATAGTTTAGTCTGCTTTTATTCACACATTTTTGAAAGTTGACCAAGACTATTGCCACTGTGCCTGCTCTGTTACAGGGCTAGTTTTACTTCTGTCCTCTCTGTGATCTCACTGACTACATTGTTTCAGAATGGAATTCTGTAATTCTCCCATTCCTTGGACTAGTCTACACTAGAAGTAATATAGCAGCATTGATGCAGCTGCAGTGCTGTAGTGCATTTGATGAAGATTCTCTGTGCTGATGGGAAAGAGCTTTCCAGTGAGCTTAATAAAACCAGCTCCACAAGATGCAGTAGCTATGTCGGTGGAAGAAGTTCTCATGCTGATATAGAGCTTTCTGCAGTTAGGTTGGCGTAATTTACATTATGTCATTCCGGAGGGTGGCTTAGTCACATCCCAGAGCAACATAACTTATATTGAGGTAGGTGGTGTGAACAAGCCCCTAGACTAGTCCCTGGGCTGCAGTACCATGTGTATCAACTATTCTTCTCTAACAGGTCTGAGTTTAGACACCTGCAGTTCTTCCGTTCTTAAATCTGTAGCAAGTAAATTACAGTGATCCAAAACAGCTTTCTTAAAATAAAAGTTTTAAAACATTAGTTTTGCAGGAGGAACAAAGCATTTAGAGAAAACAATTTATACCCATGTCTTTCTTACTGAGAAGCATACCATTGCCCCCTCCCTCCCCTTACAACCCCCCTGCCCACCCCAGAGTAACCTAGGCAGGACTAACTTCTTCAGATTCCTCTGGCAGGCTATCTTATGTCTCAGTCTTGTTCCTCCAAGCAAATCTTCTATCTGTTGAGAATGTTACTTTTTAAACCAGCCACAGTTTGTTTGATTTTTTGTGTTGCTAGGCCTTTTTCTGTCCTGGCATTGTCCCTTACACCCTCAATGTTTGATGAAAGGTGGCTTATCTTGAGCCATTCTGTCTCCTTCCTGTTCGTTTTCTCTTATGGTCCCTATTAAACTAAATATAATCATACAGTAAACATCCTAGTAATCAAGTTAACATACAGTGCATATGAATTATTACAGAATTATTATTAATTATTATTAAGCCCCATTTCATTCACATATGCATGTATTTCAGAATAGAATCTGTTATTAGATCTATGTTTATTTAAACACTGCTTCTTCTCATGTAGTTTAAATATAGTTTGGCCAGTGTGTTTTAGCTTAGCTGTCTAAAATTGATTTAGAAAAATCTATGTCAGAATGTTGGTTATGGTCAAGGAAATCAAACCTAGATTAAACTGTATTAGCAGGAATCATAAATAGAACCACATTCGCTTCAAATTTGTGTTTCAAGTTTATAATGGGGCTTACAACTATAAAATGCCTTTCGATGTTATGGTTGAATTGTGATTGCATTAATATATTAATTTTGTTTATTATAGATTTTTCTTTCCACAGAATTATGATGCTTTCTGTTCTGCGTCATACCAAAACACGAGTTAAATTTTGGTTTCTGAAAAATTATCTTTCTCCTATGTTTAAGGTAAATGTAATGTCCCTATTTCATTATGCTTGCATTGTTAATGGCAGAGTAGTAAAATGAATAACAGTGCAGTGTTATTTTTATTAATATGAATTTCAAATTGTTATAATTAGAATGGAGTGTTTTACATTTAAAAATCACCAAATAAAAATAACTAAATTACAGAAATACTAAATTCAGAGTTTTAAAAACAGACATTATATAAGACTTTTTTATTCTGAAACAAAGATATAATGGGTACATTTTAAAAGCTTCTTCTATTCTGACAGCTTGAGAAAAATCATAGAATCATAGAACACTAGAACTGGAATGGACCTCGAGAGGTCATCAAGTCCAGTCCCCTGCCCTCACAGCAGGACTCAGTACCATCTATACCAGTGGTCCCCAGCGCTGTGCCCGCGGGCGCCATGAGGAGCCTGCCTCGGACTAATTTTGAGGCTTCCCTGTAATGTAGACCTGGTATTTCTCAATAAGCTATTTTGGAGTATTTCTTCTGGAATAGCTTGTTCCGAAATAAGTGTGTAGTGTAGACGTACTCTAAGTGTTTGTGTCACGTACTTATGGAACTAAGGAGTTTGATCTTTCTTATCTGTCAGAATTAGTAATCTATTGTATTGCTTGGACGACTCTTAAGCTAGGGACAGACTTTGTATCTCCTATTTGCAATATAAGAAGGACATCACCAACAACAAAATAGGGAGTAGTCTTGTGTTCCTTTACAGAAGTGTTTCATTTTTAGTCAGCTGCAGGGCTGAACTGAAAAGTTTTTGTCATTATAGTTAGTTTAATTTTGCATCAAACTACTAATAAAGCATTTTCGTACATAACCTAGTAGGCAGTATGTCCTAACCCTAAAAGATAAAAAAAATCACTCAGTGACATTAAAAAAGGGGAATGAAATATGGAGTAATGAAATAATTAAGAGTGCATTATCTAGAGGTTAACTTATTGAAATGGCAGTTATGCGTTTGGGTATTAACAATGTCAGCTTTGCTGTGTGAGCTATCACAAGTCACTTACCCTTTGTGCATATTGCACTGCATAAAGTTTTGTTTTTCTGTATCTAGGAAATTATTCCTCACATGGCCAAAGAGTATCAATTCCAGTATGAACTAGTACAGTATAAGTGGCCCCGCTGGCTTCATCAACAGACTGAAAAGCAAAGAATTATTTGGGGTTACAAAATTCTTTTTCTGGATGTTCTTTTTCCATTGGCTGTGAACAAAATAATATTTGTTGATGCTGACCAGGTAAGAAACAATTTTAGAAAAAAAATTATCTAGAAGTAGGGTTTTCCATTAGTTCATATCAACCCTCACCATCCCTGTAGATATCCTGTCTCAGATACTGATCTCATCAGGTCTCAATAACTGGATTGGTCATCAATAAGCATTACTGACGGTGCTGTATAATGTGGTGTGCAAAATTGAGCATGCAGCCCTTCTTACTCGTGAAGTAATACCTTCACCCCAGGGATTTAGAGCCATTTTACTGTCTCAAATGGATGTTATGCTGAAGTTTTTATCACATGTTCATTACAGAAACTATCCAGGGATTTTAAGTGTTTTTATGCTGAATTAGGCACTGTTTGTAAAGTATCTTCAGAACCTTTCTAAAACATAAGTGTATTATATGACCCAGATTTGCAAAGATAAGTACCATAATTTTTGGGTGACCATACTGAAATACCTAACAGTCCTGATTTTCAGAAGGGAGGTAAACATCACTTTTTGGAAGTTATGCCTCTTTAACATATATTAGTTTGTGCATCCAAAAATGTTGGTCTTCAAGTCCAATCTGATGCTTTTTATTAATTATTTCTTTTAGTTACTAAATATGATTAGGCTAAGCAGAATTTAATTTTTTTTAATTTTGATGTCTACGTATATTTATTTTAAAGCATTTTTGCCTATTTGTAACCTTTTAAATTTCCACATGTGCAAAATTACAGGGTTTAAACATTTTGTTAATTTTTAGTGATTTAAAATTTTGAAGTTGCAGGAAATTATGAGGGCATGTCAGAATTCATTTAATGACAATAGACACTAAGAGTCACAAAGTTAAAGTTTTACAACCATTAAACAAATATTGTCAATATCACAGGTCAAAATATATAAAGTAAATATCTTTAAATCAAACTCTTAAGTCCTTACATAGCATTTTTCTTATTTTTCCAATCTGTAAGTTTCAGTTATTATTGATAAAAATATTTTTTCATCAGTTTGTGAGTGTGAGTGCTGGCCAGCATGCGGGGACTAAAGGGTTAAATTTGGGTAGCTAGTGGGGGGTGTTGGCAAGAATCCAGGAAAACCAATGGGAAAGACTGTTGACATTTGAATTACATAGATAGGTAGCTGCTGCTTCCTTTGTGTGAGTTCTAAGTTAAGGGCTGGAGGGACCAACATGCAGTAATGTTACCATGCCTACAAGGAATATTGGGCATGGGAGTAAACTGGGCCTTGAAGTACGGACCAGCACGGATCGTGAGTAGAGAGAGAAATGTATGTTTAGTCATGGTCAGAGTATTTTTCTTTGTTGTGGTTGTTTGGTTAAGCTTCTCTATGTAAAATCCATGTGATCCTCCCCATTCACTACATTTAGCTGTACCCAGAGATACTATGTTCTCTGTGTTTTAATTTGTTTTTCTCAATTGCTCTGTAACAATTATGCTTTATTTAAGGATATATTTTTGGTTTTTTGTTAATAAAATCATCTTTTTTTAAAACGATGATTTGATTCTTGTGTCCTGGAAGGTAATAGGTCTGTGTGTGTGCCTGCCAACCCTGAGAGGTTAGCTATCTAAGGCACAGTTTGTTTTCTGTGTTTTCTTTTGTTTCTTTTTCCATGATTTCTTGTGGCAGAAGAGCTTGGAATACCCCTGGGGAAGGAATTCAAGTGTTCCTTCCTGGTTTTTCAGGGTTCTTAAAAATCACTTGATGGTGGCAGCCTATCTTCCAGAGTCAGTGCATCTGTAACGCTGGGGATTTTTTTTTTAAGCAGAGCCTACAGAGGCAAGGTATTTAAGGTCTTTTGCAGGCCTCCACCTTCTGCACTCTGAGTGCCGGAGTGGGAAACAGCCCTGACAGTAAGTATGGTAAAATTGATGTTTATTGACATTTACCAGTAAAATCCTTCTAAGCCTAAATATGATCAACTGAAGCTCTATATAAGTTCCTGTTCTATGCTGGCTGGCCCTGTAAGAGGGGTAAGGTTCACCCTTGTCTGTGACCATGCATCTCCCCAAACCACCTCCACCTGATCCTCACTGACTCAGGATCAAGTGACTGGGGTCAGTTATCAGACCCAGATCAAAAGCAGTTAAGTGATTTCCCTAAAGGACAAGAAGAGTTCCAAGAAGAAAGGTACTGGACCAAAAGGGATATGGCTGCAAGAAAAGAGGAGACTCATGTGGCAGACCTGAGAGAAAGTCAACTCTCAGGCAGATTGCCTGGAGATAGATTACAGTAAGGATCTAGCCTGGGAGAAAAATGAAGGGAAAATCCTACCCTGTGTAGGAGGCCTTTGTGCTCAGTGGTTCTGGTAGGAACAGGGTCTTCAGGAAGTCTGAACAGTCAGCACTGTACGAAAGAGTAGGCTAGATGTTGTGGAACTTTGGCCTGACTTATCTGGTGGCTAAGTCACTTCACCACTAGACCATGTTAGAAGTGACTGAAGACATGAAGGAAAATTAAACAAGGTGAATAATGCCACAGCAGATCACAGAAGTATACTGCAGAGGCTGATCCTATTTCAATCAAAAAAAAGAATGCATTTTCCCCAAGCAATAACAAGAAAAATGTGTTCAAACAGAATACTGTATCTACTTTAGAATCTGTGGGAGTACAGCTGGCATTTGGAATATACTTAACGGGGCAAAACAACATTAAATGACAAAAAGTAGTATTTCCTGTTTTTCTGTGATTTAGATTGTGAGAAGTGATCTTAAAGAACTTCGAGATATTGATCTAAATGGAGCTCCTTATGGATATGCTCCCTTTTGTGACAGTCGCAGAGAAATGGATGGGTACCGTTTTTGGAAATCAGGATATTGGGCATCACATCTAGGAAGAAAGAAGTATCACATAAGGTAAGAGTATTATTTTATGTTTTTGGACAATTTATAAATGTTTTAATTTTTTTTCAATAAGGCACACAATAATAATCACAGTCTTAGATATTCTGAGAGATGGAAATGAAGCATAAAATCCAAGCAAGATGGATTGATATAAATCATGATCTAAAATTACTGAAGTGAAAGTTTTGATTTAAATAATCAATTTTAATCAACTTTTCCATTTGTACTTCAGCTTTTCCTAAAGAAAGGAGCATTGTCATTTCCTAAAGAAAGGAGCAGGAAGAACTGGAAGTGCTAATAAATAAGTACAATTATGAAATTGTTGGCATCACAGAAACTTGGTGGGATAATACACACGATTGGAATGTTTGTATGGAAGGGTACAGCTTGCTCTGGAAGGAAAGACAGGGAAAAAAGGGAGGAGGTGTTACCTTATATATTAAAAATGAACACACTTGGAGTGAGGTGGAAATGGACATAGGAGACGGAAGTGTTGAGAGTCTCTGGGTTAGGCTAAAAGGGGTTAAAAACAAGGGTGATGTCATGCTAGGACTCTACTACAGGCCACCTACCCAGGTGGAAGAAGTGGATGAGGCTTTTTTTAAACAACTAACAATATCATCCAAAGCCCAAGATTTGGTGGTGATGGGGGACTTCAACTATCCAGATACATATTGGGAAAATAACACAGCGGGCCACAGACTATCCAATAAGTTCTTGGACTGCATTGGAGACAACATTTTATTTCAGAAGGTTGAAAAAGCTACTAGGGGGGAAGCTGTTCTAGATTTGATCCTAACAAATAGGGAGGAACTGGTTGAGAATTTGAAAGTGGAAGGCAGCTTGGGTGAAAGTGATCATGAAATTCTAGAGTTCACAATTCTAAGGAAGGGTAGAAGGGAGAACAGCAAAAAAGACACAATGGATTTCGGGAAGGCGGATTTTGGGAAGCTCAAAAAACTGATAGGTAAGGTCCCATGGGAATCAAGACTGAGGGGAAAAACAACTGAGGAGAGTTGGCAGTTTTTCAAAGGGACATTGTTAAGGGCCCAAAAGCAAGCTATTCCGCTGTGTCAGAAAGATAGAAAATATGGCAAAAGACTGCCTTGGCTTAACCACGAGATCTTGCATGATCTAAAAATAAAAAAGAAGTCCTATAAAAATGGAAAGTAGGACAAATTACAAAGGATGAATATAGGCAAAGAACACAGGAATGCAGGGGCAAGATTAGACAGGCAAAGACTCAAACTAGCTACGGGAATAAAGGGAAACAAGAAGACTTTTTATAAATACATTAGAAGCAAGAGGAAGACCAGGGACAGGGTAGGCCCACTGGTCAGTGAGGAGGAAGAAACAGTAACAGGAAACGGCAGAGATGCTTAATGACTTGTTTGTTTCGGTCTTCACCGAGAAGTCTGAAGGAATGCCTAACATAGTGAATGCTAGTGGGAAGGGGGTAGGTTTAGAAGATAAAATAAAAAAAGAACAAGTTAAAAATCACTTAGAAAAGTTAGATGCCTGCAAGTCACCAGGGCCTGATGAAATGCATCCTAGAATTCTCAAGGAGCTGATAGAGGAGGTATCTGAGCCTCTAGCTATCATCTTTGGAAAATCATGGGAGACGGGAGAGATTCCAGAAGACTGGAAAAGGGCAAATATAGTGCCCATTTATAAAAAGAGAAATAAGAACAACCCAGGAAACTACAGACCAGTTAAACTTCAGTGCCAGGGAAGATAATGGAGCAATTAAGGAAATCATCTATAAACACTTGGAAGGTGGCAAGGTGATAGGGAACAGCCAGCATGGATTTGTAAAGAACAAATCATGTCAAATCTGATCGCTTTCTTTGATAGGATAACGAGTCTTGTGGATAAGGGAGAAGCGGTGGATCTGGTATACCTAGACTTTAGTAAGGTGTTTGATACGGTCTCGCATGATATTCTTATCAATAAACTAGGCAAATGCAACTTAGATGGGGATACTATAAGGTGGGTGCATAACTGGCTGGATAACCGTTCTCAGAGAGAAGTCATTAACAGTTCACAATCCTGCTGGAAGGGCATAACAAGTGGAATTCAGCAGGTGTCTGTTTTGGTACCTCTTCTGTTTAATATCTTCGACAATGATTTAGATATTGGCATAGAGAATGGGATTATTAAGTTTGCAGATGATACCAAGCTGGGAGGGGTTGCGACTTCTCTGAAGGATAGGATCATAATTCAAAATGATCTGGACAAATTGGAGAAATGGTCTGAGGTAAACAGGATGAAGTTTAATAAAGATGAATGTAAAGTGCTCCGCTTAGGGAGGAACTATCAGTTTCACACATACAGAATGGGAAGCTACTGTCTAGGAACGAGTACGGCAGAAAGGGATCTAGGGGTTATAGTGGACCACAACCTGAATGAGTCAGCAGTGTGATGCTGTTGCAAAAAAAGCAAACATGATTCTGGGATGCATTAACAGGTGTGTTATGAGCAAGACACGAGAAGTCATTCTTCCGCTCTACTCTGCACTGGTTAGCCCTCAGTTGGAGTATTGTGTCCAGTTCTGGGCACCGCATTTCAAGAAATATGTGGAGAAATTGGAGAGGGTCCAGAGAAGAGCAATAAGAATGATTAAAAGTCTAGAGAACATGACCTATGAAGGAAGGCTGAAAGAATTGGGTTTGTTTAGTTTAGAAACAAGAAGACTGAGGGGGAACATGATAGCCGTTTTCAGGTATCTAAAAGGGTGTCATAAGGAGGAGGGAGAAAACTTCATCTTGGCCTCTGAGGATAGAACAAGAAGCAATGGGCTTAAACTGCAGCAAGGAAGGTTTAGTTTGGACATTAGCTAAAAGTTCCTAAGTGTCAGGGTAGTTAAACAATGGAATAAATTGCCCAGGGAGGTTGTGGAATCCCCATCTCTGGAGATATTTAAGAGTAGATTAGATAAATGTCTATCAGAGATGGTCTAGACAGTATTTGGTCCTGCCATGGGGGCAGGGGACTGGACTCGATGACCTCTCGAGATCCTTTCCAGTCCTAGTATTCTATGATTTGTCAAAGTAACCATTAAAATGTACTGATTTACAGCTACATAGAACCTTTGCACTACATTTGGTACATCTTTTTCTACTTAAGATGGTAAGCATTTTAGGGTTGTAATAGTGTAGTCGATTAACTGATAAGCAAAAGCTTATAGGTTAATGCTATAGACTACATACATTTCCCCCCCACGCACACTTACCAGTAAATTGTTTATCAGGCTGGCCAGTAGCCTGGCTCACTCCTGGCTTGCAGCAGCTCTGCATTTAAAGTACATTAGGAGGTAGGCAGGCAGGCAGCCTAGCTCAGTTCCAGCTCATGCCAGATCTGGGAACTCAAACTGCACCCACCCCTGGATAGGGACTTCCTGCCACCCCATACTGTTGCGTCCTGCCCGGCGGGGTGGCAAGCATTCGGTGCACGAGGGGAGCTGGTTTTTAAACTGGATACAGAGGCAGCAGCACGGAGTGGCAGGGGAGCTCCTCCGAAGTGAGGCCGGAACGCACTTGCTGCCAACCCCACTCCCAGGGATTATAGAATAGCCGAGTAACTGATAAGAATTCATGAGGGTAAGCAACTGTTCAATTAACCAATATTTAACATCCCTAATGCATTTATTTAAGCAACTAGCAGATTTACATGGTGTTGCCAGTGTCCTTCAGGGCCGGGCCTTGGAAATGTGTGGGGTCAGGTGCGAGAGTGAAGATTGGGGGGGTGAAGAGATGCCTGTTCTCTCCCCCACACACACACACATAGCAACCCACTAGGGGTCTGGTTTCCCCTCGCCCCAGTCCTCCCCCTGCCAGGTGCCTTTTTTCTTTCCACCTCCTGTCAAGGTGTAGAAATGATGAAGGGTTTGAGGCAGGGATGCTACTTACTCTGTATGCTGGCAGGCAAGATGGTGGAGCCCCAGTCCTGCTGGCCACTCCCTTGGTGGTACAGCTGCCCTCAGTGGCCACTTTGCAGTATAAACTCTCCACTGAAAGCTTACTGCTCCCCAGTAGCCAGCTTGTCACATTCCTCAAAACAGCATCCCTCCCTTTGCATGTTATGGAAAACAGTCCTTTTCCCAGGCTTCCTGTTGTTCTAGCACAACCAAACCCCGACCTTGCTTTAAGTTAGGAGAAGGGGAAGCTGCATACCAAATTTGGTGGCACTATCTCTTACTGTTTAGGAGGAGATCTTGAACAAATTGACTTGCAGACAGACACATGCACTATAAAATATATAGAGAGATTATCTAGCTTAATACTTTCAGATTCTTAGCTGTACATTTTTTGATATGTTAGAAAATGGTGAATATCAGAACATGTTACATATCTCCAGCTCCATAATTTATTGAAAAGAGAGATTCACTGTAATCAGTAAATCAAACTGATTGTCAGGTCAGTCTGAGAGAAATTTGAATGGTCCCTCACTAAAAGTGAAGGGAGCTTACGTTTTTTAAGTTGAAGACTAACGTGGCTACCCCTCTAACGCTACGTCTAGACTACAGGCTTCTTTTGGAAGAAGCTTTTCTTTAAGAGTTCTTCCCAAAGAGAACATCCACACTGCCAAAGTGCATCGAAAAAGCGATCTGCTTTTTCGAAAGATAGCAGAATGGACACACACTGAATGGACACTATCACACATTTAATCTGTGATTACTATGGATGGAGTGGCCACAGGGCACTCGTGCTTTTTCCTCATTCCTCTTCTTTCAAAAGAATTCCCTCTTCCCCGTCCACACGCACCTTTTTCCGAAGAAGCTCTTTTGGAAAAAAGCTTCTTCCTCGTAGAAAGAGGTTTACCAATGTCAGAAAAACCTCTTTGTTCTTTCAATTTTTTTTCAAAAGAACGTGATTGCAGTGTGGACGTAAGTTAAGTTTTTTTTTTTGGAAAAATGGCTGTTTTTTCTTAAAAAAACCCTCTGTAGTATAGACATAGCCTGAGACTTCTTCAGCGGTTAGTCATCTCTTGTGGTACTTACCAATGAGAATATTGCCAAAAAAATGAGGTGGAGTAAGTGCTTGTTCCATCCATTTTGTACTGCTTGTAATTTAACTTTGTTGTTGGATATTTCTTTCTTCGATGTCTCTTAAATATCTTTCCAAATTTTAATAGCATCAGCAATATAGCAGCAATCTTTTGCAGTTTGACAGTGGCTATGGAACAGGTTTCTGTTTACTTCAGCATATCTTCTGTGTTTCTCTTTAGTCTGCTGTTGTCCACTTAGTCTGTGAAAGTTCTATCCATTTTGTCATATTTTTCCACAAATTGTCCTCAGAATATCTCTTAATAGCTCAAAACAGTCAGCCACTAAATTCCACTGCATGATTTGAGGAGCATTAGTTTAGGTCCCCCTCCTCTCTTCAGTGAAGCTGAAGCAATGTGGTTGTTACAGAAGTATTCTGCAATTACAGCAACTTTCCTGGAGTTATACCTAAATACAGGCAGTCCCCGGGTTACGTACAAGATAGGGACTATAGGTTTGTTCTTAAGTTGAATTTGTATGTAAGTTGGAACTGGCTCCAGATTCAGCTGCTGCTGCTGAAACTGACCAGGGGCTGACTACAGGAAGCTGGAGGCAGAATTGCTCTGCCCCCAGCTTCCTGGAATCAGCCACTGATCAGTTTCAACAGCGGCTGAATCTCGAGCCTGGGACAGAACAGCTGGGCTGCCAGGTAGGTCCCTGCAGGACCAACCCGGCAGCACCCCAGCTGCTCTACCCCAGGGTCCACAACAAAAGCCTGGTCTGCTGGGAGGGGCGCAGTAGCTGCGCCCTCCCCCCCCCCAGCAGACCAGGGACTCCTGGAGCAAAGCCGGGGAGGCGGAGGGGTCCCGCGCCTCTGAGGCTTTGCTTTGGCAAAGCCGGGGAGGCGCGGGACTCTGCCGCTTCTGCGGCTTTGCTCCCAGTGTCCCTGGTCTGCTGGAGACGGTCCCCAGCAGACCAGAGGCACCGGGAGCAAAGCGGCGGCGGGGTGCCGCGCCTCTGAGGCTTTGCAAAAGCAAAGCCTCAGAGGCGCGGGACACCTCCGCCTCCTTGGCTTTGCTCCAGGTGTCCCTGGTCTGCTGGAGACGGTCCCCAGCAGACCAGGGGCACCCGGAGCAGCTTTTCTCGCCCCGGAGGTCGAGGTGGCAGGACCGCTGCACTCTGGGCGGTCCCGCTGCCTGCAAGCTCCGGGGCGAGAGAGCCCCGTTCGTAAGTGCGGATCCGACATAAGTCGGATCCACGTAACTCGGGGACTGCCTGTAATTAGGCTAAAAGATGCATGAAATGAGTACTGCACCAAAATATTATAAGATTCAGATTCTCTTCATTATCTTTTTTTAGATTTCATCTTATCTTTGCCACATTTGCAGCACTGCCAGTGACAAAGCTACACATTTGAATTTTTGTTCACAATTTGTTATAGTTTTTGTTTCTTTTTCATTGCTATTTCGTTTAAATATTTTGCTGTATCAGTTGTTTTTACAAGATAGACAACTCCATATTTTCTTGTCATACAAGCACATACTGCTGGCTGGTTGTGTACATTGTTCTACTCATGAAGATTCAGATAAATGGATTTCCCTTCAATGTTCTTGCACACCTTTTAATTTCGTTCTTCTACATCATATCCAGTAATCTATCAGCAGTGTCTCCATTGGCAGGTGGAAAAGTAGCCTGTTCATAATGAGTGAACCACGTCTAGGGTTCCATTTTGGTGAAAAAAAAAAATCCCCTTCTTCCCAAAGAGTCCTGTTTTGACACTGGTGTTGCACCTTTCTGGTTACACACTCTGCTCCTTCTGCCTTGTTAAACATCCCTTAGAAAACAAATCAGCTCACAACAATCTAAAACTTCTGCTTGTATAATCCACATGTCTTTTAAACTGCAATATTGTATTTGTTTAGAGAAAAAATAGAGGCAAATTGAGAAATTAATAGATTTCTGTTTGCATCTCTCTGTAAACATACAAGGACTCAGAGCAAAGCCATTTACTGAAGTGCTGAGACCCATCCAGAAGAGCAAGAGCTTGTAGTCACTGCTCAGATTGGTATTTTTCCATGAGCCAGAGAATAATTTTCCATGACGTGTTGAGTCATAGATATTCATCATGAGAATCAGGTTCCAATCAGAGCTTAGTTATGGAGAAGCTGTAAAATAAAAGAATGAGCTTACGCAGGTGGGCTCATCGGATGGTCTAGCTGGAATATATGATAATGTCTCCTGGTATCAGTGGCTGGGTCTCGATGCCAGGAATTCCTTTACTAGTCTCTTGCATCCAGTCACACAGCGCTTGAATCCCCCACAAGATCAAGCCCCCAATAAAGTCCATGATTTACTATGACATTTAAAGATTAACCTCAAAAGTTAGATTTCTCCCCAATTTTCTTTATAAAGAAAAACAGCATTTAACTCTAAGTATTTGATAGATGCTTATGGATTTATCATCTTAATTCTTATTTAAATGTTAAGAAATTATAATACCTTTAGGCTTAACATTTTTGTTTAAATTCAGATTTCATTTTTAAACAGGTTTATTTCTAAGAAAAAATGATTATTTAAATAACACCAAAATCTGATTACTAAAATATCTGATTTTAAAATTTGTAAAAATTGTATTTACGCCAAATGCATGTGGTAGATTAATTAGGAAATATTGATTTAACTTCTTGTGTTTGGGCTTCAGCTAGTTTTTTTAAAATAACATTCCTTTAATGAATACAATATTTGCCTCCTGGTTATCAAGTTTTTTTCCTGTTTCTAATAGGTATCTGAAACTATGCAAATCTTAATGAATTCTTGTTTTTTAGTGCCTTATATGTTGTGGATCTTAAGACATTCAGAAAGATTGCTGCAGGAGACAGACTTCGGGGCCAATATCAAGCTCTCAGTCAAGATCCAAACAGTCTATCAAACCTAGATCAGGTATGCAAGAGTTTAATGTCTGTCTGAAGATAAATGACATTTCTTCTTTTCTTTAAAATATTCTTCCTGCTTTTCTCTAATGTTTTCATTGTTTGTGGTTTGCATGTAGATTTAATTACAGGCAGTCCCCGGGTTACGTACAAGATAGGGACTGTAGGTTTGTTCTTAAGTTGAATTTGTATGTAAGTCGGAACTGGTACATATTGTAGGGGAAACTCTAGCCAAACATTTCTCCAGAGCTCAGTTTTATTCTCCCACACCTCACTTCCCTCAATCCTTTATTCTCAAGCTGAGGTGTCTGCTGAGAAAAGCCGCTCCGCGTCTCCCTAGTCTGCTGGGGGGGAGCGCTAGCTTCGCGTCTCCCTGGTCTGCTGGGGGGAAGCAGCTAGTGCGGGGTTGCCTCACCCCGTTTGTAAGTAGGGATCCAATGTAAGTCGGATCCATGTAACCCGGGGACTGCCTGTACTTTCTTACTAATATCAGAGGAGCTCTCCATATAAAGTTTTGCAAATGTGCTTCTGTGTTGCTAATCATATCACAACATTTTAAGTTGTGATCTGTTTATTAAAGTATAGCTAGAATTTCCACTGATAGGAATTTGTATTATATTATCAAATAAATTATGTACACCCCTCATGCCCACCTATTGTCCTTCTCACCTGATGAGGTGGTGATGCCCCCTTTATCATGCATGGCAGATGACCAAATTGTTTCAGAAGTGGGCTCAGAGGGTTGCAAAAGTTCTACAAATTCAATTTCACAAGGTGCCTGAACACTACCACAAGATGGTAAATACCCTACATGTTCCTACCTCTATCAAGGTGGCACATCCCGTGTGCCTGTGAATAAGGCACATGTGGACCCTGCCAGACTTGTATGGCATCCATCCCCCTGCTCCAATGTGTAAGCAAGTGGACAAAAAGTATTATATGCCAGAAAATGGCACAGAGTTGCTGTTTCCACACCTCTGAACTCTATTATAGTGAACACAGTTAATTCCAGGAGTTGCCAATCTCATTCTCAATCCATACCCGTCAACCAGGATGGAAAACGCTTAGGCCTGTCTGTCAGGAAAGCATACTCATCTGCTGCTCTGCAGTTCAAGGAGGATAACTACAAGGCCTTATTTGCCATATATGACTACCAAAACTACACAAAATTAAATGTCTTTATTGATTAGCTGCCAGATTTCCAGAAAGATCAATTCTCTACCAAAATTAATAAGGGACAAATGGTAGCAAACACATCCCTACAGGCCATTTTAGATGCAGAGGATACCTTGCCTTGCTTGATTTCAAACCTGGTGGCCATGAGAAGGGGTTTGTGGCTGCAATCATTGGGTTTCCTCAGTGAGGTTCAGGCAACAGATGAAAACCTGTTTTTGAGGGAATAAAACTGTTTATCGAAAAGATGAATGTGTTCCTTCATATAATTAAGGATTCTTAGCTGACCCTTTGCTCACTGGGAACTTACATCCTGGTCTATAAGAAGGAACACAGCCCTCAGTTGCAGTTTAAGCTCCATTGATCATAATATATGCTTCAGTAGCAGTCACAGAAACCTTATGAACCTCAAAGGAAGGAATCAAGTTTCCCTAAGTAGAAGCAGTTGCGATAACAGCCAATATCACCACAACCATCAAGATCTGAATAGCAGTTTTGAAGGGTTGGTCTAGGTGTCCACAGAATACTCTTCACAACTACATTCTGGGAAATCCCACTCACTTTTTTGGAAATCATCTGTTCTCATTCCACAGTCCCTGGGAATAGATAACTCCAACATGTACATGTTGGAAATTGCCCAGATGTTGGAAATTGCAGTCCACTTCTCCTTGCCTACACCCTTCCTTGTCCTTCAGGGACCCTTCTTATGAAAGTCTGCTACACTAAGATGTGAACCATCTTCTCAGCATAAGAGCAGCAGAGTCAGTACCCATGCATCTTTGGAGCAAAGGTTTATACTCTTGCTATTTTCTGATATTGAAGAAAAGGGGAGGTTGGAGAGCCATACTGGATCTCCGAGCACTCACCATTGTTTTGTCAAAATGCAGAAATTCAAGATGATCATATTCAGTGTTCCCTCTAACATTTTCCATCCTTGGACAGATTGAATTTTCTTTTGGGCAGGTAGAAATTTCTTATGAGCAACACCAATATGGAGGTAGTTGTGGATGTGCATGCACTGGTACAAACAAAAATCCTAGATATAAATATATATTTTGAACAGTCCATCGTGTGGAATATATTAAAACAAGGGATAATAAACAAGGAGCAATGCTTATGATGTTTAATATGAAATCAAATAAAAGAAAAATGAACACCGCCTTTGGATTACATGTATTATCATCCTTTCTAACAACTCAAGCTAGTAAACACACCAAAATGAATATTATCCACACACAGCAGCTTTCAGAGGCTAAACAAATCAATGAGTCAAGCAGAAATAGTCAGGTTCTCCTTGCAAATATTAATTCAATATTTACTGCTACTGGAAAGGAGAGTAAAAGGCATTCACTCCATCTTATACAGTTTATCCGTGGAATGTTTAGGATCCATGCTATACAAGTACAAGTAAAACAGATCAGGCATGCAGCTTACAGGGAACCTTGGTCACATACCAATTATCAACCCAGCACTAGAAGGAGATTGGTTCTTGATCCTCGACCTTCAAGATGCATACTTCTATATTTCCATCATACAGAGTTACAGACATTGCCAGGACCACTACTAGTACAGAGTCCTCCCATTTGGCCTCTCTTTGATCCTTAGGATATTCATGAAGGTCCTCATGAATAGTAGTGGCAGCTCATTTATAATCTCTGGCTACGTCTACACTGGCATGATTTTCCGAAAATGCTTTTAATGGAAAACTTTTCCGTTAAAAGCATTTTTGGAAAAGCACGTCTAGATTGGCAGGATGCTTTTCCGCAAAAGCACTTTTTGCGGAAAAGCGTCTGTGGCCAATTTAGACGCGGTTTTCCGCAAAAAAGCCCCGATTGCCATTTTCGCCCTTTTGCGCAAAAATCTTTCGGAAAAAGACTTTTGCCCAAATGGGAGCAGCATAGAATTCTTACATGAGATCGTCAGTGCTTTTCCAGAAATTCAAGCGGCCAGTGTAGACAGCTGGCAAGCTTTTCCTCAAAATAAGATGATTTTGCGGAAAAACTTGCCAGTCTAGACACAGCCTCTGTGTATTATGATCTTTCTTTACCTGAATGATTATTCAGGGTTTGGTCTTATTTGAAGGCCCATTGAGTCACTCAAGTGACATGCAACCCATTCTTGAATCTGAGCCTATAGATCAAACAAAAAAATTGAGCTCAGTACTGGCACAAAGACTAGAATTCATAGGCACTTACCTCAACTCTGTTCGAGTGAAGGCTTTCCTCCCACACTGAAGATTTCTCAGTCTCTTCTCATTGAAAGGAGACACTTTCATTCAGCCCACAAATCTCAGCCAGACACTGCTTTCAGCCTAGGGGCATATGGTCATGAGCACATCAGTCATTGCTCATGAGATGCTACAAAGCCTGGTTTGGTTTGTAGACCAAACAGACACAGTATAAAATAACCTATGTTAATTCCCACCAGGTCAAGCAGTCTCTAGACTGGTGGACAGACCTGGCAAGTGTCTATACAGGAGTTCTGTTTGTACAGTCACCCCCATCTCTTCTGAACTCCAATACATCCCTCATAGGATAGGGAGCCTATCTCAACTGTCACACAATTCAGGGCAGATTGCGCTATGCAGAAAGATGCCTTCACATCAATCTGCTCAAGTTCAGAGCAGTCATAAATGCATGTGCTCGCTTTCTTCTGCTGCTCAGGACCACACATATACATGTCATGACAGATAATATGGCCTCCATGTACTACATAAACCAGTATAGAATTGCTCAGTCCCACTCTCTGTGCGATAGGACTGATGTTATTGAACTGATGCATTTCCCACAACATTCTAGTATTTCTGACTTATCTGCCAGGAATACACAAGAGATGACAGTCTTATCTTAAAATTTCCACATGGCCACAAATGGAATTATCCTGCACAGCATATTTCAGAAGAGAGGTACACTTACATTGATAGACTTGTTCATGACTTACCAGAAAAGAAATATTGGCAATACTGTTCCAGAGCAGAGGTCAGACAGCACTCTTTGGAAAATACTCTTCTCCTTCCTTGGCATGAAGTTCTCCTGTATGCCTTCCCCCCCCCCCCCCAACATGTTCTGATGAAAGTCCTGATGAAAGTAAATAGGGAGAAGGCAAACATTATTCTAATTGCCCCTACGTGGTCCAGGCAGACCTTCTACCCTTTGTTCACTGGTGACCATTCTGGTCATTCCTCAACTTTTGTCACAGAACGATGATCTCAATCTCTGTCCCAACTTGTAACTAACAGTGTAGCTTTTTGCATGGAAGGGGGAAAGACTTGTTATTGTTCTACCTCTGTACAAACCAGGAAGATGACTTCACTCTCCTTGCTACTTGGAATGCATGTGTTTAGAGCAAAGAGATAAGGGGTATACCATAATACCAGGAAAGAAAAGATAGAAAGCTGATTGGCTAAATCTAGTTTCAGATGACACATACAAGTACCACTTGTAAATGGTGGAACATAAAAAAGCTTTAGAGGTGTATTTTGGGAATACACCTTCTGTATAAGGTGAATATAAATCTAACACTGGTTATTTGGTCTTGTGTATATTTCTTAATATATTATATTGTAATTAACAGATGGAACTGAATACCAAACACTTTAGCAGTTATTAATTTGAAAAACAAGTAGATGAGCACTTAGAAACTCAGAGAGCAAAAATACTTCATAGAAATGGGAGCAGAGATAGGTATTCCGTGCTGTCTCCTTCAAATAGTAGTGTCATAATTCAGGTTTTGGTAACCTGCTATTCACATATCAGAATTCAAGGTTACTAATTTTGTGATTTTTTTTTTAAACCTACATTGTGCAGGATCTTCCCAATAATATGATTCATCAGTTGGCCATTAAGTCTCTCCCTCAAGAATGGCTCTGGTGTGAAACCTGGTGTGATGATGAATCCAAGAAGAAGGCTAAAACAATTGATTTGGTAAGTCGGTTAAGAGTTAATGAAAATGTCATTTTATTAACCTGAGTTTCTTCAACTTTCACTAATTATGATATTTAACTCTGTACTCTCACATATAAGATCCCATAAGTTCAGATGGCTACAGGTTTAAGCATCACCCACTGAGTGACAGAGAGGCAGCCGTGCTGAAAAGTTCAGGAACACAACCTCCAGTGTTCCTTCTGACATTTTCTATCTTTAGGCAGGTTGAATTTTCTTTTAAGTTGGTTGAAATTTCTTATGTGCAATACCAATATTGAGGTAGTGTGTGGATGTGCACCACCAGTACAAAAATATATAAACAGTCCGTAGGTGTGGAAGAAATTATATTAAAACAAAGGAGAGTTAACAACGAGCAATGCTTATGATATTAAATATAAATTAAATAAAAATAAAATTAGCACGACCCTTGGAGTACATGTATCATCATCCTTTCTAATAACTCAAGCTAGTTAATACACCAAAATGCATATTATCCACATGCACATAGCTCAGCTTTAAGATGACCCTTTGCAGTTTACACAAATCTATGACTCAATGAAAAATAGTCATGCAAATACTAATATAATGTGGCCTTCTTGTCCACAACGGTGGCATGCAAAATGGCCTCTGGTGACACGGGCACTATTGTCAGGGATACTTCCACCACTTTCCCATCTAGAATTTTGAGGTGCTGCCCTCACTGCTATACCTTGCTGCAATACCTGTGCCTCCAGCTGTCCCATTCTCACATGGCTCTGTTTCTGGATGGCAGTCAGTTCCTGGACTAGTCCAGTTAGGCCTTTCGCTGTCTCTAGCATTGCCTGATGCGGGGTACTGCTGGGTGAGGTACCTCGGGGGCAGCCTGCACAGCATCATCTTACAGGGCAGCTTGTTGCAGGCTATTTATCCTCTGGGCTGGCCCATGCATTCTACCCTCTACATTCCTCTCCCGGGCCAGCTGACGCAGTTCTTCTTGCAACTGTCGGAATGTCATGTAGCGAGGCTGTACAGGTGCCAACCTGTTCTGCACTTCTCAGTCCCGGATGCCCCGCATGAACTGTTGTGTCAGTTTATAGTCCCCATCAGGGAAGGGTCGGCCCTGTTGGAGCTTCTCCTCTACTACCCGCAGTAAGGCTTCTAACTCGATGGCATACGCTGAGGCTGTTTCTCTAGGGCGTTGGCATCTCTCATAAAAGTCTACCGTGGGGTCCAATGATAAATGACAGTCACTGTATTCTGCTCTAAGCTCTTCAACAGCTCGGGCTGGAAACTGCTCCTGAGGTGGCAGATTAAGGACTAATTTATGGGCTCCCCTACTTAGGTATCTGACAAGGGTGGGGAACTTCAGAGGCTCAGGAGTGCCAGTGGCTGCTAGCAGATACTCTATATCTTTTATCCAGTCCTCAATGTCTACTCTGCAATCTGTACCACCACTGAAAACAGGCACAGATTTGGTGCTGTGCAGGGAGGTACAGCACTGCTATGCTCTTCCCTAAGGTTTCCCTTCCAACAGCTATATCCTTAGCCACAGGGATCTCTAGGCCACGACACCCATTGGGGGTCTCTACTTTCACTGACACCAACCCTGGGTCATACCGACCCCCCCTGGGCTCCAAAATGTGAGTTCATGTTGTGCTGGTGGGGCAGATTCCTAACTGTGCAAACTATTCAAGCTTTCCCTATCTGAGTCACGGCACCAGTAGCTAAAAAATGTAACCCCTCCTGTTGGCTAGCCCAGTGTGAGGTTATTCAGCATAGGGGAGCTTGTGACTTCTTACACCACTGTGGGTGGGTAGGGGATGGCTAGGCCTGAGGCTGCTTGGTGTGCTCTGCGTTGTGTATGTGTGAGCGCACCTCAGACCAGACCCACTTGGACAGATCACCAGGAACAGGCTTTATTCTGTAAAAAACATAGAAGAGGAAAACAGTTCAGCAGCCCCTTCTCTCAGCATGCAGCCTGTGTGCTGCTTCTAGCACAGTCCTTGCTGAGACTCTCCTGGGGGCAGACCTTACAGCATACAACACAGCCCCCTTGGAACACACGTTCCAACTCCCTCAGTAACTAAACCCCACATAACCAAGTCCAGGTTCTCCCTTTGTGTCACTTAAACGCCTCTCAGGGAGCTCTATAGCCCAAGGTCCAATGTGTTTCAGCAGCAGCCCTGGGAACTACAAGTTGTGGACTACAAACTGCAGCATGTTGGGAGAACTTCCTGGTTATCAGTTTAGCAAGGGCCTGTCTTCCCTCTTGTGGGGGGGAGGGTGTCTCTGTAATGGATCAGGGAGGATTTGGGGAAACCTTGGCTGCCCCCACCCAAACATCTCCTTCACGCCCTCAATGCTCCCTTCCCTGTTTCTTGTTGGTGTTTTTTCTATTACCCAGTCATGCAGCAACGCTTCCATTTCTCTCTCCAAGACTGACTGAAGGGAGAGTTTTTAAACAGTATGGAATGGCCCTTAATTAGAGTCTGGTAGCCATATTAGCCTAATGGCCTCAAGTGACTCTTCCAGATTAGCTGGAGTAAGGTATCAACAGTAGCCTAACAGCCTCAACTGACCCTTTGCAGTTTAATTAGAGTCAGATGTCCACATTAAGCTTGGAGTAGCCTTTGTTCTGATTATTCAGGGAATGGAAAATTGCTTATTTAGTGGAGAGTATAGTTGCCTTCAACTACTCTAATATACCTCACCAGGTTTATCGTGTGCAGAGAAGGGCATTAAGGAGGGAGAGAAAAATGTTCCTTACCTGTAATTTATTTCTGAAGACATATGTTTAGAAGTCTTGATTGACCATGATCTCAGATTAAAGAACCGTAGTTATAGAACTGAAGAAAAATAATAATTTGGTATATGTTACCAAAGGTTTATTGTGTTTGTTTTATAGCTTTCATTGTGGTTTTGGATTTATTCGAGTAAGCCTTTGTGAGAAAAACCTTGAGTGAATCTTTTTACCTTCTGGAGTGGGTTTTGCCCATGAAAACTCATGATTAGATAGATAGATAGATAGATAGATAGATAGATAGATAGATAGATAGATAGATAGATAGATAGATAGATAGATAGATAGATAGATGTTAGTCTCTAAAGTGCCACATGACTACTTGTTATTTCCATCAAAACAAATTTTTGCCAAACAATTAGGGGGAGGCAGATTGTGAATGTTTTTATCATTATTTGGCCATCTCTAATTATCAGACATATTTCAGAAAATAGAAATGTACAGAACAGGACCAAATGTATATTCCCTACACCATGAAATGTATAAAAAAAATGCCACGCTACTCTATTCTTTCTTCAAACCTTCCCAGATATAAACACATTTTTGTTTGAAAAGGATTATTTATGTTTTACCTTATACTTACTGATTTAATTTATGTAAAGCCTTGAGTTTATTTGGCTGAGCCTTCTTTCCTTGTACTATCATATAAGTACAGATTCAACCTTTCTGCTCTGGCAGTCTCGTACAACTGGATGTCCACTTATCATGGGTGTGGCCAAGTTTCCTGCAGACCCAGAGGAGCTCAATAAAAATAAAAATTAGATTATTTCAATTAAAATGATTTAAATAACTTTATCAGATTTTGGTTTATTGACTATCTCATACTATTTTGTTGATGAATCTCAAGGAAGTTTTACCGGATGTATGTTGCCCTTTAAGTGATCTGTAACACTAACAGAATAGCTAATTATGTAGAAAGTAATTGAGAGAGATGAATGATTATACAGGAGACTGAAGATATTCCTAGTGACAGATGGTCCTATTTATTGAATATAAAGAATTTTATCCAGATGTTTAATTGACTAAAAGGGTAATGACTGAAAATATGGTAAATAATAGTTGTATGGTGTTCTGCTGTATTGCAAAATATTAATAAGTGGATTTTTGCCAAAATAATTTGCATAGTTAATTTAATGTTTTAAGAACTTTCAAAACTGGTTTTGGTGTAGTTTGCTTCTCAGTGAATTAATAGTCCACTCTGATTTCAAAAGGGATACATCGTGAAACACTTGTCCTAATCAGTGTTTAATTTTGTAGCTTGTTTTTAGCAGTGTTCTGTTTAGTGACCTGTTATTTTTCCATCAGTAATGATGAGCAGAATACTTGCATTTCCTTATAATGGTTGGTGTTTTATCATGTGTTCCCTTTTTGAGAGTGATATATATTATACTTGCAGTGTAATAACCCCAAAACCAAAGAACCCAAACTACAGGCTGCATTGAGGATAGTCCCAGAATGGGTTCAGTATGACTCTGAAATACGAAAGCTAATAAAGCAAATTGAAAAAGAGAAGAAAAACTTGACTCATACATCTCGAAAAGGTAAGAGAATAAACTTTTCCACATATATGTTCAACTTAATAAGCATGTTTATCTGATTTCTAATTAGTAATTTAAGCACAGATCAGGACTAATATACATATGTATTGTGCCTCAAGTGATTCTCCCTACTCTTGAGGAAGTTGTGCACGTTGTGTCATTTACATAATGACTTTGTGCCTAAAAACTATATTGAAAGGGGTCAAATCCTGGCCTTGTGGAAATCAGTGGCAAAATTTACTTTGATTTTATTAAGGACAGGACTTCATCCAAAATATTTTACTTCGTGGTATCCTCATTGTTGTTCTCAAAATTAAAACACTTTTCATCTCATTGCATGGATAATGTCTGTGTGAGCAATAAAGAGAGGATTTGCTTCCAGTATGTCCAGACCATTCTGGTGAACAGTGGAGAAGATTCCATCAGTGCTATGCATGCAACCAAGTAGAAGAGGTTTTCAGTCTGGATAGAAGCTTATATATTAACCTCACATACTATAAAAATGAGACATATATTGGACTGCCTGTCTCATCCAAAATTCTCTAGTGTCTCTGTCAGTATGGTGAGGCCCTCTTTTAGCATTTATTTCTAATTACCTGTACAATAATTATTGTTCTTCTTCAGGTGATGTTCCCATGGGTTCTCCACTGTAGGTGACAGGTCTTCCCCAGAGCTACAGGATCAGAGATTTTCATAGCAGTTAGCAGTTGGGCCATGCATGCGCAGCAAGCATCTCATGCTGTTGGCAGTTTGACAGTTGAGCGCGGCCCAATCCCCTTCCCTCAGTTCCTCTTCTACCACCCTCGGTTGCAGAAGGAGCTCTCCTGCCACTTCAGGCACTTCTCTCCTCACAGGAAAAATTTCACTCTTTTCACCATCTTTTGACCTAATTCAATTACAGATCATCTTATTACATTATTTCCACCAACAACCAGGGAACACACTGTTCCCCCAGCAGTAGCCACTTTAGCAGCATTGGTTTCTCTCTGCCCCAGCTGGCTACACTTCTCAAAAAAAGAAGAAGAAAGGCAAGACCTCATAAAACGGCAGCCTTTAGACATGAACTTGCCAACGGTTGAAATAAGAACCCCCGAGCTCTCAGCCCCGAGAACCAACGGCTTCTAATATGCCTGGCTCTCAGGGATTTAAGAAATTATACCTCTGTAACGAGTCCATCTCAGCTTCTGATGGTCATAGCTGCTGCATTAGATGTCTGGGGGAGTCACATACCACACAAAAATGCAAGCACTGGTAGGACCTTGTTGGCCATGGCAAGAAAAGATTGGGAGCTTAGGCTCCGCATGTCCCTCCTGGAGAAGGCTTTACAGCCGACAGGACAGCTTTCATTAGACCAAATACAGATGCAGATCAACATCTCCGATGCCTCAGGGACATGAAAGGACCAGGATCTCTACTGCCAGATCCCTACTGCCTGACCTGTCCCCCAGAATGACCAAGTGAGACGTGGTAGCCATCTCCAGCTCGGCAGTGCCAAAGTCTGCCTCAGAAGCACCCACTCTGGCACTGAGCATGAGCACAGCAACCGCACGTATAATTGCCCTAAGGTTAGGTTTCCAGAAAATGAGGATTTGGAACTAGCTGGGGTGCCATTGGTGCCGACAAACGGCGTTCCTGGCACTGAAGCTATAGACAGCTCTGCTGCTGTGGTGAACTGCGGAAACACAGGAGGCAAGACCATTGGTGGTATAGCGTTGTAGGGGGTCGGTGCCGGTAATACATAAGGCCCAGCCAATGCCAGTATCCCTTTTACCAGCTCCCAATCACAGCCTCCATTTCCCCTTCTCTCATCCCCAGATCAGCCTCCACGTCCCAGTTCCCATCCTCAAGCTCATTGTCCCAATCCGCTCCCCCATCATCCCCATAAATCTGGCTCTTTTCCTTTGTGCATTCCCTTTAGGTATCATCCTTCTTGTTGCTGCCTGGAGCCACTATCTCCCTTTTGTCTATTTCATTGCCTAGATCTTGGCCAAGCACAGCCCACAGCAGTGAAGATCTGCATTTCATCTACTCTCATCTGAAGCAGGCCCAGTGCTAATGGAGTTTTTGGGACATTTAGCTATAGTCTGGCAAGTTTCTACTGAGCATGTGCAAACTGCTGGGGTAGGAGGTTAAAAGGCTTATAAACTGGCCAAATTTGAGTGGATTTTCATAAAGATGTCAAAAGGCGTATCTCAGACACAAAAATCACACACTGAACTTCAAGTCTCGGCTCCAAAATATATGGCTCTTAAAAGTTGCCAGCATTTTGGACACTAGCAAAACAATGTATTTCCCCTAGTCTGAATGAATTACGTAGGCTCAAATTTTCCAAAATATTCCTGAGACAGAAATATAGCATGTCAAATATCTCCTCCAAACAGTTAGTCTGAGAAAGCAATAGGCAATTAAAATGGGGTCTTATAGTTAGAAAGATTGATCTACTAGGCCACCTATAACAATGAAATCACAATATAATGGGGTTTTAAATTAAAAAAAAAAATTACTTTATGTACATTTTACCTATGCATCATCTCATTGTTGACAACTCTCATGAATAGTAGGTTTACAATATTTGGTGTGGGGGGGATTGTTTTTGTTTTTTGTTATAGCCCCAGTTCTGAGAGTCAGGTAGTTATATGAGAATTTCAACTTTAATTGAAAAAAAAATTTTTAGTCCCCCTGATTGAAGAGAAAAATATGCTCCCCAAGGGCTTAAAAACTAAAAGGCAAATCAGTGCACTCTGCTGCTAAATAATACTTAACAGTTTCTTCAATCATTTTGATTATTTGTGAACGCTTATGGTAAATCGTTGGCAGTCTAAAAATTATGTGAATTTTTTAAATATGTGAGCTGACTTTTAGGACTCTTTGGGAATGAATAAAATGCCTTCTGAAAATATTGGGGCCATTTTAACATTTTAGAATGTATTACAGCACTGCTACTTAAGTATGAACAAATATGCATGAACATAAAGTATAAACATTTTTCTTTTTTGGTTGCAGTTCTTAAGCATGATGAACTTTAGTGTCGTTTCCAAAAAGTAGGTGTGATGGCACAACCGAATCTTCTTCGTGACATGGAGTGGAACATATACATACAGCAGAGACACTATTTTGAACATTTCATCAAGTGTGAAGTCAAATATTTTGTAACTAATATGTTGCTGAAAACATTCAATCAGAATGAGAAGAACAGATATAAAATCAGATGTAAAATCAGTATATTAAGATTGTATAGTTTTGTTTTTATCAAGGTAGGTGGGGTTTCCTATTTTTTTATTGCTTTTCCCTTCAGGATGGGTGGATGTTTAGGACTTGGTCCTGTATCCCTCCCATACCCAAAACTCCCAGTTTATAAAAAATGCTGGATTGGACCCTTTACATTTAAGTTGTAAGAGGGTTTTTTCAGATTGTCTGGTTGTAGTTAAAGTATGTTACACACCATCAGGCATTTAAAGAGATACTTGAAAACAGTTTGTAATGTTTTGATTTCCTACACAAAATCAAAGTTGTGCAAACTTTGTAGTATAATGTACAGCTTTTTCTTGTCTAGAAAATGTTTCCCAAGAACAATTCAGAGCATTGCAAGGGCCAGTTGCAAAACATAGTTTATTACTGAAATCTAGCGCTTTTAAATTTATTTTAAATATTTTTGATTGATCTGAAGTTTTTGGAAGCAGATATGTCATTTTTTCATATATTGTGCAAGCTTGATGCACTAAATTATCCATTTTAAAAAGTCAACTAATAGGTGTAACTTGTCATTATTTATAATTTCAGTACAGTCTGGTTTTTTATATGTTCACTTCCTTTATCATATTTGAAATACAGTACTATAACTGTTACTGTGTTCCATAATTATTCTATCTGAAAACAAGATCTGAAAACATTCAACAGGGAATTAGGATAGATTTCAGAGATTGGAGCAGTGTGTTTGAAACACAGAATCTATAAACATTTAAAAATAATAAACTACAATGAAACAACTATCTTACATAAGGCCAGATTCGATTGTTGAATATATGTACACATCTCCCATTTATTCAATATATGTAAGAGAACAAATGATACTTTAAAAAGGAAACAACTTCCTAGTCAAGCTTTTGCTGTTGGGTTTTTTTGTTTTGTTTTCTTTTTTGAGATTTTACTTATGCCCCTTTGCACTAATGTTTTGCAATGGTTTCTTTTTTAGAATTTCCAAGTTTCAGAACTCTTGTTAAATGAAAAGCTAAACCCCTATATCTTTAAAGTAAACCTTTGTCCCTGTTAGCATTATTCCTTAGCTGGCTAGGAAATTTCTCTTACAAAGCCATAAAAGATTGATAATTTGTTATTTATAGATATTTTTGATTAATTTTGTGAAATCTTCTAGTCAGCATCCCATTTCATGCAAATAAATGTTAAGAAAAAAGATCATAGTTTTATTAGAGATGGTGTTTAAATGATACCTGTTATCCAAAATAAATATAAGTTGATGGAACTGTTTTAAAGATTTAATGGGACAGATACCTTTTATTTTCTCCAGTGTCGCATGTGTTTATAGGTGATATTTTACATCCTTTCCTTTTCTGTTTTTATTTATTGAAGCATATTTTCAAGGCCCACTAATATGAAACCTTCAGTGTGAAATGTTGTTTTGCTTGTAAAATAAAGGGCTCCAATAAATACAGTCACAACTTCTCAAAGACTTAAATAAAGCAGTATTTGAATGATCATAGAATAACATTTTATTTTACATGATCAAGGATACAGGCTGTAAATGTTATACAAAACATTTAAGATGATACTCAGTTGACTTAATAAAACAAAATGCTATTCATGCTGGGGGCGGGAGGAGGTCAGGACATCAATATATACAGAATAATTGATTGCCTTTAGGGCAAAGGCTCTCATTTTGTTTTGTGGGCCATTTGAAAAATGCTGAGGGTCTTGATGGACCACTTAATGACATTCCAAATGCTGTTTTTACTGTTAGCTAACTATTATAAAGAGCTTTGGATCAAAGTGCAATAGATAGATAGATAGATAGATAGATAGATAGATAGATAAAACTTGTCTGGAGAAATGATTTTTATTTAGTTTTAGCACTATTTTGGGGAGAGCTGTCTCTTCTCCTCAACAGCAGCTACCGAGCTTGGGGGGTGATGCGGAGGGGATTAGGCATGTCTCTCCCTTCCCCTGCTGCAGCAGCCCCCAATCTAAAGCAGGGAATTAGCGCTGTCTCTCCCCTGCATCCTAAGCCCTAGAGCAGGCATGTCCAAAGTCTGGCCCGCGGGCCAATTGCGGCCCGTGTTCCGGTTTAATACGGCCCCACAGGTAATTTGGCAATATCTATCTTTTATGGCCCCCAACGAATCCATATGTATTGAGATGAATACATTGTAAAATCTCAGTTAATGTCAGTTGGTCTAAATCAGTTATAAATATATTTGGACACAACATATATACTTGGTGTTATGTTCCTGTTCATATTTTTTTAACTTAAAAGTTGACAGACAACCTTTATTACCAATAATATGTAATGTACTTTACAATGTTCCTGACATATATTTCAGCTTCCTGGATTTTTTTTTCATCTGGCCTTCAGATATGAAAGGCAGAGTGATTTAACACCTATTTAGATTTGTCATCCATGTGACGAAATGAAAAGTATGCCGTTTGCAATAAACTTTGCATAAAATAGTTAATTTGCATTTAATTTTAATGGTTCAAAGAATGTCAGGCAAAATGGCCGGCCCTCACGCATGTTCACTTCATCAAATCTGGCCCTCTTTGAAAAATGTTTGGACACCCCTGCCTTAGAGCTAGGGAAAGTCACCTCTTTCTTTGGCCACCACAGCCTCACACATTCCGATGAAGGGCCACCTAATGAGTAGAGCTGTGCAGGAGAGGCTTCACTAATTAGATGCCTGGACCCTGCAGAAGACATATATGAAAGCTGAGTTGGTGGCCTTGGTGGGGGGATAAGGAGTAGGTGGGAGGTGTCAGTGAGATCAGGTGGGGGAAAATAGGATGTAAGTGGGGACACCTTCCTCCTATTTCCCCCAAGGCCACAACCTCACCTTAGATGTGTATCTTCTGCAGAGTCCAGGCACCTACAAAGGGGAGCCATAACTGTGCAGCTCCACTGATTAGGTAGGTAGACCTTCATTCTCTCATGAGCAGCTAAGTGTGCACCATAGAGGAAACTATCCATGGACCATGTCAATGGAGATCATGGACCACAGCTTGAGAACCTCTTCTCTAGGGTAAGATATAAGAATTTAGAATGAAGAGGGCTTATACTAACCTTAAAATATCTGAACTCTGCTAAAAAAAAATACTGTGTATCACTACATTCCTAATGTGAAAGGAGTAGGATAAAAGAGTGGTTAAGGTTGGGGAGTAGATGCAGTAGTGTTTTCTATCAATGGGCTGCTCAAATGAAAAATTTATATTACCTGCTATCTGTATGTGCATATATTGTTTCTGGGTCTTTTCTACCTCTCCTGTAAGATGAGTATATTTAAAGTTCATTGCTAAAAAGGCAAATAAAGAAACCAGTGAGTAACTCAGAATATATTGATGAAATATGGGTTGTAAGCACTGAAACACATTTTCAGTTCAACCATTTTTTTTTAACTAAGCATATTTCTCAGCTGCAGAACAAGAAATTCATTTTTTGCTAGCTACCCATAGATGCTAACATTCCCTTATTTCCTGGCTTATGTCTTGTCAATATTAGAGCTGTAAAAAAAGTAGTCAAATAGTCAACTATCCAATAAGCCTAGGCTTAACGGGTAGTTGAGTCAACTACTCACATTTCCCCCCCGCTTGCTGCCTTTATATCAGGGGCAGCAAGGTGGGTAGGAAGCAGGAGCCAGTGCTGGAGGGAGGTGGCTTAAAAGCTGGTTCCCCCCAGCACCGTTTTCACAAGTACACAATTAGTCATTTACTCGGTACTTAATATCCTTAGTCATTATGATTTTATCCTTTGATTTGGATTTCAGAGCACATGGGCAGTTTGAGTAGAAACTGTGAACCAACTGGTGCAGAGGAACATAGAAATTGTTGTACTACATCAGATCCTTACTCCATTTAGTCCAGTATCCTATTTCTGATAAGGGCCAGCCTGTAATGTCGTCAAGAGTAAATCTGGTTAACTGAGTTTACTCACTTCTCATTTGAGGAATATGGAGTTAAGGTTATCCACTACTTTTTTTTTAAACCACCACTATACCATTGGGCCAACCCCAGATGTCTCAGAGCGAGGTGTCAGAAATGCAGGGCCGTCCTTAGGATTTATGGTGCCGTAGGCAGGATTATTAAACTGGTGCCCCTATGCTTGACTTGCTCTTCCACCCCTACCCACTCCTCTTCCCAGAGACCCCAGCAGCTAATCTCCTCCCTCAGACTGTGCTGCAGGCAGTGCATTCAGCTCTCTCTAGGACCCAGACCTGCTATTACATGCTCCACTGCAGTGTTTCCCAATTTTATTTGGCCATGGAACCCTTTTCAGCTTTTCAGAATTTCAAGGAACCCCTAGGTTTGTCGAGCAAAAAAAAAAAAGGAACCCACCAATACATTAAAATCACATTCCTTCCCCCAAGACCACACCCTTTGAGGCCCCATCCTCTCTGTTCCCCTCCTCTCCGTCACTTGCTATCCCCAGCCATTATACGCTCTCACTTGGTTGAGAGAGGAGGTGTAGGCTCTGGGGTAGGAATGAGGGATTTGGGTGTGGGAAGGGATGAGAAGTACAAGCTCTGGGAGGGAATTTGGATGCAGGAGAAGGGGGTGCTGGCTCGGGGAGGGGGTTCCAGGCTGGGGAGTGTTGGGCTCAGGTGGAAGGTTGGGGTGCTGAGCAAGTCACAGGCTTGTGGATGTGAGGGTGCAGAAGTTTGTGTTGGATATGTGAGGGGCTCAGGGCAAGGAGGTTGTATGATGGGCTCAGGACACATTTGCTATGTGTGGATGGTGCAAGAATATTGTGGCAGAAGACTGAGGATGTGGGAATGCAGGAGTTTGGGGATGTAAGAGGCTCAGGACAGGGAGTTCCAGTGTATGATAGGCTCAGATTTGGGGTCAGGTGGTGCAGGAGTGTTATGATGCTGCAGTGAGATGGGGATTTGGCCCCAATTGGGGGCATGTTGACCAGCCTCCATTTTTAAATAAAATATTATGTTAAACTGAAAGGCTATGTCTACACTGGCATGATTTTCCGAAAATGCTTTTAACGGAAAACTTTTCCGTTAAAAGCATTTTTGGAAAAGCACGTCTAGATTGGCAGGATGCTTTTCCGCAAAAGCACTTTTTGCAGAAAAGCGTCCGTGGCCAATCTAGACGTGCTTTTCCGCAAAAAAGCCCCGATCACCATTTTCGCGATCGGGGCTTTTTTGCGGGTACTGTGCTGTCTACACTGGCCCTTTTGCACAAAAGTCTTTTGGAAAAAGACTTTTGCCTGAACGGAAGCACCATAGTATTTCCGGAAAAGCACTGACGATCTTACAGGAGATCGTCAGTGCTTTTCCGGAAATTCAAGCGGCCAGTGTAGACAGCTGGCAAGTTTTTCCACAAAAGCAGATGATTTTGCAGAAAAACTTGCCAGTCTAGACACAGCCAAAAGGTTTTAGCATTGTCTTCATGTATGAGAGGGGCAGGGAACCTGTTTTGAGTGGGGGTCACTGACCCACAGAAAAGTCAGTTGGGGCCACACAAGTGAAATGCCCCAAAAAAAAAAAACCCAAGCCTCACTTGGGGGGTGGGGAGTGGGCAGGGGACAGGGGCAGCTGGGACCAGTACCTGGCAATCCTGCAGCACCTCTGGGAAGTGTGCGACTGCACTCCCCCTCTCCAAACAGCCGGCATGCATGCTGACTGAGCAGCAGGGGCTGTTGCACCCCAGCAACTTATCTCCGCGATGCCGTCCTGCGAGGGGTGGGGGAGGGCGCGGGGAGTCCCAGGGCAGACAGCGCTGCCTGCACAGTCGGAGCTGCGCAGACCCGGGTCTCCTGACCTCCCCGCACCACGCAGAAAGGCCCCAGAACTAAGTTGCCGGGTGTCACAGCCCCAAGCTGTTCAGGCCGGCTCCTGTGGGGAGGGGAAGTGCTTCCCTCCCCGCTGTGGGTCACATGGAGTCACTCCTGTCTGGCACCCGCTGGTGTGCTGGCCAGAAGCAACTGTTCCCTCTGCCCCCGCCTCTCTATGCCTCTGCATTGCCTGGGAGGAACAGGAAACAAGTCTGCTGCTTCTTTAAGCAGCTGGTTAGCCGGCACTTTCTCTTCCAGAGGGGGCTGGGGAGTGCCAGCTTTTTGCACTGCTCCATTGCTTCCCTACCGTCCTGACAGAGTGGTGCCCCAGAAATACTGGTGCCCTACGCAACTGCCTATTCTGCGTATGCCTAGGGACGGCCCTGCAGAAATGCCACAGTAGGCACATGTGGGATAATCTGCCGCAAGAAGAGCTCGTTCTAATCCCTAATAGGTTGGTTTAAGACCCATAGTTTTATATCTTCTTAAGTATTCTTACTTGTTATAATGCTAGATAGTCATGTAATTCATTTAAGTGTCCTGTCCCTATTTGGATCTTGCTATGGTTTTAGCCTCAGCAACTTCCTGGGGCAGTGAGTTCTATAGTCTAATTACACCGTATGATATAATATGTCTTTTCATCGAGCAGCTCAAAATTGGTTTTGAGTTTGTCATCTTTCAGTTTCATTGAATGTCCCCATGCATTATAAGACAGAAGCTTCTATCTTCTCTACACCATTCACTAATTTTTATACTGAGAGATTGTCTTATTACCAGGTAAGTTGCTCATTTTACACTCCAATTTGTATGTTAGTATTTGTAAGGTGCTTTGAAGATGACTAAGTTATTATTGATTTGAATCCCAGTTCCTTTTTAACTGATTTCTGTCATTGTGTCTTGGCAAAATATATTTTACAGATTGCCTAAATGGTGTTTATAAGGCACGTGAATACATTTGCTTCTTTCAGTTCCAGTGTTGGGCACCAAAAACTATCTGAATGTCCTTCTATATTAAGTGATAAATCCAGATGTCTATATATTAACAAACCTATTTAAATGTATGAATGTATTTCATTGAGCTGCCACGAACATACATATTGTATAGTATTGAAAAGGAAATAAAGCCTCTGTAATCCAGAGGTGTCTGCATAAAGGATTCTGAAAAAAAAGTAGACAACAACAACCTAAAATATCTGTCTCAAAATTGGAGAGTTAATAATACTCATGCTGAATTTCACTATCTCTTGATGCTTGTTGATTTCCTTCGGTCAGTTCTTATCTTTCACATAGAGTAATTAACTCTCGACATCAGGAGATATATTCAGATTTATATTGATGTAACTAAGATCAAAACTTGACTATTAAATGTTTATAGGTTAGAGGATGGTTTTTAATCTTTTCAGTCTTAGCAATATATGCACATTTATTTCAGCTATTTTACATTAAAATATTTAAAACCTTAGAACAACTCATTTGGATAGTTGTCATTCTTTTTTCAGAAAATGAATGCTATAAGTTACTAGTAATTTAGTCCTGACTTCTTTCAATTTAATTCATCACCAACAATGCACATCACACACAAATGGATTAAGAATGAGTGAAGAACAGTTAGCAGTTGAACAACTTCATGGTGTGACATCTTTTAATCTTCTCTCTCTGTGGTAAAGCTATGTATTGGTTCATTGAACACAGCATGTCAACATAAGAACAAATGAGAACTGATCTTCTCATAGCATACAAAATCCAGCAAGCTGAAATGATCCCTCTCATCTAATTTACTGTTAATTCAGTCTTCATGCTCTTGCTCTTTTGAAGTTTTATAGGGGGAAAGATAAATGTGCATACTCAGTGACTTCTCATTTAGGCTATATCCAGACTGCATCCCTCTGTCAGCAGAGGGATGCAAATAAAGCACTTCGAAAATGCAAATAAGCCTGGGATTTAAATATCCCAGGCTTCATTTGCATACTCACATTCTGGCTCTGTGCCGATCACGCGCCATTTTGAAAGTGAAAGTGCTGTGTAGTCGCAGTTCTGCCGACAGTGGGGAGTTTTTTCGACAGATCATTTTTTGAGGAGTACAGGATCTGTCGAAAAACCTCCCCGCTGTCAGAACTGCAGCTACGCAGCACTTTCACTTTCAAAATGGCACATGATTGGCACAGCACCGGAATGTGAGTATGCAAATGAAGCCTGGGATATTCTTGTAACCCCCAAAATGTGGATAGTCTCTTTCTGTGCATGTATCATTCCTGTATTTGAAGACAGAAATATGAAGAATGAGCTGTGAATAGTCTTTACCTGTAAGCCTGGAATATGGTTGGTCCTGCCAAGACGTAGCTTTTCCAGAGGAGGGGAAAGGGCTGAAACGCAATACAAAGGATTCCTTCCATGGGTAAAATCTATAAGCAGGGAACCAAACAGTAGGGAGAATGAGCAGTTGCCACACACCAAGACACTCCTTGCTCATCAGTCAAATGGCTGCTGGAAACATCAAAGACTAAATAAAGGGAAATTTCATGCCCAAGTTAGGGGGCTGCCAATATTGGGATTCCAGAAGGCTCTTATCTTGTTAGATTAATCTGCTGTTTATTAGTACTATTCCCCACAGAAATGTACTCTCTTCATGAAGCTGAAGAGAGATGCAAAAATTACTTTATATAATTTAGCTAATGGTATTCACAATTAAGCTGAAGAGAAGTTACTCACAAAAGTTCTGTTAGTCTGTTTCAGCAAAAACAACAAGGAGTCCTGTGGCCCCTTAAAACTAATAAATGTATTTGAGCATAAGCTTTTGTGGGCTGAAACCCACTTCCTCAGATACATGAAGTAGAAACTTCAGTTTGTAGGTATATACATACATGCAAAGATGGGTCAGTTCAATCATGGTGGATGTAGTCCACTCCCTACAGTTCAAGTCTGTTAGGCTACGTGTAGACTGGCCCCTTCTCCGGAAGAGGCATGCAAAGCAGGCAAGTCAGAATAGGGAAATCCGTGGGGGATTTAAATAAACATGGCCGCCGCTTTTTTTCCGGCTTGGGGAAAAGCCGGAAAAGAGCGTATAGACTGGCGCGATCCTCCGGAATAAAGCCCTTTTCCTACTTGCAAGTAGGAATAAGAGATCCTCCGGAAAAGGGCTTTATTCCAGAGGATCGCGCCAGTCTAGACGCTCTTTTCCGGCTTTTCCCCAAGCCGGAAAAAAAGCGGCGGCCATGTTTATTTAAATCCCGCGGGGGATATTTAAATCCCCCGCGGATTTCCCTATTCTGACTTACCTGCTTTGCATGCCTCTTCCGGAGAAGGGGCCAGTCTAGACATAGCCTTGCTGTGTGGCCAGGGTGACTGAAGTGTTCTCCTATTCATTTTTGAACATTATCAATATTGAGGTCTGATTTGTGTCCATTTATTCTTTTGCATAGAGACAGTCTGGCTTGGCCAATGTATACGGATGGCAGAGAGGCATTGCTGGCACATGATGGCATATATCACATTTATCAAGCGACAATATCCTAGGACCTAACCGCATCAGTCATACCATCAGGAGCTAGTTCACTTGCACATCTACTAATATGATAGATGCCACTATGTGCTATAATTCTTAAATGTTTACATTTCTTTTATTTTATGTAAAAAACATTCTACAATTTCAGCTGGTGGATAAACTTAGCTAGGTATGAATGTTTTTCATTCTTAAAATAATTTGTTTTGCCCAAAGCAGAAATTTTAACTTATTTCACCATCTCCTCTCTTTGTTATTGGTCAAAAGTTCATGTAAATACAGTAGCTAGACTTTTTTGAATGAATCCTTTATTGTCACGGTGACTAGCCTAACAAAGTACTTGTCAGCAGAAAATCTTCTGCAAAAAGACTTATGATCCATTGCCAAGAAAACAAACATCTAATCTGAAACAAGGACATATTTCTTACTGCTTACTACGATTGGTTTTAACATTTGTGATTCCAATTTCTTTAGATGTGAAAAAGTAAATGTACAGGTATTTATATATTCTTTCAAAAAAAAAAAACACCCCTTCTATATAACTTTATTTTGCAAAGCTGAACAAACAGTACCTTATCACATTAAGGCAGTTACTTTTAAACATAACCAACTTACTTTGCCAGACTGGCTAATTGCCAGTGAAGCCTCCTATAAATCACCTCTTTAAATAGAAAACTGTAATCCCTTTTCTCCAAAGGAATCTGATAAAAATGAAAAATGTTGTTTACCATTTAATGTATGAAATACTTGAAAGCAGTCTAGTTGCAACTGGTATTTCCCTGCTATTGACAATATGTGACAAGGGCAATTTTGAGCTTGGTCCCATTTTATAAACTCAATGCAAGACGGTTTTGATGTTGGATTTTCCATAAATCAATATTATACATTTTAATATTGTCTTAAGTATTAACATGTGAATTTTCCATTTTTAAAGAGAAAGGAAACTTATTTAAAAATATAAAAGCTATTAGCAGTCTGGTTAATATAATGAAGCTTTGTCAATTTTAGGTGTTTAAGTGGTCAAAATTACTTTTTAATTTTAAAACTGTAGGGCTGAACAGTTCTGTAATCTAATACTGTTGTGGTACAAACATCTGTTATAAAGATTTTATACACCTTGTGTGTGTGGTTTATATAATTAATTTTCTGCTACTAATAGACAGCTCATCACTTCTTAGTAACTAGTGAAATACAGTAATTCCTCATTTAACACGTGCCTGCTTAACACGTTTTCGTGATAGCACGATTTTTTTTAGGGAACATTTTTTGAATTACATGATGTGAGCTAGTGGTCGGGGTAGTGAGCGGTCTGTGAGCCCTATCACACCCGAGTCTTTAGCTGTTAGGACAGAGTCCCTTCGCAGCAGGCACCCAGCAAGGCTCAAGGTGGTGCAGAGAGAGCTCATTACACCTGAGACTTCGACTGGTAGGACAAAAGTCCCTTCGCAGCGGGCAGGCAGCCAGGGAGGCTGACAGGTGCCCCAAAGAGTCTGCCCTGTGGAGGCAGCATGACTCAATGCTCAGCTCTTACTGCATTTACCCCTGACCGGCTATGGTTCTTTTGATTGTGTTCGGTTCTGTTATAGCAACAGGAGGAGTCAGGTTAAAAGTTTAAACAGTTACTATTTTTATAGTTACAAGGTAACCTTAGCTGTTAAATGTTACTGCTGTGTTACAGATAACACAGCCACTACAAAAAGACAAGACAGAAATTACAATGAAAAGTCACTTAAAAGTACCATGAAGCCCTTTTGGTTCTCTGAGCTCTTATTGAATGCATGCAAAAATAGACACCTAGCAGGTATATTCTCACCCCTGCGATCCTTACTCCGGCAAAGCCAGCATTTCTCTCAATCCCAACTGGAAGCAGTCGATATGAGACAAAGGCGTCCCTGAAATCTCGGAAATCTGTTATCAAAAAAATAGTTTTATTTTTCCCATTTTCTTTTAGTACCCAATACTTACATCCATCCATTTTGTCAACTCAGCCTTTCTAGTCTACTTCTCCCTAACAATAAGGGGGAACTAATGAACAGCATTAAAATCATGGAATTCTATTTACCTCTTTCTACTGCTCAGGCTGTTGGCTCATTCACAATGATAAATAGAAGCCATGGGCAATGTTCTATTCTACTTTGCCCCCCCAAAATGAAGTCTGTTAGAAAAATCTTGCACCCTTCATGCTGCATACTTGTTTCCACAGCATGTCAACACACAATTATCTTTTTCAGGTTTCTAGTTAGAGTGCCACAGATAGCATCAATAGATGTGGCCCATTCATCATAAAAGATGTTAAACTTTGGCCCTTCAAGTTATATTTTAGTGCCCCTTCCCATTTAATGATACACATACACAAGAGATTCTGCTTATGCTGCAAAATAAGATTAAATTAGGAAAATGGATTCTGTATTGAGTAGCATCCCAAAGGGGGCTCTATGGTAGGTGTGCACGTGTCCGTATGTTGCTGATTGGAGAACTTTGGTAGCCCTATCCCTTAGACCTGCATATGCAGAGTCTCTCATGCCGCTGCTAACCAGCACCTGTGCTAACCCCCCTTCCCTCAGTTCCTTCTCAATTGCCCTGGCTAGCCATGGTCTGTTGCAATCTTTAGCTTAATTAGCATTTTGAATAGTTTGCCTCCTCAGCATTTTCTCCTTGAAAACAAAACACAAAAACCCATTATTCCCCCACCCCCCTTTTTTTCCCCCTTGAGGCCTCTTCCCCCAACAGGGTATGCCCAGTTCACCAGACTTTAAGAAGTGCATCTCTTGCAAGGAGGCCATCTCTGTGATGCAAAATACTCTTGCTGCATATGCTGCCTCCAGGAAGGCCACATTCCCCAGTAGTGTGGTCTCTGCCAACAACTCAGAGCCAGGTCTCGAAAGGACAAGGAATTGAAACAGAAGTTTATCTTCATGCAGGCAGCCGTCAAACCTTCCCTACATCCATGCCAGGAGTCATCTGGAAGGTAAGAGCCTTCCCCAAAGCTCTAAACATACAGGGAATATGAGTTGACACCTGCAGACCAGTGATTTCCCAGCATGATACCTAAGCTAGCCACAGATCTCTGGCATGCTGAGTGTCACTGGTACAGAGACATTCCAAACCCAGCACTCATCGCTCACAAAGATCTGGAGCAGGCAGCATTGACACACTGAGCCAACAGTACTGCCAGATAAAGATAGCAGTAGGGAGCACTCCAGTAAGACAATGCTGCTGGTAAGCACTGAACCCTTTGACACCATCAGTACCCCATCCAGCACTGGGATATCTGGTGTGGACAAGATCCCTGACTTCCTCCAAACTGCCAATGGCACTAGGCTGACTTGTTACAAACTAAAGCTCTAAAACAGTGGTTCCCCAACTTTTTGGCATCACACCCCCTTTTTGATTTTTGAAAAACCCTCACGCCCCCCTGCCAACAGCAAAAGTTCTCTTATTGATTTGTTTGGTGTGCTTTATAGTTAGGGAACCTCACAAATTCACAGTCCATTTAGGTCAACTGCATGGTCATTGTATTTTTAAAATGGTAAATGTCATGATTTCAGCTATTTAAATCTGAATTTTCACAGTATTGTAGAGGTCCTGACACAAAAAGGAGTTGTGTGGGGGTTGCAGTACAGGCAGTCCCCGGGTTACATGGATCCAACTTACATCGGATCCCTACTTACAAACAGGGTGAGGCAACCCCGCACTAGCTGCTTCCCCCCAGCAGACCAGGGAGACGCGAAGCTAGCGCCCCCCCCCCCAAGCAGACCAGGGAGACGCGGAGCAGCTTTTCTCAGCAGACACCTCAGCTTGAGAATAAAGGACTGAGGGAAGTGAGGTGTGGGAGAATAAAACTGAGCTCTGGAGAAATGTTTGGCTAGAGTTTCCCCTACAATATGTACCAGTTCCGACTTACACACAAATTCATCATAAGAACAAACCTACAGACCCTATCTTGTATGTAACCCAGGCACTGCCTGTATTTCTACCCTTACTTCTGTGCATTTGCTGGCAGCAGCATTTCCTTCAGAGCTGGGCATCTGATAGCCAAAACAATACTTCAGCCCTTGATGCAGCCAATATAGTGGCCTGGTCTATCTTCTTGGCAGTCACTATGCAATGTGATGTGTGGTTACACCTTTTGGGCTTCCCTACAGAGGTGCAGGTAAGTATTGAAGACCTTCCCTTTGAAGCAACCAAGCTATTGGCAGAGAAGACTGACATGTCACTCCATACCCTTAAAGATTTCAGGGCCACTCTCCACACATTAGGGCTGCGTCTAGACTGGCATGATTTTCCGAAAATGCTTTTAACGGAAAAGTTTTCCGTTAAAAGCATTTTCGGAACAGAGCGTCTAGATTGGCACAGACGCTTTTCCGCAAAAGCACTTTTTGCAGAAAAGCGTCTGAGCCAATCTAGATGCACTTTTCCACAAAAAAGCCCCGATCGCCTTTTTTGCAGAAAACAAATCTGAGCTGTCTACACTGGCCCTTTTGTGCAAAAGGGACATTTGCCTGAACAGGAGCAGAATAGTATTTCTGCAAGAAGCACTGATTTCTTACAGTAGGAAGTCAGTGCTTTTGCGGAAATTCAAGCGGCCAGTGTAGACAGCTGGCAAGTTTTTCCGGAAAAGTGGCTGATTTTCCGGAAAAACTGTCCAGTTTAGAGACAGCCTAGGAGTATACACAGCTCAACAAAAGAGAAAAGCTCATTTGCGATCCCAGCATAAATTCCATACTTCTCAGTACCAGACAACTCTTATGAACCTCAAGGAAATAAATTTAGCTTCCCCAGCTGCAAATCATCAGGTGCACACCCTTCCGCACTGCAGCCATGTGCCTCTAAAACGTAAATTTCTACATGTTAGTTGAGCGTATCAGATCATTCCCCATAATCACTACAGCTCACCAACCTACCCCAATATACTGTGTTCTGCAACACCTGAAACACAACATCGGACCTCTGGATCTTGCAAATAATTCACAATTCCATCCGCTATTCCTTCCATTTCACTTTCCCCCACTCCACAACACCCTTCCCTGGCCCTCTTTAGAGGCCCTTTTCAAAAGAGTTTACTGTGTCAGGAAATAAATCACCTCAACTTAATAGTCATAGAGTCAGTCCCTCAACATGGTTACTCTATTTTACTAAGGCAGGGGCTACAACCTGGTTACTCTATTTCCTAGTAACTAAGAGGAAGAGAGGCTGGAGAGCCCTACTAGGCCTCAGAACACTCAACAAATTTGTCAAAGCTCAAAAATGCAACATGATCATTCTAGCATTGATTATACCAGAATTGGAACAAGGAGACTCATTTTGAGCCTGACCTTCAGGACACTTATCTGCATATTTTCAATTCTACCATCCCATAGGCAGTTCCTCAGATTTACCCTAGGGCAAGACTACTATCAATACAGGAGTACTCCCCTTCAGTCTATCATCCGCTCCAAAGGTTTTCACCAAGGTTCCCCCAGTAGTGGCTGCTCACCTGTGTTCCCATAGCATTACAATCTAGCCCTTCTTGGATGATTATCTCCTCAGAATCTGCTCCATCAAAGTTCATCAGGTTACCAAAATCACAACAGTCTTGTTCAAAGAACTGGCCAATAGATCAACCCACTCCACAAATTTAGTCTCAGCAGTTATCTTCCTCAAGAATTTCTGTTTCTCATAAATAGGTAGAGCAACAACATGGAGAGTACCCGTAGGGAGACGACTCAAAGAAAAGAAAGTTATTCACCTTATACAGTAAAGGTGATTCTCTGAGATGGGTATACCTATGGGTGATCCACAACTCACCATCCTCTCTACTTCAGAGTTCTTGTCAATGACTCTTCAGTAGAGAAGGAATTAAGGAGAGTTAGCCTTCTGTCAGGGCATGAGGAGAGAGAGTGCATATATAGGGCTAACAGATACTGCTACCAATGTTCTTTGATCAACAGCAGAGAGATGCAAGCACACCTACAGTGGAGCACCCAAAGGAGGACACATGTCAAAGAACCATCTTACTGCCTAAGGTAACTTTCTCTTCCCTATCCATGGGCCATGGCAGAGGGGAGACAGATGAAAGTTGGAGAGGGTACAGTGAAAGAAAGTGTGCAGTGTTCTGTAGCAATGCTGTGTGTTGGGCTTACTGAAGCTAACTCATTTGTGTAGAAAAAAAAAACTATTTTAGATGTTACCTTGAAATAAAAGCAACTTAGACTTCTACCCCAATTACACAAGGCAAACAACTGTGTTTACACATGGTAATGGACCTATGGGCCACATTATCTTAGAACAGTATAAGAGAAAAGCTTTATGTTTCCAGGAAAGCCAAATGCATCAGATTAGATGTGAAACCATGTACATCAAAGTTCTAGACAAGAAATAATTTTGCTCAGGTAGAGGCTAACATTTCTGTTTGTTTTGTTCTGGGTTTATTTTTGGGAGGCAAGGTGTTGCAAAATACAATTGACAGAATAAACTTACTGTACAAATTAGGGACCAAAGTTCTCAGTTTAATCATGAACTTGAGTGGAAGAAAACAACACTGGCCTGCTATTCTAAAAAAAAAGAGACCGGAGACATTTGAATGGGTTTAATCAGGCAGCAACTTTAATTATCAGATGGCTGGGACTGCTTCACAAAGAAGAGCGTACAGTGCAGGCAACTGCACATTCATTCAATATCTAACCGGGGAACTTCCACTAGCTCCCCACTTTCTCCATTTAGGTCCCCCCAGTCCAACCCATTGCAGGGACCTGACCATATTTGCCTGAAACAAGGGCAACAGTGGGCTATAAGAAGGGAGGAGTCTGGCTTGCTGCAGTACCAATTGTAGGACCCTCAACTAACCCTCCTCCCCAATCCAACGCTTTTAACAAATACCTTTTAAAGTCCTGTACCAAGCCATGTATCCAGCCTCTGGAGTACCTGCACTGGAATCCACCCACACCTACATAACTCCTTATATCATAGCTTATATCCCCTCCCTATTCACCATCACAGAGCTCCCCTCTAAACCCACTGTGAGGAAGGTAAAAAAACCCCACTGCATCTTGGCCAATCGGGGGGTGAGAAGAAAGTCCTTTCCAGTCCTCCTGGAGAGGAGTGGTTAGTGCAATGATCACAGCAGGTCCTGAACACACCTGCTGTGTTCTGCCACCTCAAAAGGATGGAGGGTGGGTTCTACTCTGCTTGGTACCAGAAAGAAAAAAGGGGCTTCTTCCACCTGACTTGCCCCTTTCCAACTCCCCAGGCCTTCCACTCCCTGGGGATGAGTCAGCATTGCCACACTGACCCCCTTCCCCTTTCGCAACAGCTTCTGAGTCACTCCCACCCCCCACTCATAAAGTGCTATTCCCCCACTCCCAGCGAGCCTGGTAATGCTCCTCGCACACACGTAAAGATGTGATGTGGTCATTTACTTCAAAGACTTGTCAAAGTGCACTTCTGAGCGCCATGTGACTGCAGAATTACATTCAGACACTTAAATATGTGGTATAATCAGAGAAACAACATATGTTTAGGTAACACCTGCTTTTAGTAGAAGTTACCTTTTACACATTTTTACTTATTTATTAAAATCGGATGTAAGCTGCTGCATACTTAAGGAGATGTCACATTAATTTGCCCTGCTCAAATCTCAAGCAGGTATTGTGTAAAAAGTACAAAAACACAAAACCAGTCAAGAAACTCTGGCTATTTAAAGTATCATTCAGAAGCAAAATGTTCAAAATGAGGGAATTTTTAACTTTCATGTCTGACAGATGCCATAATAACTGAAAAATATCATTCCAAATGATTTCAGATTGTCAAGCAAATGGAAGTAGGTAGGCATTTTCAAAATGTCAGTAACAATAATATTTTAAAGAAACTTATTAAATCTGATCTGCAGTGGCCTCTTCACTCTATATGGCATCAGTGTGACATAAAAAAATAAAATGCAGCAGCTGGTCAAGTCAGTATTCTTTCTCTGTATGCATATTGAAAGAGAGATCATCACCCTGCATATGGTAACTCATATTTTCATTTGTGACTACAAAGACTGATATACAAAGTAACTTTTTACACAACTATTAGGCTCTGGTTCCAAGAGCATTTAAAAATGTTCTTAACTTTAAGCACATGCTTAAGTGTCTGACTTTGATAGGATTTAAGCCCGTGTTTACGTTTTTTTTGGGTCTTAATGTTTCTTCCTCAGCAGAACTTAGGATTTCTGCATGTACTACTACAAATATACTAGTGCTAACAGAAAATCCTGGTCCACCCACAAATTCATACCACAGCAAAACCTTTTTTTTCTTTTGGTAATAAAGAGCTAGCTCTCGTCTAATAAACTAACTCTTTAGGTAAGGGCAACATATGTGAAATGTAAATTGTATTTGAATCCTGGACAGAGTTTTTAAATAAAAATGTTATGTAAAGCAGTGAAAATTAGTCTTGGTTCTAATTAAAGTGGAATTTAAATCGAAATGGTCCTCCAGAGCTGAAAGGGTTGAATCCTTGCCATGTGTTCCAGGTTCTATGAAAAGGGTTTCCTCCTCCCTGTTGGCTCTCTGCATCCAGTGGATCTTCTCCTGCATCAAACTTCCTTCTCATTTCTAAGGAAATAGACATGCATGGTAAAAAAGGGACAGAGACTTCACACTTTATCACAGAAGCATTCTACTAATCAAGGGTATTTTGGTACCTCTGACTGGCCAACAGAGAGAAATAAGAAGTGGATTTAAAGTGTCCCTGACTTCATACAGCTACAACTATTAGTTTGGTTTATTTACTGACATGTCTGTGGATCCATTCCCACAGAAACTGCCAGTGCCGTTTGCTAGTCTAGTTGTACTGATAAATTGACTTACGTTTATCTATTATAAACAGCGGATGTTTTCAAAGCATTCTAGGGGATTTAAACATATTAATGAAAGGTACCTAAAGTAGGGCTGTCAATTGCAATTAACTCAAGTGACAATTTTTTTTTAAAAAGTCACAGTTAAGCTCAGTTATATCAATTTTAATTAACTATAAGTGTGTTGGGTTTTTTTCTACATTTTCAAATATATTTATTTCACTTACAACAGAATATGAAGTGTATATGTTGTTTGATTTCAGAATAGGGATGTTAAATGGAGCTTAATGGGCTAATTGACTAGTCGATAGAATTTCCATCAACTAGTCAATTAGCTGATGGGGGGGAGACCGCAGAGCCACAGTGGGGTTAGCTCCCGGTCCTGGGAGCTAACCCCTCTGCTGCTCTGCCTTTTAAATGTATTACAAGCCACCAGGCTCTTAATACATTTGAAAGGCTGAAGTGCAGCAGTGGAACCAGGCATGAGCTGGGAATCAGGCTCATGCCCGGTCCCCCCTGCTGCACTTGTGCTTTTTCCCTTCTGCTTGTGCTTTTTCCTGGCAACTCTTAATACATTTTAAAAGCACAAGCACAGCAGAGGGACCAGGCATGAACAAGGACAGCTGATTCCGGGCTCACACCCAGTCCCCCTCTACGCCTCTTCCCCTCCTCCCCCCAAGCCCTTGCAGTGATGGTGCTGGGGGGAAGTCTTAAAAGAGCAATACTCTGATGTGGATACTACAGAACCCAAACCAACACACGAAACCTCCCCATGCTGGCATCTGACTTTGATGATGAAAATAAAGATGCATTGGTCTATATTGCTATCCTGGATCATTATCAAGCAGAATCCACCTGTTCTCATTTTATCATGAAAGTGCAACTAGAAATGTAGAAAGTGAGGTGAACTGTGCCCACGAAAGCTCATCTATATGTTTTAGTCAGTCTGTAAAGTGCTACCAGATTAAAAAAAATTTCTGTAACAGACTAATTCAGCTACCCCCTGAAGCTTCTGAAAAATACTGTTTCTTTTGTTTCTCCTTCACAGTGCAAAAATTTCTAACAAAAAATATAAAAGTGAGCACTGTACACTTTGTATTCTATATTGTAACTGAAATCAATACATTTGAAAAGGTAGAAAAACATCCAAACTATTTACAATAAATTGGTATTCTATTAATAGAATGATTAAAACTGCAATTAAGCATGACTTTTTTGAACTGATGATTAATTGCTATGTTTAAGGTTTGACAGCCCTAATCTAAACACTTTATGCTGCTTCTGAGAACCCTAACCAAGCAGTTTAATATGAGAGTGCTCGAGAGCCTTTTAATGCAGTTTGCAAAGGTGATACACCAACTCCTCTCCCCTCTTAAAAAAAAAACCCCTTCTAAAAACGAAAAAAAAAAAATCTTATGTGAAATTTCACATAAGATCTATTCAATTATTCCATTCTTCACCAAACTGATTTATTAGCTAGAAAATGTATTTACTTGCTGCTAGGTCTGCACAAACAGTGGCTGGTAGCTATGTGAAAGTCTCTCCCCCTACCACATGTAACCCAACCTTTTGCACCCCTGCTCCAGCCCATATACACCTTCACAGAAACTGCATCCTCTCCTACAGCCCTCTTCAGGCCACAACCCCCTCTCAGACCTTGCACCCCAATTTGCTATCCCTGGTGACAGCCCAATTCCCTGCACCCCCTCCACTCATGCCCCAGGTCACCACACCCTCCTAGGCCCTCCATTCCCTCCTTCTACACTCCTCCCCCAGACCAAAATCCTCTCCTGCACCCATACCCCTCCCAGACCCTGTACTCCAATCCACTATCCCAGGTCACAACCCAAACCCCTCCAATCCTATGCAGGTCACACTCCCCTCCCAGACTCTGTAACTCCTCCTCATCCCAGTCCACTGCCCCAGATCACCATTCCCTCCTTCACCCAAACCCCACACCCAATCCCTTACCTCAAGTTCCCTTCTGCACCCAACCTCCATCCCAGACCCCTGCACCTCCTCCATTAATATAATGAAGGAGTGCAACCCTCGACCACTTTCCAAATTTGTGGAGTGGCCCCCCATCAATAAGTATTGCCCACCCCTAAGATAGCGCTTGTAAACGCTAGGATTAACCTAACAGCTCCATTATAGTTCTCATGCCATTCAATGGTTTCAGCATGCCTACTCCTCCCCCCTCAGACCTGGGAGCCCACTTATAGCTCACCCTCTATTTCCCTATCTTGGCCAATGGAGACATTGTAATTTACAAACAGAAAAAGCTATGATGTGGATTTAGCAATTCAGTGGATTTTGTATTGTGCAGGTAAATAATGACCTTCTTGTCAAACCAACAAAGTTACCAGTAGCTTACAATGGCTAGCTTCCCTATTTTCATTTAGTACATGGTGTGTGTTTGAAGACTGTTTTCGGTTCTTAGATGATTCATTAACATAGTGTGATATTCTTGTGTCGTCATTTCATGGCAAATCATGTGACAAAAGTAAGTCATAATGGACAGCAGAGTTATGTTCATTCCATCCATTATTCTGAAAAGAACCACTGTTCAAATGTAATCAATACCTGGGTCAGTCAGTACTTCTTTAGCAGCTGCTATATCAATAAACTTTTTCTCTGCCTTTTTCTTCTCCTCTTCATTCTGGAAGTTATCGGGGTGCCACTGAGATGCTAGCTTTCTGTACGCTTTTATGATTTCTTGTTTTCTTGCATTTCTGGGGAAGAAGAAAATTAAGTTACTTCTAAAATTAAAGTTTCTAATTGTTCATGTGCCACACTGATGAGTCTGCAATACAGTTAGAAATATGGAACTAACACAGATTAACAAGCACCAAGCAAACTAAATATTCTCTAGCTTAGATATTGCTGCTGCCAGTCCAGATTTCTCAGACAATACTGGCCTCCTCTAATAAGAACAGCAGAAAACAGGTTGCAATTGTAAGTAAAACAAACCTAAACTTTAAGTTTACTTTCACTGCAAAGCTCATAATTAAGTAATTAATTATTATTAAGACTCAAGAGTATGTTTGGTGTTCAACAGTTTCACTTTTTTTAGGTCTCTGAACTGAAGAGTGTACAACAGATTCAGAGACGACAGAGTCAAACACAAAACTGAAAGAAGAAAGGAGGACTAGGTCACCAACAGAAGAATGGTAAGGCATGTGCATGACAGGATTTTTTTTTTTAAATATAACAATCATTGATAGAAATCATTGTTTCTATCAGGCCCATAACGGAAGTGAGGTTTTAGGAGATATTTACAAGGATTTTCCCAGCAAGTATCCTTCAACTGTCCTAAGCTACTGTGGTCTCTGCTATGAATTTTACTTTTTCTTCTCTCCATAATTCTCTTCTGTCCTTTGGTTTCCCAAACAGTTTGCTTACCTCTTTGCACCATTATATTTGGAACTATTTGCTAATGATGGATCATTTCCTTGTTTATGGTCTGCTAGCACTCTTTTATTCCTTATTAGGAGACTTTTTGAGCAAATGCTACTTAGGCGCAACTCCCCCCCCCCGCAAACTTATGACCACTGTAAAATCTAAACAATTTTAAAGGGAAGGGAGATAGAATAGGGAAGCATACCCAAAAAAGCCTAAATACAAGTGGCAAACTGACTATTTGATTAATGACAGCCTACATGAAAACATTCTGGACATTAATCTCACCTTTTTATTCCTAAAATTTTGTAGTAGTCTCTCTTCTGAGATTGCTTCAACATCCTCTGGGCTCTCTCTAGGCCTTCACGAATCTGTTGGTCATTTTCACTATTGGCCTGAGCAGTTTCATAATCTTGAATAGCTGCCCATAAAAATGAATGCAAGAGCATAAGCTATTATACACCTCACTAAATCAACCTTATTTAAAAAAAAAAAAAAAATCACTCTGTTTAGACTAAGTACTCGCCCTATTCCTGGAACTCAGATCTTTTGCCACTATTATTTGTAAGCAACAAAACTAATTGCTGAAGCTTCGTGAAGTCTTCTAATTTTGTTCATATTTTCCTTGGTATTTGTAAGCCTGAGATAAGAAATGTGTTCTGACTCCTACTCAATGAAGTTCATTGTTTTACGTCCCCATGGTTTCTTAATTCACTTTGGAATCCCTTTAAGGCTTCACAATTTGTTTCAGAGCTTCTATGTCAGTGTTTCTTAAACTTTTTAAGACCGAGGAACGCCAATTTTTTTTTAAAATGAGGAACACCAAGGATTTTTTATGGAACAAAAACAAAAAAAAAAAGGTCGCTTGCCCCTTTAAGGGCGGCCATTTTTAACTCTGTTGTTCTCCGCAGCACACCTCAGACTGCCACGGAACAGTTTAAGAAACACTGCTCTATGTAAATCTTGTCTATGCTAAGGGGGTTCCCTGGTTAGCCCAGAATAGGCAAGGCCTAACTCACCAAATTCAGCGGGTTCATCCACCAGTCGATAGGCTAGATGTGGTGGTGTCTATCCCCCGCAAGGTGGTAGAGACTGTCTCATGTGCGCACATAGACTATGGCAAGCCAGTGCTGGAGGGATGCGCATATCTGATCACATGGCAACACGGCACCATGTGACCTAGGAGTCTGAGGCACATCCTTGCAGTTATGACAGGGCATACACCCTCACCCAGTGCCAAATACCATATTGCCTGAAATGGAAGGCGGGGTCAGGCAAAAAAGCCTTCCCTTGGTCAAGTCCAGGGTCACCCCTATAAACTCTATTCTCTGCACTGGACTCAGAACTGACTTCTCCCTGTTGAGGAGGATGCACAGGGCTCCGCACAGCTCTAGCATGAGGTCTACATGCACATGGAGCTATTCTCTGGAGGTCACTTTCAGCAACCAATTCCCGTCCAAGTATGGGAAAATATGGCTGTAGCCACCACCATATATTTGGTAAACACCTGTGGGGCAGAAGAAAGGCTTAACGGCAGTACTGCAAACTGATAGTGCTCATTCTGTATCATAAATCTGAGGTAACACCTGTGACATGGAAGGATTAAGATGTGGAAATATGCATCCTTCATGTTGAGGGCAGTGAACCAATCTCCCGGATCCAGGAAAGGGATTATTGAGGCTAACGTGACCATCCTGAATTTTAGCTTCCGCATATAGCGATTGAGATTCCTCAGGTCTAAGATTGGTCTTAGACCAAAGGCCTTTTGCCTTTGAAATAAGGAAGTAACAAGAATAAAAACCCCTACCTCTGACTGATCTCTTGTATTGCTCCTATTTCGAGGAGCAATCGGGCCTCCTGTTGCAGGAGATGCTCATGAGAGAGGTCCCTGAAGAGGGATGGTGAGGAGGTGAGGGATGCAAACTCCAGGGAATATCCTCTGGCACCAGGAGTCTTTGGTCACGCTCGGTTTCTGCACATTATCACGCAGAGAGGCTACAGTGCTCTGCACCGAGCTGGCTCCATTTGCCTGAGATTTCTTGGCCTGAGGGGGGTTTTAGTGCTGCTTCTACAAGGAGCTGCTGGAGTCTATAGTTCCGGTCCTTTCTGGTGCAGGGCTTAAAGCTTCTGCAAATTTTGCACTTCTCAGTGCAGTGTTCTTCACCCAAACAGCGAAGGCATGCATTGTGCAGATCACTATTGGACACTGGGTGCTTACAAACTGTGCATGATTTAAAGCCCGGGACATTAGGCATGCCCCAGCGCTCTGGAGGCGCTACAGTTCTTGCACGCTTACCCACTGTTTCTGCTGATGCTGAAACTGCAACAGTTAACGAAGATGATAAAGTGCTAAAGCTAGAGACTAGATACTTGCCAAGGCAAGAGCTAGGCTGTTCCAACGTTGTCACGGACAGTAAAAAGGAACTGAGGGAGGACAGGAGCCTGTATATATGTGCTGATATAGAAGTGCCACTCTAGGAGTCTCCACAGCCAACCCTACGGGAGCTGCTAGGAGAAAAGTTTCTGATGCTCGTGCACGTGCCATGTGTACATCTCATTGGAATCAATGTGAAGAAGCACTTGAAGAAGAAAGATAAGGAAGGGATGACTTGACCACAAAATTTAAGGCCCAAATCCTCAAAAGACTTTGGGTGTTACAACACTGAGTATAGCAACAGCCAACTTTTAAAAAAAGCATAGGAATCCACAAAGCCTAAGCCTTCTGTGCAACGCAGAGGGCAAGACAGGCATCTGAAAATGGAGCTCACAAGAACCAGCATGCAAGGCAGGGAACTCGCCCGTGGGAAATAAGGGGTGTGTCCTAAGCCTCACCCCTACCCAGGGCATGGTGCCTAAGTCCAGCTTGCAGGAGGTGCCTGCGATGCACTCAGCATAGGTGCCTTGCAAGAAAGGTCAGAGGTGATATTCCCCAGTGTAATACCTTCCACAGGAGAAAGGGAGGAAGACATGCATCAAGTAATCCAATGAGTAAGGTTCTCTCCTGGGAGGTGGGAGACTTCTGTTCAAAGATTTTCTCCTTATCAGGTAGAGAGGGGGGAACTGAACGCAGGGCTTCCACCTCCCAAGTGTGTGCTCTGAGCACTGGGGTAACACTTATAAGGGAGGGACTCTTGTATTAATGTAGCTAGAATATATGGGCCAGAAAGTAAAAAGTGTTAACATGATACTAACACTGTTGGACAATAATAGATAACGTTTGGTATAGAGCGAACTCAGAATCCTCACTACCACGGAAAACATTAGAAAATTCATGCCAAAGGTCAGAGATGTTTTAAATAAATAAAAAGAGGCAAAAAGTAAAACTAAGTGACAATACAAAACTATCAGAACCTTTTACAGCAGTGGTCCCCAACCTTCTTCCCTTTCCATGCCCCGTCAAGAGCCACGAGTGGGGCTGCACCTTCTGGAAAGGGGATGTGGACAGGAGTAAAAGAGAAGCATCTAGGGCCAGCAGCCAGATCCCTGAGTGCTGGACAGTGCTCCCTCCCAACCCATTATGGGAGCTGGGCCTCAGCTATACCCCCGCAGCTTCTCTCTCTCTCTCTCTCTCTCACACACACACACACACACACACACACACACACACACACACACACACACACACACCCCCCCCTCACTCTGGAGACCTCTGTATTAAAATTTTTAGAAGGATGAGTACTGGTTAAAGTCTGATTTTCTTACACAATCCCTTTTAGAGGGGAAGTTTAACGAACTGTCTCTCAGTCAAGTCTGAAATGAGTCACCTTCTTGCTTCTGACAAAAAAGACACGGAAGAGAGGAAACAGGATGGCAAAGATGGAGAAAATATACTTTTGTGGATGTTCTCAGGATACAGGGCCGCAGAAGAGTCATGGACAGGTGCTTCAGGCTACCAGGTCAATCACAACAGCTGCTGCTCTGGACCCCAAGTCATCTGGCTGGACAGAGACACCATTTGGTTGGTCTGGCCAGGTCCCTTTCCTTATTGGTCCTTTTTAGGTTGAACATAGCTGGATGAACCATCTCATCTTACATAGCACTGCTGATTTCAGGATCAGGTAAAAAGCAGAGAATGGAGAGGAGGAAGTGAGTGGGAGACAGAAAGGGACATGAAGGAGCTGGATTTCACACGTATTAGGCTGGGGTCCAAAAGAGAATGGTAGGTGAAAGACTGGGCTTTTATTATTTTGTTCATCAGTTAGGCCTTATTTCTGGTCTCACACTTCTTTTGTTTGCTAGGAATTATTTTAACACAGGCTTCAAGTTATATTAATAGATCTTTTTGTTTACCCCCACCCCCGACATTTATTGTTATAAGTTACAATGATATTTATTAACTTTTACTTACTTTAGCTGAGTTTACAATTAGGGCAAATCTGTGGGCCCAGTTATTACTACAGCACCAAATGTCCAAATCTTTGATTTTAAATGGGCTTTCCATGTGATAGCAATACTGTAAGCATGCCGATTGGGCCCTGTAGGCAAGAAAGATGGAAGAACGCCTGTCTTTATCTATTTGTGGCTCATATTGGGACTTCGTCCAGGTGCCTAGAATGAGAAAGCTGTGTGCATGCACAAAAGCACAAACAGCTATGTTGGGGACTTTTACAATAAAAATTTAGGCACCAAGTGAGTTTAAATGCCTATGAGATTAGGCAGCAGCCAAGCAGGAGATTATGGATCTCAGCAGCACTTAAATCCCTTTGTATGCCTGGCCTTAAATACTGACATGGGGAACATAACGCTGAAGAATGCTTCATCAATCAAGCAGACTAATGTATACCAAGAGGCAGAGGCATAAGGAGAACATTTTGTAGCTAGGATGTACACAGCAAGAGACAGGCAGGTTGCAACAATCAGCAATGGAAAGAGAGACCACTGCAGTTACAACACTGGCCTCAAATACTCAGTGCATTTGGAAGGTTGCATTACACAAAACCTGCTTTCAATGTAGAATTGTTTTCAGCCCTTGGTGCCCAAGCAGCATTTGCTACAAGGCTCCCTATTATATGGTTTTATTATGACAACAGAACACCTAATCATCTGAAATCTATACCCACACTTACATACCATACTATTATATTTGTTTAGGAAGAAACAATATAGTGCACAAATAAAATTTGTGCTTTTAAATCTCATACATAATGTATATGCTTCTGCTTGGAATCTACTTCATCATATGAATACTGCTTTTATTTCAACAGCATGCAGTGTTTATCAGATACATAAACAAGCAAAACACTGTAATGACTTTGTGCAAAGGGATAAGGCATTTTGAAGAGGCAGGAACAGAATGCAGTTTGTTTTGTGCTTAGTTCATAAGAGATAGCGTGTCGAATCACTGGGGCACTAAAAGTATTCTGTCTAGATTTGATTTTTTTCCCGTAGAAGAATAAAGCATTTCTCCATACGAAATTTTATTATTGTCATAAAGTAATAAGTGAAATACTTAGACCTCAAATGTTAGTATTCATCAATAGGCCCTGCTTTGCATTTTATATGTAATGAGCACTTTCCCCTTCACTGTGTTACGATCTTGAGAGTCTCATTATAAGTCTAAGTCTCTTACATTTCCTAAATAAGACAAATCTTTGCATCAAGATTATTTTCAAGCAGATGTTATTTCTCAGCAGGTGTTACATTTATCTTTTTGCTGTTTCTGTGCAAGATAGCAGGGGGTGCTAGCTAATTTATATTAGACACTTGACAATAGTGTGATTTCTTCAAGTAAGGTATTCAAGGACAAAAGCTAGAAAGAATACTTCTGATGCCCCAGTAATTCACACTCTCTTTTACAAACAAAGCACAAATAAGATTTCTATTCATTCTTGTATGGCTAGATCATCTGCTAGTCCCACTGATTTGTCACTTAACACAAAGCATTTTGCCTGTTGCTGGCCTTTGTAATACTTTGTCCAGTCACTTAAAAACACAGCAGGTTATACCAGTGCATGCCCATAATATATACACTACTGTATCTGATGGGGATAATGATGGGGATAATGCAAGGACTTCTCCATTACACTGTTTTATTGGCCCTATAATGCTAAGCACCACTGTACTTAATCTGCTCTATAGAACATAAAAGGGTATGCCCCATCATTAATTTCTAACAAATGTATTTTACAGACTTGGTGTAACAAATTGCTCATCTTTACATGAGCATCTACAGTACACCGCTATCAACTACCTGTTTTATTTCAAACATTTTCTCCTTTGAGTACTTGCACATTTCTATTCCAGTGCAGAGGCGAGTGGGCCCTGAGCACAGTTTCCGGAACATTTTCCCCTCATAGCATCTGTCAGATTGGCTCCAGAGTCAGTATAAAGCACAGCAGTGGTGTGTTCCTTCTCGGAAATCACCACAAGGCTTAGTAAAGTGGGTGGCCTGGATGTGGCTGATTCTTTGGCCAGATCTATGGCCCCAGCAGTGACCACACACAGTTGTTCACGGTTGCGGTCACCGGCTTTTTCCCCTGGACAATACAAGAAATGCTCCAAAGTCTCCCCTTTGAAGGGTCCTCATTCTTTTTTGGAACAAACTCATGGTAGGCTCTATGGGCCTAAGGATCCTAAGGCAACTTTGACATCTCTGGGGATATATACTCAGCAGCATCCAGGAAGGATCACTGTTCCCAACCAATGGGAGCTGTGGGAAGCGGTGTCCCAGGCCACACAGCTTCCCACCACTCTCATTGGCTGGGAATGGCAATTTGCAGCGAACAGGACCTGGGATCAGTGATACCTGCAGAGGCCATTGCTGCTTTATTGCCCACCCCTGTGTTATAGTGATCTGAATGATGGGATGGATTGCATTGTCTGCAAGTTCACAGATGATATTAAGCTGGTGAGAGAAGCAGATATGTCAGAGTGACCTAGACAAATTGGAGGATTGGGCCAAAAGAAATTTGATGCAGACAAGGACAAGTGCAGAGTCCTGCACTTAAGACAGAAGAATCCCAAGCACTGCTACAAGGCTGGGGACTGACTAGCTAAGTAGCTGTTCTGCAGAAAAGGGCCTCGGGATTACTATAGACAAGAAGCTGGCTACGCATCAACAGTGCCCTTGTTGCCAAGAAATCTAATGGCATATTGGGCTGCATTAATAGGAGCACTGGCAGCAGATCAAGGAAAGTGATTATTCCCCTCTATTCAGTGTATCAGGTGAGACTGCATCTCAAGTACTGCGTCCAGTTTTGGCCCTCTCTCACTGCAGAAAAGATGTGGACAAACTGGAGAGCACCCACTGGAGGGCAAAGAAAATGATTAGGGGACTGGGCACATGACTTATGAGGAAAGGCCAAGAGAACTGGGCTTATTTTGGCTGCAGAAGAATGGGGAGGGGATGAGATAGCAACCTTCAACTACCTGAGGGGAGGTTCCAAAGAGGATCGAGCCAGGCTATCTTCAGTGGTAACAGAGGACAGAACAAGGAGCAGTGGTCTCAAGCTGCAGTGGGTTGGCTAATTGGAAAATCTGTATCTCTAGGAAGGTGACGAAGCACCGGAATGGGTTACCTAAGGAGGTGGTGGAATCTCCATCCTTAGAGGTTTTAAAGGGCAGGCTTGACAAAGCCCTGGCTGGGATGTTTTAGCTGGGGTTGGTCCTGCTTTGGGCAAGGAGTTGGACTAAATAACCTCCTGATGTCTCGTCCAACACTGATTTTCTATGGATCTATGGAAGATGTAGGAAATGTTAGTTCTACGCATGCTCAGGTAAATCTGTGCTATATTTGAAGGAGTGGTGCCATGGGGACCTTCTATTCACTAAAGCAGTAGTTCCCAAACTTTTTGGCATCATGCCCCCCTTTTTGATTTTTGAAAAACCGTCATGCTTCCCCCCCTACCCCAAAATAGCAGCAAAACTTGAGGTGGGGGGAGGAAAAAAAACCAGAACTGAACAGCAAAACTTGATGGGGGGAGGCTGGGTCACCTCACAATCCCCCCTGGAATTTCTTCAGGCTTCCCCTCCCCCCCCCCAGTTTGGGAACCCATGCACTAAAGGAAGTTAGATCTCCAAGCTACGAAATTTTATTATTATTACTTCCTTTTGCATAGCTTCAAATGTTATTAATGGCTATAAAATTATATAGATCTGTTAAAAACCCATCATCAGTAACTATTTCCAGTGGCAGTGAATTCCATAGGCTGACATCAAACATTTCTCATTAATCATTCTAGATTACAGGTTGGACCACTCTGGCCCAGAACCCTCAGGACCTGACTAGTCCTGATCGAGGGAATTTGGCAACAGGGAGGGGTTGTGGGCTGGGAGTTGGGTAGCAGGAGACCTCCACCGGTCCAGCAATATCAGCTCCCACACATACACACACACTGGGCTGCCATGATCCAGCTCTCTTGCTGGGCTTCCATATCCCTGGCTCTGCTGATGGTCTGCCGCCTTCCTGGTTTGCCTGCTGGGTTACCAGGGCTACCGCAGCCCCAGTCCCAACTCTGTTACTGGGATTCCACTGCTGGGGCTGGGGCTTCGGCTCCAGTCCCAGCCCTAGCCCCACTGCTGACAGCCCCACCAGGCTCCCAGCCTGGAAGGTATCCCAGCTGCTGGCCCTCCTGCCACTGGGCTCCTAGTCAAGACTCCCTGGAGCACAGATGTTGCCAGACCAGAGTCTCCTGGTTTGGGGAGGTCCAATCTGTGCCATATAATTTCATAGTGTACCCTTATTTCATACTGGGGACGGGCTAAAAAGAAAGAAAGGAGTAAATCAGTTCCTCTGTGCCCTTGTCAGTTTCAAATACTCCAGTTTCTTCTCATTCTTCTTTCAAGACTTTGCACTCTCTCTAATGTGTCACATCAAACTTCTATCTAAGGACTTGTCTACATAGCACCAGCAAAGCAGTATAGTGGGGTATGATTTGTAAAATGCTTTAATTGCCTTGTATAGACCCTGCCGGTGTACTGTAAAAACGCCTCATTTGCATTACTGTAGTCCTGGTATTTTTCAGAGTATTTGCCAGCAAGCCCAAATGGGGCAGTTAAGAGTGCAGCATATTTGTAAACCACATTAATCATACTCCTCTGGCATGCTTTGATGTGTCTTGTATACAAGCCTTGAAATGCCCTTAATTCATCGTACATTTTAAGACAACTTTGTATAGGATAAAGATTGGTATGTAGTGCCTATCTTAATAACAATTCAGTTTAAAAAAATCAGAAGTATCAGCATCCTGTAGCATCCAAACGTTTGTCAAGATTTCCAATAACACTGAAACAGAAGTTCCTTATCGTTCTGGGAGAGTTACTTCTCTAGTGTTGTTTAAAGTCTGAAACCATAAATAAAAAAGTGTTACCTTCCTCATATTGTTCTTCTAATAAATAGGCTTCTGCTCTGTCTTTTAAAGCATTCAGATTAGCTGGTTCCTGCAGCAGAACTTCTGTGCAAACTTTTATGGCTTCAGCAGATTGCTCATTCTGAAAAAGGAAAGGGCAGACACTGTTTGCATTTGTTTTCCTTGTGAAATATTACTTACTCACAAGGGTAAAAAATGTTCTTTTTTACCTTTGAATAGCAGTGACAGATCCTTTCTTTGGCACGAGTAGTGTAAATAGGGACCTTTGGCTCAGTTTTCATTACAGATTCATATTTACTGATGGCATCTGTGTACCTATTTTAATTGTGAAAATAAACTGAGTATTCTGGAACACAATTATTTTCCAAACAACTGTATCAATTCCTCAGTGGTCATTAAATGTACTAAACTCATACCAAGAAACTGGAAACTGTCTCTGGGAGGTTTGTTTTGTTTGGGACGATGTATGTCTCTTGCAATGCCCCTCTCCGCCTCAGAGGCTGTGTCTGGAACAGCAGGAGAAAGAAAACCCTTAGCCCCTTTAAGGACTGCAGCCCCATTCCCTCCCTTGTGGGTTTGAGAAGAGGTAGAGGCGGGGTCTCTTTGGCTGATTGGATGTAGATATGCATGCAGCACAAACCTATCAGCTCCCACACACCAAAAGAGGAAGGATTATAGGCCTCCCCCCTCTACCCCCTCCAGCCTGGGAGTGCTGTCCAGCACTAAAAAGAAAAGTTCCTCCTTCCCTGCCTTTGGCTGGAGGAAGAGAAAGTTTTGGGACCTTGCTATAGGTATCATTTAAGGATTTTTTTCCCTCACTTCCAGTGAGCCCTGGGGAGTAGGACTTTTTTGCCTCTCTCAGCATCCCAGGACCCAGTGGGTAGATTAAGTTGTAAAATTCACACTGTCACAACTTAGCAGGTGCCCAGTGTAGGGATTCTTTTAATGGGGGGTGGGTCTAGTTCCCTGATAAAAGTGGAATTTGAAGTAATTAGGAGAAGGCATTTCCCAAAGAAGGTGGTGGATGGAGTTGGGGCTCCTAATGTCCCACACAGTGAGGTGTTAACACCCTTTTTCACACCACCTTAAATCTCACATGTGGGTAAGGCAGGTGGTTTTAGCTCTGGGCTGGGATCAGGTTAGTTGAGGGAGCCAATGGCCCGTCACGACTAGATGGAACAGATTACACAGGAACAATGACTTGAACTGGACAAGTTATTGCTAGGCAATTCCCAGATGTGTTACTTAACTGGTCATAACTTTATTAAATCACGTTTCCAATGACTTGTCTTTCTGCACTGTTCATAACAAGCTCCTTTGCATACATTCACAAGCAGGAAGAATCCAAAATGAAAGCATCATTCAGTAAGCAATTCAAATGAGGCAAGAGAGAAAGAGACTATCGTTCCCCTCTGTCTCTCTACAGCATAAAGGGCTGAACTAAGGTCTATGTTTTTAAATGCCCATGTTTTTAAATGCCCATAAACTAAATTTGTCTGAAATGTAAGATTTTTGTTTTGTTGTGTTTTTGGAAACAAAAAGTGGAGGCTCAAAGTTTCCATTCTATCCCTAGCCATTCACATAGTGCCTACGTTTTGGAGCACAAACGTTATCTCTATGCGCCTCATAATGAGCTGGTCTCAGGTAAGGATAAATTGAGGCTGGGATCCCATCAGAGTTGTTTATCGTGTGTGTTAGTATCCTGAAGAAAAAGTTTTGAGCACCTCACATGTATAACTACTGGAGCCTTGGAAGATAAGAACATAAGAACGGCCGTACTGGGTCAGACCAAAGGTCCATTTAGCCCAGTATCCTGTCTACTGACAGTGGCCAGCACCAGGTGCCCCAGAGAGGGTGGACCGAAGACAACGATCAAGCGATTTGTCTCCTGCCATCCCTCTCCAGCCTCTGACAAACAGAGGCCAAGGACACCATTTTATCCCCTGGCTAATAGCCTTTTATGGACCTAACCTCCATGAAATTATCCAGCTTCTCTTTAAACTCTATTATAGTCCTAGCCTTCACAGCCTCCTCTGGCAAGGAGTTCCACAGGTTGACTACACGCTGTGTGAAGAAGAACTTTCTTTTATTAGTTTTAAACCTGCTCCCCATTAATTTCATTTGGTGTCCTCTAGTTCTTCTATTTAGGGAACTAATAAATAACTTTTCTTTATCAGCCCTCTCTACACCACTCATGATTTTATATACCTCTATCATATCCCCCCTCAGTCTCCTCTTTTCTAAACTGAAAAGTCCCAGTCGCTTTAACCTCTCCTCATATGGGACCCGTTCCAAACCCCTAATCATTTTAGTTGCCCTTTTCTGAACCCTTTCCAAGGCCAAAATATCTTTTTTGAGGTGAGGAGATCACATCTGTACACAGTATTCAAGATGTGGGCGTACCATAGTTTTATACAGGGGCAGTAAGATATTCTAGGTCTTATTTTCTATCCCTTTCCTAGATGTTATTTCCTTGCTTCCTAAATCATGACAAACTCAGCAAAAATATATTTAGAGGCTGCAGTGATATTTTATTTGCAAATAAGCTGTGATCTTCACTTTGAACACTGATGCAATGATATACTTTTTTAAAAAAAGACAACATTTAACACAAACTAACATTTGACATTTGAATTTACTGGTGAGAAGAATAACCACATAAAGCTTTCCAGACAGGCCACACAGTAAACCAATAAAATTACTCCAAAAGTTTATTGATTTTTTAAAATATTTATCAGCAACTCTTCTGATCAAATTTTACTTTTTTCATTTTTGCAATACTGAAAAGCATACTAGTTTTCCTTCATACAACCCACTAAATATAAGAAATATACTTAAATGTGCAATACATTTCATCCTCCCAAGCTAAAGAAAAAAAATAAAAATCTGCGACACCACCACATTTGAAATCCAGATAAATAATGACAAGCTACCTCCAGTCTATTGCTGTACATAGCACCTGGCACAACTATGGTTATGTGCTTCACAATAAAACATACAAAACTGAGAAGCAAGGTGCAGAAATTTAGAAAAAGACTATCCAGCACATTTAATGCTAGCAGCCCCATTTGCTTGGTACACCTGGAACAATTTACAGTAGCATTTGATCTTTATTAATTAGGTACAGTATCCAGTGCTATGGAACCTGAGAGATGAATACAAGTGTTGTCCATGCCTTGACCTTATAATTATTTCATGCAAAGCACAAACTAAAATGGCAATAGGCCATGGAGAGTAAGGGAGGAAACTGGGACAAGAAGCAGGTAAAAATTAGAAGAAACAGCTGCTACTAATAGTACACATGTGTTGGTATGTTCTAATGGCCATGTCCAGTGTTCCATCCCACATGACAAACACAAACTGTCTCCAAACCTGGGGAGTTTTACTGCTTTTACTAGCAATGGTAGCATTCAGTACATAGCTGGTGCTCTTACCTGCCTTCTCTGATGAGTTCCTCTGCTGACTCGATTTGCTTAGTAAGTTTCTTTACGTGTTTATAGTGAGAAAAACACAGCTTATGGTCCTGGTCAAGTTTCAGACACTCTCGGACTTCACTTTTCATGTAGGAAAAAGAAACATTAAGGAATTTCAAATAGAAGTAGACATTTTTTAAAAGCTGTCTGAAGTGACAGATTTTTCTGCATTTGCATTCTATCGCTTCCACTCAAAAGTATATTATTGTGTGAAATGTAATGAGAAACATCAGCCTGAATTGGAGCTTTCCTCTTCCCCTCCTTTCTGGCAATGTAAAGTAATGAGAGGAGAGAGAAAAACCTAAAAGGACAACTCAGGATAGTAACGTGCAATCCCCTATTCTCTCAATTTTCCCCATCTCTGAGTCAGCAGTTGCTTTTCAGCAAAGGTACGGTGACACAAATAGCAGGGGGCAGGTTCTCTTCCAGAAGATTTTAATGATGCCCTCTATCCAGCTTGAGTTATGTGAGTGAAAGCAACAGACATTGCCTTCTCACTGCCCTGAATTCAGAGTAAAAATACAGAGGCTGAACTCTAGCCAAACTTAGTCTGAATGAACGTCAATCTGAGTACAAGTCAGGCAGACAGGGTTAGAAAGATCTGGGGACTAGAAGAAAGAAGAACACCCAGATGGCATGAAAAGCAAAGTATTTGTTGATAGTATACTGAGTCTTTGATATCTAAACCCAAAAGTGTTTTCAATGACCCTGCTCTTTTCAAAACAGTTGAGACCATCTGAACAGCCTCCCGATTCTAACTCCAAGTCTCATCTGTATCCACATGATTAGAGTTTTCCATGAGAAACACTCTCCAAATATATTTGCAAGAGCCCTGTGTAGTCCTGTGGAAGGCATTTCAGCTGTATTTAGATCAGTTCATTCTTGGCCAGGCTGGCCACTCTTCTTTACTTATTCTTCCTTTCTTCTTGTTTCACAGTGCCCATTTTCTTTTGTTTGGCAGACTCACTGGCTTTTTCTGAGGCCAGGTCTATGCTAGGTGACAGAGTCAAACTAAGATACACAACTCCAGTTACGTGAATAGTGTAGCTGGAGTTGACAAATCTTAGTTTGAATTTCCTTGGTGTTCCTTCTGCAGGAGGTACATGGGAGAAACTCTCCCATTGACTTCCTTTACTCCTCTCGACTAGGTGGAGTACCAGCGTTGATGGGAGCACAATCAGTAGTCAATTTAGCAGATCTTACTAGACCCACTAAATAGACCCTCCCCCCCAGGAGATCAATCTTCACAGCACTGATCTCCCGGTAAGTGGAGACAAGGCCTGAGCCAGTGGAGGAGCTACAGTCTCTAACTATAACGAGACATTGAGCATCAAATTTTATTAGATTATTTCAATTATTAATGTACAACTTACGCAGAGTTCCACACTCCTTTCTTGTGCTAAAGCACAGCTGAACAAAACAAGAACTGTACAAAGATAGCTCAGTGAGTGTTTCCACACAGTGACTGTTGACAAAAATGTCTGCTCTAATTCTAACACTCAATGATTATGCATTTCACTGTAGCATATGTTTTAATTTTTGCTATTACAGACAATAGTAAACTTACCTTAGTGACAGTTCTTGGTCCCCCAACTGGTAGTATATTGTGCTGATTTTATAGAAGGCTTCAGTGTTATCATTCTTTAGTTTGGTAGCAGCTTTTAAGTCACTAATAGCTTTGCCTGGTTCCCCTTCCTTTATATAGCATTCAGCACGAAGCTCACGCAGCTCTGCATCCCAAATGCAAACCTTGAGAAACCAAAAATTAAAGCTAGACTTTGATCTGCAAGCATTTCGCTTGTTTTTTAAATCGCATCTAATTTCATATTGCCTCTTGTAATGGATGATGGTTCTAACCATGTGGAGAGAACCAATCATGCACTTCCCAGACAGCAGGAAGGTTTATTTCAAATCCATTCCCCCAAAAGATAACAGAAAATAAGTTACTTAGAGAAGTGATTTGTAGGCATACAGATGAGCCCATTCAGTGAGGCCTGATTGAACTCTCAGCACCACTGGAAAGAACTGGGAAAGAACTGAGCCTGAAGGAATCCTAAGTTATTACCACGTCCCCCACTATTACAGAAGATAAGAATTATGGTGGCTAAGGTGCCTATTGTCCAAATAGACACCAAAAGGAGGCTTCTATAACAACAACCTTTGTGCATGTCTGCCTTTCACACTTTTGGCGGTACAGGTTTAGAGAGGGACAACAACCCTCTCTCGCTAATAAATGACTCAATGTTTTTCCTGAAAATAAAAATGAGTTTTTCTCTTTCTGTAATAAATTTGTTGTAAAAAATGACACCAACAAAACATTTCATGTTTTTTTTTCTAAAACAGGTCCTCCCCCACCAATCTCACACTCCTATCCTTTTTTAGTTATGAAGTCAATGCTAAATTTGACAAATGATTGTGCTTAATGTGATTTACCCTCAAAACAGAATATCGTTTTGTTACATATAACAGAGGGGACTTGGAGATAGTATCTTAAACTGAATCTACTATATATTTGAGAGAGTTTGTCTGGTTATCCAAGAACTTCTCCTAAATGGTAAGTGCTAGGACACCAAATTCAGTATGAAGCTTCAGCTTATCATAATTTAAAGCAAGGCAAGGGTTTGGTTGTGCCAGGAAAATGGGATGTGCCTGCAATTGTTTCTCATAAAACCATACAGAAGAGAGACAGAATCAACAGGCAGGTGAAAGGGGCTGGCTGGGGGCGCAACCCCCACCCCTGTCTGGGACTGCCTCAGCCCCAAGGCTCCTATCCCCTCCCCCAGGTGCCCATGAGGGAAGGGCGGGGGGGGGGGGGGGAGAAGAGTGTTGAACCTCCCGCCCCAGATTCATACAGGGACATTGCTGGCTGTTCCCCTTCATCAGGGAACAAGGGGACAATGCTCAGTTTACTGTACTCCTACCTCTGGCTGGGAACACAGGGGGGCAGAGGAGCTGTGCAATTTGCTCTCGCTTCCTGACAGGCACAAGAAGGGGATGAGCAAGCAGCCCTGGTACAAACCTTGCGGGAGAGTGGGGGGAAGGAAGCTATACACCTGTGGTGTCCAACCAGTTCTAAAGCAATAGCCACTATAGGGTTTAAAAAATACTGAACTTTGAGCCGAGGGAAAGGACAAGAAATTTAAACAAAGTATTAACAAAAAAGTCATCTATACCAGAAGGCAAGATTAAGGTGAGGATTTCCTCAACCATTAAGTCCACAATTTCTCTTTTTTTAGTAGCCATGTCCTGACAGATGCTGACCACTCTCAGCTCCCAAGACTTGACTGTGCTCGGTAAGCTACAGCCAGCAAGAGAAAAACTTATTTCTCTTCAATTCTATTTCAGGTAGAACTTACTTCTAGAATGCTATCAAGGAGACTGATAGCAGTAGCGTAATCCTCTTGATGATACAGAGACACTGCCTGTGAACGCAGGCGCTGCAGTTCATCAGATTTAATCAGCTGAGACCGGGCTTCCTTTTCCTCATTATCACTGGGATTAGATTTGAGCTGTAAATATTAACAAAAAGAGAGAGACTGAACTCTGTTTGCTGGAGGTCTGATTTTGTTTTATTAACTCTCTCTTACCATGGAGAACAAATCAAAGATGCTGTTGAAATGAAATAAACCATTTAAAACTCCCCTGGAAATGTTTCTAGTTGTGATGAAAGAAAAAGTTATTTACCAGTGTATAAACTATTATTATCCAGAAAAGTCCAGTTCTTTTTGTTGTATACTACAAGTTCATCAGTTTGATATCCAGATCTACGAAGTTAGTATACCCCTTAGCTATATTCTAGCTAGTCCATCTCTCTCCTTACGCAGATCCAAAATATAGGATTCTTAAATCCTCTACTAACCTTGACTTGTCAAATGTATTAGAAGTCTCTGTACAAATCAGGTAATAAATTTATTGTAATTAGTTTAATGTTACTTTACAAATGCAGTTTTCACACCTCCTTAGAAAGAATGGCCAAAGCAATAGATACATAAGCTTTAAATCTGGGAAGGGTTCATAGCAGTTGAGGACCTCTGGACTTTGGAAGCCAAGAAATACCAGATTTCACAGAAATTTTTTAGACAAAGCCTGAAAGCCCTTGGTTGCCTGCTGTTCAGAAGAGTGTCTGGGAACCAACAGATTCTCTGACACTACCGTGACAGTACATTATTGCCCCCTTTGAATCCCAAGATGTTGTCCATATGTGGGACTGGTGCTTTGTATTTGGCAGCAATGAAAGATGAATCACTATGAGTGGTCCCCAAGCACTTGATGACAAAACAGGTATTACACAATGAGGTCAGGTGGATGTTCATCAGGTGGATGTGATCTCATTTGTCATTAAGTCATGTAGGGAGAGTATTCTTCCTTCGACTTCCTGCAGTGTGGATAGTGCCAAAAGTAAAGTTAAGATACGCAATTTCAGCTACATTAATTGTGTAGCTGAAGTGGAAGTATCTTAATTCAACCTTGTCCTATAGTGTAGACATACCCTCAGAATCTTCCCACCCACCATTCTGCATAATTCGAAAATGGTGTATGTGGGTGCTGTGTGAAGGATGCTATCAAACACAATAGCACTTTATGACGGTAGACAATGTATCACTAGTTCAGCCAATGCCTAAATATGTTCACTTGTAAAAAGCATACCATATTAATTTTTTTCCAAGAAGCATCTTAAAAAATATTATCGTGATGCCTGAATTATACATGTGAAGTTTGTCACTGTAAGCTTTTTAGCCATAAAAAATGACTCCAGCAGTATGACAGGCTATAAAAATATACTGCAGCAGCCTATTAGACAATATAAAAGGCACAAGTACAAACTATACCAATTCAAAGAAAATAAACAAAGAATGGTAAAAGGCCAATGTGGCTCCAACCAGGTGCTCTTTAAATGACCTGAAAATAAAAAAGGACTCCTACAACAAGTGGAAACATGGAAAATTGCTAAGGAGTATTAAAGGACTAAGGGAAGTACAGGCCCACTACATAGCAAGAACAATATTAAAAAGGATTAGGTGTTTAAACACTATTTTGCTTTAGTCTTTTTCACTAAAGACAACCAGAAGACTACAGAAGGGCAAATATGGTACCTAATATTAAAAAGAGGAACAAAGAGGATCTGAGGAATTACAGACTAATTACAGCCAAACTTCAATACATGGAAAGATATTGGGAAAAAATGTTAAATAATCAATAAGAACCTAAAAGATAATACGCGATAAGAAATCACCAGAATGATTTGTCATGAGCAAAACATGCAAAAACAACGTAACTTCTTTCTTTGACAGGATCACTAGCAGATGGGAGAGCGCTGTAAATGTGATGCAGGCATCTGCTTCAGGTTGAAACAATTCAGTCTTTTCCAAGATGGGGAAAAAATACATTGTTCACTTATGTCAAAAAAAAAAAAAAAGATTGGCGGTATTTTCTACAAAGAGTTTTAGCACCCCGTGCAGGCACTCAGGGACAGACTTTGTATCAGGGCTATGTCTTTTACCTTCCCCATGAAAATCTACCCAAATTTAACCAAGTGATAATCCTGAGCGGGGGTGAGGAGAAGTCAAATTATAGTTCACACATGTTCAATAGAGACTTAGATGAAGTTATGCTAAAACTGCAGTTACCTAACTAACCGTATAGTCAATACAATTTCTATCAACTACACAATTAATTGATAAGATCGCTCTGCAGACCCGCAGCAGGGTAGCTCCAGGAGCCACCTCAAGCCAGGACTGAGCAGTCCCAGCTCATGCCAGCTCCGGAAGCCACTCACGCTATGCCTCTGCATTTTAAATGTAGTAACAGCCACTGGTTTCCTTCCTCTAATGCTGTCAAGAATAAACTTATTTCAGGCTAGAAAAGGATGGTTTGCTTCACCCACAACCAAAAGAAATCTCCTACACAAACTCTGGGTGACAAATGATAAATACTGGAACATATTTGTAACTGAAGCCTGTGCTAAATTAGGAAAATATAAAAATAAATGTGCAAGCACTCAACACAACACTCAAAGCTGGTTAGCCTTTGCTGACACCTAGTGGAATTATAAGAATCTTCAATGCATAGCTTTTAAATATCTATAATGCCTCCATGCTCAACAAATGACAAACTCATCGCTGAGAGACACGGAGCATCTGCCTTTATCACATATTCACTGCAGCGCACATATGCTAGTTGGGGCTTATAGTCAATGTGAAATGTCCACAACTGGAAGGAGTTTAAACAAGTCAGTTAGCAAGACTCTTTGCAGAGATTCTTGGGTTTTGCATGACTTAGGAGTAGCAAACATGATATTTGTCACCAGTTACCCATCTGCTTTTGGAAAGCCACATTCCAGTCACCACCAAGATTTCCACTGTTTACATCAATCAGGATAGATTCCCCCTTAGTTCAAGGATTCTAGGGAAACTGGCATCCTTAAAGGAAAGCCCAGTTTCGGCATAGAACACTCTTGGTGTTTGCCCCAGGACAAATTTTTCCCACCATCAGAACAGCTTCCGAATGAGGCAAAGAAGCCAAAGTGATTGTGTCTCTAAGTAGAAGGTGCTCTTCATGTGTTATAAGACTTGACACAAGAGTCATAAGGTCTGTGACTACTGTGCCCTTATTAGGGCATTCTGACTGAGGGATATAGGTCTTCCCCATGATGTTTAAAGGAAGGTGGAAGATCATGCTTTAGAAGATAAACCAATGGTTGCTTCCAACAAGGAAATGGTGGAAAGTGGAGGAGAGTGCAGAAAAGGACAATGATACAATTTTCCAACACAAATCACAGGCTCCCAAGATCTTTCCAAAAATGTGTTTTGGAAAAGTTACCCCAAGATCTTCCCTTGTGTTCCCTTGGACTGCATCAACCAACATTCAAGGGAACACTTTCAGATAGCAGCATCAAGGGCTAACTTGTTACTTTTATGCTTCTCAGCAGCTGCTTTAATACTATGATTCACTGCCATGTAAGGGCATGACTACACAGCAGGGCTAAAGCTGAAATAAGCTATGCAACTTGAGCTACGTCAATTGTGTAGCATAAGTCGCAATAGCTTATTTCAACTTTTGGTGCTGTCTACAAAGCGGGAAGTCTAAGGAAGATGCACTCTGCCTCTGATTTTCCTTACTCCTCATAAAATGAGGATTACAGGAGTCTGAGTAAGAAGTCCTGCAGCTCGACACTGTTTTGACATTATGTCAAAATAGCTGCTTGTAGTGTAGACACAGACTATGTTATTTCGGAATAACACTGCTGTGTAGATGTACCCTAAATTAATGTAACAGATATTCCCCAATTTCCTGGTCATAAAGTGGAATTACCATATCCAAGTCTTGGAAGTAATCTAGAAAAACTGTCCCATCTAAGTACATTCCATATCAACCCTAAACAAACTATCCGACAGAAAAAAAAAAAGTATGTTCTCTCATCTTCTGAGTTTAGTTTATGTATGTCTACACAGTCTCTCTCTCCCTATTTCAAAAAAGCTTCTCATGTGGGACGACAAAGTGACATTATCACATCATCCTGCGTCCCACTTGCCTCCTCCCTCCCCTTTCCCCAGTGCTCAGATGTCCCGGAGCAACTTCTCCCCCCAGAGAGCGCTAAACCTGCAAGCCATGCAGCCCAGGAGCTATGTGGCATTTCCTCTCCCGCCCTCCCAGTGGGAGGGAGGGGCGAAGCCGCAAGCCTCCCCAGGCCCCTTCACACGCACCCTAGGTTGGGGAGAGAGTGGCGGATGGGAGGAGTGAGAAAAAGCGGGGGGGGGGGGAGGGGAGGCGGAGAAGGGGCAAGAAAGGGCTGGGGGAAGGCCAGAAAGAGCCGGTGACAGGCCCTCCTGGTGACCGTGGGGGGAGGATAGAGCTACATGGCCTTCCCCTCCCTGGTGCTCGGGGGGGGGGGGGGGGGGGACGGGGGACGGACAGGGGAGGGGAGCTACACAGTCTCCTTCCTCCCCGGTGCTCTGGAGAGATGGGAGGGAGGCTGGCAAGCATAGCAAGCAGGGGGTGTAGCCCCCTAGTAAAACTAAATAGCTTACACACAATGTTTGGTAGAACCATCGGGTTGTTCTAAACCCCCTAGCTTCAGACAGTGAGGTAATTCTCCTCTTTTCCCAGCCTCCAGACAACACAAATAGAACATCAGTTAAACAGCTTCAAACTGACTCACACAATACTTCTAAATTGTCCTGTGTACTTATCAGCTTGCTGAATTAAAAAAAGCCAAGGACATAGTGTACCAAATTTAACTGAAGTTTACATGCACATAAGCAAATGTGTTGTTGCTGTTTATTTAATTCTATGAACAAGACAAGTACAACTACCTTGCAGAGACTAAAGAAATCCGAAGCTTCCCATATATTTTAAAAGGTGTATAATTTTCAGAACTATTACTTGATGGTCAAATTCCAGTGTGAGGTTTTAGTGAACTGAAATAGGTTTTTACAGATATTCATAATTAGTTTGCAATTGGCTCAACACTACTGCATAATTCCAACATAATAGTCCATTATCATATTAGCAGTAACTGCTGGTCATTTCATTTTATTAATATAATATTCAATAAGTTTAAGCCAAACACAGCTTTGCTTTATAATAGCCAAGCTTTGAAAAGTAAAGTTAAGCTTTGTGTTCTGCTGTTCTTCTAGAGTTTTGAATTTGGGTAAAAATAAACACTGTTCTGATGATTTAGTGGCCCCAAATTCCCCCCCCCCCCCAAATGTGGTGCTATGTCTACATTGGCAAGATTTTGCGCAAATACTTTTAACGCAAGAGATTTGGGGTAAAAGTATTTGCACAAGAGAGCATCTACACTGGCATGTGCTTTTGCGCAAGAGATGTGCTTTTGCACAAGAGCATCCGTGCCAGTGTAGACGCTCTCTTGTGCAAGAAAGCTAGGGTGGCCATTTTATCCATCGGGCTTTCTTGTGCAAGAAATTAACGTTGCCTGTCTACACTGGCCTCTTGCCCAAGAACAGTTGCGCAAGACGGCTTATCCCAGAATGGGAGTGTGAGAGTATTTGCGCAAGAAGCACTGATTTTATACATTAGAACATCAGTGTAGACAGCTGGCAAGATTTTGCGCAAAAGCACCCACTTTTCCGCAAAATCTTGCCAATGTAGACACAGCCCAAATGTCTGGACAAATATTAATAAATTTCACACATAGACATATGCATAAAAACAGTAATCAATCACTAGTAGTATTAAAATCCATTACAAAGACAAGACACTCAGCTAACCAGCATAAGTTCAGCTTCACTTCGCACTCAAGGGTTGTTAAATATGACCACTATGTTTTTGTCTTAAGCACATGTGGAAAGGGTCTCCAATAAACATCTCATCTCTGTGCTTCCACACATTCCATGAACAAAGCTGGGACCATGGAATATAATTACATTCCTTTATAGGGTTTCTTTATCTTATAAAAAATTGCTTATCCCTGAATGCATTAAATGCTTAATGTTTACAATACACAACTCCACATAAGAGAGAAAAGCAAAGCAAATACAGCCTATTCCCATGCCCTTTGGAATTTTGCCCAGTGTGGCCTGGACCTGGCTTGCATAATGTGACAAGGAAAGAAGGAAGAGGCTAGTATGTTATATCAGAACGAAAGTTTAGTTAATTCTGAGGTTAAGTGGATTACTTTTTGCAAGTGTGCTAAGAGGCTTATAAATGCTTTTACTTGATAAGATTAAAAAAAACCCACCAAACTTGTTTTGTAGGGGAAAAAAAACCTCTACAGTACTTGTACAGTATTGTTCCCCCTTCCTGCAGTATCTGAGCACCTCACAATACCCATGTGAAATGAGGAGATCATTCGACAGCTGGAGTACCAGGGCACAGAAACACTGAATGATTTGGCCAAGGTCACACAAGTGTCTCTGGTAGCACACGGAACTGAATCTAGGTCTTCCAAGTTCCAGCGCAGCACCATAAGGTCTGTGTGTCTTTCATCTATAAAAACACACGTTTTCCCTGGCATGAATGATGGAGTGGTAAAACGCGTTTAAACCTGACAATATTTTTCAAAATGCTACACTACATAATTGTTTTCATGTCAAATATGAGAAGGGACACACAAAATGGGACAAAATCTACTTAACCATGAAATTAAAGCTGCACTTATATTATAATGTCTAAAAAGCATCATATTTGCAGTGGCTATTGCAACTGAACTCTTTAATAACAAAAAATTAAGATTGTGCACTTCACTTAGGAGAGTTATAGTTAATTCACAATTACTCTATTATTTTCCATTATTTGTTTATACAAAATAACTCTGCTGCAACATCTTTTTTTAAAAATGTGGTCTGCAATCAGCTAGATATAAACTATATCCATTGTAGACCATGTATATAAGAAAATGCTTTTAGCTCATAATCTGAATATAAAGCCAATTATATAGTTTTCTATACTTCCAACTTACCACATTTTTGAAGTCTTCTTCTGCTTCATCAAATTTTCCTTGCTTAAGAAGTAAATGGCCTCTCTGTAATCTCGCCTAAAATGAAACATCAACTGGTTTTGTACTACACTCAGTTCTTATTTGTAGTAAAAAAAGAAAAATTAAATCCCAAATTTCCCAAAATTTAATAAAATGGAAAATTTCATCCCCCATCCACATCTAACAAACTGAACCAAAAGTATATATGAACGTGTCTGCCCTCTCCATCCCTTTCCTAAACTGTGTTCTTACAAGTATAGCTTTAGCAAAAATGGATCATGGCCGTTTACATCAGGGTTTTAGATCAGTAATTATCCAAACACAGATGTAGCTCCACTTAGCATCCAAATAACTCCTCCATCAGAGACTACAAAGAAAAACAACTTTTTAACCTGTAAGATATCTAGTCAACACTGCTACACTGTTTTGATTTTCTTAATTCACAGCTTTTTCAATAGATTGCAGGCAAAACAGTATGGAAGTCCTTCTTGTTAATACTTCTGCTATGGTTCTCATTAAATTTTCAGGTTAATCGAAGTCACTAAAACATTTCAATGCAGATTATTTTGGAAGGATCCTAACAGAAATGTAGATTTTTCAGGATAAAGAAGTTTTCATGCAAGCTAATTTAGAAATACTATTAATTTTAATTAAGGCTTGCAGTCACCCTTTCTTAAAGAAACATAAATTAGTTAAATAAAAATCTACTGACTTCAAGACAATTTATTGATAGTAACATTGTTAAAATACTCCTGGGTCTTTAAAGAAAGCTCTTGTATCAAATATTTACTTCGTTGGGGAGGAGAGGAAAAAGATAGATTTTTTTTGCTTTTGTACACCAGATCAAGGTCATTTACAAGGTATCATTTTGTTGAAAATTATTTAATCTCTTAAAGGAGATACTTGTCAAATCTGCCATAGTAATAAATAGTGTGTGCGCGTGCACACGCACTAAAATCACGAGATGGAGCAGATGGCAAGAAGAGGCAGAAGGGCTCTGCATGCTGCCGCTCCTGCTCGTCACCCCTCCTCCCCCAACACACTTACCCTGAGGCTTTTTTCTGCTGCTCCCATAGTGTGTGTGGGGGGGAGGGGGGAAGAAGAGTGTGTGCCTGGGAACAGCGAGGTCACATATGCCCGTGGGAGCAAGATGCCAAGCAAGCACTCCACTCCCATCACCCTCAGACCCTGAAGCAACCTCCCTGGCTGGCAAATTCTTTAAATTGCCACCCCCAGTAAATTGCTAGGAGTTGTGATGAGCCAGACAGAAATGTCAGATGGGCCGCATTTGGTCCATGGGCCATTTGGTCTTTGAGCTTTGGTAAGGTAAGTGGTAATCTTAAAGAGTACACTGTTTTTTGATTTGACAACCAATTTTATTGCTTACAGATGACTCAGAATTCATTAAAAACCCTTAGGTATGTTAGCAAAGGCTTTGGGCCTTTTTTTACTGTACGTAAAATTACAAGTTACGTTAGTCTAGTCTAGTTCTCACCCTCAGCCAATAAAAGAGTGGTCAATATAGTACATGCACTAGGATCTTGTGGTCTCTAATTTTAAATTTCCTGAAATATGGGGTATTAAAGTCGTCTTTTATGATACTACCAGCTAAAAAGATTCTGCCTTTGAAACAAACAGGAAAACAACAAGGAACATCTTTTTTTTTTTTTAAACCCTGAAGGAATCTTGAAAAAGCATTACTTACAGATGTGAAATCTTGCTTTAGTTCAACCACTCTACTTAAATCACGAATTGCAGCTTTAGATTTGCCCATGGCCAAATACACTGTGGCTCTTCTGTAATAGGCAATGTAGTTATCAGAGTCCCCTTCTGGAACCAAAGAAGAAAGATTCAGAACAACAACTCAGTGTAATGAGGGTATGGCTAAGCTTCAATAATAGCAGTGGCAGCATTGCCTGAGTTCAAGTAATAGGACAATTATATTTATAATTAAAAAAAGATGCATATACAGTAATATTTTACAACTCATGCAATTTGCTTATGTTAAAATTACTGAAAATACAGAACATGAATATGGTAACATTGCTAATATTTAAAAGCCTTGCAGGTGAATGTCTAAGGATATTTCAGCTCTGCAACAGAATCAAGCTGAAACATACTACAGGTTGTACCTCCCTGGTCCAGCACCTGAGACCTGAGCTGACCTGGACCAGGGAAGGTCAAGGCTCCTCTCTCTGGGACTTCCAAGGCTGAGGCTCCCTGCCATGCCACTGCCCCGCTAAAGCTGGCCTGGCCAAGGCTCTCTACCTACCAGCTGTGCCACACATTCCCAGGGTTTCCCAGCCCCCGGCAGCCCAGCCATTGCAGGTCTCACTACTGCTGAGGGTTTCTCTGCCAGGGGCTCTCCAGCTACCTGACCCCACTGACACCAGCAGTTCCCCAGTAGGGGTGGAGACTCCCCATGTTGCTTGGCCCCATTGTTGCTGGGGTTCCCCTTTTGGGACCAGGACTCCACAGCTGCCGCCTTGCCCCGCTGCCAGGGTTCCCCAGCAGGAGCTCCCGAGTCAGTGCCTGGCCCCACTGCCACCGGGGGTTTTCCGGTCAGGGTTGCCAGGCCATTCCAGCCCCACTGATGCCAGAGGGTTCCCTGGCTGCCACCGGCCCTGCTGCCACGGGCTCTCCAGCTGCCTGATCCCACTAACACCGGGGTTCTCCCCACTGGTGGCCCAACCAGAACTCCACAAACCCACGTTCCCTTAGCTGGCTTCCGCTCCTGGAGCTCTTTGGTCCAGCAACATCCGTGCCAGACCACAGATGTTGCCAGACCAGAGACACCCAGATTTGGGAGATTCAACCTGTACACCTTTTTATCTCAAATTACAGGCCTACTTCAATGTCTACCATGGTCCCTATATCTGAAATTTGATGTACACGAATAAGGAAGCCAAACACATCATTCCAATAATGACCCAACATAATTCCAGATAGTCCAAAGTTTTCATAACTACTACTATTTACATATAGACAGTAGTAACCTCATATTTCATGTAATTTAAAATGTGCACTAAATCCTTATTTCTAATCTCAATGAAAGAGACTCTTAGGGAGCTAGAGATAGACACATTAGCCTGGAGTCAAGGTGATAACTGTGATGGGACTACACAACTCTGCAGCCCCATTCTAGCGTTCTTTTTGCCAATGCTGTTCAAGAGACGTTCACTCCTGAGTGAATCCCATCATGCTGACCAGCTTTGAAAACCCATTTAAGGAATTCCTGGGCATGATGAAGAGTGGACCATTTCCATACAGAAGTCCTGCACCACAAGCACAGTCAAGTAATTTTATCTTCAGATACACACCTATAGCAGCATGGAAGTGAGACAAGGCGTCAGCCAGCTGGCCAGCTGCCAGTAACTTCTTGCCCATTTCAAGTTGTTTTTCAACTTCTGCATGTATTCCACATTCGACTCCTAGAAGAGAAGAGTCATCATTTTAATCACAGTTTGAGTCTAACAAAGTTGACACCATACACACAAAAAGAATGGTTAGAGTGTGCTCTCTCCATAATACATAAAAATCATAAAGGGCAGCTCAGAAAAGAGCTCCCTACATGAAAAATAAATTACTAATACAGAAGCACATGAAAACAAAACTTTACATTTTTCTATAATACTGAGACAACATCTTACAGACTTTTATCTCTTCTGCCCCTCTCCAAAGAGCCAGTTTTTATGAAGAAAGTCTATGTAAGCTGCTACTCTAAAAGCAGTTGTTGAATATGCATCACTAGCAGATGTACCTAGCGTTACTCAGGCCATTAACTGAAGTAATGTCTGTTTGCTTGCTTGTTTGGTAATTAAAAGGAAAATGTGCACGGTGTATTTAAATGATTATATATAAGCCTAGGGCTGGGAGGTGAGGGGGTGGAGGGCTCAGCGTTGGATATGTCAGGGGCTCAAGGCTATGGATGGGGGTGCAGGAATCAGGACAATGGGTTGTGTCTGGGGGTGTTCAGGGCAAGGGGTGAGGGGGCAGGAGTCAGGGCAGGCGGCTGGCAAGTGTGGAAGGGCTCAGGGTAGGAGGTTGGGGTGCAGGAGTCAGGGGAGGGTTCAGGGCAGGGGGTTCAAAGTGCAGGGGGAGGCTCACTGGGACCACACACAGTGGCAGGGGAAGCCTGTCTGGGCAGTGGTGGCCCCCTGATGCTCTCCTTGGTGTGAAGGGTGGCACTGTTGGGCAGCGGCAGCTTCCCGGGACACTGGGGGCCACGTTGCCCTGCCAGCAGCGGCTCCCTGGAGCCACATGCCCAGGCTGCAGCAGGAACCATGCTGCTTTGCTGTCAGCTGCTCCCCAAGGCTGGCGAGTGCAACAGAAGCTGCGCTGCCCAGCCAGGTTATCCCCTGCTTCTGGCACTGGGACCAGAGGCTTTGAGGAGGACGGGGTGGGGAGAGTGGATTGGGCCATCCTAATGCATACACATAATACACAGCTGCATAGGACACCTAAAAATGTGGGCAGCAAATATTCGGGTGCCCCTGTGCAGCCGTGTGCACTTATATGCCTGCATCTGCTGTGGGGCTTCTCCTCCCACACAAGCTCTTGTCAGCCAGCAGAGGGCTCCCTGCTTCCAGACTGGGGGCAGAGAGGAGCCCCCCCTCCACACACCCACAGCATCTGCAGCTCAGTGCTAGCCCCATGGAAGCCCTCCCCCCCCTTCAAGTCCCAGTACACTGGGAGGAGATAAGGGAAGCAGCAAGTGGGGGTGGGGGAGGGAGGAGATGCTCCAGCCCTCCAGAGACAGGAGAGGCGAGGGAGGGAAGCCCTGAAGCCCCAGCTCTGGCAACAGCCAGCAATGACTCCGTGAGGCTACATGCCTGGGCTCTGACAGCAGAACCCAGGCAGGGGTGGGGGGTAGAAGAGAGGGAAAGTTTTGCTACATTTAAAACACAGAGCTGCAGCGAGAGTAGCTCCAGACCCGGTGCAAACCAGGACCAAGCGCCTTCCCTTACCTTGTCATTGATACAAATTATATCTGAGGCCTTAAGCTGTAGCTGACTTAGCTTGTGCATAAATCTGGCACTGATTCCAGAACCTGCTCTTATAGAGCTGCTGTGATCCTTATCTCCTTTTTCCATCCAGGGAAAAGAACAGGCTGGCCTTGGTCGTGGCTAGAATTGACTGTTGATAGACCCTATTAGCCAATACATTCTAACACACCTTCAAAGCTTAGTCCAAACAAAGACAAAGCCTAAGAAGAGCGCTATTTGAAGCCATGGGAGGGGTGGGCGGGTGAGCAAGCAAGCAGCTCTTCCTGCTCTGATCCTTCTCTTATGCAAACACTTGGAAGGTAATAAAGTGATAGGGAATAGCCAGCATGGGTTTGTGAAGAACAAGTCATGCCAAACTAATCTGATAGCTTTCTTTGATAAGATAACGAGCCTTGTGGATAAGGGAGAAGCGGTGGATGTCATATACCTAGACTTTAGTAAGGCATTTGATACGGTCTCGCATGATATTCTTATTGATAAACTAGGCAAATATAACTTAGATAGGGCCACGATAAGGTGGGTGCATAATTGGCTGGAAAACCGTAGTCAGAGAGTTGTTGTTAACGGTGCTAAATCCTGCTGGAAAGGGATAACAAGTGGAGTTCCGCAAGGGTCTGTTTTGGGACCCGTACTGTTCAATATCTTCATCAATGATGTAGATATTGGGATAGAGAGTACGCTTATTAAGTTTGCAGATGATACCAAACTGGGTGGGGTTGCGACTTCTATGGAGGATAGGGACATAATTCAAAATGACCTTAGCAAGTTAGAGAAATGGTCAGAGGTAAACAGGATGAGGTTTAATAAAGAGAAATGCAAAGTGCTCCATTTAGGAAGGAACAATCAGTTCCATACATACAAGATGGGAAGCGACTGTCTAGGAAGGGGCATGGCGGAAAGGGATCTAGGGGTCATAGTGGACCACAAGTTGAATATGAGTCAACAGTGTGATGCTGTTGCAAAAAAAGCAAATATGATTCTAGGTTGTATCAACAGGTGTGTTGTAAGCAAAACTCGTGAAGTCATTCTGCCACTCTACTCTGCACTAGTTAGGCCTCAGCTGGAGTACTGTGTCCAGTTCTGGGCGCCACATTTCAAGAAAGATGTGGAGAAATTGGAAAGGGTACAGAGAAGAGCGACAAGAATGATTAAAGGTCTAGAGAACATGACCTATGAAGCCAGGCTTCATGAACTGGGCTTGTTTAGTTTGGAAAAAAGAAGATTAAGGGGGGACATGATAGCGGTTTTCAAATATCTAAAAGGGTGTCACAAGGAGGAAGGAGAAAATTTGTTCCTCTTGGTTTCTGAGGACAGGACAAGGAGTAATGGGCTTAAAGTGCAGCAGGGGAGGTTTAGATTGGACATTAGGAAAAAATTCCTAACTGTCAGGGTGGTCAAATATTGGAATAAATTGCCAAGGGAGGTGGTGGAATCTCCCTCTCTGGAGATATTTAAGAACAGGTTAGATAGACATCTGTCAGGGATGGTGTAGGTGGAGCTTGGTCCTGCCTTGAGGGCGGGGGGCTGGACTCGATGACCTCTTGAGGTCCCTTCCAGTCCTGTTATTCTATGATTAATTCTATGATTAATTCTTCCCATCATTTCAATAGAAAGGGCCAGCAGAACCAGAGTCCCGCCTCAGAAGACCATCATTTCTGCTCACTCCACGCAAGCACTAATGCAAGTACACTGCTATTTTAGATCAGTGTTTTTCAGCACTTTTTTTTATAAAGTACCCTTCCCCGCCCCAAAAAAAAAATTATAAAAGTACCCCCAGCACCTACAGTTTTCAGACACACACAAAAGATTTTCTACCATTGCAACACATTTGTTTAAACAACTTAATCATAGCCGGGCAATGACATTTTTGGGTGTAAAAAGTACAAAAATAATAAAGCACTGTAAAACTTAAAACAAAAATTAAGTTTTCTCCACATTTCAGTTGTGTTGACATATTCCTCTTCTCTCCCCCCCCCCAAGACTTCTCTCGAGTACCCCTAAGGGTTCTCATAGCACTGGTTGAGAAACGCTGTTTTAGATCATTTATTGCAGTGGTGCGCAACCCATGGGTTGCGACCCCCGGATGTCTTCCAAGGGTCGCAGTGCTTAGATCCGGCAGGCTGGGGGCTGGCCCGGCAGTTGACGGCCCCCACAGTGCAGGGGTCGCAGATCAAAAAAGGTTGCACACCACTGATCTATTGCTACAAGAGGTTATGCTGAGAAACATACCAATATCAGAAACCGAACATGGGTTGCTAACTTTCTAATTGCAGAAAACCAAACATTGTTGCTCCACTCTCTCCGAGACCCCACCCCTTCTGAGGCCCTGCCTCCCACTCACTGCCTCACCCTTGCTCACTTTCACCAGTCTGGGGCAAGGATTTGGGGTATGAGAGGGGGCAAAGTCCTAGCTGGGAGTGTGGGCTCTGGGCTTGGGTCACGGGGTTCAGAGCACAGAAGGGGGCTCAGGCCTGGGACAAGGGTTCAAGCTCTAAGTGGTGCTGACCTCAAGCGGCCCCAGCATTTCCTGGGGACAGAGGAAACCCGCACCGCTCCCAGGAAGAGGAAGCATGTCCCTCTGGTTCCTGGGTGGAGGAATAACCTGGAGGCTCCGTGCACTATCCTGACCCGTAGGTGCCACCTCAAGCACCAGATCCACAATTCCTTTGGCATTCCTAGATAATGGGAGTGTAGAGCTGGCACTTTAGGTGGCATGTGCAGGCAGAAGGCAGCACTTGGAACCCATATGGCCACCTCTCAACCTATGAGCCAGCGGGACATGCAGTCACTTCTCAGGAGCCATATGGAACTACTGGGTACAGGGACTGCCTTCCCCATTGCAGCCAACCAGACTGAGTGACCTGGTCAGCTGTGCTGACCAGATCTACCAGGGACCCTTTCTAACCCAACATTCCTGTTGAAAGCCAGACACCTGGCAACCTTACCTGCAAGGCGCTAAGTATCATAGGGTATGTCTACACTACCACCCTAGTTCGAACTAGGGTGGTTAATGTAGGCAACTGGAGTTGCAAATGAAGCCCGGTATTTGAATTTCCCGGGCTTCATTTGCATATTGCCGGGCGTCGCCATTTTTAAATGTCCGCTAGTTCGGACTCCGTGCCCGCGGCTACACGCGGCACAAACTAGGTAGTTCGGATTAGGCTTCCTATTCCGAACTACCGTTACTCCTCGTGGAACGAGGTGTACCGGTAGTTCGGAATAGGAAGCCTAATCCAAACTACCTAGTCCGTGCCACGTGTAGCCGCGGGCACGGAGTCCGAACTAGCGGACATTTAAAAATGGCGGCACCCGGCAATATGCAAATGAAGCCCGGGAAATTCAAATACCGGGCTTCATTTGCAACTCCAGTTGCCTACATTAACCACCCTAGTTCGAACTAGGGTGGTAGTGTAGACATACCCATAGAGCAATCAGGTCCCTACAGAGATGGGGGAAGAGGACACTGACTGGGTACCTTAGTACCAACGGTGACAGACGTGGAGCAGCTGTGCTGTAACACTGTATGCGGTCACTGGAATGGTTACTGTATGAATATATTGGTTTTGTTAAATAATATGCTGTAAGGAAACAATGGCCCAAGACAAGCCATCCAAGAGAAAGACTTCAGGATTGTTATGAGACAGTGGAAAAACTATTAGCTCTGAGGGGTCTGATTCAATCTTTTGCTAAGCTTACCAAACCAGTTTGATCCAGATGGTCAAAAGCCCAGGAACTGATAGTAATTAAGATTCTGGCTGGATAAAGAGTGACACGCGCTCTCTCTCTCTCTCCCCCTCACTCAGGGAAGGCAGTTGTTGGCAAAATGTTGGAAGGGAACAGATTGATATCCAAGAGCCTCTGGGATGTCTGAAGAAACTATACCTGACTACAGTTAAGATAGTTCATGAGCCTGTTCATTTGCTGGTTTTGAATCATTTTTCCAATTGTTTAATTTCAACACTGGAACAAAGCCATATTTTGATTTTTTGAGAAGGCTGTCACCATACGCAGTACTGGTCACAGATTTTTGAAGGGAAGACCTGCAGGTGCCTAACCCAGCTGGGTCCATGGCTGATAGAGTAGCTCGAGCCAAAGTGAGTCAGAGTGGGAGAATTGCAGAATTCCACCTAAAAAGATCTAAAAGCACCAGACCTGATACTTGAGCAGATACACCCAGAGACAGAAAGCAACAGAGATGCAATTAGCTCTGTAATCATGACTGTAATTAATGTTTATTTCTAATTGTTTTAGCTAAAAAAAAATTAAATATTAGGTTTCCTGGTAGCTGTATCTTTGGAACAGAGATTTATTATCAGAATGTCTGATATTAGATTTTAGAATGTACGGACTTCAAAATCCCCTACATTTCTGTGTATACCCTTAAGAGAGAGACAGTCAAGTTGAAATCTAGTCCATTAAAAAAAACAACCCTTCAAAGCAGTGCTTTTTTTTTTTTTTTTTTAAACAAAAATAGTGCCTGTACTCCAGGGGAAAAGCTGTTGAGCTCTGACTGGAGGAGTTGGTACTGCATCTGGAGGTGCCAGTACTGAGTACCAGACAGTACGGTCACAAAAAATAGGTTCAGGTTTCAGACCCCCTGCTGAATTTGTGGTTTTTCTATAGCATTTTCCTCCTTTTTCTTTTTTCCCCAAATGTTTCTTACTTCTCAGTGGTGTGTGACAGGCCCATTCAAACAAGGGAAGTTATGTGCCTGTATACAAAGTAAGGGGCCATAAAAAAAATATGTATACATCTTTAGTAACATTATCCAAATCATTACATGAAACTATAAAAGGTTAAAAGAATTTCACACAGAACTGTGATTTTTAAAATGACAGTGATATTTTGCTATTAACAATGCTAATTTTTCCTATGTATTATAGAAGGTTTTTTGTGGGCGGAATCTCTAGTGTGCATAGAGCAAGAAGAGGAGGGCCAAATGCAGGGAACCCTCTGAAGTAGTACATACGTACTCATCAACAGAATGGTGTAGCTGTCTGGGCACCATCTGGAGCCAGGATCTGGAATCTTTCCCCCCCACCTCCCACAAAGCCCTGCCCCGACCCAGGTCTGTCTTTCAGCAGCAGGGAGACACACCTTAGCAGCTATACCGCTTCGCAGTTAGGCAAAGGAAGTTTGGGAAGGGAGGAAACTAAGAAATGAACACCTGTGCTATTTATTAAGGATATGGAGAAACTTAGCAGAAATCCCTTCCCCTCCCACAGATGAAAGTGACAGTGGGGGGGAAAGGAGTGTAGAGGCAAAAAAAAGTCATCAGTGACCCTCCTTCCCTTCCATAATCTGCAGTGGCCTAGGATCAGTGAAAGAAATCTGATGAGAGGGGAAGGAAAAAGGAAGGTGGTAAGTAGAAGCCATTCCCAGAAGCTTAGTGGACAGAGTAAGAGTGAAGCCAGCTCTGAGTGCTAAGCTGCTTGATGAGCTGGCCCATCTTTTCTCCGACTCCTTATAACTCATGTGCTTTGCTACTGGAATGGACAGAAGAGAAACAAGGTATTTACATTTCCAATATATCTTGGGGTGGACACATATCTTTAATTCAAGAGGAACCTCCGCTGGAAAAGTCAGGAAATGGACAACAGGGGATGGATTACTTGATCACCTGTCCTGTTCATTCCCTCTGGAGCACTTGGCATTGGTCACAGTCAAAAGTCAGGATGCTAGGTTAGATGGACCTTTGGTCTGACCCAGTATGGCCATCCTTTTGTTCTTAAGGTATTAGACTCCTAGGGAAACAGTAGTGTAAGATCCAGTTTACCTTCAAAAGTTTAGGAACCTTTTCATAATCCTTGAGACAGACACCTGGGGTACAATAGCAGAAGCCATGTAAAAACTGAGATTAAAATACACTCATTTGTCTTACGGATGCCTCCATGGCTAATAAGAACTTCTGCAGTAAATTAAGTTGCAATGGGAACTTTTAAAAAGTCACAGTACAATAAACAGTGGTACTAAAATTATTAGGTGTGAAATCAGAAATTTCTGATTTGGAAGAATATGCATTGCCTTTCTTGGAAGATGACCTGGTGAAATAATAATCTTTTAATCAGTTACAACAGTTAACTCCAGCATCATCTCTTCCCCCCCATCTTCAGTACTGTCCTGGAAGAGAATCCAATACTCTCTCTGGTTTTAAGGACAGTTTGTTACTGAAAATGCAGCTTCTGTTCCAGGAGAGAAGAGATTAACACAGCCTCCAGGAGGGTGGAAACCTCACAACCCTCCCTGTTTATAAATCTCTATTTCATTATTTAACTTTGTTAGCGCTGTATCAAGAATAAGAAGAAACTAAAAATGTACAGTGTACCTGTACAAAATGATCTACAGCTATGGAAAATGTGAGTTGTGTATTACATTAACTACACATATACTAACATAATCTCTTATGAAGTAACCTTTTAAACACAGAAATTAGAGATAAGAGAAACCGAATAGATCATATTTTGGCCATCCTAATGTCTGTAGAATTGTTCCAAGTAAGAGTGCTTTGTCCAGAATAGGTTTAAAGCGGCACCCTTCCCTGGGAAAAGTTTTTTACAATATAATAAAGCTTGCTATTAGGAAAAATATATACAAAATTAGAAAGTAAACTTGTGACTACCAAGGCCACAATCAGCAAAGCACTAAGGTCATCCATGCTACTTGGAAACAGATTTGGAAGATGAATTATCTACAGATGCTTAAAAACAAGTTCAAATGCTTACACCGATTCCTCTGGCATTAGTACAGTTTCATTAACATAACTGCAGAAGTATCAGGGGGAGCAAACAGTACAGTAGCAGCACATAAACTACTGTCACATTACATTCAATATTAAATTATCAGGAAGCCAGTACACTCTAGTTTTTAGAGTTCTCATTTAACACAACCTTGAAGTGCATTTCTAACCTCCAGAGTGACCATAAAGTGACTACGTGTTCAATTTTCGACAGGAACACGTGATCAAAAAGGGATCCTGGCGGTTCTAAGCTCTTACTGTCCAGTCGGCAGTGCCGCACAGGCTCTCCCTGCTAGCCTCTGCACTGGGCAGCTCCCAGGAAACATATCCCCCCTCTGGCTTCTATGCATAAGGGGGTCAGGGGCTCCATATTCTGTTGTGGCTCCAAGCACCACCCCATCACTTCTGTTAGGTAGGAGTCATGGCCAATGGGAGCTGTAGGGGTAGTACCTACAGATGGGGCAGTGCCCAAAGCCACATGATTGCACTTTTGTGAAAGAACCAGAGGGGGGCTATGCTGGCTGCTTCCGGGAGTTGTTTGAGGTAAGCTCTGCCCAGAGTTTGCACCCTTCCTGGGCCCCAACCCCCTGTCCTAGCCTTGATCCTCTCCAAACCCATTTATCCCAGCCCAGAGCACCTTTCTACACTCCCAAATCCCTCAAACCTGGCTCACAACCTCATCTTGAGCCTCCCCCCCCATACCCTAATCCCTGAGCCAAACTGATGAAAATGAACATACAACTTGCGGGGGGGGGGGGGGGGGGGGGAGAGACAGGAGGGGAGACAGAGAATTCAGAGGAAGGCCTCTGAGAAAGGCATAATAAGTGTTTTCCATTTTGTGCAAGTAGAAAGTTAGCAACCCAAAGTGACCACAGCCCACAGAAAGGTCCAGATTCACTCTGAGTTCTTACAATTCAACAGCCACCCCCTCCTATTTTATTCATTACAAACAATAATACAAAAAATTGCAGCCAAATTGTGCCTTCTGGTGCATCTGTACAATTTATTTTCAAACTATGCCCTCACAAACACTTGTGCAATCCCGTTAGCTTTCTATGATTACACAGATGTTACTTGTGACAATCTGAAACTTAAAAAGATGCACAAGTGTAATGGAGGGAATAATTTCTTCTGAAGAACTACTACTCCTGGCAGTAATGAATTATTAAAAAAAACAACAAGCACCTAACTTGATTACCAGAAATGAGAACATTCTTACAGGGCTAGAAGTTAATAGAAGTCTTTTTACATGAATATTGAACAAATCTATAATACCATTTCCACATGGCCACTTTTTAAGCTAAATTCACACTTTTAAAATCTTTCCCTAGTTTCTTTTGACTAAGAATAGAAACCAAATTAAAACTGCACTTACTGTAGTGCAACAAAACAAAGCTACAACACAAAGCTAGAAATGTCATTAATTTGAGGATATTTAAAAACAGTTAATGATGATGCTGCATTTGTTATTTTCATCTTTTTCTGAATATCTATTTGAAGTTAGAACTTTAAGAAATATTTATTGTTTTCAAAGTGACTGTCTGCAGCCCCCAACTAGAAGTTACAAACTTTTCTATTTTTTTACTGTCATATTTCTCTAGTTGTGCCCAGAATTTAAGGACAGTGTGCCTGCAACAGTCTCAACTCCAGTTTAGAGTCCCTGCCCATCACAGCTTTCTTTCCCTTCAATACGCACAGGCTGGCATTGCCCTCAAGTCCAGCACAGATATGCTCTCCGTGACAGGAGGCATCATGCCAGAGCAGCCAGCACAAGGCTGCGGCAGTGAGACCCTCAAAGCCTCAGCATACTACTCAAGGGTGTTCCTGTGGAAGGTAACCCTGTGATGTGGGGATACGTGAGAGCGCTCAGGGAAATGCGGGCTTCCCTGTGGTGAGCATCTCATTGCACTCACCAAACCAAACCCCGACCCCAATTCTAACCCTGGCGGCGTCCCTGCACCAACCCGGCGCTACGCCCAGGGCCCAGACGCTGCTCTGCCCCATGCTCACCCCACCGTGTAAACCTCCCCCAAACTCAGCACCACGACACCTGCCACATGATGAGCAGCAGCAGCCGCCGCCCCGTCCCCCCTCTCAGCGTGCAGCGCCGTGCACCAGCGCGGGCAGGCTCGCCCCGCAGCCCCTCACCCTCGCCGAGCAGGTCGCAGAGCACCAGCAGCAGGGGCAGCACGGCGCCCAGCTGGCCGAGGCACGCGCTGGCCGACACCATGGCTACAGCACGCGGCTGCGAAGGGACCCCCGGCCACGCGCCTCCAGCAGGCTTCAGCGACTCCACTTCCAAGTTCGCTGGGGTGGATCGTGGGCGCCTCCGATTGGCTGCGCCGCCGCCGCCGGCCCCGCCCCCTGCTTGGGAAACGTGGAGAGCCCGGAGGACTAGTCAGGCGCCGCTCCCTTGACAGCATCGCGCTTGCGCGCTGGTGTGTCTATGGGGGGGGTTGAGCATGCGCAGGAGCCACAGTTGAAGCTGCCAGTTAAAGACTGTGCCCTCAGCCGTCAAAAGAACGTGGTGGGTGTTGGGAGGGGGAAGCGTGAAGGGCAGCAGCAGCAGCAGCAGGAGGGAACAAATGCGAGAGGCTTGTATGGCTGCTTTGAGTGTCAGGGCTTTGCAGCTGAGTGGGGATGAGTCATTAAAGCCCCAATCTGGTCCAAAATCTTAACTCAGTGGCCCTGAGTCTTTCTGGGGCCAGGACCCACAGAAAGGAAGAAGAATCGTCCTGAGACACCAGCATATGCTACAGTCATTTTAGTGGATAGGGATTTTGGGATTTGAGGTCTCAGGAGGAGAAGCCTCAGGTTGCTGGTCATAGCATAGTGGAAGCAGGGCCAGCCCAACCCATACGGGTGAACTAGGCAGTCAGTTAATTAGGGTGCCAGGCTTTAAGAGGCACCAGATACGTTGGAAGTGATTTTTTTCCCTCTGTTTAAAAATCTGTATTCATAGAATACTAGAACTGGATCATCAAGTCCAGTCCCATGACCTCACAGCAAGGCCAAGCACTATCTAGATCATCGGATCCTAAATTGGTAGGCGCACCTGCCGGGAGGGTGGGTTGAAGAAATTCCAAGGGGGCGCAAGGCTGATAAATTTTCATAAAAACAATTATCAGCACAATTTTTTAATTTTCAAATTTCATACCACGAAATGCAAATTTTAATTTTTTTTTTTTTTTTTTGCCTTTTGACATGTAGGGGTACCGGTTCGGTCGGTGGGGAGGCCAAAGAACGATGTAGAAGGCGATGGAACTTTTTCAAACTTTCTAGCATGCTCACAGGGGTGTTCGGGACTGTTCTATTGTGGGAGTAGGTAGCCAGTCTTGCGCGGTGACTGGTAGTGGGGTATATATAAGGCAGCACGCATCTGTACGCAATAGTAGTAGTAAATAAACATTTGCAATAACTTATCAAAGTAACTTGTGCCTGTTAAATTTATTCAAATCAGGAAAATTATAGATTCTAGATCATCCCTGATAGATGTCTATCCAACCTGCTCTTAAATATCTCCAGTGATGGAGATTCCACAACCTCTCTAGGCAACTTATTCCAGTGTTTAACCACCCTGACAATTAGGAAGTTTTTCCTAATGTCCAACTTAAACCTCCCTTGCTGCAATTTAAGCCCATTGCTTCTTGTCCTATCATCAGAGGCCAAGAAGAACAATGAAGTAGCTGATATCTGGGTACTCTTCTGGCCCTGTCCATCTGTTTTTTCACTTTTCTGGAAACTTGACCTTTAATAGTTCCATTCATCTGAAGAAATGGGCTGTGCCCATGAAAACTCATGATATCATCTACATGTTTTGTTAGTCTCTAAGGTGCTGCAAGGCTATTTGTTGTTGTTTTTTAAATTTTTCTCCCTGTTCCTTGTAACACCTTTTAGATACTTGAAAATTGCAATCATGTCCCCTCTCAGTCTCCTCTCCTCTAAACTAAACAAGCCAAATTCTTTCACTCTTCCCTGATAGCTCGTGTTTTCTAGACCTTTAATCATTTTTGATGCTCTTCTCTGGACCTTCTCCAATTTCTTCACATCTTTCTTGAAATGTGGTGACCAGAATTGGACACAATATTCCAGCTGAGGCCTAATCAGTGCAGAGTAGAGCAGAAGAATGACTTCTTGTGTCTTGCTCATAAGACTCCTGTTAATGCCTCCTAGAATCATGTTTTTTTTGTTTTTTTTTTTTTTGCAATAGTGTCACACTGTTGACTCATATTTAGCTTGTGGTCCACTATGACCCCCAGAACTCCTTCTGCAGTACTGCTTCCTAGACAGTCGCTTCCCATTCTGTATGTGTGAAATGGATTGTTCCTTCCTAAGTGGAGTACTTTGCATTTGTCCTTATTAAGCTTCATCTTATTTACCTCAGACCATTTATCCAGTTTGTCCAGGTCATTTTGAATGACCCCATCCTCCAGAGAATTTGAAACCCCTCCCAGCCTGGTATCATATGCAAACTTAATAATCGTACTGTCTATGCCATCATCTAAATCATTGATAAAGATATTGAACAGAACCAGTCCCAAAACAGACCCCTGCGGAACCCCACACGTTATGCCCTTCCAGCAGAATTGTGAACTGTTAATAACTACTCTCTGAGAACGGTTATCCAGCCAATTATGCACCCACCTTATAGTAGCCCCATCTAGGTTGCATTTCTCTTCAGTTGTTTTTCCTCTTAGTCTTGCTTCCCATAGAACCTTCCCTACCTGCTCTCTAAGTTTACTAAAATCTGCCTTCCTGAAATCCATTGTCTCTGTTTTGCTGTTCTCCTTCTACTGTTCATTAGAATCATGAACTCTATGATTTCACGATCATTTTCACCCAAGCTGCCTTCCACTTTCAAATTTTCAATCAGTTCCTGCCTTTTGTTAAAATCAAATCTAAAACAGCTTCTCCCCAGTCACTCTCTCAACCTTCTGAAATAAAAAAAATTGTCTCTAATGCAGTCCACAAATGTATTGGATAATCTGTGCCCTGCTGTGTTGTTTTTCCAACAAATGTCTGGATAGCTAAAGTCCCCCATCACTATTAAATCCTGTGCTTTGGATGATGTTGCTAGTTGTTTAAAAAAAGCCTCACCCACCTCTTTTGCCTGGGTAGGTGATCTGTAGTAGACCCCTACTATTATCCTTTTTAAACCACTGTTAACCAACCCAGAGACTCCTATGTCCATCTCCACCTCAGTTCAAGTGTAAACATTAATATATAAGACAACACCTCCTCCCTTTTTTCTCTGCCTTTCCTTCCTGAGCAAGCTATACCTTTCTATGCCAATATTCCAATTGTGTGTATTGTCCCACAATAATGTTATCTCTTATAAACAGTATAGACTATTGTAAAACAGTGCATCATTGCAATGTTGGAAGTTGAGTTACGTTACTTATTTCCACTACAAGATTTACCCAGCATTGCTCAGTTCATCAATTTCTCTGTATGAATGGGGCGGGGGGAGCTTCATCCCTGCCCTGTAAATGGCCCCTGGGGGGTGGGAAGGTTGGTGGGGCTGGGGATGAGATGTTCAGTGAGAGGTTCAGTATGCAGGCTGCCCTAGGGAGAGAGGACAATCCCAGCCCCCTCTCACTGCAGCAGCTTGGGGCCAGGTGAGAAGTGCCTCTCTCTGGCTGCTGCAGTGGGCACAGATGAGGGAGGGATGTATGTGCAACCCACATACCTTCTGGGTGTGGTGTAATGTCCAATACAGTGACATTTAGACCACTTACAGAGAAAAAGAATGTGTTTATAGCCTTAGCAGAGAGCCTTTTAGCTCAGGATATAAATCAGAGGTTCATGCACTAAGCTCCAGAAGTCCTAGTCTGGATTCTGCCTGTCAGCATTACATATGTCCCCCAGCTGGGGCAGGTTCAGGATCATCTGCCTCTGCTCTCCCCAGCAAGAGTGAAGAATGCAGCAAACTGTTCCCTGACGAAGGGGAACAGACAGCCATGTCCCCATGTGAATCGGGGGACAAGCTTCAGACCTTCAAGGTGAGGCTTGAGAAGAGCAGTTCAGTATGCAGGCTGTCCCAAGGTGAGAGGATTACCCCAGCCCTCTCTCACCACAGCAGCTTGGAGCCAGATGAGAAGTTCCTGTCCATGGCCACTGCACAGTCAGGGGAGGCTGCATGTCCGCTGGGTGGGTGGCAGACAGACAAGACAGACACACAAACTGTCTCAAATTTTTAGTACATGGCCATCTATTTCTCCACCCAAGTCTCCTGCTGCCCCAATTGGAATATAGCTGTCCTGGTTCCCATCTCTGGCCCCTTGCTGCTCCCATGTGGTCATTATACGCATAACTGTCCCTGCTAGCAGAACCCTTCCTTTCCATGTTATGAGAAGAAATCACATTCCAGGCACATCCCATTGTCCTAGCACAACCAAACCCTGACCTTGCTTTTAAATTATTATAGGAGGAACCTGCATAGCAAATTTGGCAGTCCTCGCTCCTACTGTTTAGGAGGAGTTCTCAAACACAGACACTCACTCGCACTAGGCTCTCATTCCACGAGGAGTAATGGTAGTTCGAACTAGGAAGCCTAGTCCGAACTACCTAGTTCGTGCCGCGTGTAGCCGCGCAGCACGGGGTTCGAACCAGCCGGGATTTAAAAATGGCGGCGCCCGGCTTATGCAAATGAAGCCCAGGAAATTCAAATCAGGTGTTTGAAGGGGAGGTTCCGCTGCCTCCTCAATTGCCTGGATGTCGGGAAAGGGAAAATCCCCCACGCAGTGTCCAATATTTGTGAAAGCAGGGAGGAGATGTTCCTCTCAGGATGGGAGGCAGAGGCTGACTGGATTGGCAGAGCCTTTGGGCAGCTGCACATGGCTGCTATCCGGCAGGCCCATCAGGGGGCTGTGTGCATCCGGGTGGTCTTGAGAGAGAGTTTCACACAAGGACCCTGCTGACACTTTCCCCTTAGCCTCCCACAAGGGGCCTGTGCATCATCCCTCTTTGCCTTTCCTCCCACACTCCTCCCTTCCCCTGCCCTCCCTTTCTCCCCTACAGAAACAATAAACTACACTTTTTGTTTTTGAAAAATAAATTGTTTGGTTTTATTTGGGGTAAATGTAACTGGGGAGAGGGCTGGGGAAAGAACCTTGGATGGGGGAGGAAGGAGTTGGAAGAGGGAGGAGAGGGGGGATGAGAACCTTGGAGGGAAGAGGAGGGAGTTGCAAGGGAGAGGAGCAGGGAGGAGAGGCTCAGGGATGAGGCTGAGAATAGCACCCGCCTTGGTGGTTCCACTGCCACATGTGCCCCACTGGGGGTGGAGCTAAGGGGAGAAGCAGGAGGGGCAGGAATGGCAGAAGGAGCGTTGGCTGCTTGGAGAGCTGCACAGATGGTCTGGCTCTGCCCCAGCCACTCTTCCCAGGTCTCTTGGTGCAGCTGGAGGGTCCTCCTCCAGTCTCCAGTCCTGCTGGGCCATGGAGTGCTGCGGGGCTTGCAGGGAGGCAGTATGCTCCCTCTGCAAATCCTCCTTTGGTTTCCAGCGCTGGTGGGTCATGAGGGGTTGGGAGGATGGCACGGGAAATGTCGACCACTCCCCTCTCATAGCTGGTTCAGCTGTGTAGTACAAAGAGAAGGTCAGTCATCCCTGGAGACACTGTGCCTGAAGCCTATCCCTCATCTCTGAGCCGACACCAAATGGCCTTGGGTCAGATGAAGGCGATGTGCTTGGAGCAAGGCCATCTGTGGCCTAGACAGTGGGACCTTTCCTACAGGGGCACAGATTTCCAGGGGGAAGCCTCACTACCCCCATGTCCCAGGGAGAAGCAGACATGGGAAGGTGCCAGCCAGATCGGGATCCTGCAGGTGGGAGGAGGGCCACAAGGTGGTTGGGCTTCCCTCCATGCCACACGTCTGGTCTGGCAGTGGTGGTGTCCCAGAAGGAGAGGAATTGTATCCTTGGCTGCTGGAGGACGGGGGGGCAGGGTGTTGGGGGGAGATGTGTGTGAGTGGCAGATGCTCCTGCGCCTCACCATGCTGTCCGCGGGAGCAAATGCTGCCCTGAGAGTTTGGGCATGCTTGAGTGTGTGTGTCTCCACGTACCCAGCCTCCTTCTAGAGGTGGCTTATGGTGGAAGGGTGTCCCAGCTCAGTGTTGGCAGTAAGGCAGGCTTCTTTAGACACCCTGCGAGGAAGAGAATAAGGGTTCTCTGTTGCAGCCTCCTGCGGCTGTATGCCCTGGAATGGTGCTCCACGTGCACCCACATTGACAGGCTGCTGCGCAATCCCCAGCCCAAGAAGGCTGAGTGAGGAGGGCGCAGCTGCCCCTCACCGCCCGCCACCTCCACACGTGTCTATGGTAACTACCGGCACTCACCTGAGGGGCCTTCTCTGGCTTTGGATGACAGCCAGGAGACATCCTGGGAGAGGGGTACCGGCTCCAGCATGAGCATGACGTTCTGACTGGCAGGCATGGAGTTGCTGCTGGCCTCGTCCAGCTCCTCCTCCTCCGCACCCTCTCTGTCCCGCAGGAAGGTGACGATAGGCATCTCCAGCCCTCAGTCCACTACCATGGGTGGGGGGTGGGAAGGGACTGACCTACCTCTAGTAGGGGCTGATCTGAGGTGCCACCTCAGAGCAGGAGCTCTGCTCCCTGGCCTTGGTATAGGCCTGCCTGACCTCCTCCACCTTCATGCACTCCTGTTCCTGGGTGTGAATGTGGCCCTTGGTGCCCAGGCTGTAGGCCATCCAGCCATAGACATCGACATTCCTGCATCTGATGCAGAGATCCTGGAGGTTTGCCTCCTCACCCCAGACCTCAATGAGGTCCAGGATCTCTGCACCAGACCAGGAAGATGCGTGCCTCTTCCCATGGCAGGGGCTGGGGGTTAGCTGCATGCTTGGCTGCAGCTGTGGAGGGCTCAGATGGAGCACAGGGGTGGCTCATGTCAGGAGGGACAGCTGTAAAGGCTGCTGCTCTGTGGCTTAGGGTTCTCAGGGCCTGCTGTGTGCCAAAAGCCCTTTTCCCTGAGGCTGCACCTTTAAGGCCTTCAAGGGAAGGAGTACTAGAGAGTTTTGCTGAGTGTGGACAGAGAGGCCAGCAAGGCACCTATGGGTAGGGTTGGAGGCCCCTTATTTCGAAATAACTCCAGCTGCACTGCCAACACACACTATTCCGAAATAGCTATTTCAGAATAGGTGTTATTCCAGAGTTACAGACTCCAAAATAAGCTGCCCACCCATTATTTCAAAATTATTTCAAAAGAATCAGCTTGCTGTGCAGACGCTCGCATAATTATTTCAAAATAACACTAGTTATTTTGCTGTGTGGACATGCCTTGAGAGTCTAACTAGTCCCTGGATTCCTAGAATGTTTTGATTACTAACTAGTGACATCCAGGAGGCTTCAAAATAGCCACTTGCTCCCCTCTTTCCCACTAATACAACTGGAGAACTGGCATCTTTTCAAACTGAAGTCTTGATGTTTGCACTTCTTTGTGAACTGTATGAGGCGAAAGATAGATGGGAGTGTATTCGACTCCCCCTGATAACAAATACTGAGAAACTGATTCATAGTTGAATTTTCCAAGTATAAACTGAGTAGCAGTAATTTCTTGGAGTAGAAACAATGTTGTATGATTATTGTAGTTTCTCTCTCAGTGCAAGTAATAGAGAGAAACGGAAAGAATGAAGTAACTAAAACTGTCTCTATTGAAAAGGAGAGGGGAATTGATCAAATTGAGAATCTGACTGGACTTCTTAACAGATTTTGGTATACAGGCAGTCCCCGGGTTACGTACAAGATAGGGACTGTAGGTTTGTTCTTAAGTTGAATTTGTATGTAAGTCGGAACTGGTACATATTGTAGGGGAAACTCTAGCCAAACATTTCTCCAGAGCTCAGTTTTATTCTCCCACACCTCACTTCCCTCAATCCTTTATTCTCAAGCTGAGGTGTCTGCTGAGAAAAGCCGCTCCGCGTCTCCCTAGTCTGCTGGGGGGGAGCGCTAGCTTCGCGTCTCCCTGGTCTGCTGGGGGGAATCAGCTAGTGCGGGGTTGCCTCACCCCATTTGTAAGTAGGGATCCGATGTAAGTCGGATCCATGTAACCCGGGGACTGCCTGTATATCTAGCTTAAAGTATTATTACAAGTCACACCTAAGTTATAGTAAATGAAAGACTACAATTTATTTTTCAGCGTGTTTACTTTATGCATTCAATGGAGACACAACCCAGGATGATTCATATTCTCCATTTAACACAAGAAAAAAAAATTCTTGTAAAAACAGATAAAATCCTCCTCTTTTTCACAGATTGCACAAAAACACTCTCCTCTATTAATAAATTCTCAAGATAAAGCCCTAAAAAATTCTCCCATAGTTTACACTCATGCACACCCTCCAAAACCCCACACAACACTATTCTACAGCTGAGAATATCCTTCAAACATCATACATTATACATGCAACATATTGATTTATCTCCCTGCAGTTAAATTAACTTGCTCAAGACACATTTGTTTTCTCAGTTCTTAGCTGCAAGGCTCATACCTTTCCCCCCACCCCCACCATGTCCGTACTAGGAATGTTAAATATTGGTTAATTGAATAGTCGATTCACCTCGTGAATTCTTATCGGTTACTCGACTATTCTATAGTCCCTGGGGGAGATGGGGCAGCAGTCAGTGCTCTCCAGCCCCTCTCCCAAGGAGCCCCCTACCACTCTGTTCTGCTGCCTTTGAGAGAGGCAACAGCATGGGATGCCAGGTGGGAGCAGGTCCACAAGGGAGCCACTTTAAAAACCAGCTCCCCTTGCGGACAGGCTGCCTGTTGCCCCATGCTGCTGCCTCTGAAACAGCAGAAGCAGCAGTGCAGGGTGGCAACAGCCCCTGTCTGAGGGGTGGGGTCTGAGCTCTCAGACCCAGCACGAGCCGGAACTGAGCCAAGTTGCCTGCCCGCCTGGTTTCTAATACACTTTAAAAGCAGAGCTGCAGCGTGAATAGATCCCGGACCCAGCATGAGCCAGGACTGAGCCTGGCTGCTGGCCAGCCTGCTAAAATATTTACTAGCGGGGAGTGGGGAGAAATGCGTATAGTCTATAGCATTAACCTGTAAGCTTTTCCTTATCAGTCAGTCAGTTAATCAACTACAATATTACATTCCTAGTCCATACCAATATCTTACATTCCCTCAACCACACAACCAATTCCCTCACTTTTCTTTTCTGTTATTGGTAAAATAGTACAAGTGTTGAACACTTTGAGATATTCAGATTGTAGAAAAACCTACAACAGCAGCTAACCAAAAAGCAATTGAACAAACCAGTAATGCTTTTACAGCGATGCTAGAGGTCCCTGAAAACAGTCACATCTATGTTATCTAACGAGGTGAGAGGTAGTGGTGATGACTCTTTTCCAAAATTACTTCACACTAACTGAACCAGGCCCATACACAGGAATTTCTGTGGGTGTGGGTGTGCTTTTTTTGTCAATGTGGACCACAAGGGTGTGAATACACCCCCTATGATCCCCCAAGTAAGTGGGGAAATCAACCCCAGCCTTCCTTTGGCTGGTCAGAGCATGGGGGATGGAGGCTTGGGCAGCATGCTGCTCCTGCCTTCTCCTGGCTGACCAGAGCATGCGTACTTGGGGAATCATGGGGGGACTTTCGCACACTTTGCACCCTCTCCCTCACCCCCCCACCCACCCCCGTGAACGGGCCTGTAAACTGAGGAATATAACTGTGGTGCTTGGGTGAATTTTAATGCCACTTAATGGGTAGAGTATATTTTAAATGTGTTTCTGAAAAGTACAATGACATTACTACACTTAACAGTTTATTTAAATGTTAAGGTCTCCTTTTGATCTGTGAATTAGAAATTAATGCAGCATAGACAGGAACCATCTGATTATACTGTTAACCTCTAACAATATACATGCAAACACACAAACATTAAATACCCAAATGTCCTTAAAGGTTGAATTTGAGTAATTTACTTCTGCAGAATGCTTTACCTTTTCTGGCCATGTCATGTGTCACACCCCCAAGGCAGGATTGTGTAGAAGGAACTAATTAGAGGTCCTGGATACACTTGAAGGATCTTCCAATTCTGATGAGTTGTGTTTACGTTGAATCCTTGGAAAAGCCAAATTATTACATGTATGCTCTGGCCCAAACTGACAATTTAATCCATACTTGTCCTTTGTGTTAACATAAACATCAATATTCTTCAGAGAGTACTTACTCAGATATTCAGCCATGAAGGCTGTGAGGTGTTGCACCTCAGTTTTCTTTTTTTGCACAGCAGTTTGTTTGTAATAGCTTTTCTTCTGTGGAAAGCTTTAGAATTATATATAGGCATCATATATATAGTAGCACAGTGTCTGAGAGTCTGTAACGCCGAAATGCTGGCTGTTCCCTCGGGGGGGAGGGGTGCTGTTGCCTGAAATGCTGGCTGTTCCCTCTGGGCGGCGTTGTTGCCTGAGTCATGTTCTTCATCTCCCACCTTGGCGCTCGGCTGACTTCTGTGCCGCTCAGCCGGGCTGCTGCGGGGGAGCAAGCAGCGCAAGTGGCTGTTTGGGCACTGCGGTCCCCATGCAGCCCCCTCGTGCTGCATGGGGAGCATAGGGCCCAAACGGCTGCTTGCGCCGCTTGCTCCCCCATGGCAGCCCAGCTGAGCGGCGCAGAAGTCAGCCAAGTGTCACGGCGGGAGGGGAAGAGGAGGGGGCAGTGACGTACACAGCCAGGGGGTGGGACCTGACCATGTATGTCGCCACTCCACCCCCATTTGCCTCCCGCCGTGGCGCTCGGCTGACTTTTGCGCCGCTAAGCCGGGCCACCGTGGGAGAAACCAAACGGCCGCTTGCTCCACTTGCTCCTCTGTGGCGGCCCGACTGAGTGGTGCAGAAGTCAGCAAAGTGCCACGGCAGGAGGCGAAGGAGGCCGGGGCGGTGATATGCAGCGTGACAGCAGCTCCAGGCCCCGCCCCCCTTCACCTCCCACAATGGCGCAAGCGACCATTTGGGCTCTGCAGTCCCCCGAGTGAGAGGCAGGAGGGGGAGGAGAAGAGAAAGAGAGATGGCGAGAGAAGCAGGAGGCGGAGAAGCGCTGAGAGAGAGTGGGGGAGGCAGCAGGAGGAGGAGAGAGAGAGACGTAGAGGAGAGACCCGAAAATCCTGTCTTATGATGGGCTATTGGATAGTTAGCTATGAAAACTGAATATTGTTAGGTTTTTTAATGCAAAATGTGCTCTTCCTGAACTGGAGAGCATAATTTATAAGGGTTTGTACTGAATATCATATTTTCATGTACCACTCTTAATATGTTAAAGGAGTTTTCCAAAAGACCAAGCACATTACACAATTTTGCCATTTTTGTATAAGCAACCAGGGTATGTCTACACTACCCCGCTAGTTCGAACTAGCGGGGTAATGTATGCATACCGCACTTGCTAATGAAGCCTGGGATTTGAATTTCCCGGGCTTCATTAGCATAAGTGGGGAGCCGCCATTTTTAAATCCCCGCTGCTTCGAACCCCGTGCAGCGCGGCTACACGGGGCTCGAACTAGGTAGTTCGGACTAGGTGCCTATTCCGAACTACCGTTACTCCTCGTGAAACGAGGTGTACCGGTAGTTCGGAATAGGCACCCTAGTCCGAACTACCTAGTTTGAGCCCCGTGTAGCCGCGCTGCACGGGGTTCGAAGCAGCGGGGATTTAAAAATGGCGGCTCCCCGCTTATGCTAATGAAGCCCGGGAAATTCAAATCCCGGGCTTCATTAGCAAGTGCGGTATGCATACATTACCCTCCTAGTTCGAACTAGGAGGGTAGTGTAGACATACCCCCAGTTAGTTACAAGAGTTAACATTAACAATAGTATCACGAGTGTATACTGACAGTAATTTTTGTCATACCAAGTCTTTTGTTTAAATAGACTATTTCTTAGGCCAGTTTGTCCAGTACACCTTTTGAATCTTTGTAGCTTTTTCTTTACCTCAGGATTTTCCTTGAGAGACTTTGGCTACGTCTAGACTGGCATGATTTTCCGCAAATGCTTTTAACGGAAAAGTTTTCCGTTAAAAGCATTTGCGGAAAAGAGCGTCTAGATTGGCATGGACGCTTTTCCGCAAAAGCACTTTTTGCGGAAAAGCATCCGTGCCAATCTAGATGCACTTTTGCACAAGAAAGCCCCAATCACCATTTTCGCGACCGGGGCTTTTTTTGCACAAAACAAATCTGAGCTGTCTACACTGGCCCTTTTGCGCAAAAGCTTTTGCCCGAATGGGAGCAGCATAGTATTTCCGCAAGAAGCACTGATTTCAGACAGTAGGAAGTTAGTGTTCTTGCAGAAATTCAAGCGGCCAGTGTAGACAGCTGGCAAGTTTTTCCGCAAAAGCGCTTGCTTTTGCGGAAAAACTTGCCAGTCTAGACACAGCCTTTTAGTTTAACCACACTCTTGTGGGTTTTAGTATTTTAGAGATGAGTGAGACAAGTTTGTAAAGGCATTTTGTCTCTCAAGAGTTAACTTGCCTTTCTTTCTCTTTCTCAAAGAGCTGAAATCTGAGATTTCTGGTGTGCTATAATCTATGGCCTCACCAGCTAAGGTTCTTATTACCAGCATTTATGGACAACTCTGGTCCTCCTGTCAGGCACCATACCTTAAAGAGGTACAGGCTGGACCTCTATA